>NC_092826.1:129195197-129840924 GCF_039878825.1 Excalfactoria chinensis
TCATATTAGCAGTTTGTGACACAAAGTAGTTTAAACTACTGAATTAAAAAATAAAACATACCCACTTAAAGAAAGCATTGGATTTTGAAATTATCAACTATAAGGAGAGAGATAACAGTACAACAAAATAACTAGAAGGGCTGAGAATTAATGGCAATAATCACAGTAAATGCTCTTTCCAAACATTTCAATTCCTGCTTTTTCACCATGGACTGTTCCTTGAGATCTGTGAGTGGATGGATGATTTCAAAAATAATTAATTATCCTATTATTTTACTTTACAAAGTAGATTTTGTTAAGGACTGAACCTCATGCAAGAACTGAACACAAAAGATGCTCTTCTCATCATTAGGGTCTTCAATAATCTAACCAAGACCAGCCTAGATGCTTCCTGAAAGGTTGTTTTACTGCCCCTACTCTAAGCTCCATATTTTCAGAATATCAGCATAATTGTGCATGCAAATGACTGTTAATAAGTCTGTCTCTTAGCTGTCTATAAAATTACTGTAGCCACACACCCAAACAATACAAATAATTGCATGCCCATTTTTATGCAGTTGCACGGTTTAGAATGAACATTTTTTCCTTATTTTCTTCTTCCCTTCTTTCCTTCCCCCTTGCTTTCTTTTTTTTCTTTCTCCCTTCCTTCCTTCCTTCCTTCCTTCCTTCCTTCCTTCCTTCCTTCCTTCCTTCCTTCCTTCCTTCCTTCCTTCCTCCTTCCTTCCTTCCTTCCTTCCTTCCTTCCTTCCTTCCTTCCTTCCTTCCTTCCTTCCTTCCTTCCTTCCTTCCTTCCTTCCTTCCTTCCTTCCCTCCTCCCTCCCTCCCTCCTCCCTCCTCCCTCCCTCCTCCCTCCCTCCTCCCTCCTCTTCTTCCTTCCTTCCTTCCTTCCTTCCTTCCTTCCTTCCTCCTTCCTTCCTTCCTTCCTTCCTCTTCCTTCCTTCCTTCCTCCTTCCTTCTTCTTCTTTCTTTCTTTCTTTCTTTCTTTCTCTCTTTCTTTCTTTCTCTCTTTCTCTCTTTCTCTCTTTCTCTCTTCTCTCTTTCTCTCTCTTTCTCTCTTTCTCTCTTTCTCTCTTTCTTTCTTTCTCTCTTTCTCTCTTTCTTTCTTTCTCTCTTTCTTTCTTTCTCTCTTTCTTGTCTCCCAGTAAACAATGATCAGAAGAAAGGAAAAGTGGAAAGGTGAAACTTGATGCAGATTATTCTTCTTCAGTGGCCAGTAAATGCGAAAAGTTATTTGCTTCACTTCTGAATCTTACTTCTCAAGGTCACTTAAACAATTGAGGAATCTACTATGTCTCAGAAGTGACAAATGCCACTACTGCATCTCAAAAGAAAATCTAAAATCAGTCCGCTTCTAAGAAAACATTTCAATCATTTCAAAAGAAATTTTAAATAAAAAATTTAAATGTCAGTTCAAAATCTGGCTGAAAAAAACATGTGGGAAAACAAGAGAATATGATGAAAAATGCATGTAAATCTGTCCAGTTCAGATCCATAATGCAGGGTAACTTAATAGTCAAGTTTAGTTTAGGATTCCATGTTTTATGCTGCACTGTATAAACCACTTAACACAAGTAAAACAAGTGATTTTCTATACACGTGCTTTACTCCACAGCAAATATGCTGTAATTTTAGAACAGTTTGTTTAGAAAGGACATACAAAGATCATCAAGTCCAATGGCCTGACCACTTCATTGCTAGCCAAGTTAAATGTATTTTTAAGGGCACCATCCAAATGCTTCTTGAACACTGACAGGCGCAGGGCATCAGTCACCCACCTCTCCAGGAAGCCTGTTCCAGTGTTTGACCACCCTCAAGGTAAATAATTTTTTTCCTGAACCCAGTCTAAACTGCCCTAATACATCTTTGTGCTGTTCCCATCCTGCCATCAGTTCCCAGGAGCAGAGCCCAGCACCTCTCTCTGCTTCATCTACTCGGAAAGCTGCAGAGAGCAGTGAGGTCATCTCTTGGCTTCCTTTTCTCCACACTGGACAGCCACATAACCTCAGCCCCTGCTCAGAGAACATGCCTTCCAGCCCTGTGACCAGTTTTGTTGCCCTCTGGATGCATTCAATATCTTAATATCCTTATATTTTATATATCTTAATATCTTTTTTATATTCTAATTGAGCATACTTAGAAGCTATCCATAACAACTCATTTGTGTCTCTAATTAGATTTCTTTTTTTTTAAAAAGAGGGGTGTTTCAAGGCTGAGTGCAGCAGTGCTATGCTGTGCAGAGCCCAAGCACCTGGCAGGTCTTGCAGTGTCAAGCTGCAACAAGAGGCAACTTTTACAATCACAGAAGGGGGAACAAGCAAATGCGGTTCCAAGTGGAAACTGAAGAGCAAGAAGTCTTGTAATCCTCCTCACGTATAAAACTCACACGTTTTTCTCTGTTGTGCATGAAGTGCCTCCTTCAGGCCTAAGCATCTCCTAGAACATGGCTACAAGGCCCTTTCTGTGACTGACCCGGCAATTCCTACAGCTTTCTGGCTGTAAGTTTGTTCTTTACTTCTATTTCTTATTTCTCTTGAATCTATAATATTTTGCAAGAGATAAATACTCTTTGAGCTATGGCTGGCAGTTAAGCTGCACTCTGGAAGCAGGGAGATATGGGCAGAAGCCCAGTTTCATAGAATACTTCAAAGAGAAAACAATAATCTTTGATGGAACTAGAATTACTTTAGCAGGGAGGTTGGACTTCGTGATCTCTTGACTTTCCTTCCAAGCCCCCTGCTAAAGCAGGTACACTACAATAGGTCACACAGGTAGGTGTCCAACAGGTCTTGGATATCTACATAGAAGATGACTCCACAACCTCTATGGGCAACCTGTCCCTGTGCTCTGTCATCCTTACTGTAAGAAAGTTCTTCTGCATGTTCATATGGAACTTCCTCTGTTCAGATTTTAGGTAATTACTCCTTGTCCTATCACTGTATACCCCCAAGAAGAGCCTGGCTTTTTCCATTTGCTTCCCACCTCCCTTTTGATATTTATAAACATTAAAAGATGACTCTCTCAGTCATCTTTTCCCCAGGCTGAACAGACACAGGTTACTCAGCCTTTCCTCATACAAAAGATGCTCCAGGCCATTTATCATCTGTGTTGATCTGCTGGACTCTTTCTAGGAAATCTTTTTTAAACTGGGCAGCCCAGAACTGGACACGGTATTCTATATGGTGCCTCACCAGGGCAGGGCAGAGTAGAGGGGACGATCACCTTCCTCAACTTGCTGGCCATGCTTTTTATAATGAACTCTGGGATACCATTGGCTTTCTTAGCCACAAGGGCTATCTCCAGCAGGTCATCCCCTAACCTGTAATGATGCATGCAGTTATTCCTCCCCAGGTGCACTTGCTCCTGTTAAACCTCATCAGGTTCCTCCCTGTTCAACATAGAAAAGAATCAACTTTGAAAACAAGAGCTCAGGTTTGACATTTTACCTAAAGAATGATATTATCAGTTTAGTCAGACAAAAATGTAGTTATAGATAGATATGATCCAACACAGTGAGTATTACCATATTTAAGGGCAATCAAATTTGAGGAAGCTAATTCAGAGATTGAGTACTTCAGGTTTTTCTCAGAACAGTGATGTAAAAAAACAGTATACGTGAAATCTGATTAATACAACGTCCAACTGAAAAGCAATACTTTGAATGCTTTAGTGAGCATCAGGTTAAATGCCACAAGTGCTCAGAGACTTGAGCCTTAGAATCATTTGTTGAATGATAGATTATTTATTACTTATAAATGCTGGTCTAAATTTCTTTCTCTTTGCAGGCAAAAAACAAACAAAAACAAAAAACAAACAAACAAACAAAAAACCCTAAATATAAATAAATAAGTAAATAAATAACCAGAACTGCATGTATGTCACATACTGTTTGTATGTGAGATCAAAATTTGTCCTGCCACTTCTTATATTGCTGGTGTTATATCAGTAATTGCATTTTCTCTATATATTAGCTATTAAGAACTTCTTTACTTATTTGTACTTACTATGATTTTACACCAAAATATATATAAACAGGATGGCTGTCATCTCTTGTGCTATCTTAATTTGTGTGAACTATTAAGCCAGATTGTAATACACCCTTAATAGCATTCAAATATCAGTAATAAACCCTACATCTATATGCTAAAAGTTCAGGCCCTGACCTTTAAGGAAAGATAAACAGATATCCATTTTCATTTAGAAAAGCCAACAAACATTCTGCATTGACTGAAACATATGACTGACCTTCTCTTCTGACTTTATTAAACTGCTAAATCCTATGAAAGTTCAGGTTATTTTAAAATGCCAAAACAGCAATAAATATTAAGAAATCATAATTACAGAAGCACATACTGTAGGGCTATCTTACTGCACCATTTTATACAATATAGCTCATGCAATATATTGAAACACAACTGTGATAAAGCTCTCTTTGTATTATAAAGGAGTCAATTCGCATGTACTACATCATTAACTGGAATACCCAAGTTAAATAAAAAGTGAATTTCAAGATGAAGCTTGTATATCTCAGTGCACATTTTTTTTTAATTTAATGATGATAATTGGTGTCTGTTAGCCAGAAAGAAAGCACATTTGTTAAGTTTCCATAAATCTTGTGTTATTACAACATCTTTCATTAGAAACGATCAGAAACGATCAACATCCTTGTTGTACTTGTATTTGTAACAAACTACTTGGGTATACTTAAGTGTTTCACTTTGATTGTTATTCCACATTTATGTTCACAGAGTGATCAAATAAAAGCCAAAAAGGGAGACCCTGCAGTGCATATTTACACTCACGTTGTTAATTCTTCTCACAGTGGATCCTAACATGTGAAAGACAGCAGTGATATAAAGGTATCCTTCTTTATAAATAGATATTTAATTTTTTTAATATCACCATGCATAAAAAAAGCAGAACACTGAATATTTTCTGTCTGTCTCTCCACAATCTGAGCTAGGTGTCATTTCTTCAAACGTATTATTCTCATATAAGGAGCAGTAAGAGCAAACATTCCTTGCAAATACCTGAAATATATTTCAGATACGGATTTTAAAGCTTTTATTAGTGGAAGAGACTTCTAATTATTTCTGATGTGAACTAAATGTTAAAGTATCTTGTAGATCACTTTCCATCAGCAGGTACCATGCATCTACATCTCTCCAGAACCATCTAAAATAGTGGTGCTAGCAAAGCTATTAAAGAACTTGGGGGAGTAGTTATTGATTAATATTATCTAGTGAAAGAGGATCAAAATGCAGACTTGTATCACAGTCAAAGTATGCACAATAAATAGAAATTACAATCTCTTATCACTTTTGTCACATGTTTTATGCAAATATTGTTTTTCAGTATTCCATGTTCATTTGTATATGCTTTTAAATTATTTGGAAACTGCATTTACACTCCTGGCTAGGAGTTATTTTATACAATGTCCAGATGACCTTTCTATAGCCTTCCAATGGACACACACAAAAAAAAAAATATAGGTAAAAGTCTGCAGTGACTGAGAGCTTACTTGTAAGCACAGCAATTCCTTACACATCTAATAGGAGAATGCTTTTCCAAGCAGGCTGACTTGAGCTGATGGCCTCAAGTATTTCTTGAAGGAGCATCAACAACAGAAGCAAACTGTCAACTCAACCTTATGTCATCTAAGTTTGTGGAGCTTAAAATTCAGCAACCAGAAAGACTCAATCTGGTGGTTCACATGAAGTTCATAGAAAAGAAAGCATTATGATAATGTGACAAGTAGCCTGGCACCTGTGAAACTAAAATCTCTACCATTCAATGCATTGTCTTTGATTTCTTTCTACTAAAATAATAATAAAACATTATCAACACTAGGAAAATACAATTTCCTAAGGGGAAAACAAAGTTCATGAAGAATGTTGTCACACAGGTAAACTTTTTGTTGCAAAGTGTAAATACTGTTCTTGTTCCTAGAGACAAAATTATACCTACCCTAAACATGCTCATTCTAATGTCATGGAGCCTACAGAATGCATAATCCTTTAAAAATCATTTATCAGGAACTAAGAAATACTTACATCTAAATGCCATTTTACTGCAATTTAAACAATCTTGAAAGCATCTAGATGGTAACTCTATAAAAATACCAAACTTTCTCACTAAGGGCATTTAACATATGATAAAAATTCCATGGGTGTACCATTGCATCTACATGTAGTATATACATACAAGACAGATGTCAAGATAAGCATGCACCACTTTCTTCTCTGCTCTTAAACAGTCTCTCGCCCTTATTCAAATTACACCAGATAGGAAATATCACATTTCATCTCTACAGTTTAAACAACAACTTTCACATCCCAGTGGATTTAAAAGAAAACATGCTAGCTAGAAATGAGAAAGTCCATATTACTAACTCAATTCAATAGACTTTTGAAATCTAACAGTAAAACCACAATTTGAAAAGTCATGCTAACCATAAAGTTCAGAAGTACACAGCAAACACAGAAAACACAAAGTATACAGAAAATATACAGAAATTACAAAATATAGGCTACTTTAGCTCATTTACTTTTATTAGTTAAATAGTTCTTCACTCCCTGGGTCTTGGCCAACAGAAGCTGTAAAACCCATGGAATTTCTCTTTCTTAGTTAACAGACAGGAAACAATGTCAAAGCCCTTTCAGAAATGATCTTCTGTAAATATGTTGCACACACTGAATGCAAGGAAAGACTGCTGCTGGGGACAACACAACCATTTGGTTTGAGAACGTGAGTAGCATCTGTGTTTCAGAAATAAATCCATTGCCATTCCTATCCTACTGCAAACAGCCTAATATAACGGCACTGGACACAAGGACACACACTATACCCTTATATCTCACAGTATATGAGAAATGCACGGGTGCCTTACCTTTTCTTAGTTGTATACTGAGCCTCTTCCCTATCTTTTTGGTGTTATACCCGCTGTTTGCAGTGGAGGTGAGAACTTTCTGAGGTGACGGTACCAGGCCCGGTGGTGGTTTCCCTGATGAATTCACACTATGAGGTAGCTGTGAGTAGGATTCAGTCTGATCAGACTGGTTACCCGCTCTAGACATTCTTTGTAATGTGTGAAGTCCAGAATTGTGAATATTTTTGCTGTCATTATATTGGGAATCAGGGCTGAACCGATTGGAGTAGTACATGTTCTTCTCGCTTTGGGACAATTGCTCATACTGTTCTTTATTTGCTGCAGGGACCACATGGAACCAAATGAATGGCGTACGCATGGCTTGGCGAAACATATGCTGTGCTCTAGGTTTCAAAATGAACAGAAAATTAGCAAATTAGGGCTGGCAGACTACAAGACATTATAAGCATAATTACTGATGTTAATTAAGCAACATGAGTTGACAGACACATAGCAGAAAATCAGGCTATAGCAGAAGTATAAAACCTGAATCTGTTCATTAGTTTTCTTTGTCTGCCTTCTGCTAAGGTTTACTGCCTTAGGGTAACACAATGGTTAAATATGCTTAAAAACTAACATACCAAATACTTAGAAAAGCAAAAATATTAACCACAATCTTGAAAGGCAGATTGTTCTATGGCAGGATTACAATGTACTGTTTTGCTTTGAACCTCAACAATCATTTCTTCAGATACAGTAATCGCACTGACGACAGAATTATTGGAATGAAAATTACACTTTACACAAAGAGTAGGTCATAAACAGACATTGGGCATTAGGTCACGATGTGAAACACACAAAATCAAAAAGTCTCCTCAGGCTTAAATTTTGATTCAGAATCTTTGAGCATGTGGAGACAAGGTGCTTTTCACCGTGTGGTAAAGGGGTCATGTTCCAATAAAGGACAAAGGCATGAAGAAAGTATTTCAAGTGAATACTAAAGTACAGGGCAATCAGCCTAAATGATATTCTTCTAGCTCTCAACATATATAAAGTTTTAGAACAATATTGTCATCTTTAAAATCAGATATTTCTGCATATCTCTTTTCAGCTTTCTCCTTTAATTACCTGTGTGTGACATACAAACTGATTTCAGAGTTTAAAGACTTTCTCATTCACCATGTCAGGATTCTACCAGCTTCAGACTTCCACCATGCAAAAAATTTATCATGTCTTAAACTTCTCCAGAAAGTTTGTCTATACAGTCCCTTTAGTTTCCACACATAAAACTATGATTATTTTTAAGATGCTAAAAAATTCAGCCTCCATGTTCTCTGTATATAGTGAACATGATGTAAAAGCAAAAATCACATGGCAACTTTATGATAAACAGTTTATCACTACAAAAGGGTAAAGTCTGTAACATTCAAAACCACAGCAAAAAGAATCAAATGGGGACTGTGTATATTTTAATGACAAGAATTATCTTGAAATTTTATACTACAGCTATGTTGGTCCAAATAAAGGTTAGATCATTATTTCTTAAATACTATATTGCCCCAAACTACTGCATGGTGCAGTGCTAACAATTAAATAACAAGATGCATCATGCAGTAAATAAACTTACTGTTCAAATCTCCTATTCCGAAGGTCTCCATCATTAATCCTGACGATACAATCATTCTCACAAAAAAGATTTTCTTGTTCAGCTTTTCCTCCTTTCTCCAGCCGCTTTACTAGTAGCCCCAGGGTTCTGGAATATTAAGATTACATGTGATTACAGTTCCAGCAGTTTGCAGTATACAGCATCATACTGACTTAGTATTTTATCATATTCATTACAGAAACTAAATTTTAAAACACCTTCACCTGAGAGAAGGATACCAACTTTTCAAATAATTTACAAGCATTACCTGAATTATTATCCATGAAACAAAGACCCTAGGTGAAACCAGCATGTCATTCAAGAGTATAAAGAGAGCAGTGAGTATGATGACATCAGAGCAATTCTTGCAAAAGGCATAGATATCTGAAAAGAAGAACTTGGCACCAAGAAGTTCCATGCACATCTTTTCTAATGGCTAACTGAAGCTGAACAAGTTCAACTTAAAATTTGAATTTCTGAATTAGCAGAGGGTATAACAGCCATTCATTACTGCTCCTGTGAAAGTGAAATATGGGGTCTTCTCATGCATTTATTGTAAGCATTAACATTTCTTGCACAACAGCAAAGTGGAAACTAAAAATAAAAACGCAAATGTCACTTTTAATTCACTGTATTATCTTAGATGAACTGGATCAGTAATAACTGGAAACAATTACCATTTGATAGCTTCTGTGCAATGAGTTGACCACCTCTGCCTTAGTGCTTATGTACTGTGTCATCTTGCTGACATTCAGAGAGAGAAAATACAAATAAATGTTCAGCCTGAAATAATGAAATGGATCCTGAAGAGGGAATTTCTGAAGTATTTGTAGGGCTGTCTGAAAAGTCAGTGATATTTCAATACATGAACTTTTGTTTTGAAGAAGAATTAAATCTTCAGGATGATTCTTGCATCAACACTGAATTGTGGTTTGTTTATTTTTTTCTTTCTTTTAAATATCAGCCTCATAGTGAAATCACAAAGGCTGTGTTAGAGGGTCAAATTCACAGCATCCAAGGTAACCCTTAGCTGCATGACAGGAAATGCAAGATCACATGCCTTTTAGAACAAAACTTGCAATAAACATAGTACTGCGGGTTCACACGTACCTCAAAGAAAATGAGTAGTCAGTGATGATTAAATGGACTCCTTATGATTCAAAAGTTAGATGTGCACTTGAGCACTTCATCAAATGGGTCAGAATAGAAAAAATAGCTTTAACTTTGTCTTCCACTTTAAATTCTTCATTTCTCAAGATACAACCAACATATGCAAGACATTTATTTTACGGAACAGTCATGCTTTCTCTTGTACAAGCCAGATGAAGGAGTAAGAGAAACAATTTTTTAGTATTTCCACTTTGGAACCTTCTAGAGACATTAAGGCATGTTGCTGAAAGGATCTGTACATGTAAACAGACTCTGAGGAAAACAACATAAATCATTTTGACAACACAAATCATCAAACTAAGCCTGAGTTAGACACTAACATTTAGCTGGTACTATTCTGTCTTCAGATAATATGGTGTATTTTACAAAAATCTACCATAATGCATGCCTAATCTTCAACCTGCAGTTCCCATCAGCAGCAAAACTTCACCACCCCCATCTGGTTCCCAATGGACCGCTTGGGTGCAATCACCAATGCTGTGATAGGGCTTGGCTTCAGCTCAGCTGTCACAATTAGCAATCTGTTCCTTTGCAGTAACTACAGCAAACACAACGACCAGATCCATTCTATCCAGGTAAAGTATCGCTCCTATAGAATCCAAGCATTTCAGGAAATGTTTGGAAAACAAAATAGATACTGGTGTGTATCTAGTCCCAGTGCTATCCTTCTCCACTCCACCTAGATATGCTCTGGTTTTGCAGATTCCTTCCAACAACCCTGCATCTCGCCTAAAAATAAAGAAATAAAATAAAAATAAAAATAAAAATAAAAATAAAAATAAAAATAAAAATAAAAATAAAAATAAAAAGTGATTTCCAAAGCAAAAACCTAGCTAGTAGTCACCTAGATAATGAAACACTTCATTTTTTGGATTTGATCTGAGGAGTATTGTTGAGATGGTTTTAGGTATTCACTGTCTCCCATTCCCACAAATAGTTTGTAACAGTGTGCATGAAATAAAAAAATCTTAGTCCATAGCAATCAAACAGTAGCTTAATGATCATGTTGTGCTGTAGTGATTGTGCTAAAATTTGTTGATTTGTTGAGGAATTATCAAAGGAAGCAAAGCACAGAAGAAAAATTTTAAATATTTGTCCCTCTTTACTTCCATTCATTCCTATAAGCCTTGAGTACAATCTCAGGCTATTTTTGTCACCATTAATTCTAGAAAACAAAATTTAAAGAATTATGCATTTAGTTTCAGAAAGAACTACCATAATATTTATGGATGTTAATGATAAAAATATTTCCATTTCTCTAAGCAAAAGACAAACACATGTATGACTTCACTACATTTGTTTTATCAGAATTTCAGCTTTGATATATTTCAAACTAATGTTCAGAAAACAAATTTGCTAAGTTTTCGCATGTAAACTGTTGAATTTCTTTGAGTAGACAATGTGAGTAGAGCCCACAGTGTGAAGTTACTGGAGATGTAACTCTAACAGGGGAAGAGCAATCAAATATCAAAAGTGAGAAGATTACATTTGAGAGAAAAGCACAGTGATATTTGAGGGAGGAGAGGGAAGGGCTGTGTCTGCTCTTCCTTTGCTCTTCCTTTCCTCTCACTTCATGCCCAACAACAGTTCCACGTGGGTATGCCCACCACAATGCCCACAGAATTCATAATTTGGAAGTGCACGTAATGGTTACACGACAGCATATATAGTAACTGCAAAAGACCCTTTTATGGCTATAGATCATAAATCTCAAGATATTAACATGAACATCTATTTACATAAACTACAATACTCAAAGTTAACATTGTGGTGATTATTTGCTATGTAAAATGCTATGATTACTTCATTGCAACATCTGCATGTACTTACGAATACAAGGCAATTGGCCTATTAATGGCTTTTGCATAGCATTTTACTAGAAAAATAACTTTCTACTAATTTGCATTCTGAAGTAATATTAATAAATTATTAATGCAAGACACATCTTTATGCATGGCTTCTCATTTGTTAAATTAAATTCACCTACCTCCATCCTTGAATCTAGTAGAAATCATACTAATCTTTAACCAATGGTAACGTAACACATAAGTAAGCTACCAGTCAAAATTGCAAATAATCTCATTAAACAAAGGCTATGAGTTCTCCTAATGCAAGACTGCACATCTCAGATGCAACATATGGTGCTCACGTGGGATTTTCTTTCTAGCAAATGTTACAGCTAGCCTAACTCAGGCACATAAAGCTGAGGATACTGAGAACAGACCCAAGGCTGGATGGAGGCCTACCTCAAATTTGAAACCAGGATCTTCACAATGCCTAACTTCTCATTTATTTATTTTTTTAAGAGATATATGGAACAAAGTTCCTTTCAGACATTATTGTGTAAATGATTTATGTACATGGTTTCAGAGAGTAAATTGTCTTAGAACTTGTAAAAAATATACACACCTGAAAATTTTAGTAGCAAAATTTTGTACATTATTTTTCAGCATATTATTGTCTGATGTTTGAATTTTACTCTAAAAAAGGCATAACAGGAACTCATGTTTTCTATTGCAGAGAGTGCAGATAAATGGAGTGGATCTGATATGGTAAACATAACTAATTAGATATTTTCCCTGCCACATGCTACCAGCATTAACTCCAATAAGTTGAGAAGTAGCTCTACTGCAGTTTCAATATTATCCTTCCTATGTTAGGAAAGCATACAAATTTTGAAATGCTGTAAATAATCTAGTCTAAAATACTGCAATCAGTATAGATATATATAAATACTTACATATGTTTGAACACAACAATGTATGCAATGCATAAAATATATGCACGCATTTGTATTTGCTTAATCTTTTCAGTTAAAGTCAGTAAATATGTTCTGCAATGTAAGTTGTGGAGTTAAATGTATGAATATCTGTACTCTGCAAATACATAGCAAGGCTGCAACCCTACAGGAACAACAATTCTAAGTGAAAATTTGGTAGCTGTGCAATTTGATGCCAGCATTAACTGATCTGGGAACAGAACGGAAACAGTATCAAAGTACAGAGATCTATCTTAGTATTTGTTTTAAATACATAATTGGGAATGTAAACAGCTTAGATTATATTAGCATTTGCACCACTGTATTTCCACAAGGTTCATTACTCTAATTATACAATTAAAATAAACTCAGCTACATGAGTTAACATTTTGATTCTAAATACAAATTACAACCAATGATAAAACTAGAAATAAGCAGCAAGTGTTTTATTGGCATCTAAATTGCCTGAGTTTTTCTGAGTAGTTCTTTGAAACTGTGAACTCCCCACAAGCCACCCAGCTGTATGGAAATGATGATAATTTGTCATAATAAAATCTGACAGTGTAGATACATGAGAGTAATAAAAATATGATTTTGAACATCCAGAAGACGATTCAGCCATCAATGCCCATTGCATGTACATGCTGAAGTTATTTACCTATTACCTACAAACTAACTAATATAATAAAATCAGACAGAACAGAAAATAACCTATTTAGATGTCTATGTAAAGTCACCAGCATGAAAAGGCAAAAACTCAATTAAGGGACAAAAATAATGATTGATTTAAAAGCAGTTGTGTTGCAGCTTCCCACAAACCACGCAACACTGAGAGACCTCTGAGATGCACTTCGGGAACACCAGTATGGTGCAAATTTCCTAAGAGCAGAAGGTCTGAGTCAGCAAACCAGCTTGTTTGTTCAAGTTAAATTATCATGGCTGATCAATGCTAAATTGCACATAAACTTTGCACAACATTTACGTCACTGAGCTACTGCAGGGCACTAAAATAACTTTATCAGCTTTCATGCCTGAACTCCGGAATCAATTTCCAATCTTTGGCAACCACTCCTCAACATCTCAGCTTGAATACTTCTTCAAATTAAGTTTATGTAACTTTTAAAAGGATGAGATCACACAAAGAAAGCCTTGAATTCAGCTAAAAGAGTGAAGGAATTTACATTTACTCCACAGGAATCTTTTCCCAATGGCTACTTTTGAGACTTAAAAGGCTGGAAATGCAGAAGAAGTTAATACATACTGACTAGATGATCAAATACAATAGGATTGTTAGAAAGACACCTTGAAGGTGGTATGAAGGGATCTCAGTGTACACAATAGCCATAAGATGTGACTTTTCTTTGTGTCTTGAGAAGAACCAAAGTTTTACAGTGAAATACAAACTCATTCATAAGCTCTAGAAAATAAATGGCACTTCTACTAAAAGCATGAAAATAAGAGAACTACAGAACAGAAGAATGTGTAACAATTTTCTAGTATAGGGATTTTGTATGTATCAGTTTTTTAATAGATTTTGTTTTTCCCTGTTTAATAAAATTTGTTAACTTCGTGATTTAAACCGACAAGAAAATTCACCCTCCTATTTTTCCCATCCTTCTCAGACTTCCTTAACATTCTTAATCTGTGTTTTTAGGTTATATATCCTAAGTGCCCTAAGTATTTCTAGCTGCCAGGTTTCAGAAGTATGGTTTATTTTGGATTCCCTGGCATGTTTTGATAGCAAGGACAGCAGGCAAAGCCTCAAAGAATCAGTGCTCTGCACCAAAATAACGTCTGATACTTATTAACGGTAGTGCTTTCCTAGGATTTTCAAGTGAATATCCAAATCCTTTTCTATTCTATTTTAATAACATAGACTTTACAGTAGTCTTGGGACTACAGAGCTTTCCCCACTGTTATTCACAGAGATTTCTGTTGTTATTTCATATATGCCTTGTGTCAGCTGAACCTCCTTTCAGAGAAAGATATGGCAAACGTTCAGCAACTGTATGGATCCTGAGAATATTTCAAAGATTCTTAAAAGTAGAAAAGGCAATCTAATGGTAAATTAGGATATAATTATTATTAAGCTTGCAAAACCTGAGTGCTTTCTCACTGATCACCTATTTTCTTCTGTAGTTTTGCACAGACTGAGAATGAGAACTCTTTCCCTTTATGCTTTTCTCTCATTTTTCTCATACTTTTCCTCTCTGTTCTCTTTACCTAAATAGTTTAGTGTTCACTACTTTCTCTTTCTCTCTGCATTCATTTTCATGCCTCCTATTACGCTTTCCATCTCATCTGTACCATTTAAAAAATGTGCAAGCAGATTTGGTAAACAAAACTTTTATCTCAACAAATTTCAAGCCATAAGGTGATGAATATGTATACCCCTCCTCCCTTTTGACAAGGTGAACAAACTGTTACCTAAAGCATATGATAAAAAAGGCCAATAAAGGACAGATGGATTTGTAGAGGTAAAAACAGATAATAAGCAAATGAAAGTATGATCATGTCTGTATAAATCAACAGTACTTTTTCCAGAGAATAACTGAGAGAGTTTAATTTTTCATTAAGAAATAAAACCTCATTTTTTTTCCAGTACAAATAATCAGTAGCATCTAAACAGATACAGAAGAAGGCCTCACAAATTTTGTTCAAGTTCAAAAGTCAATACAGAAGACAGATTTTACTCCAAATCCAAGCCTTCTACAAAAGAGCCAAATGTTTTCTCAAAATAAGGAAAGAGCACAGATGTGACACATTCTTTTTTCTACGTTTACTTTCTTTTTGGTGGGAGAAGGCCCCTGCGGACTGCATATGAGAAAGGGGAAAATCAATATGCTTGTACACTTTATAAGTTTATCACTGCTTATTTAAATAACATTTTTAAAATGCAATGGAAGGAACAGGAAGAAAAGAATTGAAAGTACAGGATAACTGCAACTGAACATCAAATAAATGAAAAACATGGTTGGCAAACGGAATAGGCTATACACTAAGCTGCACGATACATCAGATTTTTTCTTTGTGAACACTGTTTAAGGTCTTTATTGACTTTAGTTTTGTATATTTATGTTTTTATTGAGCAGATCTCTTGCCCAAATAAGTTTGCTCAGTGTAGCACATAGCAGTGCTTTGCAGTCAAGGAAGGGACAGCCGTGTGCTGGAGCAAGCAGTAAGTAGGCATAAGAGCATTGGCTCTTCCTCCAAATCCACAATTACATGGAAAGCATGGGAAAAGTGCTCTGTAAGCAGTGAGGTCCTCTCCAACTCTGGCTGATCTCCCACTCTCTGAAGCCATGGACACAAGTGTCTCTACCCACCAGTTTTTTCTGCTCAGAGTAAACACAGCTCTCTATAGCAGCAGATACCCCTGTCCCCAAATGAAGGAGGAAGCAGGAGACAGCTGCAGGGAGAAAGAAACAGTCAAGGTAGGTCAGAGCACTGCTGATTCTGCAACAAAATAAAATTTGCTGCCATCGGTGACATTTTTTTTCAACATACATAAAAGCTTTTTTTTTTTTTTTTTTTTTTTTTTACACTAATTACTATGACAGTAAAGCTATTTTTCTCAGACTGTTAGTGTTTTGATTAAAGACCCTAAATACTAAATCTCTACCAAAGTAAGCATTAGAGGTGCTGCATACTGTTTACTATTATAATCCCCTCAATTATTTTTTTAAAGTAGACGATTTTCTTTGCATTTTTTATAAAACTGTCCCAGCTGTAGTAATTCCAGCTTCTGAGTCAATCAAAACACATTAATCTTCTTCACAAACATAACGTTTCAACTTTTTTTGCTATGTATCTTTAACTCCAACAGATGGGACAGCACCAAATATCAAAAGAATAATGATTGTTTTGTTCTTCCACTCTTATCAACTGCAGATGCAAGAAGCCTCTGGTTTAGAACTGATATTTCAGAACATGTGGCTATAAAGAGTCAATGGGGAAATGCTGCCTAAATATCCACCTGAACTAAAGGAGCAGATTATAATTTTTAAGGGCCTGAAGGGAAACATCCTAATACCTCAGTTTACTGTAGGATCACATTACAATCCTGCAATTCCAACTTATTTTAAGAAGAGCATTTACATTATAGGATACAGGCAGTAAACTTACATTTTTTCCTTTCTTAATCAGTGAGGATTCCTTTTAAGAAACATTCAATATTCCACATAAACCAAAGGCACACAATACAAGAATTAACATAACTAAGACAAAACATCAAGTTATGATTCAATTAAAATCCTACACGATACGTTACCTTCCACCTCGGGCACTGAAAGGCACTACATGGATTCCCAAAGGCCCACCGTCGTTGGAGACTTCTACGAGCTTTACCATATCACTGTGAGACAATGATGAATGAGGGAATATGAACATGTACCGTGAATGAACCAAAAAACCCCACACAAACATACACAGAAAAACAAAAACATTCCAAAAATTACGTCATGGTGATGAAAGCATCATTGAATGCAACATACCTGAACAGTAATCTGATGGCATGAAAGGAAATCAATCATCAAAAATAGTTTCATTAATAAAACAAGTGAATATCAAAGCAACTGATACCTTGCTGTATCAAAATAAGCATAATCATCACATGCATGTTGTTCTATTTCTTCCTTATTAAAAAGTGAGATTTAGCTGTTTGCACTGCCAAACAGAAATATCTTAAGTGTCACAAACAATTTTCCCTCAAAAACCTAAGTCTGATCATAACAGTAGCATGTAGCATGCTTTGTTTGTTTATTTTAGGGAGTCCCAACTCCAAGCATTAATATTTGTCTTAACAAAACTACTCCTTAATTAAACAAGGATTGTTAAATTTATAACTCTTTAAATTCTTCTGCTTTTACAACTAATTTACTAGCTTTATTGTGTTGCCATTTCTTTTATTGAAAGCTTCCTGTATCTATCACTCTGCAGTATAAAACTTTCCCCTTTAAGATGTATCTATAACACTCCCAAAAAACCACATGTGCTCCTGAAGCAACCATCCATTTTGTTTTCAGTTTTACCTTCTACCAGCCAAAGGTATAAATGAAAGAGGAAAGCACAAGTTCAGAAAAAATATCTGCAAAGATTCTGGAAATAAATTTGGACTAAACCTACTGATGATTTTGAAACATGCACACAGCTGGAAAGGTGAAGCACAGCCCGTAGATCCTGAAGAGTTATAAATACCCAGATGAGAAAATAATGCACGAAGGCCAAACCTCTCCATAAATCTGGACGTGTCAGATCTGATTGAAAGCCATAATCTAAATTTGTGATTTATGCCTCTCTCTAGCATTACATACCTTTTCCACGTTTCCTGGCAATGTAAATATATATGTGTATAATGCATACACACATCTTTGAGAAGCTTGTTTCTCTTAAGCATACAAATCAAATTTAATCAAGAAATGGAGCAAAGATCAAGACCAATGCCCTGTGATAGCAGTAAAAGATTTTGTGTTTCCTTCAATGGGCTCTTGATCATACGGTGGCGCACCACAAAAACTTTGTGCTCTGAGAATAACCAGATCACACACTGTTAGGAAATCAACCAAAATTCTGTAACCCAGTGTGTTTCAAATTTTTTCCACATCTTTCATTATTTTTTTAAAATTTTAAGGTAAGATTTATGCTTGTTTTACACTATGTTTTGTATCTGGTTTTAGCCGTTTTTTTAAATGAGACAATGGAAATTATCTGTCTCTGTTAGCATTGTTTAGCCCTAGAAAGTATTGAAGCTGTGGGAGAGCTGAGAGACAGCAGCCAAAAAAAAAGTATTATTCTTCAGCTTTGGCCAAGCATTTTAGGATTGATCATATTACAGCACTTGGCAATGTTTCCTGTCTTAGTTTATGTATCAGCTAATTTGGGTTGTTTTTTTCTCACTGTACAGTAAGGCTACATTTTCAGTAGCTTTCATGCAAAGCAGCCTACAAGAATCAACCAATGTCTCCCTGTCTACCTTCCCTGAATACCTTCTAAAAGACATCTACTACTGCTGGTGTACTTATGCCCCCCTATATTCAACCTTCTTTCTGACTTTCCTATTATAGTTTAAAAAATAAAAATAAAAAACTGAAAGAAGTAAACAAAATTTATGTGATCCCCCTGGAGCTGTCCTAAGCAGAACAGCCTAAATTAAAGTCCAGTTCTCACAGCCAGACTGCACTATTTAACTTGATCTACTGCTTGAGCCAGTATCTTTCCTTATTTTCTAATACACACATTTAATGCCTATGCACTCATTTTAATTCTGCTGTTTTTCTTCCAGAATTACATTCCAAATTCAAATCTTAAGCTCTGTAAAATGAAAAGAAATGGCCCCTTCTTTAGAGATACTGTTTCAATTCTGCTTCTCACAGATTTTCTCATAAGTTTGTGCCAAGAACTTCAAACAAACTTACAAGGAAGTATGATATCAAAACAGAAAAGAAAGGCCATGTATGATGCAAGGCCGATGAGTTAATTAAAAGTAGCACCAAAAAGTAGAAGTTCCACAAATTCTATTGAGCAAGCAGTTTCTGAAATTACAGGAGATTCTTTAAATGGAATGGAGTAAACTCAGCAGGTATTGTTTAATAGATGTCACCATTTGACTATGCAACTCCTGTGACCCTACATGCCTTCCAACCAGACTGTGAACAGTTAACAGGTAATAAGATTTTCCCCCCTGAAGTTCCTGTCCATTAATTTATTTGCACTACCACTGACCCAATTCCTTCCATCAAGTTTTCAGAGTTCCATCAAATAAGTGTCTTCTTTGAGGCAGAAAATCAGCACTTAGGATGAGTACTTAGAAACACTAAGGATCCAATGTTTATCCTTGACAGAGGATTTTTTAAGCTTCTTAAAAACTGCCTTAAAAAAGTGTGTGAAATAAATTGTTTAAAAACAAAACCATACATGACCTAAAAAAGGCTGCCCCGTTTTCTTAAGAGCAGCTCCTGAGGTTTTTGCAAGTCTATGATCAGCCTCAAAACTCATCATTAAAACACAGTGTTCTGCCAGTAACTTACTCAAGGGAAAAATTGGTATTGTTCTCCAAGCCAGTGTCTGCATGTCCAACAGGCTCAACTCTGCTGTTGTCCTCCTCTGTTCGATCTTCATCCTAGGTATTAAATAAGATAAAATCTCATTAATCTAATAGTTTTGTTTCTTGTAATAATGACAATATCCCATTTTGAAATTACGGCTGTTACCAAAGTTGAAGTGGAAATATATGCTTCTGCAAGTGAAATAAAGCCTTTTTATTTGCTGTCTGAAATCATTTTCATCACTCATTGTATGCTTTTCTGTAATAACAGTCAGTTTTATATCTTAACTTTGCTATATGTATAGAAGCTACAGAAACTATCACAGGCAATATCTGTTTGGAAGGCACATGAGCTTGGACATAAAGACAGCTGCCAGTCAGTTCTTTCTGGACTGGTCACTAAAAATTCAGCTGAAGCCATGAGACAGCTCACCAAGTCTCACTTGCAAAAACAATAGACACAATTATGGCATGTGTACTTTGATGAACTACCAATACATCTTAAAACATTTTATCACAGGAATTTATTCATGGCATGCCATGAATGGCTGACATCAGAGAGTTACACAAAGCTCTAATGATAACAATTGGTTTTATTTTTGACTTTCCAAAAAGTATATGCATTATTCACCAAACACAACTTTAATGTCAAGGTTGGGAATGCTGTACTTTCAAATTAGATCAGGGTAATTCAAGGACCACCAGTAAGACGATCTACACCTTTTTACACCTATGCTGCTTATTAGAAGCTTATGGATTTAATTACTTGTGTGATCAAACCAAAAATAATTAACGTGAGCAGAAGGAATCAAACACAGATTCTAAAGTCAGAGCCATTGAGTAAGAAAAACAGGTGCTAGGTTTTGAGTTCAGCACACAGAGACAGACAATATATTAAATTATTGAAGAGATATTAAAGAATGGCAGAGACACTTGGTAATGTCCAACTGACATTTCCACTGAGAGTCTGCAAAAGCAGGAGGCTGAATGCATCAGGCTTCCTTGAGCTGTAGCTATGCCTTTGTGCATCCTGGAGAGAAGAGCACTGCATGAAGCTGAACTACTTGAAGACTGATGATCCTGTGTTTTAAGAGGCTTTAATGTGTACTTCTTCCCCATCCATCTCTGCTAAGTAGTAGGCAAATAATACATTTCAAAGGTTAACCAGCATCTTGAACCTGCCTAGAACTGCATTATGAACGCAAACAACAACTCAAAATAAAATATATTCCATATAGAAAAAGTTGCTTATAAGCCCACTGTAAATGATAACCTGAACATTATGAAAAATGTCATTAGTTATGCTTGCATTTCTGTTTAGTAGCTTCAGATGAAGCTCTGTATGTACAACCAAGTACAAGAAACAAAGACTAAAAATAAATATTCATATATTCATTTCAATTATAAGGTTAAATGCAGTTTGCAAAAAATAAACAGAAAGGAAAATCAGAACATTACAGTTGTTTCCCCTTAAAAAAAGGTGTTACACCCTGTTTCATAGATCCTTGTCATGGGTTTCTCATTTCAAAATGAGGGACACAGGTGATAACAGAAACCTATTTAAGTATTTATATCGCACTGGACTAGAATCTGTAAGTTTAAATTCAGAGTTCATGAAAAAATACAACTCTGAACTGCAGACGTACTAAGAGGTCACCCTAAATGTTATTTTGTTAATGCAGCATTTGGGACAATCTTCCATGCCAGCTTTCAAGCAAACATACAGTAAGTATCCAAGAAGAGACTGAAATAGTACCCTACATATTAGTAGATACACCTCCACTAAGAACCATAGCAAAAGTTTCTACATTGTGTTGTGTTATTTGGGCAAACACATCTATGTAGTTAAAAGAGAAGCATCATTCATATAGCACTCCATGGGTCCTACGCATTAGCAACCTTCAGTCCCCTATGTGTTTCCATTGATAGAGTCGGTAAAAAAAACTTCCCCTTGCCCTCTACAGTTTTCAGGACACTTATTTGGACTTCCCCTCGGCAGACTAGCTTTTGAAGTCCTCCTGGATTATGTCCCCTGTGCACAGCAGTAGCTAAAGCCTTGTGGAAATTTTTCTTCCTAGCCTCATGTCCTCGCTCTCACTCCCAGAATCTCCCTATGTCAGCTCACACCCAAGCCTCTCCACTTTAAGCATATCCCATTTTCCTTCTACCAGTTCCACCCTGTACTGCAGAGATTCCTTCTGCCACCCTCCTGCCCAGCCTGGGGTGCAGCCACAACCAGCTCACCTGCCCACAGCCTGACCATAACTTTCAAAATTAGGATGTGACACATCCAAAACTGCTAACCAAAAGCTAAGTTAAACAGACACTAACTGGCAAAAACACTTTTAGCTTTGTATCTTTCTTATTGAGAACTATAAACACAGTCAGTCTGGGACCAGACTCACTGTCATTTATCCAAGCAATTACAAAAAAGCAGCTCTCATATGCCTGTGTCTGGCTCTTCCCGGACAGCAGACAGATCTGTATCAACAGCGTGTGTGTGCCCGTAAATAGGTGCTTAGAGGAGGAATCACAACCTTAACTACAGCACTGCCATAAGGAACAGACGTACCATGTATCCTTTTAAAAATCCTTACTATTACAGTAATCAAGCATTCTTTTCTGCTGAAAATAACACAGATTTTGATTTACACTGAAGTGAATTGAGAGAAAAATTGGACGCCTACAGAGAGATTTGACTTAAAACTTTGATTTACTATGGAAAGTAACTGGCTGTGAAAATCTCTGCATCCAGCAATTATTTCTTTATTTGGAAAGTAGGTTTCTTCTGAAAGGCAAGTTCCACCTGTACACACTGTCATGAGGAAAGCCAAGAAGAGGACACTGAGAACAGCAAGACAGTTCTGAGAGCCTAAATGGATATTTACTGCAGATCTTAACTCCCAGAAATAACTGATCTGATCAAACTCCCAAACTCATAAAGTTTCTTTGATCTCCGTAAATCACCAATAGGTGTAATATTAAAAGACAAAGCTTCTCATGGATGTATCTTATACTACACACTTATTCCAAGATTGAACTGAAGTCGTTAGTAGACATATCATTTTTTACAGCATGGAGAAAAATTGAAGGAACCTCATCCAATGTACTTAACAGAACCGATGTGTGTTAAGTACCCAGATGTGTGTTAAGTACCCAGAGCAAACCTCCACCAACTCCCTTTGTTAACCAAGGTCCCTCACACAGATCTTCCCCCCAGAGCCTCACTGGGCCACCAGCCACAGGTGTAGCTCCTGATAAAGCACATAAACCACCTGTCATGTATTTAGGCTACTAAATCAGATCACATAATCACAGAATCACAGAATGACCCGGGTTGGAAGGGACCTCAAGGATCATGAAGTTCCAACTCCCCTGACTGGCAGGGCCACCAAACTTCCAGATTTACTAGATCAGGTTGCCCAGGGCCCCACACCTCCAAGGACAGGGCATCCACAACCTCCCTGGGCAGCCTGTTCCAGGACCTCACCACTCTCACATTCAGATGTTACAGTATACAACAGTCACCTTGAACAATGCCATAAAACAAGAAAACAGTTCTTAACATTTGTTTTAGGTAAGAGAACTGGAGGCTCAAAAAGTTGTTCCTACTTCTAGATGGGTCTGTTTAAACTCCTGTGTCTTAGAACAGTCAACTTTATGAACAGGTACACAGCAGCACTATTGATCTACATTCTGTAATAAAATTTACTACTCAAACACTGGGGGAAAAATCCTCACTACTCAGCATGGACTAAGAGCGTTAACAGTTCCATGTATTAAAAGGTGTGTTTAACTGTTCACCTGCACAGCTTTCAATAAATCACAAAATACACAGAAGTTCCTTTTTTTTTTTTTTTTTTTTTTTTTTTTTTTTTTTTGTATTCTTGAAGATTTCTCTATCATTCCTTATGATTGCAAAATCCCCACCGCTACTTTTGTCACTGAACCTTATTCAGTATACATGCACTCAAATAGACTCTTTAGCTACATTTTCTTGGATAATTTCTCCTTCGGGATCTCCATCTCACTCAGGTAGGAAACAGCCATGACCACTGGCTGCAGATTGAAGACTGCCTTCTGTTTAACTTCCAGAGTTTGAAACCAGCCTCACCTTCCCAGTCTTACTGGACAGTTTATCTTACATTACCAAAATATCAGCTCTTGCATCTGATTAAACCACAGTCACTACCAGTCTCTGCTTTACTTTCAAACATGAACTATTCCAAACATCTGTGCTGCTCCATGCATTTCTGATGAGCTCTCCAAATACACAAGCAGAACTACTTCATTTTCCTCTTTCACGTTCCTTCCTGAAGCTTTTCTTTTGACAATTACCTGCAGAAAACTCAATAGCAGTCATGGAGGCTGAATAAAGCATGCTCTTTGCTCACATTCCTCCACGCTTCATTGGTACATTCTTCATCTCCAGGTGCCCAGCCAGAGCAGTGATTGCCATCTACTTCAGCCAGACATGACTGGAAATGGGTTCTGAGGCACACAGGGGTTACGCATGTATCTCACTTTGAACACTGAAATCTCAAATTTGGTAACAGTATCTCCATTCTACCAGTAATTGATAATAGGGAGAGAAGATGGTTTTTATTTTCCCTCAGTTCAGAGAGAAATAACAATTATTTCGTTGTTGTTCAGAAAGTAAATTGATATTTTTAGTGATAATTGTTATAGGAAACAGAACAACGGTGTTTTCAACTGGTTTGAATGTTCTTGCTTTTGGGAGAGTGTGCTCTGGGCAGCCTCTCTGGCCTGTTGTGTCAAGGCTTTAAGTAGAAAGAGAAAGTCTGGCAAATTTATCCATAAACTTCAGTAAATCTGTTCCCATTGCACACAAACCATTATTTCCCCCCCCCCCCCCCCCAATCTCCTGAAGTTGTTAACAGCTCAAAGGACAAAGCCTCAACAAGAGAGGCTGACATGGGTACACAAGAGTTATATGAAGAAACCATCTTTTAAAACATAATTAAAACCATTTTGTATTTTTAGTAGTCTGCAGAGTAATTGCAGCAAAGCATGTTTGTGTGAGTTGGTTGTTCTCATTATACAACACTTTCAGCACTTTTCCTAACATTAGCAACAGAAAGAAGGGTCTGAAATGGCAAGGTATTGCCAGCATTCTGGTAAGCGGGCAGAGCTGCCAGTGTGAGCAGCGTACAATAAATTTATCTGACATACACACCTCTACAAAGAGAAGCCTTTCACTACACTGCCTCTGTGTTGGAGTAATTAAGCTTGTTTCCTTTCCAGCATTTATGTTTTAAGTCTTAGCGCAGAGAATTAAAGTACCATGAATAATGAACAGAAAGGAACAGCATATAACTTTCAACAGATACTTCAGATTTTCAAGTAGAGAAGAACACATACATTATCAATAAAGAGAAGCTCCTGAAAGCCTGCACATCAGTATTTTTTCCCAGCTGGGATACAACAAAAACAAGGCTTATGTTATTAAAATATGCCCTTCCCTTCATGTTTCTCCTTTTATTCTCTTGCTCTTCTCTGTAATGATTACAGAAGAGGAGACCACATTTGCTATTAGTCTCCTGGCTGCCGTGTTTTATAAATGTTTGTTTGGTCCTTGCAACATAACACAGGTTCTCTCTCTGTATGATCAGGCTTGATAGGCAACAGCTCCTAAGGGACCTATTTCCTGAGTCTTAACCAGCACAAATATACCAGCATCAGGCTTTTGTGCTAATGTTCTCACTTCTTGATTAACTGGCCAAATCTCAAGAGAAGGGCAATTTTCAGTTGAATCTGTAGAATGGTTACAAAGATCACATGGGGAAAAAACAAAAGTTATTGAATAAAAAAGTATGATTTCTCCCTCTTGCACACAAACATATACCTGTACATATAATTAGATAAGAGCTTTATGTAATCCACGTGGGTTCTATACTAGGTGCATGGCTATTATTAGCAATCCAGAGGGAGAGAGGGAGAAATCTTACATTAAATCATCATCCATTTAAACAAACAAACGAAAAACAGCAGAAACAGCTGAATCCATTTTTTCTTCTTCTTTTTTATGGAGTTATTATTCTGCTACATGTCAGTCACTCCTATGTTGTTCGTGTACTTGTGCAGCACGGTCACCCCACAATTGGAAATGGCAATATTCATATAGTTTCTATATGCTTCACTAATCCGAGATGAAATTTGCCTTGCTCAGTCAAATCACTGAATAGATATCATACAGGCATAGAGGAGCACAGAATGGAAGGGATTTCCTTGGTCTCCTGATAAATATCAAATTCATCCCCTGCTATCACAGGCAATCATCTCTTATTTCCCATTTAATAAACGGATCAAGCTGAGCTTTAAAACTGGTTGGCTTCATGAAGGCACTATTTCTATTGTGAACTGCCTTGGAAGGAAATGTTTTTACAGATTTAAATGATATCTTTTATTTATTTTTGTCCTCAAAAAAAGTAAAATAAAATAAAAATAAAAACAAAATCATCCAGTGAAAAAAAATATATATAGATTGATACAAACTTCCTTTGATAAACCTATACAAAACTTCATTCAGTTTTGACTATCTGCCATTTCCTTTCATACTTAATGACTTGTCTTAAAGCACACATTTAAAGCCTTGCAACAACTAACAAAAACTGGACAAGCCCTGTAGTATCTCAATCATTTTCTAACGTATTAGTTTAGAGGTTTACTGGAGTCCATGGTCCTCTGGGGCTCAGCAATCTGTGCTATGTCACTGAATCACATTCATCTATTCTGTAACAATTACACAGCACGCATCTCTATCACACAGCTAGCAATGCTAACTACAGGAGCACAACATAAATGTTGCCTGGCCATTTAAATCAGCTTTCACTAAAAAGGCTTTTTAATGGATTACACTGCAGTTGTCTGTTAATTCTTTTTATGGGTAGCACTACAGACAAGTATAAGAGCCCTCAAAGAGTTGCAGTGGGTTAGACAAAAGCTTTTCCCATCAGAGGATTTAACTTGAGACATATTGCTGGCTCTGCTTCTTCACAATAATGAAAATCTTGGACAAAGCATGTGTTATGGAGGTTTGTCCTTACTGTTGCTCATAATTAAAATTCTTAAGTATCATTTTGAAAGGGACTGAAAACTTGCAGTAAAAATTTTACTGTGATGAAGCATTTCAAAAATCCTCCCATGCTCCTCGATAAAAAGATTATGAACAGAAAGGAGCAGCAGCCAAATACACAGAGGCACATCCTCCCCACCACCAGTTGTGCAGCACACAGTCCAGGCTTCCCTCCAAATCTCATCCTATCTGATGCTGCTGCTCCTCCTATAAAGGAAGGGGTTTTAACGTGACCTTACAGTGGTAGCTTGCCAACAAACAGTAAGAAATGCATTAAAACTCTGTTGTTGTTGTTGTTACTGATGAAACATGTTTGTGTGAATTCATGTTGCTCAACGGTCAGTGCCTCCTAGCAGAGAAATAACAAGGCAAAATAAAAGATTTTGCAAATACACGAGTAACTCAACAAAGCTGTACAGGGGAGAGGGCAGAAAACGGAATCTGACAGAGAATGAAAAACAGTTATGTCTAAAGCATTGCTAATTCTTGAAGATAAACTATAAGAGGAGAGATTGAGACTAGATGTTAGGAGGAAATTCTTTACTCAGAGGGTGGTGAGACCCTGGCACTGCTGCCCAGAGAAGCTGTGGGTGCCCCATCCCTGCAGGTGTTCACAGACAGGTACGATGGAGCCCTGGGCAACATGGCCTTGTGAGAGATCCTTGCCTATGGCAGGAGTCATGAAACCAGATGGTCTTTAAGGTCCCTTTCAACCCAAGCCATTCTGTCATTTCTCTGTGTGCACTGTAATCATATTTCACAGCCTCTATTCACTGTTTAGGTGAAAACTACATCAGTATTCCCCTCACCAAGCAGCAACCCACTGCACAACATTTCAGTGATGTCTCTGAGAATGCTGACAGTGCAAGGTGCTTGGCAGAGCAAGGAGTTGTACAGTAATCTGATGGCTGCTGCAATGAATCCATACAGCAAGGTTAGTCTACAGATGGTAATTATCAAGTGTGTAAGGAAGATATGTAGCCCTTCCCACCAGATCATATTTAAACGATTTTTCAAGAAAGACCAGTGTTATTGCAGTACACATAGAGCCATTCTGCAATAGCTTTTCTCCCACAAATGATATGTGTTGCCATAATGGTCAAAGCATTTGAGAAAATATTACAATAGCACAAAAATTTTTGGAATTTCTTTTCATTTACAAATGAGTTACAGGAACCCAAATTTAAGCCAATAACAGCTCGGACAAGATTTTGCACAAGACATTTCTAAAAACAATAGTATTAAAGCAGATCTTAACTTTCTCACAGTAGCTCAGGATGTTAGGCCACAAAACACCTATTCCAGCTGAAAGATACCAGATGAGCTTCACCTTCTCTTTTTTGATCACCAGGTAACAGTAATATACCATAACCATAATCATTTTTTAACATTTTAGCAGATGCAAGGCATCTGAAGGACTAAAACTGAAGACACTCTGTTACATAATTGACTTTGGAGACTATTCACTTATAGAGCCACCTACAAGAAGAAAGACTGAAATAGGGAGCCCAGGTTGGGGAATGACCCGGCAGTCCATTTCAGTGCCAATAGTGCCGCCTATTGGCATGCCCACTAAAATTAGGTTTTAAAAAGCACTCTGACAGAAAGCCAACTGAAAGATTTCAGGTGAACAGAAAGTACTGCTCCTATGGTAAATATTTGAAATATGTTAAGCATGGAAAGCCACACTTTCAATATTAAGTAATGCAACTAAAGAGCTTTTTAAAGATTTGATCAATAACAAATTATGGATGTTTCCGCCGTATTACAAAGAAAAATATTCATCTTATAGATCATGTATGGTTATATCACATTACCTCAGATTGATTGCTGTCCTAAAAATAAAGTGGTTTCATTCTGTGGATCTGTACAGTTACAGTTTTTTATCCGCCTTCTGTTTTTTCTCAGAATTCATAAGTTTCACAGAAGAAAGTCTCTGTTCTTTGTTTGTTTTAAATAAGGCTTATCTGCAGACTATTTCCACTTTCAAACCTCTGAAATTTTAGACTCTTTTTATATGATTCATAGTCTGACATAGAGACCACCAAGATCTGTCAGTGTAAAACAAATATTAGGGTTCATATTAAATACAGAATCAAAGTCATACTTTGATGTCAAAGTCATGGGAAATATTTTTAATGGAAATGGTTATCACCATTATTTGAAACAAGGCTACAATTATAGGTCATCGTATAATTAAATTCCCCTGGAAAGTTTATCCCAAAGGCCAGGCTTGGTTTGTGTAAGCTCTTTTATCACTTACCTTGAATAACAGAGAGATTACCTCATGACATCCCCCATGGTGAGCTAAGATGAATGTGGCATTTGTCATGTAAGAATCCCTCTTCTGACTGATGCTATAGCATACCATTTGTTTCACCTTTCCTCGTGTTAACTTCTATGTACATACAAATCCTCATACTCCACCACCCCCACTGATTAACTCAAATAATTCCTATATGTACAGAAATAAACCTGCCCTTCTACTGAAAATGCTTTATTTAGTGACAAGAGTGATTACTTTTACAACAGAAAGTATAGTTTTCTTTAAAAACCTGAGTTCTTCTGCCGCCACAATTCTAGGTTATAGAGACCTGGGATTTTGTGAACAGCAAATAACAAAACAAACATTTACTTTATATGGAGAAGCTGGCATTTCTGAAAGACAAAAAAAAAAAAAAAATTATAATATACCTCTAACATGGGGAGTTACTATGGCACCCAGGAAACAAATACATAGATCTGTTGGCTTCTAAATATTTGTGTATATTTAGAATGCCACAACAGGAAGGACAGTTCTTCTTCCTTAAAGTAAGAAGAAATAAGCTACCCTCCATGGCTATGACTTGAACATGTTTGTTTTTTCTGTTGCTATCTGAAGTAGGTCAGGTTGGGAAAGTCCATTAGCTCTCCTATAAATAGAGCCTCACTGAGTTCACCTGCTTGTAACTAATGTTGAACAACAGAATTTAAAACAACTTTTCCTTTAATCTGACAAGATAAATTTTCTGTATATGGGTTTAAAAAAATAAAAATAAAAAAATAAATAAAAGGAAGTCATTAAGTTCTGTGTGATTTTTAAAAGCCAAAGAAATGACAATGGATAGACGAAATTGGGACGCACAGTTTTTCCCCTGAAGAAAACCAAATGTACATGCCTCCACCTATAAGTTTAGAGATCTGAAAGACTTCTGCAGAGATGTATTATAGATGAGTCACATAGTTTCCCCTTGATATCGAGACAAAGGAAAGGAGAAAATTCTGCATAAATCACATTTTCCCTGTAATGTTCCTGAATATATTACTATTCACCTCACCTTTTCAAAGAATGTGATTTTCATCCTTCTGAGGATTTTTTCTTTTACTTTCTCTTTCTTTATGACACAAAAAGCATTTCTTATTTAGCAACTCGAATTTGTCATTAGGCAATTTTCAAACAGGTCTCAGAGCTCTTTTATCCTTACTCCTTCCCCCCCCCCCCCCCCCCCCCCCCCCAATTTTTAATCTGAAATAGTCCCTTGTTGCTTGATTTGCAGATCTGTATCAGCATGCAAGGATTTCACTAGCTTCAGCTAAGAACAGAACAGTTCGAGCCCCTTGAGTGCTGAGCATCGAGTCAATTCAGAAGCAAACTAAAAGTATAGCGCTCTGTTCTCTGTCACACAAAACATTGTTTTACTCAAATGGGCATTTTAATAACAAAATTCAATTCTGGATATTTTTCTCAGCATGGCACAGCACTGTTATGAGATGACATCAGACTGCTTAATAAAGACCTTGCTTCTTAAAAAGGCTATTAAAGTACAACAACTTTACCAAGAAGGTAAAAGTCCCAGCATCATTAGAGTTTAAAGTTGGCATGTATTCTTTAGCTGAATTACATCTCATTTAGGAAGCTTAACTTTCAAAGGTTCTGTTTTTATGTTAATAAAAATCACCAAGTTAACTTGGACCAAAGAGCTGGAAAAACAGAGTTATACTTTTTTTATCATCTTGCTTGAAGGAAAGTACGTTTATAGTGATTTATCTTTGGTTCTCATTGCTCGGACTTGATAAAAATTTGATTTAAATTCTCCCTGTTGGACTGAAATAACACCTATGCACCCATTTTACACATCACATAGATGCATATATGAGTTAAGGGATAAGTGTCTTGCACGGCTTAAAGTTTACTCTTCTTCTGCACTAAAGGACAACACGGAGGTGGGCTCATGGGGTGCATGAAGCCATGAAGCAGCATTCACTCCAGCGGTGTGGGGCACCGGGCCTGGATGCAGGAGCATGACGCACCCAACTCTGCTGTGCAAAATGTTAGTCAGGAGACTTTACTATTTTGCAGTTCCACTTTTTACTTCTCTTTTCCAGAGCAGCATAGCAACATGTCACCTTTCACATATCATCCCATTCTTCAAAGAGAAAGCTCAACTTAAATCACTTAAGTTGGATTGTGTGTTGCACTGTAGCATTTGGTCTTTTGCACAACATAGATTTTACCTGAGGCACGAAACAAATTCCCTATTTTAATAACAGAAAATACTATAGCATTTTTCACTGTTCTTTGCTCAATTTGTTTTGCTGAAGTCAACATGAGAAACAATTTCAAACTTTTCAGTAAATGCTTCATTTACGAATGCTCCATTTCAAGTGCCTACAGGGTTACAATCTGGTCTATGACAATTTTATTAATTTTTTAATCAAAAGCATTAAATCAAACTTAAAATAAATAGTACTCAGTACTTCTGTGGTGCCTTCCAGCACAGAATGGCAAAAGTGTTTCATGGCAATAATGATTTTAGTTTCATTGCACCCCTGGGGAGAAAACTTAAAGTTATTCTCCATTTTTTTTCTTCATTAGGGGAAACTGAGGCAGGGAAGATTCCTTTCTATCATTTTGAGACTCATCTCTAGCCTCAGATGCTTTCTGTTTGGGATCATCCCTTTGAAATAGCCAGAGCCTTACTATCAGAAAATATAAAATAATCACACGTATTACTGCAGGCAACCAAAAAGGGCAGAAGCTGAAAAGGTGCTTTGAAAGTAAAATAGCCCCAAGCAAATCTCTGGAAAGAACAAAAATTTCTACACTCTTCTGGCAGACAGTGAAGTCAGTGACAGCTAAGAAGAGCACTTAGCTCACATTAAAGGAGGAGAGATGCTGGGTACAGCATCACTGAGGTCCCAAACCCACACCGGCATGCAAATAACTGTCATGAAAAATGTTACATAACATAATGAAGATGGAGATGCAATATTTCCAGGCAATGGTATTTTTACTGTGCTATCCATAACATCATCTCAGCCCAATACCAAATTAAACTGCAAGGTCAGTGCACACCACGGATGTTGCTGCAAGAGGAAGTCTCATTTCTTCCCCTCCCAGATAGCCATCCTCATCCCTAGATCCCTCCATCCACTTTCTCCTTTCTGCTTATTCAAGCATCAGTATCACTACACAAAAGTTATAAAGTTAATGTTAAGGATGAACTTTTATAGTTGGCTATGCTTCCAAGGCTGATCCAGTTCAGTCCAACTAAAGGTCTCATAGAAGCTTACAGAAACATGAGGGTGCCACACATGGTCACGACTGCTTCTCTTCTCAGCAGGGACTTAAATCCTCTCTAACACTGGCTTCACCTCTTTGTTGGTAAGGATACCACTGGTCTGCAGTTAGCACACAGCTCAAGGTACTCCTCAGTGTCCAGCAGCTTGTACTGCTCTGTGCCAAATTTCATCCTCCCTCCACTGCCTCCTTCTAAATCCTACTTTTTTATAACCAATCTAAATAATTGTCCCTCTTTCACTAAAATTGCCATCTCAGCACTTACCCTCTTCAAAACAAGCATGCTTTCCAGGAATAAATCCCTCTTGCCCTTGTATGCTGCTGACCTATTTTCCATAATGCATCTTCCTCTTTGCCAGTTTTTAATTTACAGTAGAACTTCATTTGTCACCACAGAACAATTTATCTAAACAACTTCATACAGATTACTTGGATTACAATATCTTCCTTAGATGAGACCAAATTAAGACAAAGGCTCAACAATGCTTTCAAGCGCTATTAGCTGAGCTAATTAAAAGCCAAGAAGCATAAAGATAAATAAAAACATTGGTGCATTTTGTGGTTGAATCCTTCCTCATCCCAAAAAGCAAAAATCAAAAGGCAAAAGCATGGAAGTCGTACACATCTTAGAAAAACAAGTGCCAAAGTGCCTCTTTTCATCAAAAAGTCATATCACTTTATACACGGTTGTCTACATAAGCAAGCATTTTAAGGTTAACAATAGCATGTTGGGGAACTAGATACTAGAAAAGAAATCAGTTGCTTATCTAATTGAACCTGGTTCAATTAGAACTGAAAGGGGGTAGGCATTGCTAAACTTCATATTTAAATAAGATAATGCCAAGTTGAAGATTTCCAAATCCATAGAAACTTGTTATTCATTTCCAATAAGCCACATTCAAACCCCAGATAAGTGAGTCAGAAAATCCAGGCTAGTCTAAGTTCTTTTTGAAATAACATAAATATATATATATATATTTTCCAGTTTAACTCTTACCAAAAACCATGTATCTGTAAAGAAAAACTAACACAGGAGAAACCAAGGACAAACCTTTCAATTCTGAAGCTACTGTCTTCCAGATATGAAGGAAGGAAAGCTTGAAGAAACATGAAGAAGCAGCAAATTCCTTTGTTTCCAGAAAGAAGCAACTTTATAAATTAAACTGTACTGAGCTTTTCTTCCTCTGCATCTTCAGGAAGGATCTTCAGGCACTTCTAGTTTCCAGTATCACAACACAAAACAAGCTTCAGACTAACTAGCTGAACTAAACTAGTACCTTGTTATGGCCCATTTTGGCCATTTCAGAAGATAACGCAAGAGCTGCTACAATAGGCAACACACAACTTGAAAATAAGATTCTGTCTTGCCCTTGGGAAATTAGTTTTGATATCATTAGGTCTGGGATGTATTTTGCACTTGCTCAAGCACTAGAAAATTTAAGCAAGGCCAATGCAAGCCTATCAATATCCCTGAATAGCTGGGAAGGAGAAAAAATTATCTATTTGTCATCACATATTTCAACTCTTGAAGAGAATGGACAGTGAGACTTTGAAGATGCAAAGATCAAGATACCTTGTAATTAAGAGCTGATTCAATAGGTAAAGGTAAGACCCGTTAGAAAAAGAAATGGAAGATTCTGTGAAAAAAGCCTTTGGCTTCTCACTAAAATTAATGAAGCTCACAGTGTTCACACAGAACTATAAAACTTGAAGACAATAGGAAAATATGGGCAGAAACAAACACATGGGTCTAAATCTGTAAATTTTCACTTACTAAAAACAGCAGGCTTCCCACTAATTTTCTAGTGCCAATTCTATTTGTTTCCATGAATAAGCACAGTTTAACCCTCAACTACCTGAAAACTCAGAACATTTCCCTAATAATATTAATTATAACCTTTTTGTAACCCAATTTATTTAAAAAAAAAATAAAAAGGATGATTTCAAGAAGAATTCATAAATTAATGAAATGTGCTTGTCTTTCTCTCCTTACATACAACCAGGTTGAAAGTAAAAATGACCATATAAAATGAAAACAAGAATGAGACTGTGCATATGCACAGAAACAAAATAACATTAAAATAAATTTTCAAAGACAAAAGCTAATACTTTCCTAAAAGGCTGACAGTAAGGTTAAGAACTAATAATTTGGTAAAGCAAGCTAACAATAAAGTGATTAAATTTGCCAATGAGACCAAAGTTAGGTTTAAAACAATCTTTTTAAAACACTGTGAGATTTGTGAGCCTTTACAGCCACATATTTCATACAGGTGGACTGAGAAGTCTGGTAACTGAGGAAATTGAAATGAGAAAAGTGTAAGATAACACATACTGAGAACCACCTCATCTGACCCTCCAAGGGATGAATCTCAGAAGAAGTAGTACAACCTCTCTCTCTATCAAAAAACAAAACAAAACAAAACCAAAAAAAAAAAAAAAAAGGAAATTCTCAGATTCATATCCCCTCAGTGTAGTATAGATGAATATTAGTATACTCATTTACTCTGTAAATGACTAAAAAGTATAAGAAGTGGACACAGATATAAGATATTAATAAAGAAAATTAGATCAGAAGGCCAAATCTGCAGTGGGAGAAACATATCACTGAAAATATATCAGTACTGTTCCAACTTTCTTACTAAACAACAATTTTTGAGAGAGCAGACAAAGAGTATGACAAAGCTGTAATTTGTTTGCAGGTACCCCTGTGGGGCAGCAGCAAATATCTCCATGGCCTCCCTGCTTGCTGTGTTGAAAACTACTTTCCTTTGCCTGTTTTAAACTAATTCCTGGTCTGACCAATTTATACTTAGCAGAGGCAGTGAAATGCCTAAAGTAGAGCAGGATAACTTGTATGTCTCTTTGGACATAGTTAGAACTTAGTTCCCTGTATGGTGGAAAATCAGTGTTGCTAGAAGGGATTATAAACAGAATACACGCTAAAGCGTGCAGTTTTTATACCTGGGGAAAAAGAGGTATCTATGCCCGTCCACATTTCAGGACAGATTGAGAGTATACGTCCACTCACTTGTGGTTAAGGAGTACCCCTTGAGCTTTATGAGAAAAAAAAAAAAAAAAAAAAAAAAAAGCATCTTCCTTTTTATACCACACTGCTGTATACATCCAGTGCAGAAGGACACACATGCATGTAAAAAGACCAGCACTGCAGTGGTGCATTTGCTAAAGGAAACACATCTAAGCACTGGAAACTTGGAAGCTCTTTGTTTAAACAGTGCAGGTCATCTAAATGATATTTAAGTATTTGGCACTTTGCTGTTGAAATGAGATGGTCTACAAGACAGTTTAGAAATCTGCTTTTTCCCATAAGAACGCTGGGAAATGCTCATGTTCTGAGCAGTTATATTCTGTCAGTGAAGAAAAGATAAACTGCAGTTGCTTGATAGGTAAGTAAGACCAGAGAAGAGAAGAACTTCTACACAGTACAAACCCATGTTGTTGGGGAGGGAAAAAAATAAATAAATAAGGTACTATGAGGCTAAACACCAGGAGAAAAACCTTACTGGAGTGATGTATCAGATGGTGAAAGCATCCCAGGGGAAGAAGCAGAATCCCCACTGCTCAACATGTGTAAAAGCAGCACGGACAAAGAACTACAAGACAGGCTGCAGGGAAAAACTCAATATATAGTAAGAGGATGGTTCAGATGACCTAATAATATAACAGGATTTAAAGTGACTAGATAATTCTATTATCATTAACCACATTCACAGAAGTACAAGCTAAAACACTGTTGCTATGGTAATCAATCCTTACGTATTGGTGCAGAAAATGACTGCAGTACAAGGGCTGGAAAAGAATCGAACCCACACCTCTTATCCTCAATGAATTAATGTACCAGTCAGCTGGCTAACTATTGGACATGAAACTCTACATCCAGCTTCCCATGAGTCTTTTAAAATAGACAGTAAAGCATGGCTGAGTGTCTGACATTCAAATTTAGGGTTCTGCTCAGGCAAAATCAGTTTAGGTTCAAGGTAGGAGCAATGTGGTTTGTAGAGAACACTGCTGGAAACTTGTGAATTGGTCTTGGAGTCCCCTTTTCTTCCTATTGACTGGTTTCCCTCTGCCCAAAGTAAGCCACCACCGCTGAAGGGACAATGCATGCACACTCCTAATCACATGCTACGAAATCCCCATCTGATGAGAACATGAGAGCAGCTTGTTTTCCACAGGGAAGGTAAGAAATAAAAGGAAGCTGAAGAGATTATTTCATCCATCCTTTTCTAAGTAGCTCTATAAACAATAAACTGTAATGAAAGAATCCTACTTTTATTCTCAACATCTATTCCTTCTTTTTTCTCTCAAAAATTCTCAGCTTTGCAAGATTAAAGCCACAGGGAAACAAAGCTCAACAGTCTCTTGATCAAATATCATCCTCACCAAATCAGTTCCATTTGTGCATGAACACCATTACAGTGTTGTAATGAAGTGCACACCTCAGTGCAACAGGAAATGGGTACTAGTTTCTCCATTCACTCTTCCCCATTACTTACAGCAACAGTAAAGGAACATGTGGCAGGAAATAAGGAAGCTAAGCCTGGCAGTAGTAAAGTCCTCAAAGGCAGGAAAAATTCATGAACACAAAGTCTGAGAATAATCATTCCTGGTACCACTCAAACAGGGGTCGCTTGGATGTTTATTAGTAAAACTGGAAAACTCTTTTAAATTGTTCTTGCGTGTTTGTTTTTTTTTAATATATTTTTATTTATTTATATATATATTTTTTATGACAACTGAGAACGTAAAATAGGGGACTAATGCTCTTCTTTCTCCAAAACAAAATAAAACAGTAAAACAACAGAAACTGAGTAGGAATGAAAGGCCAAATCACTCTAAAAAACCACTGCATTCTCCCAGTTCTGTAGAATAGAAAAAAAAAAAAAAAAAAAAAAAAAAGAGGTTGGAGTACATATTTAGATAAAAGTACGGGCATATGTAGATAGCTTCTGCTCCTCAGCCATTTCACAGCTACGTTTCCTTTCCAAAAAATACTTTATCAAGGGAAGAAAGTATTTCTTTTGGCCTTTTAATGGTCTACATCACTGTTATGAGAAATAATTTGAAGCAGACCACACAGAACTGAAAGTATATTCTAGATTATTTGAGCAATGTATTCAAAAAGGAAAATGTTTTCATCTGCAAATGCTGGCATTTTCATGTTGCTCGTTTCATGCAGCAGGTCCATATTCTAGATTGAAAACCAACTATAAGCAAACTAGTATACCAGAAGTTAAAAACGAAACCTTAAAATACTCAGTTACAAAAATATCTGAAATAGGCTAAAAATAAATCTGCCTATTTCTTAAGAAAAGGTATTAAATTTGACCTTAAGGAATGTGTTATATGCAAAGTGAGAAGGAAAGTACATTTGTTGAAGAATAGGTAAGCAGCAGTAGAGATTTCAATATTCATAACTATATACAGAAGCAAAATATTTGATAGATGTGCTAAATAATTACCCTGGTGTATGAAAAATTGCTTACAAAAAACATATATATTTTGTAAAATCTTGTCAAAGATAATCATATAAAATAATTCAAGTTCTACCAGAACATTCTTGAGACACTAGAACATGCCTGGATTAATGAGACATTTATCAACTGATGAAGATACACCCCTTAGATTGAAAGCAGTCTGTAAAATGCTGTATGTATATTTTGTTTCTATTTTAATATATTTCATTAGTATTTTTCTTGGAATTTAAACAAAAATGTTCCTGCTTGTGTGAGTTTCAAGTCATTAGCGCCAAAACTCCAGCCAATGTTTCATGAGAAAATTACTGAATTATGTCTGTTTATGATTATAACGCAGATTTCTCAAGAAAATTATTCCCTCTTGAGCATTAAAAACTAAATGAGTATGAAAAAGTAGAATGTGTTTAATGTGACCAAGGTAGCTTTTCCCGCCAAAATGCCTCAATCTAATCCAAAGTAACTTTTGAAAACTTAAACAAAGTCTAATAAAAGTTACTTCACTTCCAAAAATGACGTGCGTTTACCAGGAAAGCCTCGATATAAAACTGTCATTAAAAAACATCCAAATTGCAAAGGCCAAGAATTTTACAACGCAACTGCTGTAAATAATTTCTCTCTTTTTTTTTTAATAGAAGTTCATGGATGAGTCAAAAAGAGCATGTGTGAGAAAGAGAAAGAAATCCCACAGCAACGGAGAAATTTAACTGAAAAATTAAATCAAGGAGCCAAAAGCAGACACACAGATGGTAAAAACTGGCAAAAATAAAAAGTACAAATCATGCTCTTAAGTACCAACAGATGCAGTGACTTTAAAATATTACTCCTTGAGGATACACAAAGACAATAATCCCAGATTGTGATTTCTGGGACAGTCTACTGCTGCACTCGAGCCACGAAACACACTGCATTGTGCAGAGAAAAATGAAGTGTCAGACGTGGAGATATCTGCATTGCCAGTCTCCTAAAATATAAGGAAAGAAAATTAAGCTATCCAACACTGTGAAATTAATGTGTTCAGAAAAAAGAAAAAAAAAAAAAAAAAAAAAGAAAAAGAAAAAAGAAAAAGTTAACTGTGTAAATGAGATAAGAGGGGTGACTTACAGATTCTCTTTGCAGGTTTATAATGCTACAGGACTGAGCATGAATTGGTTATTTGAGAATTTTTGAAATGTTCTTTCCTGAAACTCTATTCCAGCTTCACAATCCGGATAAAAAGAAGCCTGAGCAACCTAAAGTCAGCACTGTCAAACACTGCTACATGAAAAGCTTTGCTGGTTTCCAATTGTATTCAGGGCCTCCTTGACTTTAATCATCGCAATTAACTATAAGTCACCACAGTTCAGGCTACCAGTATTAACAGAGGGAAAGAGAAATAATCCAAGGTCTGAAATTTGAGAAACTGCTTTAAGTTCAGCTTTATCTGAAATATATATGTATATATATATCTTCTTAAAATCAGAACTCAAGATGAATTATCATTAATTAATTAATTATCATTTTAAAACATGTAATATTCCAGATTGTCCGGTGAATTAAATTGACACTGCTACATATTTATTACACAGTATTTGCTCAGGGATGTGATTTAGTGGAGGGTTGTTACAGTTAGGGTAGTATGGTTAGGTTGTGGTTCAACATGATGGTCTTTAAAGTCTTTTCCAATCTGAGCAATGCTATGATTCTATGATTAAACAAGCCCAGCATCTCAAGTCATTGCCATGATTTCAGGCCAGCTGTAGTTAAAGCAAAGTCAAAGTCAAAGAAAGAAACATTATATTTCCTCTAGTATGCAAAGAAATTTATACTGGGCGTTTTCTCCTCTAAAACTGAAGGAGGATACAAGATAGACATAATAACAGAAAAGTGAAACTGGGGCCAGGCAAGCCTCAGAAAGTGGTTGTATGCTCATTGGCTGCTCCAACCAAAGCCACATGCCATGCATTCCCCCAGATCCGTGCCCCTCAACAGGCTTGGTTCTCAGCAAGACACACCACAAGGCAGGGCCTGCAATCCTCACCATCACATATAACATCATAAGATGTCTCCTTCACACAGAGACCATATTGTGTGCCCTTCAAATAACCAGCAAAACCAATGAGTTTGAAGAAAGAATGAGTTAAAAGAGTCTTTCTGAAGAGAAAACTATTCCTACTGAGTACAAAATACTGCTGGGTTTACTTTCTGAACTCTGTGCTTTGTTGTTATAATTATTGCCTAGGAAATCAAGATAAATAAAAATGGCATGATGGAATACTCAGTGTAAGATTCAATAATTCAAACAGAGATGCTCAGATATGACTGCTTTCTTTTGGGGCATTTAATTTAGTCTGTTCTCTGGATAAATGACTTGAAATTATAAGCAATCGTGAATTCCTGCACATTAGGAAAGTAAAGATTTTTGAAGACAAATGAGGATGTCCATGAGGAAGAGGAAATTAAGCTTTGATATAAAGTGACTGAACATTGGCTCCCTACCACCTTAAGAAATATTGGTAGGACCAGAGAGGTTTTGTTTATACTTCATACCTCACCCCATAGGTGTTTATTCCAGAGTTTGTAAAAATATTTGCATTAAACAGCCAGAAGATATATTTTTCTTTTTGGAAATAGTTGCATGTATATGTATGCTGGCCTCAATATTAATTTTTAAACTGTGAAAACAAATAATGCCTTAAGTGGCAAATGTTCTAAAATAATGCAAATAGCAAACTGATTTTGCTCAGATTTATAAATAGATATCTCCAGGCTGCAAGAAAAAAGAGCATTAAAAATTAAATCCAAATGAAGTTAAAGTAATCATACGCAGCTGGCATGAAAGTGAATGATACCTTAATATGGAATTCTTAAAACATAACATACAGGAGATCAAAACTTAAAAGGAGTATTTATTTCTAAAATAAAATCTTTACAGCAGTCTATTAAAGGAAATCTTCAGTTCATTAATACTTGTAGTGCTTCTTGCTCCCCATGTTTCCAATCGATTACTTCCTCATGGAAGCATTAGTTCTGCTGTATTTATTTTAATTCTGTATACCCTGAGTAAGGAACATCTCTCCACTGGAGTTATAAAGTACTTTTCTTTCTCTGGCATTGGGACTGGATGTAAACTCTCACCGGTGCCATAAGGCAGCTGACAGTTGCTGGCTCATATGAAAGCATTTTTATTGATCAAATCAGATCCGAAGAAAAGAGTAGAAAAAAAGAAAACTGTTGCTTTTGTTTTGCATGTCAGACACACAAAATTAAATAACCTTTCAATACACCCTTCCCAAACTACCTTCTTTTCTCTCTGCTCACTCCCTCCCCCAGCCTCAGATACTACCTTGATCGTCTGTGTGAGATGCAGTTACAATAGTTTCAAGATAAACTTAGGATGGGCTTATTTTCAAATCAGTCAGTGAATGAACTGACAAGGCTGGTCCATTATCTTCTTTTATCTTCCCGTTACACTGATGAAATAAATTAAAATCTCCCAGTATAGCCCATCAACCAGGTTGTATTACGTAATTCCATTCACTGAGTTGCTGCACTCACTAAATCTTGCTGTGTCATTTCACGAAGAATCATGGCATATCTCGAAGTATCCTATAAATTACATTAACCACCTAATACAGCCAAAGAGGACTACATTCAATAATGAAATGCTCATACTTAAGCAATAAAATCAAGATTAAATTTGAAACCCAAAATAAAATAAAAACCCAGACACATTACTCCATATAATTCAATTATTAACTCTAAGTTATGCAGCTCCATTCCCTCTTACAGCAAAGTGCAACCATGTCATTAAAATGACTTGTCCACACAAGCTTTTTAAAACGAAAATGACTGTTATTTACATCAACAGAAAATGGATTAATTATCACTTCCACAATTATCAGGTCAAACTTGGCCTTCTTCCGTAAGCATCTTCCTATCATTAATAATTCATAAAAGGAAAAAAATCACCCTGCCATAGCTGAATAAATCAGATAAAGATAAGTTTCCCATTCAGCTAAAATTTGTCATCTTCCCTTGCTCAAAATAAGCACTCTTGCTTTATTTCTCTTCTGTTTGGAATTAACTGACCTGCATGACTCTGCAGGGATTCACCTGAATCGCCTCTAAAACCTACGGTGAGACACAAGAAGCACTCAGCTCCTCTTCTTCTAAGGGTGGGACCTCATTGCATTGTTTATCAGAGAACAGCGCAGTTTCCACTACAGATTTTTAATATAAATGTTTCTTGAAAATAAGTAACATTAGCCATTTAGAAGATGATAATGTACCAGGAAGAACATTAGACTATGAAAAAATAATAAAAAATGCACTTCTTTTTCCATCTCAAGTCAAGTAAATTCTAAAATGAAAATCAAATTAACTGAAAATTACGTTAATTCAAGGCTCTGACTAAGGCCAGACTGACTCCTAATGTAGAGTTATAACAGTTTGGCTCGGCAGCAAAATCAAGGAAATTCTGAGTCTTTAGTTTCCTTATGATTTGTAAGGAACAGAGGAAAAAAAAAAAAAAAACTGTATTTGAGATAACTTCCCAATTTTGGATGGTCTTTCTGATAGAACATGAAAAAGGACAATGTCAAGACACCCAAAAACAAAACAGAAAAGGGGATGGAGGAGCTGAGGTTTTGAGATGGCCTCACTTCTTTCTTAGGAAGAAAGAAAGAATCAGTCTGATAGAAAGCTGTACTATAAACTGCAAAGCAGGAATGCAGGAAGAAGAAAAAATGAACAAGAAAATGAGAATACAAAATGGAAGTTTTTTCTTTCCATTAAAAACATCAATACCGTGTACTACCAGTACCATCTTCTGAGACAAAAATGCAGAATTTCACCTTAAGCATCAGTGGTACATATAATCATTTACATATTTACACTTTGGTTAAAAGGCTGGAATGCAGACTGAGCAGAATGTTAATTTAAAATTAAGAAGACCAAGGGCAAGGGAGAATCCTCTATAGGTACAATTAACAGAATTGGTTTAATACACTTAAAACTTTTAACCTTGTGGTCTTTGAAGCAAACAGTGGAACTGCATCTATTTCAGGTTTGTACAGAAGGGCTGCACAGCTCCGAAAAGTTTTATAGTGCTTTAAACTAATGAAATAAATTATCTTAATTTGGTGAGATCTATTTTCATTAACTGTATTGCCCTCTGAGGGAATGAGGACAAATTTTAATTTTCCTAATGCATCCCACTCTTGTGTTCCTTTGGCACAGCAGGAGCTCTGTGCCCAACGCTGCGGCACTGCCAGCACCTCCAGCAGCTCCTTGTGCTGCCCACCACAGCTCTTGTGGACAGCAACAAGCATGTCGTGAACACAGTGAGACCACTGCTGTTATAAACAACTAGGTGCGATACAACAAGAAGTATGTCTGCACTAAAAAGAAAACATACTAGAAGACAAAGCTCCTCCACAACGTAATGAAAGAATGGGAAAACAAGTTTTTAAAAGCAGAGGAGGAAGACCTCAAACATTCCTTGGATGAAACGCTCTTCTGTTCACAGCGGGATACTTTCAGATGTCCTCAACTGACTTGCTCTCATAGGCAGACAGAAGTCAAGAGAGCCAGAGGTGGTACTGTGCTGCAAAGTATTTCAGAAAAGATAGGAAAAATAACAGCAATGATTTATTTAAAGCTTCTTACGGAATCTGCATGTAATTTAAGAGTATGACATACCATCCACGGCACCAAAGCTTAGTTACCATTAATTACTATAACAACATGATTACTTAAATACTTTGGTCCAAAAGGGCAGGACAACAGAAGTGTATTGTTAACAGCCACCCTAAAAAGGTCAATGCTCTTCAGACAGGCTCTGTAGAACATAGGTCATGTTTAGCCTTCAGCCCAGTCCATCTACACTCCTATGTGTATGTCCATGTCTATAAGATTGATCAGTAATGACATACATCTGAATGTGATACTGTTTTTTTCCAGTAATCATTAAAATCCACTTGTTGTTATTGTTGTTGTTCAATTTGCTTTGTTTTGTAAAATCAGCTCTTCTATATATATAAGTATATATGTATATATTTAATTACAAAATACCTTTGTCTCTCCATGTACACGACTACATTCTGCCACTGCATTAATATCTACACAGCAGCACATAACCGAGCACAGGCTGTAGCCCCAAAACTGTCTCGCCTATTTAATACACAGTATGAAATGACAGATTATTTTTGAAGGAGAACAAGATAGATGCCAGCATGAAATACTGTTTATAAAAGCAGCACTACTACAGCTGTCCCCAAGCAATAAAGCTGTTTATTCCAACATCCTATCTCATATAAACTGAAATGCTCAGCACTGAAAAATAACTTCAAGGCTGTTCATGGCTCCAAGACAAATAAGAAAAAGAAACTCTTTTCCAAAATACACAATTAAGATCATGCCCATAAATGTCCATTTTGCATAAAAATGTAGACTTCTAAATTCTATGTTAATATTTTCTCAAAACGACTACACACTGTAGTTTGAAATTTGTACTCTGTCCATGCTGATGTGTTATTATGAAGATGCATCTTTCTCTTTAATGTCTCTTTTTCTGTAGTTACATATACATTTAGAGAATATTAATATGTGCATTAATATACTCATGTCTAAGCCACATGCAGAAAACAGAGATTCTTCTGAATTCAGAATACATGACAACATATTCCAGCAGGAAAACAGTTAGATGGCTTTTATATAGTGAAATCAAGTTTGGATTTAGAAATCCATAACTGAAGCCATGGAAGTAGCTCAGTAGGGTCCAGTCTGGAAGCTCGTTGACTGTCCTCATGCACACTTCTACTTGAGCCAGATCTAGACTCTGCTACTGAACAGCAAGGGGCTGGGGATATTTCTGCAGGTTCTCAAAATGTAAACAGCTAAATATAGGTTTCTCATTTTGGAGTTTACTTTGCACAGTAGTTTTTTCTAATGTAATAATGATGATGATTATTATAATGATGACAATTATATTAATAATAGTAATAATAATAGGAAGAGAACATTGAAGAAGTCAATAGAATAAAAAAGAAAATAATTGTGGTCATACCAGAATTAGCAGTACCACATATCATTATATTCTTCTGGGAAGTCAAAAGCATCATAAAGCACCTCAAAGGCCTGATTAGTCAAAACAGTCATGTTATAATGTTTATATTATATCAATTGCATCATTTCATATTGCAATGTATTTTACAATATAACCTTCATACATACATGTAAGTACACCTGTGTTTAAACACGGCTCCAAGGAGTCAAGGTGCTCTTTGGAAGCCAGATGTGGCATTCCATTGGTCCAGAGTTAGATGCAGCTGCTGCCCTAGCTAACATGTAAGCACTCCTCTTGTGCTTACAGTGTGGGAGTCAAGCAAGCACTTTCAGCTTACGTTTCAGCTGGGGCTTTTAGCTCCTGAGCTAAAGTACTCAACATCATGCAAATGTACGAAAGTAAAAGGGTGGGGGGTGGGAGGGGGGGAGGCACCTACTTACCTATAACAAAAAATAATCTTGAGCCAAATCAAGTTTTCCACCTCCTTCATGATTCACAAGAGAAAAGAAACAATTGCCATAACACCTGGGAAGTTAATTGTCCAGTCAGGTGGAAGCCAGAACCAGTACAAGGCCAAGAACCTGCCTAAAGTAGTAAAAATGCTGAATTTGCCCTTGAACGTGTGACTGTGAAGGCTAAACTTTTGTAGGGACACCTTGAAGCCCAGTCAGCTCTTTGACTAACATACACTGCATGCGAATCCTCTGCCACTTCTGGCCACTAATTCTACCTGCCCATGGTTACAGCTATGGCCTAATATTTAATTCAGTGTCAGGTGCCAAGTAAAACCTTTCTTGTCCATGACCTATAGCTCTGCTGCAGAGCCACATGAGAAAGCTGGGCTCTCCTCACAGCCACCTGGCTGGACCCGGTCACTCAGTGAAAATTTCCATTCCCTCCCCAAAAAAGACAAACCCCTGGATTATTCCTGGAGCTTTGAACACACCTATCTTTGTGACAGAAGTGTGTTCTATTGAATATAACAAGAATTACAATCATCCTTCTGTTTAACACTTTATCTGTTGCTATTGTTCTATATTCATTAAGGTTATCACAAGAGAGAAATTACAAAATTATGTACTCAACAGGGAGGAAAGCAAGGAGACTCTATCTTGACATTGCACAGAATAACAGACAAGAGGGGAAGACTAAAATCTGACTAATCCTTTTACCAAGTCTTAAATTAGCAGAATTCCTAACGATGATTTTTTTTTTTCCTGAAGTTTCTATCTGTACATGTGAACAGTTTGAGGCAAAGAACAGCCTGCAGCCCCACAAGCCTTTCCATCTTCTGTTCACAGAGCAAAGAAACTGCAGACCTGCAGGTTGTATAGTTACAGAAATAGTGGAGAAAAAAACAAAATAAAAACACCTTTTGGACATGAACAAACACAAAAGAGGCACATGAGTGAAAATAAAGACGATTATATGCTTTAGCTGTAACCCCATGTAACATTCAGAACTAAAAATTAAAAATTAAAAATAATTTTAAAAAGGGCTACATTTCTACCTTCTATCCTTGTATTAAAACACAAAATCGAAGTAGGGCTTTTGTTAAATGTAAAATTTGACAACATGGTTAAGATGCAGCATAAGAATCCAAGGAAAATAAATGATTCAAATTCACTGATCTATCTCTAAAGCTCTGATTTTTCCTTTTTCAAGAGATAGTTCTGAAATGCACTAATTTATACCATCTGAATGTTTTTAGAGAGTCTATTCAATCACATTAAAAGCAAGCCTTATTTTCCTGAAAATAACAGCTGAAGGCATCTGCTCTGTAGCTGGAGATATAAAACTGTATACTATTTGAATGTCTGATCTCATTGTTGAAAAAGGAACCTGAGAAACTGTATAAGATCACTGGATGGATGTCACAAACAACTTACTGAGAGCATTCTGCACAGCAAATCTCTGCTCAAGAGGATAGCAGTAGTAAACACTTCTCTTCCCATTTCAGGATACAATTTAGTTGCTTTCATCTCTGCCTTTGGTTTCTACTTGGAAGCTACGGGGATTTTAGGCATCAGACCTGTTCCTCAGTAATAAGGGTGAAATTTCTCTTCATTTCCTGCCTTGCTCTCATTCACTGGCAAGTACACCTATATACAGATATACATCAAATACAAATACATATATGTTCACGCACAAGTTTAATTGAACTAATCTCTTTATATTTGAAAATCTGATCAACTGCTTCCAAACGAAGCAGGGTAGCTGTAGAATTTCCCTTTCCTGCTGTTCTTGCCCCCTTTCCCAGTGCTGAGAACAGCAGGGTGCTCTTAATCCTTCTGCAAAATAGGCTTCTGCGGGAGAGCACGGAATATACTATTTCAGTTCAAGTTTTCTTGGTTGCTAACAGTTTCAGTTTGACTAATGAAACTAAAATGACCACCCAAGAAAAGCGTTCTGTATGCTTAAACTTCAGAAATTAGTGAAAAGTTTAACTCTTTCTTACGTTCCTTTTTCATGTCTCTCTATTATAAAACAGCATGACTCCAGATTTGATCAGGCCTTCAGCAAGTCTTTAGGTGACCTCAAGAAAAAATACATTTCTCAAATAAAAGTGATATTACCATGTAGTTGAATACATTTGGAAGGAAATAGGACATCTCAAGTGATTCCTCAAAGCTTGGTTGTTGTGAGAGAACAGAAAGTATTGTGGAGGGGAAGGCAAAGAACAAAATCTACTTTTTCTTTTCCTAAGAGATTTGAGAATTAAATTAAAGCTCACAAATGTTGTCACTGATACTGAGTGATCTACAAAACAGAATGAGTGAAATTACTGAGTGAAGCAGTAAAAAAAATAAAAAATAAAAAACAGAGGGCTTACCTTTCTAAAGTCATTTTGAAGTGGTCTCTGGATATTTGATTTTATGGTACTAAGGTGATTCTTGGGTACAAACAATTTCACATAACTGACTTCATGGTCATGAGAAATGTCAAAGCTTTTGGGGAATTACACTGATCAATTTGCCCTGTGGACAGGTGGAGAACTCTGGAACTAAACTGGGAACAAACCTCAGGCAGAAGTAGCTAACCAGCATATACAAACAGAATGTCTTAAAGGATGCAGGAAGCAGAATTAATCTTTTCCACTTCTTTGATGTATCACTCCAATTTAGCAGAGCCCTAGTAAAGCACAATCGGTAGGAGCAAAAGCAATTACTTCAAGGAATTTTAACAGGCTCTGAGCATTCCTCCATTTAAGGCACTAAAACTTACACAAATCTACAGAAGTATTTCTCTAACAGCTACTAGAATATTTCTAATTCTGTGCTTTGATTAGTCCCTGCTACAGCAGCCTATAATGATTTCCTAGAAAGGAGGTGTCTTGCAGTTCCATCTGCAGAACAGGCTGTGATGTTGCAAGATTACCGTTTGCTCTATGGTTCTGCTTATCGGAAATGAGGCATTGCCCACATAAAAATAACTTTGGCACATCACACCCACCCTCCTCAAAGTGCAATTCCAGTAAATGTTCATGTATGGTAGAAGCTGACAATGATCATCCTGAACTTGGGTGTTTTTTTCTTTTTTCCTTATTTTCAAAAGGAGGTGTGGAAAATTTGAGATGAGTAGTTCAACCCAAGCCCAGAAAGCCTTCCCTAACCACAAGCCTCTGGAGCCTGCAAGAACAAATGCAGCACTTGCTATCTAGTCTGCAGAGCCACTGAGTGAGGTTGGACAAGGACTGTCACCACTCTCGGAATCTGTCAGTCCTGCACAACTGGTTTCTTGGCACAGCACAACACCTCTGGCCAGACATGGTGTCTGCTACTTCTTATGCATATGCTGGCACAGAGCATTCTGGCTGCCCCTACAGCTGTGCCGTTCACAAAGGAATAGGGCTGGAAGTCACCAAATGAACTGACTCTGCCAGGTCAGCAAACTACACTGCAACCTCCTTGTTTGAGTCTCTCCTTTCTGCATCTGCTCTCAGATTATTCATTTCCACTGACAGTATTTCTACGGTGTTGCATACAGAGCTTCCACAAAGAGAAGCAAAGAGGATAAGGCAAACAATGTTGTAAGAAACGCGCTTTGCGCAACCTGAATACAGAAAGCTTATAAATTGAAAAACATTTTTCAACAAGTAATATGCTTTGAAGCCAGGGTCAGTAAGATAGGACTGGCCTTTTGTCTCCAGCACAATTACCTCATCTATTTGTAGTTTCCACCACAGGCACTGGATGCATGTACAACTTGTTACTTGTCTTTTTAAAAGAACAAGAACATGTTTGTGTTCTGAAATTTCTGGTTCAGTTATTAACAGGCTTTCCAGATTCAATGTGAATTTCTGCTAAACTAAACAAAAAGCAAACAAAAGTGAAAGGCCCAACCAGTGAAAAAAAAAAGACCACAGAGGACACTGAAAAAGATACTAGAGTTCGAACCAAAACCACATGGAATTTCTCTCTGCATTTCCTCCACTCTCTGCTAGGCCTTTCCCCCTCTTTCTGCAGAGCTGTGAATTATCCCATCCTTATCTCTGGTTCATATCCGGTTAAACAGCTTTCAGTCTAATTAATTATCTTGATGGCATGAAACAACAAAGGTATCCTGATCTTCCAGGTATAGGCAAAGTAAAAAGAACACTAATAAGGATGGATACTCTCTCATTCAAAAAGCAACAAAAGAAAGCCCAAAAGCAAAAAAACTTGCTCAAAAGAAATATAAAACTTGCAAATTCAGACTTCAACAAGTTTGCCAGCAAAACATATATACTGTCAGAATCCTATTTACCTAACTTGTGAATAAATTCAAGTAGGTAAGCTGTTCAGAAACCCAAATCAGCAGAAAATGTAATACTTCTTTAAACACTGATTCCCTTGTATTAAAATATTCATGTATCCAACATTCTATAAGATCGCTACTGAGATTCCTAATCCAACGTCTTTGGCTGAGAAAACAGCTTTACTAACTGCCACTGTGAAAATCTAATGATGCTTGAAGTGTGCCTCGAAAACATCAAACAGCACCAGAAGGGAGACACCTCCAGCTCAGCGCACTGACCCTCCTCCTCTAGCACAGAGGAGGCAGCAGCTGAACTCACCCACACTAGCTGTGTCCACTCTGAGGGGAATACAGCAATGAAACTGCCACCATGGGTCCTGCCACATTATGTGCAGGGGAAAAAAAAAAATACCTGTTTTCATATCCTACTGCTATAAAATACAACCCTTGTACATTTATGCTCAGTGCAAAATCTTAACATTGTATAGGGAAGAAACATAATGAAATAGCCCTTATATGCAGCCTTTATATGGACTTGCTGTTATACCACTGGTCTCCATAATAAAGATGCATTTTCATTGTACATTTCAGGACATATCTTGAAAAACTGGAGACAAATCCGTGACATGACTTTTATATAATATTAAGTCCTTTAACCTTTTAGGACTATCAGGTCATTAATAAAGAAAAATCAAGTCAAAGTTACTTAATTTTTTAAAAAAGGCCAAAACCATGAGTAGTAGAAATGTACACTAAATAAATAAGACAGCAGTTTCTTCTAATTTATAATCAATCTATGTTGCAAGGACATGAATAACAAAATATTTAAAAGTACAATGTCAAAATTGATATTTGACTTCTTTGCAGTAATATTATTAACTTTCATCTGCAAAATATTTATCCAAATTACACTCCATCAATGAATTAACTCTGTTGGTGTTGATCATGAAGAACAGCAGCACTTTATATACTACATAAATACGTGTGTGACTCAAAAATGAAATAATTTACATCCATTTTCAGTCTTAATGCAGTACTTTGGAAGCAGACACAATCCCCTACAAATTTAGTCAGTGTATTTCTGGTGCTTGAATCTCACTAAGAGAGCCAATATCACATAAGAATATACTTTTTTTTTTTTTTCTTTTTTTCTGTAATATTTTGCAGTAGCATAAAGATTAGATTGATAAAGTAATATATATATACATATATATTACCTGTTCTTGCCTCTCCAGCCACTTGTCCACCATGGGATGACTGGCACTTAACGATGAACGAGCATTGTCTCTCTGAAACTGGTTAGACCAGCTACTAGTATCTCGCGGTAGGCTTCTGTAGTTTTCATCTTTCTATTTTAAAAGAAACAAAAAAGTATCTTATAAAAAAACAACCAGTCCTTGCACGTTATCAATGCAGCTGGTTATTAAAATCATACAAAGAGAACAAGGACAAAGGAGAAAGCAGGTCTGACTGGTCTCAAGGACCAGAACATAAATTTGACTGCTTGGTGTGTGCATAAAGATATTCCATGTCAAGAGCTCCCCTTCCTTAGCACCAGAGAAGTCCAAACACAGCCTTCAGTGGGTTTGTTGCTCCCATGTGTGCTTCACTACTGGCCTTTTCCAGCTTCAAACCTCTAGTGCACAGACATCCCAAGTATGTACTCCATCAGGTTTTCAGAATACCCAGCTCCTTAAAAAAGCAAACGCAACATACAACATTCTATCTAGAAACACATAAGTCCAATGCAGAATTTCTCCAAGTCCCTGAATGCAGCCAATTTTACAGTTAAAGGTGTCTCCTTGCTCTAGGTATTCTCCTTTCCACTGGAACAGTATGGTAAAGAGTTCACAACAGGAATTTCTCACCCCACGTCATAAGGCAAGATTATAACTGGTGATATACTTCTTTCCCCTTAACTTCACAATATTAAGTGTTTATGTGTAACACATAAAGTAAAGCACTCACACTTGGAACTTGTTATCAAGCTTGCTTTTCTCATTTTAGAGGGCTTTCACCCTGTTTCTGTTTGCTTGTTTTGCTGAGAGTAAACAAATGTAGCCATATTTGTAAAACTTCATCAGATAGAGACTGTGCCAATGGAAATGCACGTATCACACTGAGACAGATTTTTCAAGTCTTTCCAATGGGCGAATAAGAGTTCGAATTTTCATTCCCACAAGAACATATTCCTCAGCCTCTAATGGTACTTAGTCCATACAAAGTGTGATCAGTAAAAGCCAGTAAAAACACAAGAGGTAGATTCTTAATGTTAGGAGTTACCCTTAGCCCAAAGTCAAACTGATCATTTATACAAGTTAGTTCCCTCCAATTAAAAGCATATATGGAACTGAAATTCTCCTTAGCCTTGCAAAAGCAGATCGAAAAAGCAGTAAATATACTATAAGGATAAGCAGAGTAATTTTTTCCAGTCAATATTTGTCTATCAATCTTAATTCCAAATCAGACAATTTAGAAGGAGTATCTATTTTTATGCATTCCTGAGCAAGTAAATTAGGGTTATGGTGCTACATATTTAACAATATTACTGCAGAAATCTTGAAAATCTCTCTAAAAAAAAGATGAATTAACCAAAGAAAATACAATAATCATCATCATCATCATCATCACTGTAAACTAGTAGTTAAATACATTTTCTATATTTATTCCCTTTTAAAATCGATACTTTATTCCATCATCATAAGGTATTTCCTTCCCAATTTAGGCTATCAGTACTTATTTTGCATAGCCCAGTATTAGTCTGATACTCTAAAACACAAACAGTAGCATCAGTTCCTCTACGGTCTCCTCTTACAATTTGGTATCTTGTAAGAGTATGACATACTTTGCTAGGAAACTGAACTCTCAGTATAACTGTAATAAATAGAATTTTCAAGGGCTTCAGTGGTGAGAGCAGGTTTTTTCCATACTTATCAAATTTAAGCTTTCTTAATTGATGACAAGTTCTTTTTTTGAAAGAGATTTTGTAGTAGAAAAGAAGTAATCAGTTTCAAGATATTAAAGCTTGAATTCAACCAGCACAAGATATTGTAAAAAATACATCTGCACAAATAACCAGCTGAACAAATCCCCATCATAAATTAGCTTAACCTCCCACAAATGAGTAAAAACTTCATATCTTTCAACCATTAAAATTGTCCACTTTTCCACTGTGGTTAAGCACAGAACAAACTTAGCCTCTTGCTTAGGAGAGGGAGAGTGGAAGGCAGCTGATGCTTTGTACAACTGTCCGTGTGCAGAGCCATAAAGGACAGGAAGCAGCATGCAGAAATTGATTTTTTCCTAATGCTGCTCTTATTCCATTCTCCTCCAGAGACAGAGGTGGCACAGTTACTATAAGCCAAAACAACAATTTCTTTTGCTCAAAGTTCTGAAAAGGTATAACAACAAAATCAAGGTCTGGACAAAGAAATAAAGAAGGATCATTTCATGCACAAAAACACTCCATTCAGTTGGTGCATGAGTTACTGTTATTTGACGGTAATTTGTTATTAGACAGACCGTCATCCCATCTGAATGAATAGACATTTCTGCCTCCTACGTAATGAGATGTTTTCTGTACCTTTGTATTTTATAAATAATTCCATTTTTCTATTGATTCGTGTTTACAGTTTTCAGTACAAACATTTAAAGCAGACTTCTTTTATCCATGCTACACAAAGATTTCCTTCCACACAGCACCCACCAGCCGCGTACAGTGGAAATTTTTGCTAAAGTTCGAGAGAAGGGAAAAAAGATAAAAGCTGATCCAGGGGTGTGCTCAGGGAAGTGTCCTTCAGTCATTCAGACGCTACGTGGCTCTGATCTGAGTTATGCAGGACAGCAGTACTGCTTACAGTTTCTAATGAAACCTCCTGCTGTAAGACATGCCACAGCACACAGTGCAGATGAAATTATTTATGCTAAGTGAGTTGAATTGGGCCTCTGTTTGATACAGAAGATACTGTCAGAAATTCTGCAAGGAGTTCATGCCTACTAATGTCTGTACAGGCCGGAAAAATATATTCCTCCCGTTTATCAGAATATTTTTGCTGTAGTCCACTTTCATAGAAGACTGCCTTCCTCCTACTGAGGTGCACACCAGTTCTTTTTATGTACAGGAGGTCTCCAAAGTTACTCATCAACTTTTTGGATGGCAGAAACAAAAGCTGGAATGGAGCAGAGATGCAGTCCCTGTGAGTTGTTCTTTGCAGCTCAGCTCAAAAAATCACTACTATCAGCATGTAACAAAAAACTTCTTCAGGGCTGAAATCATACACAGTCTTGCTGGTGTTAACCGAACAGCAAAACACAAGAAAAACAACCTGCCATAGGGAAGCACCATGCTTTCTTTGTTGCTAAACCAGCTGCAAAGCTGTTTGTCTTCTAAAGCAAACAAACACACATATTGTAAAATATGCCAATGAACAACCCAGACCATTTTTCTTCCACTCAGCATGATTCAGCATTAGCGTGCTTGCTCCAAACGTCCAACTGGAAAGGTGTGTGCTGCTTTTAACTTCAATACCATTAAGAGAAGATTTTATAGCGCAGAAGCCATCAGGTCACAAAGGGAATTCTCATTTCTACTGGAGCTGCAGCTGGAAGCCCTCCTGAGACTGGTACTGACATGCATCATCAGTTACAATTAAATGCAGTAGTTTTAAGAAAAGGTTCTTTCTCAGAAATCTTTGGGGACTGTGGGCAATGGCAAGTTTATGATATTTGAATTGAAAATTGATCAATATAATTCTAAAACTGTCAAATCACCATATTGCCACTGTACTTAATAGTTGCATTTTGCAGTATTTTTAATGAGAATACAGATTCCAGCTCCTTAAGATTTAGTTCAGTGTACTGTCCCTGCAGGGCTCTGCTGGAGGCTTGGGTGAAAGGGACAAAAGTGAAGTGCTTTTGCTGTGCTTTTAATTTCAGATGATTTGCAATATATAACAAGCTTCTCATCAAAGACTTTGTAGCTCGTAGATAAAATGATGCATTAGTATGATCCGTGTACTTTAATTACTGGCTGTCAGTGCATAAACTCATTAGTGATTGTAACCTGCACTTGTACCACTAAAGACTCCCAGCACGATGAACACAACCAGAATGTCTTTCACACCGCATGGTGACACATCCATGCCCACTACCTCATTTAACACTACAGCAATTTCCAAAAAGTGAAAGAGTAGCGTATTTTTCATTTGCTTTTGTCTTCTTATGTCTAATGCAAAGAGTAATGAGTTTTGAGGGTTTTATATGTATAGGAGATATAACAGGAGGTAAACAGGTTGAAGACCTCTTCATGGCAGTTCTCTGGAAGGAGATCAAAAGATCTCTACAAAGCTTCTTAGCTATTTCTACAGCAAGTTATTCACCTCTTGTTCAGGACCTTCAATACAAGAAACCATTTGGGGCTCTGAAAATGTCTGGCTGTATCTTTTTTCATGTATGCAGAATATTTTGGAAAAGGGCTATTGTTTTGGGTTTTTTTGCCTATAATACCTTCTGACAGTCTCAGATTGATACCTCAACACTGAAGAGAGACAAGACTTTGTTTAATCCTTTGAGGTTACAGTTTCATTTGACCAACTCTGGGCAAGTGTCTATAAATACATTTATTGGCTCAATCATTATAAAAGCTGCTCTTCTCTTTTTTTATGATCCACTGTGTCCATGCTAGACAGTGGTCAGTTTGATGTCACACATTAATTCTAAAAGCAGCAATTACCAAAGCATCTTTATGTAAATACAGATCTGTCTGATATAAATCTCGGTTTACTAACACAGTAATATACACTCATTTTTGCATGCCCTCTAAAGTTTCAATAAACAGAACCCTGTTTATTTTGTTGTACTGGGTTTTTATTGCTTTACAGAGTTAAATAAATGAACAAATAAGACTAAGTGGACCCTGATTTCTCAAAAAACAAACAAACAAACAAAATGTATCTTTTACAGGAAAAATAATTATATATAGGAAATTAATTAACCCAGTAATGTGATGTACATACAAATATATAAATATATATTATATATATACATAGAGGTCAGCTGCTATTCATCATCAGCTTTTTATGAACAAATTATACCAGCTTTCATGTTTTCCTCGAAAGGAACTGTACCATTCAATAAGTAACTCATTCCTTATAAACACCCACATCTTAAGAATCTGACACTACTTCTTTGTCAGTCTCCCTTTTTCCTCTCAAAAAATTCAGCTTATTTTATCATTCTACATTTCATTTTCAAAGATTGCTTTGTTTTGCCGTGTATTGAAGAACACAACCTCTGAAGATACAATAATCTGGATACAGCTTAGCCATCAAATGCATGAAGTAAGGATAGGGTCTCACTCACCCATTATCAGAAATCTCTAATCTTAGGCCATTCCCCAAGGAGTAAAGAGAGGACTTCTGCATTAAAGAAGTATCTCAGCTTTATGCCTGTTCTTGACTTTGACCTGCAATGTGGGTCATTTCCAGCCAACTGGTAAAAACTGCCTTAGGATACAGGAGATGAGTATCTAATATTCTAATAAAAAACATGGTCATTTGCATTCCCTATTTATAATGGTAATAGATGTGAAGAATGACAACTCTGTAGTTATTTTGATGACTTTAGAGAATCTAGAAAGATTTGTCTTCAGAAATGACCCCTCCTGTAGCTCCATGAATTGAATTAATTTATTATGCATTGATAATAGCTCATTAGATGCCCATGAGGAGAAAGACAATTTAAAAGCCAATGTTATGCCTAAGTTCTATCATTTTATGTTCAGAAATTTCCAAAGTTATGCAATTCCAATTCATATATTCTATGCTGTCCTTTGATTGACAAGGGGAGACCGACCTGAAAAACAGCAATGAATGATCAGGGGTCACAAAGAATGGACAATTTCCCGTACACCTGGTGCTGTATGAAGCTATACAGTACCAAGGAACACGGCCCAAGTTAAGAATAAATAAACAATGTCTCATTGCATATCCAAATCATTCTGTTGATCTCTCATGTTTACTAAGGAAAATAAAAAATGTAACAATCTTTGCAGGTAAACACACAAAACCGAAACTTATTAGGCAGGGTGTTTTGATTTTTCCCAGACTGAGACAGGAAAAAACGCTTCCTAATCAATTCACTCTTTATTTACTATTCTCACAATAAAACCTCAGAAAACATAATGCTAAGCAACCAAAATAGCATGTGATAGTTGTTATTTTGTAACTACAGTTCTGAAGTCGGGTTTTACTTCTGTAAGATTCCTGAAAGAAATGCTAAAAAGGCATTGTTTTCCATAGCATCAGTTTAAAGAAAAATGAATCAGTCATCTTAAAAAGCTATGAAGCTACAGTTCTTCTTCCTGTACACATCACACTTTGAAAGCAGTTTCCTCTTCTCACAAAATAATGCCTCATATTTTACGATGTTGGCCCGTGACGTCAGAGACAGATGTTGGCGGTATGGCATTAAAGGTGGAACTTTCCCCACAGTACATTTCATTCCCATGTGACAGAGGACAGCAGACAGGCAGTCTCACAGAGTGGCATCTGCCATGGAAGTGTGGATGAAGCAAAGCTTATAACTTGCCAGTACTATCCTGATAAGTGCAGGTAAATGCTTTAAGGCACCTCTAAAATGAATATTTGAAAGCTTCTACGGTTGTTTTTATGTTTAGAAAATTGCACCTGCAGGCCAACAACTAAACTGCAGAGAAGGGGACAGGGTAACCATGATAGCTTCTCAAGCTAAGAAAACTTAGAGTTTGTGTCTTCCTTGTATTAACAGCTGAGCAGAGAAGGGCAGTGACTTCTGACCAAAGCAGTGGGGCGGCGCCCAGGTGGCAGCAAAGCAAGGCCTGCAGGCAGTGGCTGTGCCCTCCCTACACTTACAACCACTGGCCTTTTCCCTATCAGCCCTTACTAAAACCACAATTGCCCTATTTAAAAATATATAGAGGGGACTCAGCAGAGCTTCCAGGAAAGCACTCAACTTCGAGGGATTAATTGACTCCTCAGCCTTATAAACTCATCTCAGCCAGACTCTTTCCTGATGACTTAACCAATGCAGGACAAACAGCATTTGTTTCAGACCCAAATTCAGTCCTAACAGAAAAAAGCCCAGTAGGTGAGTAGGCTGTTCTACTTTTAATTCCCACCCAGTGAAGTTCACCATTTCCCCCTCAGTCACACTAGTCTGAGACTACTTTTTTTGCATGACTGGTACTCATTGCATGATGACTTAAATTCATTTAAAAAAACAACAAACGCAGCAAAAAAAGGCTGAAATAATCACTGCTGGCACCGCTCAGACTCACATCAGGACACTGCAGGAAAGCCCAGCCTGCTGTGTGGCTTGTACTTTGAATTTTACTGACTTGCTTTGGACTTGTTTTGCATCAATACACAGCCCTGGTAATATGAAAACAAGGAAGATAAGGTAAACTTATGAGTATGCATCTGCAGGAACACTTAGTGTATACTGCAAAAACAGTTTAAACACACAACTCTGTGTTACAACTAAATAGAGGAAAACTGTCTGAAACTGAGATCCAATCGTGCATCTCTAATCTATAAAATTTAAAAATAAACTGACTAAACCTGAACTTCCAATCTAATTTTTCTTTTCTTTCATTATTCAATCTTTCATCAAGCTACTATTTCAGGTCCTTGTTTTTTTTTTTACCCTCCAGCCCAAGGAGAGCTACAGTAACATAAAAAATTGAAAGAAACGGAGATGAACATTCGAACATGGAAATTGTCAAGTATATGTACACTTAGATGAACGGCAGAGTAAAAGTCAGTCATTCATTACAACTTATATTTTTCTGTACTTGAGAAGTCCATGCCTTCAGTATAGCTTTCACCACCTCTCTGAAAAATGCTATATACCACTGCTACTGAAGTAAAAATATAAATATCCTGTGCATGTTCCAACACTCCTCCATCACCAGGAAGATACTCAATCACTCAGATCCCTTTAGCATTCTTAGCACTGTGTTCTCTCACCTGCAGACCAGACACTGCTCACCCAAGCCCATCACACAAAGAGACGGGGTAGAAAAGCACTGGAAGAAAATGACTTATTATTCCCACTTTACTGATGAACAACAGACATTGAGAGTGATCGGCACACTACCTCAGCCTCAGAGCAAAGTGCAAAAGAAACACAAGCTCTCAGATCAAGCTCTCAGATCTCTCCAGAATCTTGCACTAATAATCTTCTGAGGAAAAGAGAGGAAATTTGATAGGTGGGCTTTTACAAATTGATATCTCACAGAAATAAAAAACACAAGGAAAAAAAATGGTAAAAGAACAAGAGATGAAGAAAACTGTAATTTCACTTTGGATTGTTTATTTTTCTTATTGGCTATTTCCCTGCTTCTTAGCAAGTCTGGTCACAAATGACTTTTCTATTCAAACAGCTGAATCCTTCACATATGTAGTACTCAGCAAACATTAGAGTACAAAATCCAGTGATACACATTTTCTGTTATTTCTCTCTGTGCACCAGACAAGGATTTTTTCATTTTATATCTCCCATTCTCAACATGCTACATTTTGAAAGTCAGAAATGCTGCATTTTTCCTTTGAGATTTTAATTCTTACGGCATCAAAATATTACTTTCTACTCTGTGCAGAAAGTCAGATTCTTCTCAGTGGTAAGCAGTGAAGTAGCAAGAGTCAAGAGGTATGTACTGAAATACAAGTATATCCATAAGGGTGACCAGACACTGGAAGAGGTTGCCCAGAGAGGTGGTGCAGTCTTCATCTTTGGAGATATATGTATACAAAACCTGTCTGGACAAAGACCTGAGCAACCTGATCTGATTGACCCTGCCTTGAGCAGAGTGGTTGGACAAGATGACCTAAAGCAGTACCTTCCAACCTCAGCTATTCTATGATCCTTTGAAACTCGTGAGTTTTACAGACGTCAGGAAAGCAATAACACATGCTATGTTTATTTTATGTTGCACTCTCTCTGGGTGCATTTGCTCTATACTATTTTATCATCACATGACAAGCTACCAGCAATTATTTTCTACACAAAGAAAGAAAACTGGTGAACATAACTTTTTTTGTCTGTTTTCTTTTTTAAATATCTATTCCTCTCTCTCCCATAACAATATTTTCTGCATTAAAACCCTATTTCAGTATTTGTAAATAACTCTCTTGTTTTTCCTTCCTCTTTTCCTACATGCACTCACATCCAAAATGACAAAATCTGTGAATCTCACCAAAAAGAAATAAGGTTGTTCCCAGAACGATATCTTTTAGTCCATAATTTTCCCTACTTGGTCTAATGAATTTCCAGTCAGACATTCAGAATCCTTGGCTACAAAGTGAAATTTGTACACTCTGTTTTAATACAGGAAACTTCAGTCCTCTGAATTATAGTTAAATCTATTGAAATAACACACCTTTGGTGACAGTGATAGAGAAAATTTCACTATGCTGGCTTCAAAATGACTCAAAGCTAAATGAAACCAGTTTTCAGTTTGAATCTGATCTCAACATGGACAGATCATTTTTGTTTGGCATATACATCTCATATAATGCACACATGCTTTTTTTCCTTTGTGGCTAAAGAAAATAAAATTGCATTCTATTTATAAGGAGACTCAGGCACAGCATCTCTCAGAGTTAAAAAAAATTCAATGCAATAATTTGAATAAGTGTATCTATCTGTCTCAAGCCAACAAGAAATAAATAATTCTGCAAGAGGGGATGGTGAGAAACACAAAGCTTTATAGTTAAGGGATTTGACACTGCATGAGATTTAGGTCATTCTTACATGGCTTAGACTTCTTTCTCTGCAGTTTATGGAGCCCATAAAGATAAGGCTTCTAAGCAGGAAAAAAGCATATCCTAAAAACAGTTATTCCTACAAGGCATGGCTATTCTCAACCTCATAATACAGATGTGGAAAACTTACATAAACAGACAGCAAAAAACCTGGCTGCTGACTAAATGGCAAAGGCAAAAAGAGGGAAAAAAGTGATGTACCAAGTATATTCAGCTACATGTTTGCTGTTGATGATCCACCCTGCAGAGCATGTTGCATGCCATTTGCTTTGCTCCAGGTGGGTGAATCCAGGAGCGAGAGAGGCACAGAAGCCCATGCACAATCGTTTTTCTCTCCCATTGCTCTCTATCAGCGTACATTATTGCCTCTTTATGCTATACCAATGCTGTTATCTCAGATGCAACAATACATGAATCAAACTCAGAAAAGTCACTGTGGGAAATTTTTCATAAGCCAGGTAATCATGCTATATCCCTGTCTCAAGCAAGACAGGTTAACTAGATTAGCAATATAAGTAATTTGAAATAATATGCAACTCTTCATCACAAACACAGGTGAAAATTTAAAAAAAAAAATAATAATAAAAAAAATCTAAAAGTGGGGGAGGGGGATAATTAACTCACAGTTGTTATAAGAGAAAACATATCTGGTTGTTGCATTTATGTTCTTGTACACTAACACAAACATCTAAGGGAAAGGAAACACAATTTTCATTACTACACCTCTTGTTTTAAGGGCAGCTACTTAAGCCAGTAGGCTTTCATTCTACATTATTAAGACTGTGAGCCAAATTAACTGTTATTCAGAAAAGAAAACAACATCAAAAAATATTCTACTGTGATGGAAGGAACCACGTCTGGTGCACCTGAGCTGCATACAATCTGTTCAACTGTACAGTTCAATAAAATTCAAACAAAATTACAGCTTGCAAATCAGGTATTACTGCAGGCCTTTGAGAAGATATTTTTACTAAGAGATTTCTTGTTTCATTAGAATGGCTCAAGGAAGGAAGAGACGTGATTAAGTCAAGCTTTGAATCACTATGTAATCCAGATACGTCTAAGGCACAAAATTCTATTTGAAAGTCATTTTAATATTCACTTTTAAAAGAATACTGAGAAGTGAATTTACATAAGAAAATGGTTGATGATCATGAGCTGACTTTGTAAATACTTGCACCAAGGAGGAGACGTTATCATTTCACTGAGACCACTCATGAGGATGCAGAAGGAAGAGGTCAGGAATTACAGAGCTGACTAAGGCCTCCAATATTACAATAGCTTGTAAAAATCAATAATCATGATAATTCTTCAAACACATGAGCACTATTGGATAGAAAATGTCAATGGTTTCAGATGGAAAGTGTCTGGTTTCAAGCTGCTCTTACAGGGTTTAAGTACAACTGGACAACACAGAAAAAACAAAAAGTCAAAATTCCAATTCAAAGGAAGCAGAGAGCTCTGGCATTTCATAAGAATAAACGTTTTTCTTTTCAATAAAGGGATATGAAAAACAAATGAAAAATCAATTCCATCCTAATATGTAAAGGCACTGTAACTTCATCAACAGGATCCTTCAAATCTCTCGTATTTTTCCTCTTTCCTGGTGCCCTTATCTCTTTTTATGTGCCCGGAACTCCTGGCATATGTCCTGGCTCTTCACAGCCTTTGGTGCATGGCAGCACTGTCTCCTCTTAATTTCATCTAATCTTGGGCATCTGCCCAATTTCCTGCCATTTCAAATTGTTCTTACCCAAAATGAAATAAACACCAGTGAGGAGTCTTCTCTCACTCGCCCCTGAGAAATAAATCTCTTCTGCCAGATACATGCAGCTTCTCTCTGCTAATTCCACCAAAAATTGGACAGAGTTTCTACCTGTCAATTATTCCTCTTTAGAGGTGACGGGCTGAAAGTAATGTCACTTCTTAGAGTCAGTAGGTGGATGAAGCTTTTGGCAACTCTCCCAGAAACCCTTTTCTTGTTTCTGTGAGAGACATATAGATATTGCTGGGGTAAAGTTGCTAACCTACAACTGTGCTGCAAATCTCAGCCCAAGAACATATGTTCTTGTGCTGTCAAGAAAAGGAAATGCAGTAAAAACATTACGTAGTGCCAACCGCCCACAAAAGATATATGGGTGCTCAAGCCCAATGCACAGAGCAGAAAATTAAGATTGTTCTCATTGCTTTGCTTGAAATGTCTGTGTCATCTATAATCAGTGAAACAGTCTGAAACAAAGCACAGCCATCTCTTTTTGTTATTCTGAGTAGCTTAAGAAAACAAATAGTAGTGAGTAGTTGTTATTGTTCAAACTACCTAAATATACTTCAAAAATTCCCTGTTAGTACTTGGGTAAGTGATAGATTCTTTAAATGTAGACGAAATAATGAACTGTAGAATATCAGTGCAAATGAATTTGCTGCTAGTATTGAGATATGAAAGGAGAATTATTAATATCAGTTACTAAGAGAAATAGGATTCACTAGTTAATCTTGATGAACATGAAGAAATCAAGATGCTGGCAACACAAACAATGTAGCACAAATTCACTCAGTATTAATTCACAACATATGGTGTACAAGCAATTATTATTCAATTGCAGTTGTTTACTGCATCTTATCTATTAAAAATAACCTACAAAGCGATCAGTTCTATTTGAAGGACTGATGTATACAGTGTGTAAAATAAGATTTAAAAAAACAGTATAAACATTAGCAGTTGTGCTAACAAATGTACATTAGTTCCCCACCATTCTCCTGATTTAATATTCCTTTGTCGCTAGCTTCCCATCATAATGTGAGAGCACATGTTTTCCTTTCCGTTTTGGTCACCATGCTTCAGTAGACATCAAATATTTTCATGAAAATCATGAGCAAGTACATAATGAACAACTAATGATGCAAGAACACGAGTGTGAAAGATCAGCTGCTGTTCAACTCTCTCCAATTTCTGCTAACTTCACATACTAAAAGAAATCTGATTATGCTATGTATGGCTCTCCAATATCTGTGCTAGTGGAGTAATGAAGTGCAGTTTCATTATCATTTCAGAAAAATTAACTGAAAATAGTAACACTTCAAAGGGATTAGATTATCGCTTTTCTCCTCCAAATTAGAATACTATGAAATACTTTTCAGATCAACGCACACTTCTGTGTCACACCAGCACAAGTGATGATATACCTTTACCTACCCAAAATTCTGATCAAGGAGAGACCTAAAGATAAAGACCTAAAGATAAAGATCCTGCATTTTGGTCACAAAAACCCCAGGCAACCCTACAGGCTTGGGGAGGTGTGGCTAGAAAGCTGCCTGATGGAAAGGGACCTTGGTGTATTGATGGACAGTTGGCTGAATATGAGCCAGCAGTGTGCCCAGGTGGCCAAGAAGTCCAATAGCATCCTGGCTTGTATCAGGAATGGTGTGGTGAGCAGGATTAGGGAAGTCATCCTGCCTCTGTACTCAGCATTGGTGAGGCCTCACCTCGAGTACTGTGTTCAGTTTTGGGCACCTCAGTAAAAAAAAAAACAACATGGAGGTACTGGAGCAGGTCCAGAGAGGGGCAATGAGGGTTGTGAAGGGCTTGGAAAATCAGCTCTGTGAGGAAAGGCTGAGGGAGCTGGAGCTGTTTAGTTTGTGGAAAAGGAGGCTTTTTTTTCACTTCTTTAACTGAAGTTTGGGAGTCCTGGAAGTCCTGCCTGCATGTTCTTGGGTTGTGTTTATATAATAACTATCATAAGCTACCATTTTTCTGACAGGATTTTGTGCTGTTCAGTCAGAATGGCAACCAAAAGTGCAACTTTCTATAGAAATGACTCGCTGGAATTATTATTTCTTTTTCTTTAGACTTTCTTCCTTTCTTCTTAAGTTAAAGAAGAGCGCAGGTAGAGATACTGAAACTACATTGGGAAAAAACAAAAAACAAACAAAAAAAAGGAAGCAAATAACAGGCAACAGGCACATTAAACTGTTTTAGTTTTAATAACATTAACAAAGAGAGATAGGATTTGTAATTTTCGTTTTGCATTACTTGACTCAGAAAATGAAAACTAGCATTGCTGTGTCAGAAAGACAGAGCCAGACTAGCTGTAGGCATGCAGATTATTCACTGACATTAGGACTTCTGCAGAGATCAGTGGAAATCATTATAGAGACTATTTGCATTCAAAGAAAACATGTGACAGTATTTAGGTCCAATTGGCAGAATAAGGAGTAATCAGAGCTTCAGTGGCAATTAATGGTGAAATCAAACATTTGTAATGCCTGCTGTGGGTATCACTAAGGGCTTCCTCAAAAGGTACACATGCAACTGCATGGTGTTCAGCTGATAGTGTGGTTGGACAAGGTCAGGAAATGCAGGTTTACCCATTAAGAGAAGGACAAAAAGAAAAGTCAAAATGTATGCACATTTCACATTTACTGAATGAAGAGGAGTAAAGAAGTATTCCAAAATATACCTTTCTGTCGTGTGTAGTGGGTACGCCAGGGGTGTTCTGCTTGAGAAAGCCTGCTGTTGTGGACCACCTTGTAGGGTTTTTCCGTGAAGGCTCTTCTGAAGAAAAATTTGTATCACTTACAGAGGTTGAGAGGCCAATCAGTGCAGGGTCACTACTCCGCCGTACATGAAGAGGCATATCTGAAGAATGAAACAGACAGTAAATAAACACTGACGAGATTTAAAATGTTTTTCACATCAGGAAAGAAATTCTTTTTCAAGCTCTGGATGGGTGGTTTTGGCCAAATGTGATATTGTAGAGTATGTGGCTACTGACCCAGCATAGTTCCTCAAGGACAAGGTCTGTTACTTTTAAAACCGCAGTCTCACTGCTTGACGATATGAGAAGGAAATGAGAGCCAAACAAAACTCTTAACCTAATACAGCTCTTTGGTTTGATAAGTACAAAAATGGTATCGCTACCATCTGTTGGTTGCTGTGTAAAACAAAAAACTACCTAAGCTTGAACAACTGACTGAAGTAACATAAATGTAAAGAGCAAGTAGACAAACAGTCTCATGCCAAAACCAGGAGTGGACTCAGACTACACTTCTTGCACCCCCACAACATGCTTGTAGTGTGGGTACCACCAGCCAGAGCATGCAAGAGGTGGCAGAGCAGCCTCTCTGCAGGGAAAGGCAGTCTCCTCTCCTTTGAAGTATCCGTTCTGTTCTTTTCTCAGAACACAAGGAAGTGATCAGTTTCTGCTCTGCATTCTTCCTTCTCCTGATAGCTGAAACAAGATCTGTGCTGATCTATCACCTTTCCCTTAGCTTTCCAACTAGTATAACTGACAGGAGAAAAAGATTTCATTACTAATAAACAATGCATCAGGCAGGTAAGCAGAAAAAGAAAGGGATTTGTAATATATGTGGAGGTCAAAGTTTTGGAAACTTTGAAGGCACATTAGTTTCTCTTGAAATACAACTTCATTTTTCCAATTTCATTTATTATCCTACAATAAATATCCACACATCTGTAGTGTCTGTGCCCAAACAGAAGTTTCACTGCTGGCATTTGTGACCTCTTAGCACTCTCCCACTCAACACCAAAAGGAAGGTGATGTAATTTATCAGCTTTATTTCTCTTTACTGCTACATTGAGAACCTTGAATGCAAAGCAAAAAAGGTGAAAACTATGGCAACATAAGCAGCAGAATCTCTGGGAAAGGCACAGCGGCCAACAGCTGAAAATGATAACCAGGGCTATTTTTCAATGCCATGATCAAATATTTCCCGAAGAAGGTGAAGGTTCATGTCTCCCAATACCAGCAGGAAAACACAATGGCAGCAGTCTGAAAAGTGACTAGTCTTAAGCTTTATAATGTTTTTATATTAAAGCTACATACAACAACTTTAAAATACAAAATCTTATTTTATATGGCATTATAAACACACAGAGGAATATGGTCGATCATGCTACACAAAAAAAGAAAAAATATGCATGGCTGAGGTTTTTCAGAACAATTAGGAATCGTGCTGCTGAGATATGCACAAGCGGTACATGGCAAAACACCAAAACACTCGTTCCATTTCAAATCCAACCTGGTAAACAAGGATAACAGAGGATTAATTGGTATTTTTCCCACAAACACTGCATTGTTTCCATTTCCTCTGATTTTATTTTATTTTTTCATTTTCATTATGAAGATGTTCACAAGAGATAATTTCTTAATTTCTAGCAAAGAATTCTATTTTTCTTCTATAAACATGTATATAAAAGTGTAATGCAACAAGGAGTGAATAAAGTAATATTTCAGGAAAGATCACGTTAATTATGCAGAAAATTATTTATGGTCTGAGTCAACTTCTACTTCAAGTTTGATTACTCAGTCTATACTAATAAAACTCATAATTGAGAGTTTTGATTGTTTTGTCTTCAACTACTTCAAGTTTCATGAAGCAGCTGAAGGCAAATCTCCTCATTTCCCGCTGGATAGTAAACATAATAAAAGTACACTATCAAATCACCAGAGATCTATATAACAAAGGTGCCACAGCTGTGGTCACTGGCAACAGCAGCACAGAGCATAATGAAGTGACCCATTAACAGCAGTGTCTGTGCTTCTGGCTTAGCTCCGAACATACACTCTCATTTATTGGATTAGCCTGGTCAAGAAAGAAGGTCTGAACTATGAGTGTGCCACTTAAGAAAAATACCAATCTATATTTGTTCCAAGCAGCAGCCCATGCATATTATCCTGCTTGCCTTAGCTACCCACCCTACAACAGGGAACTATAATTTTCAAACATGAGTTCACTTACTCCTTATGCTCCTACATCTATATATATATAAGCACAGCGAATGCAAAATGTTCTTCTTTTTTACACTCTTTCTTCAAATTACTTGACAAAACAAAAGTTCAGTTCAGTGAACTTCTGTGAGAGGAGAAGCTGAATTTCCAACCAAGAAATAAAGGAAGAAAATGAAAGTCAGTAATTCTGGAGAAGAGAGAAAATCAGTCTGTATTGGCTTTTTCTTCACAGCTAAAACATCAGAGTTTGAATGATGGTAAGTGTCAGAGACTTCACACAATACATAAAGCTGACTATGCAACAGAATTCCCAAATATGAATGTTCTAAAGAAAACACTAATGAGAGGATTTTCCCTAAAGAAATCTCTTTGGTAATGAGCTACCTTTAGTATGGCCCATGTCATTTTATTAAGGCTGGCTGATGATGCACCTACAGGCATTTATCAAGCACTTCTCTCAAAAATGTAATTCTGTCAATACAAAGATACGTCTTGATCAGTTCTAATTGTTCCTTATGAAAATGGTTCCGTAGATAAGGAAATGTGACTTGTATTACTAAACAAAATTCACAATTAAGTGATTTATAAAAGGCATTCATTTGCGCATTCTAGCTCTACACATTTCCATGGTGAAACTGGAAACTCACAGATGGTAATTTTTATTATTTTTTTTGTTAACGCTGGAATGAGAGAAACAGAGAGAGCTTTAGTGTTTGCTCCTTGGCAATGGACAATACCTCACCAGGTATTAATCCAGGAATTAAATCTTACTCATGCTGTGTTAACCACAAGTTCTAAATATAATCTCCTGTATTCTTCAATTCTATTCTGAGAGGTTTCTGTACTGTCTGTTAAAACAACAATAAAAAAGCACATACAGAACAGATTTTTCTACCAATATACTGTTGGTTGCAATCTTCTGGTTTACTTAAATTTATAGATTTGAAGAGGATATCCTTTAAAATATTAAAAGAAAAATCAAAGGAAAGGAACTTAATAATTAAACCACTAGATGAAGTATGTATGGGACCAATGCAATGTCACTGATTTCAGGATGATGGCTGATACCGTTTGAAGTCTGTGGTTTCTTTGAAGAGTGGATAAAACAGCAATGAACTCTAATCACAAGGCTTCAAATTCTCTGTGGCACTAATGCACTGTAAATATTGATTTGCTTCTGCAGCTAAGGTGCCTTTTAAATAAGCACTTGAAATGGTAAATCTAATAATGAATTACAGGAAGTTTTAAAAGTCTAAGAATTAAGGAAAAAATTAAATTAAAAATCATGAAAGCCACCAGTAACTCAGTTCTTGAGCCATATTCAAGGACTTTAAGTATTCAGCAACAAGTCCAACACTGGAACTTGAGAAAGAATTATGTGTGACAGAGAATCCCATTAAGTTATGTATATGGCCACAGTTATGTTAGAAAATGGTTATTTGTAGGATATATCCAAGCTGGGTAACAAAATGCTCACATTCATAACCATGAAACTTTGACTGGAAGTCTCATTTTATTAAAAGCAACAGCAGTTTCACTATAAATTATACAAACAGTCGATGTACATTTTATAACCATCTTTAAATGCTAGGAACACAGAGCGGTACCTTTCCTTCCTGCCAGCAATTCCATTTTTATTTTAAAAGGGTCATCACCTTTTCTGATTTTCAAATAAGCATACGAGCAAAAGCATGAAAGGATCTGGCAAATTTCATCCATAAAGCCGTATGCTTCATCTCGCCTGCAACCACGCACTGCAAAGGCTGGTGGTCTTTCAGTGCAAAGCTAATATATATGTTCCCTCACCAATTTCCTCTAAGAAATGACTGGGGAAATATATATATATGTATATATATACATATGGATGGATGGCTACAGCATAGCCAAGACAATTTTACACTGCGAAGATTTGAGCTGATGTTTCAGCTCCTCACTATCACGGCATTTTGCAGTTTGGCATGCAGTGAGTTTAAGACACTGATATAAAAAATAGACTTAAGGCTGTTTTTGGCCACCTCACACAATCAGGCCCAAGGCTGATTAGCAGACCTAAGTAGGACTATTTTTTCACCACACTCACAAGAGTTGTCTCAGGGAAAACAATGATTCAGTGAAAGTAAAAAACTTCTGTGGAAAAGAGTAGGTTTCACCACGGGCATTTCTCAGGTTAGACAGCGTCTTCGAGAAAACGTGCACTATGTACATTGTGTTGCATACACAACACACACATAGATCCTACCTCATTGTCCACATTGTCCTTCAAGAAAAATGATTAATTAGGTCTATCCTGGGGCTCTGGAGAACAGGGCTGTTTCTTTCAGCTTAAAGTACTTGAAAGTACAAGCTAAGATTTCATGAATATTTAACTGAAATATCTGATACAAATATTCAGATTAGCGTGCAGTTTCACACAGCTCCAAGGGCAGCGGTTTGAATTTCAGTGAGCTCCTTCTTCCACTCTGCTGGGCACAGCGACACACAAACATCCCTTATGACCTCTGAAATCTCAGATCCCCCAAAGCTGATCAACTTTCATCCCTGCAGGCCTCCAGAGGCAAGATGATGATAACTTCCAAAGAACGCTGAGGCTGCCACAAGCTGGACTACAACTCAAGTTTTCAACACTTGTTCTCTTCGGAGTGAAGAAAACCAGTTGGAGACACAAAAAAAAACCAACTGACTGTGAACTTATCTACAGACTGCATTAAACATAACAGCAATGAACATTAGCCAGCACTTCTCTTCAAGATTAACAAAACAGTACAAATCAAAAAGTAGGCATCTTTAATCTTAAAAGAAAAAAAAGAAAAAGAAAAAGAAAAAAAAAATCAAAAAAATTAAAATTATAAGCAGTTCCAGGAGGTAAAATACTCCTTGGACAATTGTGTAACCTTTCCTGTAAGCAAACTCATGTATGCAATATGGATAGCACTGCTGGGAGGGATGCACAATGGTAGCACCATGTAGACATACCCTACAAGTTACAGATCTTTTCAGAAATGAAGTTTTAGGCGTAACACAGCAAAGAAAAAATGTACACATAACACTCACAATCTCCTGGTGCAGAGCACTGTTTTTCCCTCAGAAATCCATTCCACTTATGTAAATACTGTTTAACAAAGGATTTACATCATTTCTCAAAGTGAATATTCTCTAACTGGTGAAAATCTAAGCCACAAAAAAGTCTTCTCTATACGTATTGTTTCCCCAGATTTACCCTTCTGTTACTAGCAATCTCTCTTTCACTCACAAATCTATATTTTCCTTTCATGCGTCACACACAGTTATAGCACTTCCCATGCTTTTTGCACGGTGTTAAGCAATACATAACTTCACCTCTACCTTAATTCTCTACTGCTGTTCATTTTTGTAACTATTATTCTGGTCTTACAATGTTCAGAAACCATCCAGGATAGTGTCGAAATGTCATCATCTGCGGAAGAATGGATGACAGTAAAAAGAATGCAGCCAATCCATCAAAAAAGTCATAACTGACTTAGTATCGTTTTCAATTTCTTCTAGTAAAATCTAAGATTTCTATTTTCTTAACCATGCCTGCTCAGTGACTTTAAATTTAAAAATAAGAAAACAACAACCTGCCACAGACATTTTAATAACAAAGTAATGTTAAATCCTTGAAAGGCTTAAAATAACAGTCTTCCTTCTTTCTTTAATATTCCTTCTTACTTTTGAATACTGATATCCAGGAGGAAAAAGATGATTGCACCTTGAAACTCAATCTACTTAGACACTGACTTTTAAAGCTAATTAGTGAAAGATCTTTAAAACTGAAATTAAAATTTAATTACGTACACTATCTCCATTTTCTTTCTCCGGGCTTTTTTTTAAATGCAAATATCTTTGCATGCCAAAAGAAAAGACAAAAATGTCAGATCTTACAAATGTTCTACTCATTTCTGTCAAAAAATTATGTTTCAGTATGTTTTAATGAGCTGCAGTCTAAGTTTTGGGGGTGCATTCATCGAGGCTTTTCTCATATCATTCTGGATTATCCTGTTACCTATTTTCACACCACTGCCAGAGATCTAGGAAGAGCACACTTATGGGCCTCAAGATGTGCCGAATTATTCTCAAATAGTATTCTGCTCTTTCTTTCTTCAAAAATTCATATGACAGTAGAAGTGTCATCAGCTTTATACTTCTGAAGTATTTTTGCTTGCATCAAAGAGTAAGACGAGCTAATAAGACTCTTACTGATATTTAGTTCTAGCTATTTTATGCTGAAGACGTTGTATTCCTGTATCTTCATTCAAAAGTAATTTTGCAGCACAGGCAGGAGTATGCAATGACAAGAGCAAATTCCTAACTACTTTAACTTTACACTAGAAACGCTACTGTTAGTGAGAATAATTACCATGATTTGAAATCTACATATTACTTGTGCTCTAAATTCTTTTTGTGGAATTGTAAAGGCATTCACTTAGAGGAAGAAGTTTACAACTTTTTCCTGGAAAAAGGAATTAAAAACTGGAGAAGAACCAGAAATGTTATAATGTGTATAATACACACTGTGGTTCTTTCATGAGTGAGTTTCAGAGAAAACCAGCAGTGGCTATGAGAAGTAACAGGGGTGGGAAAAATGTGCCAATACTCTGCAATGCAGGATATTAGTTCAAAACTAGTGGTCAGCTTCTTCAGCCTATTTCCAGTTCTGACTTTCCCAAGAATAAAACTTTCTTTCAACATCTGTTGCTGACACAGCCTCATACATCACCTCCTGCATGAGGTGGAAATTCATACATGGATCACATCCAGATTCCAAAGAGTTAGATAAGCTGGATTGTAATTCAGCAGGTGTGCGTGCAATTGGCAGGAGACCTCTTGTTACACAAAGCTTTAAAAAACTGGAACAGGAATTTCTCTCCCATCCTACTCTCCATCAGATTCCAACATAGCACCCACTGGATCCTGATATACAGAGCTGGTCGACTCTTCAAACTGTAAAGGCTTGCATTGCCCTAGAGGAGCATCATGGCTGCCCATGAAAAGCACTGCTGCTCTCCTGCCCCAAGATGGAGGGAAGCCCTATCCATCAAGGCTGTCCTGTCCTAGCAAACAGCACTGGCACAGCAAGGGAATGAGAATATAAAGCTTTTCTGCTGGGTTTTAGAAATAAAGAAACACAGATTGGTAAAAACATCACACCACAACCATCACTGAATAGGTCAGCATGTATATAGGGTATGGTAAAGAACAGATGGCAGTGAGGATGACATTTGTATCTTAAATCCTTAAGCCACAAATGAGTTATAAAAGAACGTTGTTTACCCTGGGTACATTTGAAACAGTAAAGAGAAGAGGTATTTCTTAGCCAGTCATCAGATTAATATCCCATCTCTGAAAGTGTTTGGTTGCTAATCTGGTGCATCTGCATACTTCCAAAGCCTACCCTGCATGGAGCAGACACTGAGTACCTGGCCCCCCTTCCCCACACAACAACGGGGCAAAGCGAGCTCCAGCCTCACTCCATTTGGAGAAGTTAAAAAAGTCATCAAAAAGCCAACTGAGGGTTTTTAAGACATGAAGATGAACACATTATATGCAGCTCATGGACCACTGTGAGGCAGATGAAGGCAAGAGTTTTGGGGTATCAGTACCAGCAGATGGATCTGAACACCTATTGCCCAAAATCCACATACCTTCGTGACAGAACTTATTTAGACAGATTTTTACAGAAGAATGATAGTTACGACAACCAAGAAGATTTTACTGCAATAAATTAAAACACTTTTTCATCAAACATGATCTATGTGTACATTTTCATATCTATATGCAACTGTAGATGAAAAAATAGATGAACAAAAGACGTGGGAAGGAACAGGTACTACTGCACACTTCTTAGTTTCTGACACAGCAAAAAAAAACTCAAAAAACTGGAAAGAACTTTCATAACAAGATATAGTGTACACAGTCCTGAACACTATTAAAAATGACTAACAGCTTCTGTAATCTTAATGGCACTTGTTCTTGTTTCCATGACAGAAACATTTACTAGGATTATTAGAAACATGTTGGTACACTCATGAAACATTTTCTCATTAAAGCTTATCAAATCCCCGTGTGTTAATGTTTCACTTAGCTAAGAGCTGCCACTGATGACCAAGACAAGCAAAAGAGTTTAAGCAGTGCCAGGAAAAGTCCATGTCACATCATCCCACATGCTCAAATGACTATTTTTAGCAGATGGCTCTTCTGCACACAGGGACTAACACAGCTCAAAGGGAAAGCTCAAGAGCACAAGGATCTCCAGGTGAGAGCACTGTTTTCCATCATCCAGTACCAAGCTGAATCCCTGAAGACAAATCAAGTATTTGCGTGTTTAACTGAGGTGAAATGCCACCAACCCTTCCCACTGATGGATGTGCAGTGACGGAGCTGCCGTGCCTAGGCTAGAAACGTGATGTTGTGCCTGGCCTTTTGCTGAGGTGGGTCAGAGCTTGGTCTGGGAAGCAATGAAAGACAACAGAGGACAGCGCAAACCTACAGGCTTACAAACAACTTACAGACAAGATCCTTCCAATTATACGAGTGGGGAATAAGGTGCTATCAGCACTAAAAGCTGAAATCTACTCATTAGCTCTCAAGGCTAAAGACCACTTCCTGCAAAATCTCTGGTGTTCCCAGTAGCCAAACAGGGAGTAAGGCAAATTAGACTACACTGGAAGTTGTTAGTGCAGTTGTTTAGATAATGCCCACAAAGGGACAATAAAATGGAACATCTGCTTCTCTCCAAGGGGTGATGGACCAACAGACAGCTTTAATTCTTCTTCCCTACTAGAAGCATTTCATTCTCATCAACAATAACTCCTTTTTTTAAAAACTAAACTGAACAAGTAGTGGGAAACCTCCCTGCTGCTTTAAATACCTGCAAAACTGAGCATTTACATGTTCTTTACCAAGCCCTCACAACAACAGGGAGCCTGAATTGTTCTCTTCTGGAAACACAGAAAATTCTCCATACCTTGGAGAAACTTCAGCAATTTTCCTCCTCCCTCCTCCCTTGTTCACCCTGGAAACATGTCGGTACTCTGCATGCTTAATTACTGATTTCTCACTTCTATTTTTTCATTTCACATTGCTAAGGCTGAAGAGAGTCAAAAATTATTCCTAAAAGTTCAAAACCAAGAATAAGCAAATAAAAAGATCCTCAGCTGAAGTTCAAAAAGAAATCTCACTACATGAAAGACATGAATTTTTGGATCAATGACTTTACAGGCTTACAGTTGCCAATTTTCATTACAGTTTGTGATTGGTTCTAGCCTAGTGATGACGATCATCTTTCATAGAGGAAACGCAGCATCAGCCAGAACTAACAGAAGATATTTACTGAAATACTATGGTATATAATTCGTGCCAGAATTTGTAACGTTCCCATCAGCTAACTTTTCCAAGCTGTCTCCACACCACAAGCCTCACTCCTTATATCAGCCTATAATAAGACACAACAATTTGAGATTATCTGTACAAAGAAAGGAGACATAAGGCAGGCATACTTTTAGTTTACAAAAAAAAAACTAATTGCAAAAAATAATTATGAATAATTATGAATATTCATTTTATACTACTAAGGATTTTTCCTTCTTCAGTTTATTGTTCTGTAACTCAAAATGTATTGATACGCTGAGAAAAGGAGGGGATAGTCACTCTATGTTATGTCGTCCTCTTCCACAAATATGAACAATTGAAGGCTGTTACTTGAAAAGAAGGAATCTCAACAGATTAAATCAACATTCCAGGCCAGGAAATGCAGAAAAAAAATGCCTCTTTGCATGCCCAGCATTCTGATATGACCTTGCAGCATCAAGGCTAACAATCTTAGCCTACACAAAAACCATATCCAACAGCAAAACAGGAATGTCAGGGGGTCACTATCCACCTAATAGGCAACAGGCAGGAGCAAAGAGAAGCTACCTTTCTACATGAGGGCACCCAGGTCTGCTTTTGGGTGCCACAGCCAGTAGGCAAAGGAAGTCCGCCCCATATGCCAGTCCTCAGCACCTGTAGGTCCCCTTATCCAGTCTGTTTGCTGCATACCTCTGAGATACCGCTACTACAGCCAAAAGTAAAAAAATCACGATTTTGAACTGTTTTTTAAACTCCACAAAGGCTCCATGAAATGCAATCCAGATATCTTTTGCTCCTTAAGAGAAGAAAGTTATCTTGTATGAGATAAATTTAAGGAAAACAGTAATAAAAAAGCCAAAGAGAAGACAGGCATCTCTCTTACTGATTGAATTATTTTTTAATCCACTTCAGAACGAAGGATTTTAAGGAACAATTCTTAGTATCGTCTTTTTTTTTTTTTTTTTTTCCCTCACATTCTAATTTAGAATTAGAATCTAAATCTTCCTGGAGTTAAAAACTCTCTAACACATAGATATCGCAGCCTGTGGATCCTTATGACATTTGTACACAGCATGTGGATTCTCACCAAATATACGGGGAGCAGGAGAACACCTACAGGACCTCAGATCATCATCAGCACCTCTGCAGCATACAACCCCTTGTTGTCCATGCACTTAATGAAGGAAAAAGCTCAGTTCTTCTGCAGCACTTAGTTTCAAATTTGAGAGTTATTCTAAGGAATTCTCCAAAAGTATTTTGCCAAACTACAGTACATTTACATTACACAAGGTGCTCAATAAATGTAGCTATATTGTATATCATGTAAAAACAGATGAGAGAAGTGAAATTGATTATTATTTACTTGCCTGTGTTTATGTAAACTCTGAGGGCAACTATGAGAGCTAATGTATTTAATATTTCATATGAGATAGCAAAAAAATACCTTTTAAAACACTACTGAAGATACTCATCACTACAACTAAAAAGGCCGCTTAAAAAAGAAAACTCAATAACTGCTTGTGCAGATGTTTATTAACTCCTCCAGAGAACAAAACTAAATCTGCATTCATACACATACATATTTGATTTAATTGAGATCTTTATGTGAATATAAACCATATTCCCTTACACTAAAAATATTTCTTAATGTTTTAAAATAGCTTTTTGAAAACAAGTTCATGACTTAAAAAGTCATTAATTCGTAATAGTTCATCTCAGATGTGAGTTGGATTTATATATTTTTTAAGCATTTGAAAATATTTCCGATGAACATTTAACACCCCTTGCCTTAGCACAAAGTTCAAAGTTAAGAGCACAGACAATCAGTCCATTGGTCACACAACACAGGTACAAAATTCAAACCTCTTCAAAAACTTTTAAAGGGGAGCCCAGACTAAGCACATACAGGAAATCAAATCTAAACCTTAATAACAGAGGAGTGTTCCTACCACCACTTCACAGAGCACTTCTAGGAGAGGGGTTCTGCTTCAGAGGAAAAGGCCAAACAGGGAGAAAAGGCTCTCGGAGGCCTTTCTTGCTCTCCCAGCTCCAAAGCCAGCATCAAGCATCCCTCACTTTCCCAAAATTTCTTAATTTAGAGTAATTTCTCAAGACCTTCTTAGTTCTTGTAATCTAAGCAGCACTGTGCATTTTGCATGAATACAACAGCAATTTATTTGAAGGACAGATTAAAACAAGGCAAACCAGTATTTGCATTTTTCTGAGATTAACAGGCTGCCCAGAGGAGCTGTGGGTGCCCCGTACCTGGGAGTGTTCAAGGCTGGGTTGGATGGGCTCTGGGCAGCCTGAGCTGGTGGGTGAGAACCAACTCATGGCAGGGGTTCGGAACAGGGTGGGCTATAAGATCCCTTCCAACCCAAACCCTTCTGTGATTCTGTAATTCATCCAAAGCAAGCTGTCACACATGTTCCTCAGAAGCTGTTGGGTAATGTCAAAAACAACGATGGGACCAGATACCATGACCAAGGACAGCCACTTCTGCTGTTGCCATGTCAATGGAGAGAAAAGCAGCTGCACCCCCGGGAGCTGTGCAGCTCCTTGCAGTCCCGAAGCAGTTACATCATTTCAGAAAAAGGCATTTCACTACCCCATTCCTTTTTAATTTTATTTCTCTTTTCATTTCACAGCTGAGGAAAATGGAAGACCTGGACACCATACTCTTTAAACTACAAGCCTGTGGGACTCATTTGGGGATTAATAAAGAAATTCAAGCCTAATCTACAAAAATATAGTATTAAGTTCTTTAGCAAAATATACTTTTGCAAATCTTACTAACAAGAAAAAACAACCTTCCCAAACCACACGGGAGGATAAAAGCCTTCGCATGAACAAAACACACGAAGAAAGCTCTTGGATCAAAATTCACAAACAGCATGTGGCTGAAAAAAAAATGTCTCTTGATTTGCTTTGCTTGTCTAGCCTTTCCAAGCAGCGGTACAGCATTAGTGTGAGGACAGCAAGAGGGAAAATTGCTGCCTAAGTGGCAGGTTTGTTATTGTTTGACAATTCTAAAGAGTTCACTAGAAACTTATGAAAGGAGCATCTCTAATTCCCTGAAATTACTGATAATCGGCCAAGTGAATGGAGAACAATTATGAAGAAAATTGAATGCTTCCAAATGCCAATTTGCTGTATATCCTGAATTAATATTGCATAAGTATTTTTAGTCTTTTGCTGTAAAAGCAAAGGGATAAAAACCTAGGCGTACAGGCATTCCTGCTTTTCTCACACTATTTTCTCACATCATCGTTTCTGCCTTCTGTAACAATACTTTGCATTTCCATGGTGTCATACATTTTTAACGTATTTTCTTTTTTAAAACATAAACCTGCATTTGCAAGTTAAGTTAGGTATTCTGCACTGATGGTCCAACAACAAGTATTCATGCGTCCACAGCCGAAAGGCAGTGGTACAAGTTGGTTTTCTACCTGTTAACCCTTGCAGAACACTTGCAAAAACCACTTCAGGAATTTTCACTGGCATAGCTCTGCCAGCAATTGGCCACAAAGTGTCGTAAAGGGGAGAAACACTCTTGGGAGAAAATGGCTCAAGATTCTCAATTTTTAGCTGAGGCAAAACAGATTAGCTTCAGTTAACGGGTCAAGAAAGCGTAAAGTGTTAACTCAGAGCTGATGTTAGCCCTGGCTCTGGGGCAGCAGCTCAGTCTCCAGTAAGTCTGGCAAGAAACTCAGGCCATGCTGTGCTAAAGGAACGCAGTGCTGCTCCATAGTTGCAGTCTGAACTGTTTGAGAAACAAAAGGCCATCACCACCAAAACTACCAAGTATCCACCCAAAAACAAAACCGGGCATGGATGGAAAAGAAAGAAGGCTGCTGGATGGCTTGCAGGGGGTCTACAGGTTGGAGGTCTATAAGGGGAAGCTTGGGGTGAGAAGGCTGAAGGAGCGGATGGAGCCAACAGATTAATTGCAAGAAAGAGTGAAGCTGGAAAAACTGCAACAACTGAAGTAAAAAGAAAATGTAGGAAAATAAATGAGGAAGAATGTCAAATGAGAAAAGTGCAAGGCCGAGTATGACAAGAATTGTTCACCACACACACCGCAGCACCACGGTAAGGCTCCAAACAACCCTCATGACTCAAATCCTGAAGACACCCTGTGATCATCCTGTCAAACACCTATATAAGCCCAGGTATGCGGTGCAATAATGTCTGCTTTTAGTCTTTAACTTCTGCTGAAATACAGAAAAATATTGACTTTAATTTCAAGACTTCAGGAGACAGAGAATCCATCAAAGCCCCAGGACTGTCATTTTTAAAGCTCTGCAATTCAGTGAATGTCTGCTGTGTCTGAGACATCCACAGTTTGTGTTTCAGGAAAGGTAATTCAAAATGTCATCATGCACTTATACAAATCTAAGATTACACACAATACCATTTTTCATTTTGTGATTAACACTTAAGAAATAACAAAAGCATAATCATTTGGGGTTCTCCCTCCTTTTCATTTAATTTAAGCTTTGTTTGCTTTGTTTTGTTGGGGTCTTTTTTGTTTGTTTGTTTTTCTTTTTCTTTTCTTTATTTTTTGTCTGTTTTTGCCACGGACCTCATCTCGGATTCTGAAAGGAGAAGGAAAGGGAGAGAGGGAGGGCAGAAGTAAACTCACTCTCTTTCACAGTCATGCATCATTTACATGGCTCCTAGAGTAATTGTTTGTATGGCAAAGTAACATCAAGGAAACAGTTATGTATTTTCATTTGTCCCCAGGGAGGTAAGCATTCCCTGCCACAAGCTCCTTTTTGCTTTTCTGACTCATGCTCCTTTGTTCCTAAATTCTTCATATCTTCTGTTTTCTCTCTCCGTTTCTCTTCATGGGCTGATATGAACAGAAATTTTCAGAACAGAAATCTAAAATGTTCATGAAACACCACGTTAACCCAGCTCCCCTGCCTTCTGAATCTGGAATTCAGCAGATGGAAGCAGAAGGAAGCAGCATCGTGCCACCAGCCAACATTCTTGCAGGTCGCAGCCCATGCCCACACCCCGAGCATCACATGTTCTGCAACTACAGACAGGAAGCACAGAGCACAAGAGGAGTCTTAAGCTGTAGCCCTACCATTGGCATTTCCTTACTTTTCATTGTTAAAAACGATACTTCAGGTGTCGCAAAGTAAATGTTGGGTGGGGGGGGGGGGGGGGGGGGGGATGAGAAGAGAAGGGAAGAGAAATAAGGAAGCAATTTATATTGGAATACAGCTGGGAAAGCATAGCTACAGCTAAAATGATTCAAATACACTTAATTTTAGTGGTCGGAATGAAAATAAAACCAAAGCACTCCTATCTATGAATGAAAATTATCATCAATCCCACTAAAGCTGTGATTTTAAGATCAAATAAACATTATATTTTCTTTATATGTGACATAAACTGCCCTCAATTTAAAAAGAAAAAAAGAAAAAAAAAAAAGAAAAAGAGAAAAAAAGAAAAAAAAAAGAAAAAAAGAAAAAAAAAAAGAAAAAAAAAAAAGGAAAAGAAAAGAAAAAGAAAGAAAGAAAAGGCACCTTTCCTTACAAAAGCCATCACTTTTTTGATACAGCATAAGATGCATTACTGTATTTAATTACTTAGTAAACTTAGTAAGCTCTACAGAAAACATGGTCCGTGAAATGCCTTCCTCCCACAGAGGTCGGAAACTCTGCTCCTTTCAGAGCAAATTCTAACTATGTACCAATTTTATGTGCTTCATACAGCAAATGCCGAGAGTCTCTTGTCCTAGAACTCCAAGACATCTGCCAGAACAGGGAGGTTTAAAGTAGAGGAAAATAACCTCGCTTCACAAGGACTCAGCGTCTGGTAAATACTATTTCATTTTCAGAAAAAAACCTTGAAAGCACATGTACCCAGAAAATGTTTAAAACATCTGCTGGAACACAGAGGGGGAGGATTACAAGCCAATAGCAGAAGAACAAATTAAAATACTTGGAGAAAAATATTTTTGACCCTTCGTAAAACATTCCAACTTTGAAAAAGAATGGAAATGGATGGAACAAAGCCCTAGCTCTGCGAGGATGAAGAACCCAAAGCTTGTACATGGCACACAGAGCACGGCACAGATTGCAGAGTGAAGCTGATGTACAGCCTCAAGGGTTTGAGGAGTGATTGAATATTCATCGCAGTCCTTAGCAGGAATCCCATGCACAAAATTCATGTCCACAAAATCATTTGGTAAAATGCAGGGAATGAGGCTCCCGGTAGCTTGTTTGTACATCAGCAGGCATGCAGACATGCCTGGTAACCAGTGTATAAATATCGGTACTACAACCTGCTCTAAACCTCATTTAATAAGAAAAATACCAGCTAGCATGTACTTGGATGCACCCTGAGCACATTTTCCAAGAGCCATGCAGCAGACCTGAGCCAAGTCACCCCAGCCCACAGTCACTGAGAATGGGAAGGAGAGCCCAGGGCAGCAGCAGAGGCAGCCCACACGTGCATTCCCATGTCCACCCAATTCCTGTGCAGCCATCTTCTTGGAGCACAGCAGCCACTCTCTGCCCCACAAGGATGTGAATGAATGAAGAACATCTTTTTCATCTCCCATTGGGTTTCTCACTTTGCTCTTACCACATTACAGCAATGAACCACCAACAGGTGCACAGAATTAAGGACAAACTCGCTCACACAAGACACATGCAGACCAAGCTGAAGTAAATAAACAGCTATACAGAGTCACAGAGGCTTCTTCAATCTTCACTTCTCTGATGCTTTCAGCAGTTCAGCATCCCTCCCTTTTCTGCTGGCTTGAAGCCTTGACACCCCACACCCAGGGCAGCCCTGCTCCCCATGTGGTCAAAGGGCTCTCCATGGCCTCCAGCCCTGCACCGCTGCTCCCCAGGAATCCTGCTCCACTGGTGTAGACTTTTACAATCATGGCATGTGGGATCATGTTCTTTGCTGGCAGAAATCCATAGCTAATGATGGTGACTATGTTTAGAGGCTGAGAATTTGCTCTTTTTTTCATACTGATCAACCTACGTACTTGTTTCACTGTAACGCTGCCTTCTAAACAACAAAGCACCAGGCTATGGGAAAGGAGGATTATGGGAAGACTGCCTGCTTATATTTTATTACATCAAAGGTGAACTTAAAACAGAGGTAGAGGTAAATCATCTGCATGTGCAGTACTTGGAGAAATATTGCCTACTATGTCAAACTAGAGCAGTAACTTTATACACTTACTTAGTGGATATTTCTCACGGATAAATGTCACGCTGTTCATTTGAAAAAGAAGTTCCATCATTTTTTCACCATAGCACTCCTGGTAAGCCCTTCACTTTTATTTATTTTTCCATGAGTCAAGAGCCTAACTAAATTTTAAATAAAACATCAAGAGACTTCACTATGCAAGACCCTTCAGATGGAAATCATCCTAAAAGTCTGGCAGTGCTTGACCTGAAATCCTTGTGTCATCTAATGAAGCTCTTAAGGATCAGAGCTTAAAATGGATAGGAATAAAAGAAGCTAATATCACTTTTTTGTCTGGTGGAAAAAGCTTTCAAACACAGAAAACATTTCTGAGATTTTGGTTCCAAAAAGCCCAAAAGCAGAGAAAGAAAGAGAAAACATATCAAAAACTGCTGAGAGATTGATTTCTATTTCTTACAGTGCTGGTTAACAAGATACGTGTCCCTACCCATCCTCCAGCTTATCAGAAACTGGTAAACAGTTTCATTCTTCTATAGTGCACTAAAAATAAACTGCATGCATCAGTTCAAAGATCACTACACTCAGTTGCTGTTGCTCACTCTCTCTCTTAGACCTCCAAAAACCTTACTTTAATAACAGATACCGGAGGAATGGCTTGTTACCCAGCTTCCACTCAGAGCACAGCTGAGCCTCCGGCTCCCAGCACACACCCTCAGCTGTGCTACAGCCAGGACAGACACAAAACACTGATGCTGTGGGATGTGGCACAGAGACACCTGGCTACACAGAAAGGCAGAGACAGCCCAAGACCTTCAGCACATGTCACTTGCAAGTTACACTTGTTTCCCCAGATCTAGGATGACTTTTGGTCCACACGGCATTATCTGCTAGTTTTTGGGTTCTTAGAATGCACTGCAATAAAAGTAGAGTTGCATCTTTACCAGTCCACTGCTATAGTGACTATATACTGTTCCAGGCCTAAAACATTACAGGTTTAACTATAAAATTTCCTTAAAGTTTGTTGAGGTCAATTTTTTCTCAGAAAAAAAAGTAAATGTGGGACTGTGTGCAGTCATGACATACAACCAAAATATACTTCCCAAGCACAATTTCAGCTGTACTGGAGCTTCCTGGAGACAAATTGCTCCAAGTCACATTTAGAAGTCTTGGGCTTTGTAAAATGCCACATAGCTTCCCTCTTCTAGAAGTACAAATGATCATATTTAAGGCAACATCTTACTTCATTAAATATTTTTTTCTTTTTAAATAAAAGTTTCCTTTTAGAGACTGTGAATTGCATTCAGAATGTGATTCACACAGTTGCAGACACCTACTTCAGAGCTACTCACTCCTGATTCTCCCTAATCAATGGAGATCAAGCAGTACAACTGGACATACTCCAACCCTTTCTGAAGTAAGTAGTAAAAAAGGTTGCTCAAACACAACCTGAAGGTGTATGATCCTCCCCAAGGATAAAGGCTGAGTTGGTTCTTTATCTCAGAAGCAGAACCTGAAGTCTGTTGAAATCCACTGCATCCACTGTCCTTGCTTTGAATCAGCTGTTGCCCAAGACTGCCAAAAAAATTCCCAGTTTTACTTCCAGTTGTGAAGTGTGTTGTATGAGTGCTGAATCAAATACAGACACTAAGGACCAGTGGTTAATCAAAAGTTTGCCTCCATAAGTGTGGTCCCCAACTTGTATGCACATCTTCCAGAAGATAACACAGTAGCTATGTACTATCTTTGTGCATCCCTTTACTGCGTGTATGGAAGGAGAAGCAGAAGGATTTTATGTTAATATAAACAACGTTTTTCCTTTTGATTGTAAACTCCACACTCCCCAGCTCCCTTCCCATTTATATAATCATTTCCCATTTCTACAAATCCATAACTGCTGATGGAATTAATTACCATAATCCATAATCCAACTCCCAGCAGCTGAGCTCTGGCATCAACCCGGGCTATGAAAACCACCCCAGGAGGTGGTCATTGTGTCATGGAGAGGAACTTGATCTGCCTATGAAGTCTCATAGAGAGGAAGACCCAGAGCTCTGACCGCAGACAGAGACATGGGCTGGGTCACACCAGGCTGGCAGGAGAGCCGTTGGTGGGTCTTTGCCTCACCTCTTGGGTACCAGCTGAACTTTTTACCTCCACAGCACCCAGCAGGTCTGCAAGCCAAAATATCTGTAGGAAAGTTCTTGATATATGCTGTACTCTCTCTAAATACTTAATCTGCCCCTAACATGAACCCGACACATTTCTGAAGCTGGTGCTCATCTTATTTACACAGTTCAGTTCAGATTTACAAGAGACGGGTGGGAGAAGGGACAAAATTGATCTTTTAAAAAGTATGAAATCAAGCAATAAATTAATGGAGTGTTATTTCTCATCCACTCCTTCATCTCTGTATCATCTTTCAGCCCTATTCAGAGCATGAGAGTAAATAAAGCACAAACTAAAAACAAGCTTATTCAGCCAGCAGCCATCTGTCACTGTTTCATCCCCCTCAAAAGCACTTGTCAAAAGACAGATTTGAAAGCAACTTTTTTCCCAGTAATCAGCAAAAGAGAAGGTCTATCTCCAAAATGTGTCCCCATCTGAAAAAAGAGCATGTAAGTTCACGTGCTGCAAATGCAATAGAGAGAGGAACAGGGTTTCTCGTAAATTAAGAACAAAAACAAGCAATAATGCTCTCACTGAAGCATAAATTCAGAGTAATTAAAGATGTATTCTAAGCATATCTTACAGCCTTGGGCTTCTGGTTAAAACATAACTCAGAGGCTGCTTTCTTTTGGGTGGGGAGTATGCTGCTGTTGTGCATGAGTCTGGTGTTCAGACTGCACAGAGCCCCAGCACTGTAATGCTCTGCAACCCTACAATACTCTTCCAGTACCACCATCTCACTTCAGACCACCTGAATTATGAAGTACATCTGACAAACTGTGCACTTCCTCCTGATGGAAAATTGTCTGCAAGTAATTCGTGTCAGCCCTGCACCCCCTAGAGACTGATGCCGCTGCCTAAAAGCAAAGCAAAATGAGACCCGGATACCCATCACTCCTGTAAGCTCGTGGTGCTGGATATTAAGGATGCCTTGAAGCACGGTGTTTATCACAATTTAGAATGGGTAACTATAAATACTATGTTTGGGTTTTTCAGAAAAAGTTGGATAAATGGGACTGTTACACCTGACTCCATTGTACAATACATACACACACCCTCAATTTAAAAAACCAAACACAAAAACAAACAGGTTGGTTGGCTATACTATGAAATGGCATTTTCTACTCATTTCAAATTCATGTTCCTTTACTGCACTATGTTGCTTCTTGTTTACTTACAATGAAGTAACAAGAACCAGAGGAGTAATCAAGACATTTTGCATAGAAACGGTTATTATACTTATTGATACATGTGTGATGACAAACTCTTTCCATAAACAGTTTTATCACAATGGAAAGAAAGATATGTTAACAGAATATAATGGACTGGTGCAACTACTCTTTCATGTTTGCCTGGATAAAATGGCTAATCATTTTTATATACATACAGTTCCCTTAAGGGGAAAAAAAAAAAAATACAAACTACAGCTTATTCAAAGAATGGGAAAAACAAAATACCACCACCACCAACACAAATACATCTTGGAACATTCTCTCGATACAGATGCAATTTCCATAATAGCTTCTTGTTCAAGTGATCATTAAATCTATTTAACATGTCAAATTCAGAGTAAAATCCAATCTGACTTTTTAAACTATTCAAATTCAGTACTTCACATCTTCATAACCCTTCCTTATTACCCGTCTTGTATTATATTTCTGTAGCTATGAAACAAAATACCCCAGATATCAGATACAATACCGTATTATTATTACTCCTCATTATCAATACTCAAAGAAAGAATCTCTCACCATATGGAAAGAAATCTTGAGTTGCCCCATCAATACAAAGGCTTCCTTTAGAGAATACAGAGAGTTCAAAAATTCTTTACTTTATTGGTTTCGGTGTTTTTTTAATTCTACAAGAAGCTATAGTATTTTGTTTGATGATATACCGAGAAGATTGAAGATATTAAAGGTTAATTTAGAAACTTAAGCAGTTTAAAATCCATTTGTTTTTACAAACGTGTCACGGTCTCATCAAAAACACATGGTTTTTAAACTGCTCAACAATCCCAAATTAACAGCAGAGCGCTACACTTGGAGAAAACACCAACTGGAGATCACTCAAGTCAGAACTGCACTGCAGAGAGAACAAATTTAGTTTCATGGAAGAAAGCAGCACCTGGTACTGATTTTTTGATTCAATAACTCTGGCTTTAAAATAATCACATCCTTGATGGAGCTACAGGGATAAGTGAAAAAGAATTCCTGAATGGCAAGAGTACCCAAAGTTGAGAAAATGGACACTGCTACATCTTCTCCTCCAGCTGATACATAGGAAACCTCTCTTATTCAGCTGTCTCCAGCTTGACATAATCCTCAGCTTTAACTTCTTTTAATATTATCTGAGGCAGTAAAGGAAAACACTGAGAACCTAGCAAGGTTATTAAAGTGGGAATGGCTGTCATTAAATCATTAAGGATTCATTCCCATTACTGCACTGGAATGATGGATACCTGAACATCTCATTTTCACATTGGTTCCAATGAGGGTTTCTGACCAAGGAAACTCTGTGGAAAGCTGACCTGACTGAAAGCTTGCCAGAGCTAATGAAAGCCTCCTATTGACTCTAGCAAGCTTTTCCTCTAATCTTACATTATAAATGTGGTTGAATTTCTCTACATTTAGTAAGCAGCTATTCGACCTTAAAGACAACTGCATCCCATAAAGCTCCAGACATCCAGCTTTTGAAAAACCCATCTTTTTCTTCCTCCCCTTTCTTATCTCTTTCCTTAGTTTTTCAACTCTTGAAAATGATTATATTTCCATGTATAAGGTCCTGCTTAACCAACCTGATCCCCTTCTCTGATCAAGTGACCCACCTGGTGGATGAGGGAAAGGCTGCTTACATAGTTTATTTAGAAATCATCAAAGCCTTTGACAGTGCCTCCCACAGTATTCTCCTGGAGAAGCTGGCAGCCCAAGGCTTAGATAGGTATATCCTTTGCTGGGTAAAGTACTGGGTAGAAGAATGGGCAGAGAGAGTGGTATTGAACGGAGTTAAATCCATCTGGCAACTGGTAACAAGTGGTGTTCCCCGGGAGTTCGTATTGGGACCTGTAATGTTTAATATCTTTATTGTTGACCTAGATCAGTAGGTTTGCAGATGACACCAAGTTGAGAGGAACTATCTATCTGCCTAATGGTATGAAGGCTCTTCAGAGGAATATGGACTGGCTGGATAGATGGGCTGAGGCTAGTGGGATGAAGTTCAACAAGACCAAGTGCTGGATACTGCACTTTGACCAGAACAACCTCAGGCAACAGTATAGGCTTGGGGCAGGGCGGCTGGAAAGCTGTGAGGAAGAAATGGACTTGAGTGCGTCAACACTTGGTTGAACACGAGCCAGAAGTATAACCAGGTGGCCAAGAAGGCCAATGGCATCCTGGCTTGTACTAGAAATAGTGTAGCCAGCAAGAGCAGGGACACAATACTCTACCTGATCTTGGAGGTCTTTTCCAACCTTGTTGATTCTATGATCATTTTTGAAGCTGGAATACATATGAACTGCAATTCTTTGCTAGTTAACATGCAGTGCTCCAGTCTCTTAAACAAAGGCATTATAGATAACAACAAATTAATTTTTAGAATATGCATTTGGGGTATATTAGATAGATACTTGTATCAAATCTGAGAAGTACACAATTAAATGTAATTTTGAAGTACTGAAATTCACACATTTATTTATGCACTCATACCTTAAGCTGTTTTGCTTAGTATTGGATTTTTTGAACACTGATTGTGAGATGCTAAGAAAAGATGCATATTTAACAAGGGATGCAAGTAGTGGCTTGCCTGTGTTTACAAAATAAGCCAATGGCATGGCCAGGAGCCAGATATGTCTGCCATAGCAACTGCCTTCCTGTCTTACAGCATAGCACGTGACACTGCTTAACTGTGAGCAGAAGATGCCTCTGAAGCTTTCCCACGAAGACTTGCTTGTTGTAAAAGCTGTAAGAAAATCTTATTAGCCTACAGATTATAAAAAATGACTTTTCCCCAGGAAATGCCAGCTAACCTTCCCTTACTAGACATGGAGATCAAGATAAAATTAATATATTTGAAGACTTGGATCCTATCAATTTTATATTAATAAATCAGTCCTTCCAACACTTGGTCACAGTCTTATATGTATCTTCCTGTTCCTCAACAAGTTTATGATTTCTCCAAGTCTAACACCACAGCTTGTCACCCCAGATCCTTCATTCCTGCTTAGACCTACCTTTGTGATCCCACAGGAGCACTTGGTGGCAGAACCTGAAGCCCATGTCACTATAACTATGCACAGAGCCTTCTCGCAGTACTGTGCAGTGAGCTGCTCACTAGTATTGTTTTGCAAATTACTTTTTTCTTTCTAGATGTAGTGACTGTATCTCACTTATTTCAAAATAGTTTATAAATATATGAAGGCTGAACTGAAGCCTTGACTTTCAAAGTACTTAACAGCCCATCTTCACTTTTTATGCAATGCCCTGTATTCCAGTTCAGATTTATTAAAATACTGAACAGTCCTTAACCTAAGAGAGTCCTCAGGGGCTATACTTGATATGTCTTCTTAATTTGCCAGTGAACTACTAAAAACTGCTCACAGGGCTCAGAGAGATGCACAAATTCAAAGACAAGCAAGGTCATGAACTTCAATGTAGCAACTAATTTAGAGTGGCAGTCTGCATGCACACTCCTACCTGTGAGAAACAGACTTGTTTCCATTGTAAGGTAAGAACATGCATGCACGCAGGTAACCTCAGAGCAAAAGGTATGCTGCTGGGTAGACAAAGATGTGAAACTGCAGCATGTTATTTGCTGCTCGACATGGCTAGCACGTCTTTGCAGCCAGCTGTGTGCTCACTGCATAATATTCTCATCTTAGGCATTTTTGCCACACTGTGTTTCTGAGAACAGAATATGAAACTGATATCCTGAGTCCTATTAAAATATCTGGTATAGATCACTTGAGAAAATGCATTGCAGAAGTGTACCACTTCCAGCTGGCTCTTCGTAATTTCTGAGTCCTCTGGCCAGTACTGCAGGAGATGCTCAACCCCAGCCTTTAGGAGAACCTTACTGGTAGCTGTGTCCATTCCTTAAAAAACTGGAACTTTCCTTGTTGCAACACGTGTTTATTGCCTCCAGCCCCACCACCGCATACAGGCGAGAAGTCTTGCTTCACCTTCTTCATTATCTCCCATAAGATGCACTTGATCTAAAAGCTAAAGCTAAAAAAAGGGAAGGCTCTCTAAATTGCCTTTCTCTCCTCTGAACTAGGAAAAAATCAGTCCTCTCAACCTCTCCTAAAATGTTTTCCAAATAATGTTTTATGTTAAAAATGCTTTTTAACTGTAACTACTAAAACATTCAGAGAGACTTGTAACGTATAATCACAGCAAGTCCAAGAACTAGGGCCACCCTTGGTTATCTAATAAAGCTAAATAACTTAAAAGGAAATCTAGACAAAGGGATGGCCCTTTTCACAATACCTCATGTAGTTGAAAAAGGATTTTATTTACAATATTAAAATGCAGTACTGTGAAACAAACAACTTGGTTCACAGGCAGTGCACCCACTGCTGAACTGTCACTGCCTGACATCCTGTCTTATCTGCCAAATTGCTCATTAGGTTTAGCAATTTTCACCTGCGCCTCGAGTTTAGATTTCAGCAGGGAATAAACATCAGTCCGCTTTAACAATCTTCCGCAGCGAGCTTCCAGCCTCTGCTCAGAAAGCACGTGGGCTCACACAAAACACGCCTTGTATTCCTCACGCTCAAAAAATAATGCAGCTCAAGGGATGAAATACAACAATGGGAAGTTTAACTTAGGTTACAGAAAAACAACAAAAAAAAGGAGAAAGAGCCAGATAATGAGTGTAAGCCAGCTGCTTTCATCGATGAAGTACATTTTCCCAACGCAAAAGGACATAGGGGGTATAGACCAGCATCATTTTTGTTTCCACATTTAGATGGGAAGATTCAATTTGATACAACCCCCTGCGTGCAAAGTACAGGCTATGTTTGTGCATGGGAAAAGAGGGAATCCAGCTGAATATTACTTCTCCAGCTGGACCTGATCTAGCTAACCTTTCCCTTGCTGAGAAGGCACAGTGGCGCGATCTATAAACAAACAAAGGGGTGGCATGGCAACCAGAACAAAGAGAAATCTCAGCCCCCTGGCATCCCGCTCCAGTGGTGTCCATGCGGGGACGCCCCAGCCTCACACCACAGGTGAGCAGCTCCAAATAGGACAGAACCTGGGCACCAGGAGCAGAGTGCAGCCCGCCAGCAAAAAGCACCAGGGACGTAAAACAAAATGTCTAAAATGCTATAAACCAATTTCAGGCGGAATACTGTTTTTCATTTGTTAGAAGTAAAATATTCACCGCCAACCCTGCAATTAGCTAGAAAATTACAATAATTACAGCAATTTTGTATCCCATCTCCAATCCAATTAATAGATATATGACCTTGTCAACATGTAATAATCGGGATCTGCATCTACCACAAAACTGGATGGGTTTTATTTGCTGAATAGAACTTACACAGTAAGAAGATAATTATTTGAAATACTGAGAATACCATTTGTACGCTATGCTTCACTTCACAAATTATAAAGGAAATACAATAGGGATATTATTTCCATTTTCAATGTATATTTAAATGAAATTCTTGATAAAGGTAGGTTTAATATGGGATAATATTACTGGACTGGGATCCTTAGCCTGTGGTGTGGAACTTTTACAAATGAAATATATTGAATTGTCAACACCTCAAAAAAAAAAGCAATAGCTAGGTAAGACAACATCTCTGATTTGTAATAACATTTGTGACAAATCATTTCACCCATTTTATTTTATTAAAAATGTGTCAAAAGAGCTATAATGCTTATCAACAGTTTTAAAACTCTTACATGTTTCTACAGACCTTTGTATTGCTGGGTCTCCAAGCACTTTTTGGTCATTTTAGCAGCCAGTGATTTGGCCAAGTATTACACATATTGTCCAGAATGACATCAAAGATAAGTGAGCTGTCCAACATATCACTGAATTTTATCTGCGCCATATGATTTCGATGCACTAACATTGACATACTGAAGTACACCAGACGATCACACTAAGGAGAAAATGTGTACGTATTATCTGCTCTGAGGCACCCCAATCTGAGAAGTCAGAAGGACAGCTTTTTGTCTCACATACAGAACTGAGATATGCATTTAGCAGCAGCATACTCCAATGACAGCAAAACAAAAGGGCACTGGAATTCCAGGATGCTTTTTTTTTTTTTTTCTTGTCTGCCATTTATCCTTTCCCTACTTTAATTCTGTATTTTAATTAAACACAGTCATAACTTCAAAAGACACGCATTCAAGTCTTCGTAACCTAATTCCTAAACATCCTTCTCTTATTTTTACAGAAAACGCTGGAACAAAACCCTTCAAACTTTAAACAGAGAGTTGTAACTTTTCCATTTGTGTTTTTACCTCTCTACTAAAACATACATTTTATCCATTAAAGGAACGCCTACAGAAAAGTAATCTCTTGGGAATTACAAATCATTTTTTAAAAGACAGCAGAATATCAAAGGACTGACTGATGTGAACCTCTGCTATGAATTTTCTGGAATGGCATCACTACTTCAAAACCTCAGTGGAGGAAATGACACATAGTACAAGTAAGATGGGTACATTGTTCAGTCTAAAATTGTCTTGCTTGCGTGATAGATTTAACAACAATGAAAATTGCACTGTAAATGTCATTTGGCTTTTTTTTTTTTTCCTTTTTAGTAAGCTGAAATACTCAGAATCCTTCCCAAACAAGAACGCTGATCTATATATAGTCAATACATTGTGGTTTTGAAACTAGTCTACATTTCAAAATAAAGAAAATAAAGGGATTTTCCTGGCTATGCTTTACTTTTTTAGAAAAGTATCTTTTTCCATCACAGTAAATGCATGTATTGCAAGGTGTTTTTAAGGAAAGGTGATGAGCATAACCTAGCAACCTTAAAAGGTTCAGTAGAAATTGCTCCTGCCTTACTAGTTTTTTTACCCTTTTCTTCATTAAATGCAATAAAACTGGCAAACTGAAAAATACAGCATGCAGCAACTGCCTTTAGAAATTCTGCTGTGATCTTCAGTGTTAGGACAATTTTAATCTGGCAGCACATAAAGAGTTTATTGCTCCTAAAAGCAGCTTATAAATAATTTATTAAAACAGAAAGGTTTATTTACTTGCATGCAACCAGCATTTAAGCTGGTCAATTTTGATCAGATTTCAATAAGGATAGACAATGAATCACCTTTCTAGCAGCATGAACGGGTAAGAACACTTGGCATCCTCAGAAGTGAAGATGAAACACACTGAAATATGGAGCACATTGACTTACTTGCACGGAGGACTGAAGGGGTGACCTCAATTTCACTTGTTGCTTGGTAGGGCTGAAAAGCCGATGCTGCGTTGGACCCCAACTCACTGCCAAAAATCTCAGGACTCTGTGTGCCTGTTGAGCTGGCGCTGGTGCCATCGCCTCCATGGTGAGGATCTTGCTCATCAAACACAGCCACCAGCTGCAAACGACATTTAATCTACTGTTAAAAAGAAAGCTTGAGCAACATCAAAGTGCCAGTGGATATGAGCATTTTATCATTTCTTCCCATCAAAAAGAAAGGAATGCCCATAAGCACTTACTCAAATTGATGCCCAGACCCCAACCCAAGCCCAAAAAAAGACAGCTGTGCCCAAGGCAGGGCCAGGGGCCAGCAGCTCCAACAAAGCACAGACCCCAGCACCACGAGCACAGAGCAAGTGGTGCCAAGCCAGGAAATGCAGTCTCATCTTTCCCAGCAAACCCCTCAATCTCACCCAGCAGCGCAGAAAGCGCTCGAGGCCTGTGCACTGCAGGTTACACCATCCGCCTTCTGATACCTCTCTATGCATCACTGTTACAAAGTCAAACCACTGGCAATTACACAACTTTACAGAATAAAAACATACAGTACGGTGTTAATACACACTGAAAGCTACAAAGTATGAAGTCATCCTACAGCGATCAAATCGCTCCAAGTTACCTTATCACCTATTAGTCTGACATCTATTAATATCTACTAACACAATTTCTTCTGTGGACTTCCCTTGCAAAATCTCACTAGTCAAATTTCCAGAAATGTTTCCATTGTTTGCATTCAGATTATCCAAGAAAAGAATAAAAGCCAAAGCCCAATTTGAAACTTAGCCAAGTCACTAACTTAATTCTGATTTGCTAAACTTGTGTTTACCATTGTGAGAGGAACAGGAAAAACATCGTGGCTTGTTCAGTAAATCTGACATTTTTTCCACTATATCTGAATGCTTTTATTTGAAAATCATTTCTCCTGTTTTATTTTTAGCAACCTACTGAAAGGGAAAAGGCTAGCTCTTGTACACATTTAATTTTCAAGACGGGTAGAGAAGTCCTATGGATAACAGCATTCTGCAGCCTATAAATTAATCTTTAATGTAATATCTGAAAGACATTTCCAAGAACGCATTACGTTCTTCTGACCATATTAGTAGGGTAAATGGAGCAAATCAGCTTAAACCTGCGCTGATCTCTGCAAATTGTTTGTTTTAACAACACTTAAAGCTTCCTATACCCTAAAGGAATCAGAGAAGTCATTTTTTATCTTTTTATCTTTCTTTCTTTCTTTGAGTGAATTTGGTGTCATCTCATCTTATGGATTTTAACCATGGTCCCATAGCTCTAATCTGACCTATCCAAACATTGGTTAAAAAATAAATTAATAAATAAATAAAAATAAAGCAAATTAAAAACTGCAACTGGAAGCTCAAATGGAAGTCATTTGGGAATGGAGCTTTTGAAGCTACTTTCAGGCATTAACATTTTTTTATTATTTTTTATTTTTTATTTTTTTAATGAGTGGTTTTGAAACTGCAGAGCAGAGCAGCAAGCTGCTGCCAATAATTCCATTCCTAATGCAAATTCAGGCTCTGGCATGTGCAGTAGAGAAAGAACAAATCAGTAATGGGTAAAAGTCAGTGCTCTCTGCAGGGCTGTTTGGAAGGTAGGCAGCAGAAGGAAAACAGGCAGAAACAGCAGATAGACTGAGTGGTTTTAACAAATGATTCACCATTCTGTATTTGAGAAACCTGTAGATGATGAGAATAGCACCAAGAGGGACAACACCTGAAACATCAGTACATCAGTAGTATGAGACAGCTAATTTAGTAACATGCTGAGAAACACCGATGCTTATACAAATTGGAGCACATTTCTCAAAAGCAGCACACTTTACACTTGTAACAATTTGACCGCCTTGTATAACAGCTAATTATCAATCTCCAGCAACTGAAAATAAATTAATCCACAAGTGAAAATCTGGAAGGTATTGGTACACTACAGATGAATTTAAGAATTCCAAGGATGAAGCATCAAATCTTCTATTTCCCATGGCGTCTATCAAGATAAAACCCCAAATTACATTCTGCTCCTTTGAGGCTAACTGAAAAATATCACTGCATGCTCCTGCAGGGATTTGTGACTACATTAAATACATTAAAAAGTATGTTCATATCAATATATATATACACATGTATGTTTGTATGTTCTGTTGAAAGTTGCCTCCAGTTTTTTCCCTATTCCAAGAAGCTTACAACCTATGACTTCAGAACATCTAAAACAGAGTGCTTCTCATTTTAAGCTTGGCTTTTGATCTTAGATATTTTCACAGGTAATTCACCATTTTGACAGCATCAAACCTTCAAAAGGCTTCAGTTCCAATAAAAAGCATACTAAGTTGCAACATTTTTGCAAAGAAACACAAGCCATGATAGCTTTCTCCAATCCTAATTAGCCTTGCATTTAACTCTGCAGTAGTGACATCCCTAATAACAAGTAAATCTTGAGGACAGAAAGACTTACAGTGTATTCCAGCTTGGACCTTGACTTCCAGAGCTTGGTATTCCACTCTTAGGGTGGCAGTGAGATTACAGGAAACAAGGACCAACAAAACATCTTTCACCATACTCACATACTGAGCATTATCTTTTGGACTATCCAATATTTTTCCTCAAAGACAATTCCTTGAGGAGTGACATAAGGAGCAGCGCGCGACTGTACTCTGTGAAGCCCACAAGCCCATGATATCACTACCATGGTGCAAACATTAAGAGAATCCCTAGGGCTACTTGGACACAAGCCATACCAGGAGGTCACTGGACCCACTGAGAAACCACAGCAGTAACAGATGCTTTCTGCCAGGGAAGAAATAACCTGTCAGTGAGGTTCCAGTCACAATCAAGGGCCACATACATGGTGCTAATCTGGCAAAGCACATAACACAAACTACTAGAGTAGCTGTTTGTAGCCTTCAAGTCAATGGCAAACCAATCAGATTTTGATAGGTTTCAAATACCAGCTTTACAAAGAGCACAGAGAACAAAGATGACTATTGTGCCTGAAAGTAACAGCGTCTGTTGAAAAACATCTTCTTTCCACTTTCCTCTTTTTTTTTATCTTCTTTTTTAAACACAATTGAAATTCCCACAGCTGCACCCTATGTCCATTTTCAAATAAAATAAACTGCATACTTCTTTCCAGAATTACTCTGCAATGGTTACTTCCAATGCATGATACAGGTGTGTCTCTTGTTCTCCATCTTACAATCCTGAAGTTGCCATGAACTGAGGAATTCACCACACTAATCATACACTGGAAATCAGTGACAGGGATGAACAAACCATAACAAAGCACAAGGAAAGAAAGCAGATAAGCTGATTAATATTAGACCAGGCCTTTAAAAGACTTTCCACCAAAATTTATCAAAAATCGGAGCTATTTGGCTTGTCTGAACCCATCCCACAGTCAAAGACCAAAGTCATATCAACAACAGAAATAAATAAGTAAAAACAGTTCTAATAGTAACAATGATATTTCAAGCCAAAACCCCCCTCCCCACCCCACCAATCCATAGGACCTCAATCTGAACTCAAAGAACTGAAGCTATGGTTAACAGGCTACAGCAGGACACGCTGCTTGCAGTTTTCAATCACTGAATAAAAAATTTGGAAGTAAGAAGTAAAACTCAGTAGCAGAAAACCACTCTGTTTTCCTGAAACAAATTTAATAAATGGTAGGCTTAATTCAGACTGACATGTTTACATTTCCGATTATAATAGCAATAGAAAAGAGATCTCAATACAGATCCACATTCTTCATCAATGTAAACTGGCACAGGAAAAAAACAGCAGTTTGAACAGGCTGAGAATTTAGTCCCCAGTGAAAGCATGTCTTAGTTTTTCCAAGAAAAAAAAAAAATAAAAATTGTTTAATATTCTGTTGCAGTTACAAATATAAAGAGAGTTGCTTTGTTTGGATTACCACCTATGGAAATGTTCTGTCAATTTCCCCAGCACTTATCTCCAGTCTTTAGCAACTTGTGAATGGGAATCCATCATGAACTTTTCCTTCATTCAGGACTGGACATATCACACTAGACAGGTTATATATACTCATATAAATAAAAAGCAAGAAGGATGATTTATTCTACTATTGACAGATCAGCAGCAGTTTGCATTCCAACATTCATTATTACAATTTCCTTTGATTCTAAGATAATTAAAAATTAGTAAACACATACGAAGTCTTAATTAATACACTAGATTAAGTACTTGAATTTTAATTAACTGGATTTTAAAAAAAAAAAAAAAAAAAAAAACATTCACACCAGCAAGACTTGTTTACAATTTGATTAAATACTAAGAGCATATGAAACAATTCATCAGTCCTACAGTGCAATTAGTTCACCCAAAACCAGAAATCCTCTACTTCACAAAAGCCCATAAAGCCAGAATGTCTACCTGTATTTTTCCTATGACGTGCACAACAGAAAAATGATCACTTGTATTTTACATATTCCTAAGCATCTCTCCAAAACCACCTGTAAATTCTTTTATAATACATTGATGAATCTGATGCTGTTTACTGTGTTTACAATAATGAAGAGCTATTTTAAATATCTGCTTCCTTCTCACCAGGATAATTATCAGAGCATTTCATAACGGACATTCCCAATTTGCTCCCCTGTTCATTGCCCTGAGCTCTGCAGCTGACCTGCTGGGTGCCCAGCAGCAGCCTCCATCCCTCCGGCTGAGCTGCTCCCTCCCCACTGGCCCACATAATGATTTCCAGATGTGGGCTTCCCTTACACAGCTGCTGGGTTCTTCTGGAGTTTGCTACACATCTTCTCCCACAGGATAGCCTTCCACATACGGAACTGCCTTTCACACATGTGGTTATTTTTCTGCTTTCAACAGACTGCAGGAGTACAGCTCTGAGGCATCTTTCCTTTAGCCAAAAACTTCTCCAGACAGTTGTGCAGACTTAAGCACCTGTACCACCTAACCAACTGCCCATTTCCATTGTAGTGAGCACAAGTGAAGAGAATGCCAACAAATATCAAATACCAACTGGCAATAACCCAAAGCAGACAGCATGGATACTGCTCTGTGCATACTACAAAGCAGAACTAATGAAGTCTTCTTGCATAAGGCCCAGCAGTAAATCAAATTCCAACTAATGGCACCTCAGAGCCCAAAGTGTCCAAAAATGCAAGTCGTTACACATGTAAATGAGCAAATGAATATAAGAGGAAGAAAGACAAATTCTGGACAATAATTAGCAAGGTATCCTCTAATTGTAATTGTAAGATTCTAAATATAAAATCAGCATGTAGGCTTTCTAAACTGACTAATGACAACATGGCACAACTAAATACCTTTCATTCCTTGAGCTTCACTTTTCTACATGGCTCATTAAAAGCCCATTTAATATAACTACTGTATCAATGAACTGGTAAGATGAAATGCAGAAAAGGGGACATTTTAACAAATAAGGCACTTCTGTCTGCAGACCTAAAAAGAACTGATTAAAAGAAAGACATTATCGGAGGCATCCTGTGCTATATCTCCAACCTGTGTCCTGAGCCCCTCAATACAGACTTACAGATCACCCAACATTTCAAAATAAGAAAAAAGGCAAGTACAGTTTAAATACAAAGTTATAGCTGAACCGAAGCACAACAAGTCTTTGTAATTTCAAGAAAATCTTTATCTGTGTTAATTCATGAGCTTCAGTCGGAAGCCAGAACAAGCTTTCAGTAGCAACTAGACAAAGTAAGTCAGATAGAAGGGAGCACAACTGGTATTCTCTCAGCTTTACTGCATTATTGCTTTTGAAAACATACGAAGGTCATCTCAAGGGTCAGGTTCTACTATCAAATTGACACCTTGTATTTGATCATACATGAATTACTCAAAAGCATAATCTCATGGAGAATCACTGAAAAACTTAAACTGGAAGGAACCTTCAGAGATCGCTCAGGTCTCAGTTTCTGTTCCATGTGTTTCCAGGGCAAGTTCAGGTTGGATATTAGGAATAACTTCTTTACAGAAAGGGTGGTTAGGTACTGGAATAGGCTCCCCAGGGAGGTGGTTGAATCGCCATCCCTGGATGTGTTTAAGAGCCGTTTGGATGTGGTACTCAGGGATATGATTTAGCAGAGGGTTTTTAGAGATGGGGTACTGGTTAGGCTGCGGTTGGACTTGATGATCTTCAAGGTCTTTTCCAACCTGGGTAATTCTATGATTCTATGTTCTCTTCCAGCCCCTAAACACATCCCAGTACCTCTGGCTGGGTCAGCATAGAGGTCTTTTTGTACTGGAGAAATAAAGTACTGCAAAAGCAGAGAGAAACAGCCACTTCTTTTCAACCTGCTATACACTTGCTCTTAAAGCCCAGGATAGCTGTCCCCAGGCTGCCCACCAGGTCAGTTCCTACACCACAGGCAATGGGCTCCCAGCCTGTACTGCTGTGTAGGCTTTCCAGCCCAGGTACAAGACTCTGCATTTGCTGAATCTATTCTGCCCCTTCAAAATCCCCAAGTACAAAATAATCACTGCTGGAAAATGCATCATAGGTCTAATGGAAAGTCATTCTTAAATCTGCTGACTAAGTAAATATCCTTCCCTTACTGAGCTTAGCATAAAATACCAAGTTAAATAATCTTTGCAACATCAGAATTCATCTATTAATTCAAAAGACACTTTAATTTTACAGATAGTTTAAGAATCTGCTGCTTTCATATTTCTTTAAATCTTGGAAGTGATTCTGAAGTAAATATACAAGGTTTTTATTAAAACATTGCTTTTGATTATTCATTTCCTACAGCACTTTGATTTGAGGAATTCTAGAAGCAATATTAAATTGCAATCTAATCTTCTCCCAGTAGGAATTAAATACAGTTTTAGATACTATACTGTAATTTACCAGACTATTTTAAAAATATATTAGTCTAAGATGACATGTTTTTAAACGACTTTTCCTCCCCTCTCTCCTCTACTGCCGAGCAACAGCCTAAAAACAAGCACAGCAATGGCACCATGCAAAGCACTATGCATCTTTTCTAACTGAATCGCTCTCTACTGGGCCTCCATGGCTTAATTCAGGCTGAGACTTAGACCAATTAATAATATGGTAAGCATTAAGAGTGTTCTGAGGGCAGATAAATACATTGTGAAATCATAGAATGGTTTAGGTAGGAAGAGACCTTTAAGTTTATCCAGTTACAACCCCACTGCTATAGGCAGAAACTAGACCAGGTTGCTCAAAGCCCCATCAAGCCTAGCCTAGAATGCCCCCAGGATGGGAGCACCCACACCTTCTCCGGACAACCTGTTCCAGTGTCTCACCATCCACACAGTAAGGAGTGGGGTCTCATGAGAGCAGAATAAAGGGGCAGCATCACCTCCCTCAACCTACTGGTCACAGTTCTCTCAATGCAACCCAGGATATGATTGGTATTCTGGGCTGCAGGCACACATTTCCAGCTCATGTTGAGTCTTCCATCAAGCAACAACCCCAAATCCTTCTCCTCACAAACATTCTCAGTCAAACCTGTATTTGTGCTTCAGACTGTCCAGACCCACATGCAGGATGTTTCACTTTGACTTGTTGATCTTCATGAGATCAGAATGAGCCCTCCACTCAAATTTGTCCACGCCCTTCTGGATGATAGATAGATAGATAGATAGATAGACAGACAGACAGACAGACAGTGGCAGATGCCACTGAGCTGTCAGACAAGTTGGCTGGATTCGCTTTCTCATGTCCCCAGTCTTTGAATATCATAGAATCATAAAGGTTGAAGAAGACCACACTAAGATCATCCAATCACCAAACCGTTACCATCATGACCACTAAACTACATCCCTCAGTGCCACATCTACTTTCTTGAGACCTCCAGGGACAGTGACTCCATCACTTCCCTAGGCAGCCTCTTCCAATTCATTACCACTCTTTCTGAGAACAAATTTATTCATTACCACCCTTTCTGAGAATAATTTTTTTCTAATATCCAACCTGACCCTCCCCTGGTACAACCTAAGGCCATTATATCAGGTATATAGGTTATGCATCATGTACTGAATGAGCATCACGCTGCCAGATAAAATGTGTGGTCTGTCAGATAAGAACACACAGAGAACGCAAAAACTCCTTATTCTACAAAGTCTTTCTGACCACCAGGACCAACTCCAGAGCTGGATAGTGGCCATTAACACCAGTTAACTTCTGCTAGCTCCATCTGTTATCTCCAACAGCCAGACACCCCCAGCCCTATCCCAAATGGCCTGAAGGCATTCAAGGCAAAAATAAATGGCCAAAGCAGTCTGCCTATCATGAACATGACATGCTGTGCTAGAAGATGATATACACAGGTAGCTGGGGTTTTAACTAGCAGGTCAAACTCACCTGGGGCCAAGGATGGGTGAAAGAAAGGCTTGTTACTGTAACTACTGTTCTTGAATGCTGTGTTGCTATAATTTGAACCATGCTGAGGAAGGTTCCACAGCCAGTCTGAATCAACTTCTAATCTGCTCCACAACATTCACCAACCATCACCAACACCAGCAGCTGCTGAGTCCCACAAAGGGACAGCAGTGCCACCACCGTGCTCTGATGCCTGTGAAGGTGAGGACAGCCACACAATAGCCAAAAAGCAAAAATATTGCAAAAGGAAGTGTCCTAATGAAGACTAAAGAGAAATAATTTCCACAACTTTCAACTAAGCACAAAATTTCAGCTAAAATGGCAGTGCAAAAACAGAGAAAAACATTCTCACTTCCTTTAAACAATATTTATCTCTCGAGAGAGATGCTTCTCAGCAACAATGAAGACATCACAATCAAACAGAGGTTTCTTCAGTTCTTTAGTTGCTGCAGCTCCCCCACACAGCAAATACCAAAACGCTTAAGTCCACGTACATCTGGGATATGAGGGCAGCTGGGGAAAATATCTCTGTCCTAAATTAGAAAGTTTTTCAATCTCATTTTTTTAATCATGGGGTTTTTGTAATGGGTCATTTCTTCACTGACTCTTCCTTTGAAAGCATACAGAATATAACGCTAGCCTGTTATTTCCTTAAATCCTCAATTTACAAAGAAAAGACTTCTTTTAAAGTCCCTTTGTGAAAACAGCCCTCTTCTTCAAGGCTAAGCACATACTCTGCAAAATTATTACATGATTTACCACGGTATATCCTTAGCTCATTTTGAAAAGAAAAAAGGAATAAATACATCCACTCCAATTTTTAAGAGGTGTGTGAAGAACACGTGGCATCAGAAGAGAGCGCACTGTGTCTCTGATCATGTGAATGAGCCAGTTTCATCTCCTCCAGTTTTGCCCTCTCAGCACTAATGAATGTACGTGAACTACTCAGGACAATGTTGTTAATATTACTTTGGAAGCAGTTCTACATACATTTTAGAGCACTATAAAATTTTGCTTCCTCTTTTGAGAGGGCAAGGCCCCAAAAGATGCCAGCCTGTTTCCACTCAGCTGAGCCTGCAAGCATGGGATGAGTCTACAGGTCAGCAGGCCTCACGTCAGCAGTGTGAAGCTCGGAGGAGTTCTGTATTTTATTTCTGACACAGAGGTCGGCAGTTAAACAGTGACGCTATGCAGTAAGTAATCCAGACACCGGGGTCATTAGAGGGGCTGGTGTCACACGGCAAGATATATTGCTGAAATAAAGATGTATTAAATCTTAACAGTTGTCTCATCTGTCATTGGGAGCTGCAGCCCTTGAGTATCAAGGAAAAAATGGCTTCAGAAACCTTCAAAAATACCAAAGGCTTTCAATTTCTCTGCTACAGGATCAAAACAGCAGCATTTGACAGTCTAAGTTGTGAATTTCAACTGAGGTACACAAAGGTACCCAGCTAGTTAAAGCAAAGATGAATCTTTGCAAGCTTATTAAACTTCAAGAAAATAGATTTGGTAAAATACAGCTCTTAATTTTGTATAGTATGTGCTATTCAGTGTAATTTGCATGCAAAAGCCAGGAGAATGTGATTAAAAATACCCATCTAGAGACATAGATGAAAAACTTCAAACATTTTGTGATTCCCTTCTGTTCCACTCATTATTTCAATACCTCACTACAACAAAGGAATAGATAACACTTGTCCTTGACATTAGCCTAAATTATCTTCAGCTTGCAATATAATATCTGTTAAATTAGGCTTATTTTAAATCAACGTCAAGGTCTGTTCAAAAGGTAAAACTACGTACCCTCTACCTTTTGTATAACAATTTCTCCCCCCGAAACTTTTCAGAGGCCTTACTGGAATGTTTTTTAGCTAATTTCATTATCGAATATTTTAAAAAGAGAGAGACACTTATTTCTGACATCTTAAAATAACAATAACAATATCCTTCATTTTATGCATAATAGCAAAAATAATCAGCACATTAGTCAATAATTCTTGCCTCCCTTTCTTTAAATAAGGCTCTAAAAAAATCTTTTATGCAATAACTTATTGTTCCCCTTGACTAATATTTAATATAATTTTGAAATGTAACAATGGTGAAAACGATGCAACAACTTGCAGCCCATTAATACTGTCCTTCCTACAGGCATAGCTTGTAGGGCTGTTTCAGCCCAGGAGAGGCTGATGTGAGCAGCACACACTGGGAATAGGTCATGAGTAGCCCCTTCCTGTAGCATCCCAGGCTTGACTTCCCGGAATTATCACATGAACACAGGCCAGACAAACAGCTCTGATCTTAAGCAAAAGACACTCATTAGGCGAAGATCTCCAAACTGTCATACTACAGTTCTTACCAAATGTGCTTTGGTTCTCTATAAAACAAAATACAGCAATCTCTGTATGAAGAAAAATTTCCTGGTGCATCCCCATCCAGCAGTGTATCCATCCATCGTGCAAAGTTACCTTTAGGGACTATTTATTTCACACAAAACACCCTCAAGTTAAGTTATATAGTAGCTGATCCCCAGAGAAGTTCACTAAAATCTAGGCTCCCAAATCCAAAATCATGTTCAAAATGATCAGGGACAAGATTTTCTTCAAAAATTTGGCAGATTTGGTTGGAGGAAAGCTTGCTTACATCCTGTAAAATCATTAGCAATTCGCTGCCAAGACATTCTTGAAAGTCTGCTTTTAAAGTCTTCCTGATGGCTTCTCAAATCAGACCTCGAGATGCTCGTGAAAACAAATATGAACAGAAAAAAAAACTGCAACAAAAAGAAATTAAGATTAACATCTGAAAAGGAAGGGAACTACAACTGAAGGAAAGGAGATTGTTTATGACATTAAATTCCGTCTCAAAGCACATTCAGTGGAAATCAAATTCTTTTGTCTATGTGACAGCAAAGGAGACCCCCAATATTACTCCAATTATGCTTTGTATCAGCCCATGATGCTTGGCTGCTTTTGTGCTGCAAAACACCACACCGTTACAGGGCTCTCTGTATAAAGGATGCAGCACTCAACTCCGGCTTATAACCAAAGAGGCAGGAACATAAATAGAGACTTTTGCTGGAACTGTACTCCTAAATTATTTAGCATGAAAGCTTCAAAGACTTCAGCCTCAGTTTTCAGAAGTCATTTTGGAAATTAATTCCCTAAATCACTGTGGAAACCAGGACCGATGCACTTACATCACCTATAAGAATCTAAAAAAGACATTTTTAAAAAGAATCACTCAAGAGAAATTACATTTGCATGCACACTCATTTCAAGCTACCAAACTTGGGCACGCTGTACCATTATTACACTTGAGCTTGATTTACCCCCATACAGATGACTGCACTTTCCAACACAACATAAATAAGTCACCCAGACTGGGGGAAGGAGATACAACACTGCCAAAAACCATCAGCTTCAACCTACAGACAAGGACTTCACTGAAAACTTTGAAGTAGATCCCTTCCATTCTTCAGCTCTAACTCTTCCCTGCCTCCTCTGGGCTGGTCTAGCCTCTCTGCTTCTCCTGTTTTCCAGAAAAATTAAAATTATAAGGAGCTGACACTCCTTACCAGGGCATGAGACCTGCCTCCATCTGAAGTGCTTATATTATATTTCATAGTCAATTCAAAACTGTTGTAAGGTTATTAAAATCATTCATGATTTTATCTGTGCCAAATGGATCATTACACTGTCAACAGTTATCTTTATTATGCAAAAATATGCAGAACTTAACGTCTTTTGTTGAGCTGGCAAAACAGTATATTCAGTAGTAACTATTTTTCATTAAATTTTGCACAAGGTTAAAGCATGTATGGAATTTGATTGCCAAAGGTTCCATTCAGAAACACTGCACAAAACAAGCCGTTACAACTGTGCAACAGCAGATTATTTATTTTAAACACATTAATTCTTCTGACTACTGCTCACTGCACTAATGATGTTCCAATTAATTTATAGTTTTCCTTTAATTTTTACTATTACCTATTAAAAAAACCTATGAACAGCACCTTCAGAGCTCCTAGTGAGCAAGTTCCATGTATGAATACAAATTACGTTGTAGAGATATATAGTAATTGTTTAGCTTTATGAACTCACAACTACACCTTTAGTCGCTGCAAATAAAACCAGCTGTCAAAAAGAGAGGAGAAAAAAAAGAAGTGTAAGAAAGCAGAATACAGGGAGGCAAAGATCAGCCTTGAATCCAGGCTCTCACTTTCCACTCTTTTCTAAATGTCTTCCCACAGAATCAGGAGTGAATTCAGCTTTGAGTGTAAGCATCATTTCTTGGGAAGCTTCAACCATCTTGAAATGCTTTTCTGTCTAATGAAGACTTCATTTAATTTCTAAGTTATTCAGGGGGGAAAAAGAAGAAGAAAGAAAAAAAAGACCCGCCTTGTTTCTCTTGTGCTTCTCCTGCCAAAATGATTCTCTGCAATCGTAAGCACTTTTTGAAAACACTTTTGGGGTGCAGTTTGCAGTTTGGCACTACACAAAGCAGGCACACTGCATAGGACTTGTGCAGGTTGCTGCGTAAATTATGCTGTCATAAGTGATTAACATTTAAAAGGACTAAACAGAGGAAGCAGATAATACCTCCAAGATCTGTTTTTAATTAAAACATCCTAGTAATTAATATTAAAAGGAAAAGACTGAAAATGAGAGAGAGCATAGCTTCTGAAAAGAATCATTTTTCATTAGAGGTCACTTTATCCAATGTGAAATACCATTTTCAGATTACATACCTCACTAGAGACTGTTCACTTACTTGAACAACTCTGCCCACATAAATACAACAAAACAAAAAACAAAAAAAGCACATTTAATCAGAAACATTTATGCACTCATTACTTTTTCAAGCGTCCTTGCTTTAAGATAATCTTCCCCTCACTGAAAGCAAACCTTATTTCACAGTCTCTGTGCCTAATTGTTATATCCCAAATGATTTCTCTACTTTCCAAAATAATTACCAAACATTATATCATCCCTGCTAAAACAGTAAAAGGGCATCAACATTCAACCCCATAAGTAGCTAAAATGAATAGCACATACCAGGGAAGTCTAATGCACATAGCCTTTGCACATAAATCAAACAGCCTTACACATTCTGACAGCTCCATCTAGCCACAGCTACACAAAAGTAACTTTATCCCCAGCAGAGTGAATTAATTTACATTCAGCGCATACCAGCTATTACAAAAACTCTTGTGGTCAAAAGTGTCATTTCCAGAATGCCTTTACTATTGTTTAACTGTAAGATTAATGCTTTCACAATCGTATCTGTGCTTCAGGTTACTTGGGTTTCAGAGAAACACAGGATCAGAAAAATCATGTCTTTAAAGGTCTCAAAATTAGAGCATCTGGATAATGTCTGCAACAGATGTAGGAATCAGAGCTTGGCAGGAATTCATGAGATAGGAACCTCAAATGTTCCTGGGGAGAACACAGAGCAGAATGGAGAACAACATGAAAACCCAAAACTCAAAGCGACGGAATGGGAGGAAGGAGACACATAAGACACGGATGGAACAGACAAGCAAGAAAAACACCAAAACAGCCAGCTGACAGAAGCAGAGAAAAGAAGGTGAAGTCTCCTCACTGTGAACCTCTGGCACCCCTAGTTTACTGGCCTCTGCTTCAGCTTCAGCTGCAGAGCCAGGGTGGAGAGCAGCATCACCCACTGCTGATGGGTTAGTACAGTCACAGTCAGTCAGTCAAGTGCATAGATAGCAAAATATAGGTAATTCTTATTTTTCCACTTAACATCTATCACTAACTGATGGTTTCAGTGATCTGAAGTTCACCTTTTTGTTTATACTGGGACACTGCATGATCTAGTAAAATAACATATGTCTTTCATGGTAAAACAGTAGTGCTAACTACCTCTAGGCATGCAGCTCTAAGCATTTCTTACTCATTATATAAAAATATTCACATATAATCATCAAATAAATATATTCGTTATATAAGAAATTTGAGGAAATGAATTCTCATTTCATTCCACATTCTTAATGTCCAAAATGTAAAACAGGTTGACTTGGTTGGTGTACCTATCACACTCATTAAAAGTGACCCGAATTCCAGAAGCACAGAATGGCTGCAACACCTTCAGATTTCAGAGAATGCTCCCCTGTTGAAACAGAAACCCTCACGGGGTACTGGAATACACTTTGCTCAGATCCAACTTCAGGCACACTTGCTTCAGTGCCTACTGCTGCATTCTGCTAATGGATTACTAGGCAGCACGCCTCACTATCTTATTATGCAATTCCTTATGAGAAGTGACAAATGGCTCAAAAGGAAGCTTTATGGTGTTTTGAGACGTAGCTAATACAATTTACAGATCACTGATAAAGCGTTTTCTCCTTAAGCTGATCTAAATCAAAATTTTAAATGCTGCTCGTTTGCTTAGAGCGTTTGAGGTTCAAATCCTACTCTAAGTCCCCTAAAACTCCAAATGATAAATCCTTGAGTTTCAAATATGTAATAGTTCCATTTTCTACATAATTCCAGAATAACTAATGCAGAAGAAAAGGCGATTACACCTCAAAGATGGATGTGTGCAACTGCCTAAAAATGCAAACAAGAAATGTAAATCTGCCAAGCTGCTTTTCTTCTTCCACGACATGCACGAGTGGTTGGCCCCAGCTGACAGCACCACACGGCCACAGGTGTTAGGGCTCAGTCCAAAGAGGAATTTTACTAAATTCCTTACAAAATCACACAGGAAAAACTGCACTTCTTACCATGTGCCAGAGCAAAAGCTTCTTCAGTCTGGCAGAGGCGAGTGGCAGCTAACAAAAGGAGAAGAGCCAGTGAGGAGTCACCGCTCTGCCTCCCAGCCCAGGCTGTCACTGTCAGCCTGGCTGGCACTCTAAACTAAAAATCCATACACTTAAAATGCCAAAATTTCCCACAACTATGTATCTAATATTAAGGAAAAAAAAAAGAAAAAAAAAAAAAAGCAGAAAAACCATTAGAAGGTGAGAAAAATCCTATCTGACTGCTTGTGTGCATTCCAGAGGTGAGTGCCACTAACCATGATGTTTGGGGTGTGTATGTAGGGTGAATGGCACAGATGAGTTTTTCTGGATGTTTTGGAACCCAGACTAGGATACTGACTTGGTAATGACCTTTTTCCCTGGAAACATGCCTTGATGGCATTAGAAGACAACAAAGGGCTGCAGAAGACAGCAGCATGTGGTGGTCATGCCCAGCGGAGGGGCAAAAGGCTGCAGGAATGAGGAGCCTCAGGAACATCATGAGGGCAGGAAGGGCCAGGCTGCTGTGCCAGCACTGGCAATGAAGCGTTTATAGACTCCTTTCACACAGGCTGCCAGCAAGGAGAAGAGAACAGTGATACCTCTCAGAGATAGCAAGTACAAAGCAGGCCTCCCCTTTCATGGTGTGGTTTACCAGTCATTAATTTGGATCTGGAAAAGAGCCTGTAGCTCCTCCACCTCCGCTCCCCAGCTGCCACAGAGAGCTACATCCATATTTCTTACTTTGTTCCCTCTTCATCTGTTTTGTTGCACTGGAAGAAGCTGAATTTATGAGTTTCTGATGTTTATTTTGGGTCTGCTATCAGCTATATTCCTTCAGTAATAATTTAGCTAACTGCATATTGAAGAAACCCAGGCGGATCCCATCAAGGTTGTGGAATGTGAAGTGTCCTCTGAGAAGACAACTCAGCATGATCACTTCGGTTTTCCAACATTCCCTCCCACAAATTAAAAAAAATCCCATCTCTGCTGAGGTTATTTCTGTGCTTGTTCCACTCCATGGCTGTCCCCAAGACTCATGAATCAGTAAAGGGGCTTTCCTCAAGTATGTTGATATCCTCGATTGAGGAATGCCAGATGAAGCTACTGACAACACGCAGAGCACACTGTAGCCCCGGTGTTAATTCACTGCAGAGTTAACAGAACCAGGTGCTCAGGAGAACAAGCACTTTCAAAGAATCAATTTTTAAAAACTTTGTAAGCTGTTTTGCACCACCCTTCTGAGCAAGAATACAGTGTAGAACCTGTCAAAACACAACTAAGGTAATGAGGGCTCGATTCTTCCCAAAACAGCTCTGGGAACTGTGGCAGGGGCAGGGATGTGCTCTACCTCCTTGTGCAGTCCTGAGGCCAGAAGGACACAGATACTTTGTCCCAGAGGGGTTCAGGAAGAAGTTGCCCCTCCCCTCCCACCCTACTGCACAGAAGGGGAAAACCATAGGGAATGAGGGGATGAAGAAATGCAACATTTATCTTCTGAGAGCAGGGAACAGTCTCCAAGCCAAAAACAACTTTGAGACTTATAAGCAAAAGGCAATAAACAGTTCAATACAGGCTGCTCTAAATATTGAGTTGGAAGTTCATTAGATTCTAATTTACACTTCTCTGATCCTTATAAATTCCACTTAAAACCAAAGTACTTTTCCTTCCCGCAAACATTTCATAGGAGAAAGCCCTATATTTGAGCTTTCATGTTGAGATGCAGTCCCAACACTATTGTAGAACACCTCCTGGTATGCAAAGCAAAAATCTATGAAATAAAACTGCATTGGAAGAGCCAAAATTACTATTTAACAGTGCACTTGCCTTTTCACTGTGTTCATTTTGATTCTAGAAATCCATGCATGCACACACAAATTTATCTCCAAAACAAGGAGAATTTATTTTTAAAATATATTAATTTAACCAGACTTGCCAGACTGTTGTATTCTTTTTAAATAAAATCTTGAAACAAACAAAGCAGAAATAAAACACTGTTTTATAATTATATATTTTATCATTCAAAAAACTGGAAATCATTTAACTAAAGCATGGAGCCAACAAGCATCACAGCGTCTATCAGCCAACCCTTCACTCTGAGATGGCACATGCACGGGTTAGCTGTGAACATTGCCTTGGGCTCCTTATCAGGCAGGAACCTCCGTGCTGCCCAGGGGAAAAGCAGGAGATGTGTGTTTCTGCTATGCCACCATTCATCTGCCAATTCCAGAAGTGCATGCTCCCTTCAAAACCACAGGAAGCTGATGGCCAACATAAAAAAAAGAAGGGGCACCTCAGGAGGAGAAATCAAGAAGCGTTACCTATACAAGTTGTGTCTATATTCAAGCAATACTGCTGCACTGAGAAACAGTCATCACTCCTGCTAGAATCCAGATATCAATGCCACCTAAACCTATAGCAGTACCATTTCACTTATTTTCTGGATGATGTTGTTTTTATGATACTCCAAAGGCTGGGATTTTGCAAAAATGTTAGAAAAACTGCTAGCCAGCAGAAAGCATTAAGTACTAAAATGCTTGGTACCTACTCAACAGCCAGACATACTTTCTACAACCAGAGCCTTCCACACTCCCAGCTCATTCCCTTTAGATCCTGTCATGCAGCAGACTGCACTTTGCAAATGACCTTGAGAGTCAACCATAAAATAATTGACCAAACTTCACCTTTCAGTAAGATTTTTTTGTGGAGAAGCATTGCTTAACATCAGACATCCAGCTGAGACTCTCTCTTTGAGAAGCTGGCCTCCTGCTACTCTCCAGAGAGATGGGAGCTCAGAGTGCATCGTTCTCAGTGGCTCTCCACAGGGCAGAATTCACTTCCACTAGTTCTGCAGGCACGACCATACCAGCTTAACTTAACACAAATCAGATGCCTAAAATTAGGCAGCAGAAATACCCATCTGTGTTACTCAGCTGCAGAGGTATTTGAGAAATAGAGAAGAACAGATAAAAATAGAGCTCTGCAATATTCCGCTAGAAAAACTAAGCTGTGCTTCCAATTATTAAACTATTGGATGCTAACAAACATAAGCCTACCATCAAATATCATTTATGTCATATAAGAAACGTTAAAACCATGGAACATCTTTTCAAAGACAAAATATTACTTCAATCATAGTAACATTACATGCTGTGCATCATTTTAACCACAGGGCCTAAATCAAGGAATAATTGACTAGAAGACTGATATGACTGTTAATACAATATCCACCAGTCTCTTTCCAGACTGGTGTAAAGTTTAAAAGCTAGTCTGAAAGTAAGAAACAATGGTTATATACGAAGTGCTCACAAAATCATGCATTCTGTGATCCAATTTTTATTTTGAAGGAGTAGTTCAAACTGCATCAAAATGACACAATAGGTCATTTTCAAGTCTTTGGCTCAGCAACCTAATGAGATTTGACTGTGTTGAAGGAATAAATGAACAGGCCTACAGAATAAAATTCGGACACTCAGATGTCTTTACTCTTGAATACATGAAAAGACCATAGATTGTCTTGACAACTGCCCGGCTGCATTAACCACACAGACAATCAGCCAAGTGTTTATTGGTGTCATATGGAAGACTGGGTGGAAAGGAAAACTACAGAGTTACTTTAATTAAAATGCTGAAAGCAAGATAGAAACAATTCCTGTTAAAAGTACTCATAATCAACATAATCATACACATGACATACATACCGCAGTCACTGACCACCGTAGAGGTATTCAGCCTCAGGAAAGATGCAGTATGCACACAAGCAGAAATCAATAAGGGGCTGCGTGCCCCAGTTTCCCTGAAATCGTTTCCCAAGCAGAGAATAAATTGACAGTTTACCCGCAGAGCTCTTTGTTGCACTGCCTCTCTTTGGCCTCTGCCCAGTGCCTGCCATTCTCAGCTAGAACTGCCACCCTCTGGTGTTATGAGGAACACAGCCCAGGTTCCATTTGCAGGTCATTTCAGACACAACCTAGTAATGCACTCATGTATAACTCCACCTCCCTCGGTGAATAACTACAGTTTGTATCCCCTTTATGCTCTGACAATCAACCAGAAGTTATTCTAACTAGGGCAGATCCCTCAACACAACTCTTTTGGAGACATTAGGGACTATAATTTAGATTTAACATCCCAGGTCTTTCCATTCTCTATTAATGATCCATATACATTGTGCTTTTGAGATATGAAACTTCTCAAACATTTTGATACCCCACATGTAGGCTATTTTCCATTAAAGACTAGTAGCCAAAACTACACTGCTTAGGTGGCTGAGGAAGATGCAGGTATATAGCAGTGGCACAAGCCTTAGTAATACATGGGCAGCAATTCCCCATGCCCTTGCCTGGTGGCAGGAGATCAGGAATGGATACTGGCCATTTTGCAAACGTACAGCAAGAAAACAAGTGAGCAATTGGAATAAACAAGCATCTTCTGCATTGCACAGATGCCACCACACAGTGAGCTGTGGAAGAGTAGGGCTGCCTGGTGCTGCACAGAGCTGCAATCAAGATGGAGTGCTCCACAGCTCTGATTGAGTCCCCCCCATACACCTGCACATACATGGCAGGTTCTCCTACAGGCCCCAAATGAATTACTCATCCCTGAACCCTCTGTAGCATGCAATGCAGGCTTTGGGTGCCAGTGCAGCTACCACATCATGACAGCCTTGAATCAGCCAGTTCTTCTGCACCACATGTCCCAGAAGGTGTGTGGCACTTCAAAGCTATTATTCCATTCAGACTTCTCATTAGAATTTAAACCTCCAGTACTGCTGATGGAGAAAGGGTCAAACTTCTCAAAGTATGGGAAACACTAAAACATCTCAAGTGATAGCAGCTCAACAGTAAGTGTGTGGTTAGGTTCACAAGGAGAGGTAGCTGTAGTTTTGTTTGCTTGTTTTTTAACATTCACTATGAATAACCAGTGCACAACTAACCTGCACCTTGCATGATGCCACTGCAAAAAAAATGCACTGCTTTCATTTTCCCTAACATCAACTTAACTATCTCCTTTTATATTTTTTTCAGACCATTAATGTATTCTCTTCCCACTGGACACAGAATCAACACATTACCTGGCCATCTCACAGGGCTCCTGACAGCCCAAGAAAACACAGTTATTACTGTCAGAACTCAAATGAAATATTCTGAGCTTGGGAAGAAGTTATTAACTTGACGTTCAAAAACAAGCTTGAAATGGAAAAGGGAAGGAAGAATATTTCCCTTGCTTTTCTAGGGTTTTGGGGGAGGTTGGAAATGGGTTATTTTGCTTATTAAATTGGATTGTTTTTTTGTTTTGGTTTGGTTTTGCAACATCCGAACAATTCCATTAAGGAGATACTGGTTAGGAATTTTAAATCAAAATACTTATATATAAAAGAGCAAAATTAGAAAAAAAATTAAATAAATTCCTTATTTTTTTTTAATTTTAAATTCTACATATGAAATCAACCAATTAATGTATTTTCACCGCATAACAAATTCTCAGCACGTAAAATCTGTGATATGACAGATTTTCACATTAATAAAGCTATAAGTGCTAACAAAAGCAGCCTCTTCACTTTTTCTGCTGCATTAAAATAAAATGCCAGCACCAAAACACACTGTGCTGAAACATTCACGTACCAACCTTACCTATGTTAACTGTGTACATCTATAATTTGCACCCAATCTACTACACATGATAGTTGAAAGATAGAAAACCATAATGCACCAGTAAAGAACTGAGTAAGTGAAATACATCTCCAAGTGGTGTTAAAAGGAGAAACAGAAGATCAGTGAGATCTCAGCTCTTCAAGCACACCACTGGGGGAAGAACTACACTGACAGTCGTGTTTCTTACGACTTAGTGGCATAGAGCATCCCATATGGTATGGGGCCAACCTCACTGTGACTGGCTTCCAGTAAACGGTGCCAGGCAGCCCCATCACTCCTGTTGCAGCGAGCAGCCGTCAAAATTACAGTTGTCTCCAAAGAGTATCTCTGAGCATCGTTTCTTTCAAAAGTCATCCACAGGGACCAGTGCTGTTTGATGATGAAATCTCATCCTCAGATAGCATGCACATAAAAATGGCACTAAAACCAATTAACTATGCCATAACGTTCAGCAGCAGGCACTCTGACATTTCAGCAGAGAATTCCACTGATATCTTCCATGCGTATTAAAGATACGAGCTCTATGTGAAAAATCAACTCTCAAATATTTCTGTAAAACCAAGCATTAAAAAAAAAGTAATAATAAAAATACAGGTATGCTGGATCCATCCACCCCAGTATTTGCCTCTAACAGCCCCCAACAGCAGATGCCAAATAACAGGACAAAAACACTTCCTCAGTTACCCAGTGGATTGCAGTTCAGGGGCAACCTAATGCACACATTCTGTATTTGTGTTTAGAATATCTAAACAAAAACTAAATATAAATTTGTACAATAAAAGGATGTTATACAAATAGTTTCAAATAGAATGAAATCCAGACTCCGTGATTTACTGCTGTTTGTGCCACTGTATTCAGATCTCACACAGAATCACAGAATGACCCGGGTTGGAAGGGACCTCAAGGATCATGAAGCTCCAACCCCCCTGCCTGGCAGGGCCACCAAACATACACATTTACTAGATCAGGTTGCCCAGGGCCCCATCCAACTTGGCCTTGAACACCTCCAAGGACGGGGCATCCACAACCTCCCTGGGCAGCCTGTTCCAGGACCTCACCTCTCTCCTAGTAAAGAACTTCCCCCCATAGACTTGTACTCATTCAGTCTCATGAGGCACTCTCGGACTTCCTCTGCCCTTACAGTGAGAAGGGATTTACCTCCCTGGTCCCTACAAAGAGGGTTGGGGATGCAGGGCTCAGGGATGTGAAAAAGACTAGAATCCTGGCCACCAGTGAAGACCAAGGCAAAGAACTCATTCAGTACTTCAGCTTTCTCTTTATCTGTTGAAGCCAGCTCTCCTTTTAAATTTGCCAAAGAAGGTACACCCGTTTTGGCCTGTCTCTTCTGGCCAATGTACCTGTAGAAGATTTTCTTATTGTTTTTCACATCCCTCACCAGGTTCAGTTCTGCCCGCGCCTTGGCTTTCCTGATCCCACGTCTGCAAGTCCAGACAGCATCCCTGTATTTATTCTTCCCAGGTACCACAGCCTTGTTTCCAGAGCTTGAGGCCCCTTTCTTGGCCCTCAGTTCACTCAGCAAGTCCTTGCCAAGCCATGGCATTTTCCTACCTCATCTGCGCACTTTCTTATTCAGAGGGATAGAGACCTCTTGTGTGCTTTCAGGAGGGCATCCTTGAAGAGTAGCCAGCTCTCCTCAACATCCTTGTCTTTAAATAGATCTCATCAGATCTATTCTTTTCAAGCACACTGAGTTTCAAAGCCAAACTTCCAAATTACAAATATAATGTGTTTTTCTGTTTGTTTTTTTTTTTTTTCTCCATGACAATTTATATCCAGCTGATCCACACAAGAAACAAAATATGTTCCAAATCAGCATGGAAAATCAGCAGGTGGGATAACCTCAAGAATTATGCTTCTCTATTTAGTTATAAAGAGTTAATTGTATTTAGTTTCAAATCTAAATACTATTTATACTAACAAGGTACCCTTATAAACTGCATTGTAAGTCTTTCTGGGTTACAGAAACTCTAAAAGAACCCTGAATAACAATTTCTAACAAAAGAACCATCATTATCTATTGCAATTTTCCCAAAATGCAGACAAATTGCAGGGGTTTCTTTCAGAAGCCTGGTTACTTCCAGAACTGAGGTTACTTGCAGCACACTGCAGTTCACTCTGTTTCCAAGAACAGTCTGTCTGCCTTTCTAAAGAGTCTCAGTGCACAATGGAAACACTGTCAAAACCAATAAAGAGGTGCTCTGAACTCTGATGGGCATCTCAGCACTTCAAGGCACATTCGGAAGAAGGGAGACATCCTCCTGTGAGAACACAAGTTTTACAGTCACGCAATGGTAGGACCATCAAGTATTTTCTCCTGATCTGCAAAGTGATTTATGGTTTTTCAGTCCTTAACTGTTTAGAGTAACAATAAAGCAGCAGGAGCATAACACTGTCGTGTTCTGTTTTCTAAGAGATTCTGTTTTTCATTACGCTAAATCATATTATATTGTATTTATACTCCATTCTGGAAGATTTTAAAACCTTTTAAATATATCAAAGTACTTTGCAAATATGGTTTATGCATCCTCTTTCTATAAGTGATTAGGAGTCTTTCTATGAAACACAGAAGTTCTGCTATTGTAATTGCATCATGCCTTTCAAGCCACCTTCCTCATATACATTCATTACAACTTCTTGTTTCATAGGTCCACACCGACACAAAAAGGAGGCAAGAGGAATAGGAATTGAATAAAAATCCTGAGACCCAAATATATGGCCTTGCGGTGGGTTCAACTGAAAAATGTAAAATAAATGTGCTGTAAAAGTAACTAAACCTTCTGGGAAAATCAGAAAATGTTTGTTTTCCCACTCCTTAAACAGTAATGAAAAATTTTAATTCTCATTCAATACTGAAGTAAATATTGCTAAAGCACTGATTCTGCAAAAACCCTGAACAACTTACAAACGTAGCACTTCTCATAACTACTCATCATATCTACTGGAAAGGAGAATCTGAATTGGCTTTTCTGAACAGTTGATCACAGAGTGATTGGAAGATCACTGTTTGTCCCATTAAGTTTTGATTTTTGTTTTTCCTTTTTTTCATTAAATTAACTCTTTCCACACAACTCTATTTGTCCCAGCTAAATTTCTATTAGAGTACTTACAATTTATGTTTATGCTTTACTTTTTTTTTTTTTTTTACATTTTCCAATATTCCATAACTAAATAGAAAAAAGTACACATATAAAGCATATGTACAACAGGCATTTCCAAGGCTCTTGTCAGAGGCCATGACCTCTGTGAACACTATCTTTGATGAGAATCTTTAGGGTTTATTAGAAATCGTTTCATGAAACATAAGCATACTATCTAAACAGCATCTTAAAACCTACTCAAAACTGAATTCTCCAAGTTACCTTAGCAATTCAGCCATTGATATGATTAATTTTGATGTAAATCTCTCTCAGGGACTTTAATGAGCCAAGTCAGGAAAATCCAAATTAAATTAAAGAGATGTAAACTGGATCTCAGGAGCTCATAAGTAATGATGTTAACAATATTTCTCTATACTATCTAGAAATTATACATTTGTAATCATTTTAAAATGTAATTAGTTCCACGAGAAATATAGAAATTACTCAAGGATTCCTAGAAATATATTTTAAATATTCAGCTTAGGGGACTCAACATAAAACAGTGACTTTGTTTCTCCATTAGGAACCCACCTCTCCCACTAATCAGAAACCAAAACACAACACCTTGCTTTGGGTCTGAAGTTCTAGGGAGGGAAAGAGAGATTTATTTCCAGACCCCCTGTTGAAGTCAGATGACGGAAAGCCTGACTCCTCACTGCAGGTTTCTTGAAGCAGCACAGAGTGCTAGTCTAAGAATCCAGAGAATCAACGTGCAGAGCAAAAAAGTGGCAATTGCAAATAGTGCAAATGCAAATTGCACAGGAAAACTGATTCAAATGTAAAGCTGAGCACAGAGACAGTAAAATCTCTCTTCAAGATTTCTTGCAACTCATGTCTTTGTCCCCAAACCTTAGAAAGGGAATGAAAAAAATCAGGAAGAACAAAGCATATAACAATAAAGTCTAGTCAAAAATCAGGATGACTTCACTTATATCAGTGTAATAAACACACTTGTTTCAAATCTATCTTACATATAACAAAGAATGCTCACTGCATCCAAAAGCAGGTCTCCATATAACCAAGAAAAGGCTCTATAAAGCTCTACCAAGTTCAGAAGACAGGCCAGGCATAGGAACATTTCAATGTTTGATAATTCTATATTGACAAGGCACCATGATAAAAGGGACTTTTACTCTGAAACCTAATAAAACACCCTCTGTTGTCTCTCCCCCTAAGATAAGATTATACCTAATAGTTGATGTCATTAACATCAGGGAATGGATGAGAGCAGTTGTCATGGGGACAGAGGTCCCCATACATCTTTAGAAGGGAGGATACATAGTTCTAAAACACAGTAGCTACTAGCAAATACAGTAAGTAACAAGAATATATAGTTCACATATAAACTACCAAGATATTGGTGAAATACCGCGCAGTTTCCATATACACAGGTAATGAGAAATCTCAAAGGAGCAGATACATTTTACCACATAGACGTAAAAGCGTAAATATGGTCCTAGCAACTTGCACTTTTAAAAAATTAATGATTACTACTCTTGAAAATCAAAATTTTAAGATCAATTTTTCTGATCTTATAACACAGACCTTTTTTCTTTTTCAGTTTTCCATGACAATGAAGAAATACACCTTGCACGCACCCTTATGGTAGAAGTTAAAGTACTTTCATCGCACATATCAGTCAGTACCTATATTATTATATTATATCCATATCAGTTTCATATTATAGGAAATGCTTGGGAAAGGGAGACAAGAGTTAGAGAAATGTACAAAAAATAAATATGCTTATAATTCACCTCTAGGGCTGTTCTATTTGTAACAAACAAATGAGATAAACAACAAAAGAATCCTGAAAACAGATTGGCTATGTATTTAATATCCTAGAATCTCTCAATTTTGAGCATGTAATTTCTGTCCTCCCTGCAAAACAGAACAATTTGATATTTCAATCCTAAAGTAATAAAACATAGAAAAAGCTTCATTTACTTGAAGAAAACTGATGAACCTTCATCTATTGTCAAGATCTTTATTGCTCAAATTTGACACAGGAGTCCACTTAATGCACAACAGCAGTTTCTGAACAGCTCTTTGTGTGAAGCATTTGTTCTAGAAAACCATTTGCCTTTGTTTTAACTGTACTGTTTCCACTCTTCAGATAAAGCTAACCAGAACCTAAGCAGCAGTCGTTCTCCAGAATGAACATATTGAAAGACAAGAAATAACCAGGAATAGGTAGTACCTACATGTGCACAGCAGTCACCTGTACACAGTTTACAAGCTGAATTTTCAAGACATTCAGCTGTTCTTTCTGCATAAAGGAAAATCCAATACACTTTGTCTAAAGAAAAACAACTTATACGATAACTTTCAGCTAACTGTAAAGAACATAGCGTTCTTGCATTGTTTCACTATCTTTGTTTGAATTGAGAATCTAAATATATGACATTTTTCTATGTATTTATTTTCTCAGATAAGGTTTGTTGTTGTCCTTGTTGGAGTTGTTATTGTTTGACTGTTTCTTTTTACTTTTTAAAAATAAGATTATCCCTCCCCCACCCAACAAATAAACAAAGCAAGGACCTTTTACAAATTCCCTAATTGAAGCAGGTACGATATGCTTTAGCTACTCAAACTGTCTCTTTCAGATCTGCAAGTAAACAAGCAAAATCGTGTTACCACAGATAAATGGAGATAGGAGCTTCAAAAAAAATAATGATAAAATTCCCAGTGTTTCAATGCAAGCTGGTGAAATGGGGGGAAAAAAAATTAAAATTAAAAAAAAAAAAAAAATCCCACATCATCATCACAGAGTAGTCTTATAGTCCTTTTGTATGTCTCCATCCTTCCTAGATGAAGGAACTCATTTGTAAGATGAGTACAAGAAAAAATGGCCTGAATAAAAAAAAATCTGAAAACAGAGAGCTGATTTATTTCTCATGATACGTAATAAAAGACAGTAACATTTATTTGAATTATGACTTTTTGTAAGTTATTAATACACCTTTGCCCCCTTTTTATTGCTATCACTCCCTGGAAATAATATACCCAGCCATTTTGTTAAAAAGAAAGTGTTTCATTTCACAGTTCACAGATACTCCTGAATCTGCTAAAACGTTATTTGCCAATTATTAACACCACCACCCATCACTGACTCTGGTTTTATTAGGTCTTTATTAATATGGTAAAAAGCAACTTTTCTATCTTAAAATATAGGCTGCTTTAAAATACAAAATAATGATCACAGATAGAAGCATCTTTCAGTTAAAGAACAGGTTTTGATCTCAGTGCTATGATTTCATATGAGAAAATAGCTGACTAATGCAGTCAAAGCAGTATATTATACAAAATGCAAAAAGAAAAGAATGTGAGATAACTAAGAAATGCTTTAAAGTCAAAAGAAAAAATATTTGATATTCAAGAGGTGTTGTCCTAAACTGCGATGCAATTAGACACAATGAATGCTGTGTGTCTCTAAAACAACAAAACAAGAAATTGAACCACATCCCACTCGATTCACTTGAATGAGGCTTATTAAGCTGAATGTCTGATTCAGACCACGAACAGCAATGTAATACTCACCAAAGCTCTCCAAACTAAAACTTTTCTCCCACTCATTTGCTTCTGGCCTGATTCTACCGATTCTCCCTAAAACTAAATTCATTTTGCACTGAGAAATGAAATAATTGATACAGGTACTTCCTGAGAAACCAAAGTAACTGGAAATAGATCCACTACAGAGTGATAGAATTTAATTCATGCAAATTTAAAGAAATGTGGTTTATAGGGAGCGGCAGAAAAATAAATATACCAATTCCAATATTTTGAGAAAGGACCAGCTCCTGGACATATCACCCCTTCCCTCAGCATTTTCCCATTAACATCTGTATTTTTAATGAGTTGCATTAAAACAAGAAGCATATTTTACATCCTTCTCATCGAAACAACTACAGCAATTTGTGCACCCACAAGGTTAGCTGGTGCTCCCTCATCTCAATCCCCGCAACAAGGCCTGAGATAGTGAGCTGGGACAGGCCCATGCACAGCCTGCAGAGCTGCCAGGTGTTCCAGGAGAGACACCAGGATAAGCTGTCTTCAGACCCCACATCACAGCAGGGACAGCTGCCACAGGTGGCCGGGTGGTTTTAGCACCCTGTGATGGGACATTAATGGCCCAGAGACCCCCAGTGTCAGTTCAAAACAAGCATGACCTCTACAGAGTCTGTAATGCCCAGCAGCTGCCCACATGCCACAGCTCCAGTCACTCACACAAAATATGGCATAAATCTACTGCTGTGAATTTATGGAAAACATGTAATTATAGTCAATTCCTATGCAAGCTTAAATATGTCCAAGTCCTCAGAAGAAGCCAACTGTCTTGGCATTATGGCTGTCTGGTTAATGTCCAACAGCCTCTAAGGGACAAAGATCTAAATGGAATAATGTTGCAGTAAAAATTTGGCCAACGCTACATTTCATTTTCATGTAAGAGAGGCAAGTACAGGAGCACTGCTCAGTGTTTGACACCCACACAGCAAAAGGCACAACAAAGGAACAAGAGCAGTCTCCCAAACACACCTGGAGAGCAGCTTATACAAGAAGGAAAGGATTCCTGCGGTACCCAGCAGAGGAACTGTGCTCCCTACTACAAACTGTTATTCTACTCTTTAATAGAGTTGCTCATCCACCAAAAACCACACAGCTAAACAATTAGAAAAGAGACTCCCCAGACAGCAATATAATTCGACCCTGTTCACTTGCTGAAACTAAAAGCGCACATATGAACAACAAAAAAGCACTTCTGAAGTAAATGTTGCTAATAGAAAAATACAACAGATGTGAACGACATTTAGAAATGTTCACATACGATGCACAACATGATTTTATATATTAGACTTAAGGAGGGTTTTATACCAATTCTGCAGAGAAGCATGATTTGTAATAACAGTCATTTTTCAATTTGTTCATATTTCAAGGCGTTCTGCTAAAAATCACAGCTCTCCAGTTTATCTTTATGGTTGACTGGGACTGATAAATTCAGTAGGGGTTATGGCTGCATCATTAATACAACAATAAAAGGAAGTGCATTAGTGTGTATAATTATTGAAAATGTTTTATTAAACCAACAACTCTTCAGTTTCCCTACAAAGAAAGAAATGCAGAGAGCTGTAAAACAAAGGCTGAAATCCACAACTGTCAAACAACAAATATACCATAGGGTATGAGGGAAATGCAAAGCTTCCAGAGAACTTTCACATCACTAGGAAAGTACCGGGTAATTATCCTCAGTCTCTGCAAGCTGACAACATGAAATTCACATTATGCTTCCCAAGACACAGCTTGTTGCAATACACTGTTCATGAGACCTTCAAAAGAACCTCTCAACTATAGATTAAGAAGTTAGAAGTGCAGCCAGCCTAAGCATGGTCTACGGCTTCTACCTGCCCTGAGTTTCTGCCTACTAGTGAGTGAAGGCTAGTAACCATCAACTTAAGGGGCACTCAGAAATGAGACAGTTTAGAATATGCTACATGCAAGTAATTAAATATCTCTGCACTCCTCCAGTCTCTAGACTGGCTACTTACTGAAGTATGCATGTTTTTCTGAATAACAATCAAACGAGTGAGATTTTATTTACTTCATTTCTGATAGCACTTTTTATGTAAACCATGCATGACGTTATTCTAAGATAGCAAAAAAGAGAAAGCAGAGGACAAAGGAGAAATTATAGGACATGCTTCCAAGATTTCACTAGGTGTATAGTCAATGCCATTTTCTGTTATAAGCTAAAGGAAAACAAATAATGTGTCAAATGCTGGTGCATTCATGAACAATGCTGTTATGAATTCATGAAAGACATCTTTAATTTTCCATCAATAACTTCCATTTTACACTCTCTATCCATAATGTATGAAATAAAGCAGTCAAAATAGCATAAACTTCTTGATAACAGGACTTTACGAACTTTTTGTGTGTGGCATATGACTAGCTTGCTCTGGTCTTCTAAAAGTTCTCAAGTACTTGCCTTCAGCCTCTAAGGCATTTTTTTAGAGTTCATTCTAAGTGCACCTTCTCTCATAATAAAGCCAGTACTCTGCAACCCACAGCAATACGTTGTGGCATGAGCACATGATTTGCTATATGTTTGCACAATGATATATTATGACCTTTTCAATACTATAATGATCAAACACTTTTTAAAATCCTTGGACTTGACATACATATTAGAAACATACTAAGATAGCACCCAGCTCTCTTCTTTCACATAAGCCTGTTCTCCAAAGCAAGCAAAATCTCAGTTATTTTTGGGTGTAAAAAAAACAACAGAGAATCGCTGCAATAAATACCTAGTGTTTAAAACAAGGGGCTTCCACTTTTAGCCCTGTAACATCTGCTGGTCTGCAACCCACTTCTCAGAATCACAGAGTAGTAGAGTTGCTGAGGTTGGAAGGGACCTCTGGACCTCTAAAAGAGCCCAGGCCCATCCCTAAAGAGCCTTGCCCATTAACATATTTATTGTGTGATAAGGATTGCCCTCACGTAATTCTAATGTGCAAATTAGAGAAAGTGGAAATACATTCCAAAGGGCTGTGAAAAAAAAGTTTGCATAGAAAGGTCCTGAAACTCAATATCTGTTTTTTCACAATCTTTCCCATTTTAAACCATTCACTTATATAGCCTTCAAATGGTTTTCAGTTAATAACATGGTGCATTCTGCCAGAACCCATTTCAACTCAACCTATAGATGAAGAATAATGATCTCAAACATTTTTGTTCACCAACATTTGTCTTCATGGTGCTACTGAAACATCTCTCCTCTAGTAATGGGATGTATCTGTGAATTGCTATTGACGGAAATCTCAGCAGTGGCTGAGAAGCAGCTAAGATATCTGTTCTACATACTCACTCTTGGAAAGATATGCTTCAGAATAAAATAATTTGATGATATTTTTACATCTCCATGCAAACATCTTGTTTTATTGTTATTATTGTTTTCTCTTGCAAGGCATCTCAGTGTTTAGCCATAGATGTCAGTGCTTGGAATAGGCTATTATGACCAAAAGCCCACGCAAGTGACTCTGTTTTTTAAAAGTTATTCATAAGATAAAATCCTAAACCGATCTAAGTGTAGCTATCTCATAAGCATCAGAGTGAACACAGATGAATTATGTTTCTTCTGAAAGACTACACTGCAAATCTCTAAAGGCTTGAAGAAAAAACTGAAGTCCCTACTTGCAGTATTAGTTTTTAGTTAATGAGGACATCACCTTTCATATCCTAAAACCACAGTTTGAAAAACAAAATAATCCTCACATTAAATGAATACTTATAAAAATAAGTATTTCTATATTGCATACACCTAACAATACTGTACTGGGAAAATATAACAAACATTAAATTCAACACATGTGAAAGCTGGTCCCCAAATAACTCATCTTATGCAAACATTTCAAGCTGCTTTTAATGTTTTCAGAATTCAAATTTCACAGGATAACTACAAAGACCATCCAAAAAAAATGCAGAAGAATTTGAATAATTCACTCCAAGTCAATATATTTGATTCACTGTTAATTTCAAGAAGGTTAACAGAGAGGCATTTTGCAAATAATTTAAAAGAACTGTTAAGAGGAAAATAAATAAATAAATAAAAGTTTCTTAGAGTATGTTAATCAGAAGATGTTTAACCATATCTTCAAAGCAGTTCACCAGAGTTCCCATCCGGCAGGTGTCTGTAAATAGATTTAAAAGTCCCTGACATCATAATCAGGACATAAATATGATGCATCCTATGAACAGGATGGGGAAAGGAGAAAAAAATCATGTTATATTTATACAGTTCAAGATTCTTCCAGAAAGTATTCACTGCCAAGGCTTATATATGTATAGAAATGAAATTTAACAGATGTGAAACTTTAAAGAGTATACTGAAAATGAATGCAAAATATATTTTATTTGAAATGTTATAATTGGCCGTGTGAAAATAATTCTTAACAAGATGCTGTTTCACACTTAGCATTACAGTCAAGTCTACCGTCTGCAGAAATGATGTCACAGACACAAACAAGCCTAAAGAAATTCTTATTTGGGACTGGACAAGGCTTCTTTGGTCAAAATCACCAAGCAACAAGTAAGCTAATTTTCTGAAATAAGCTATTCTGCTACTCATAAGTATGCAACGGTGTTTTTATACTCAAAATGCAGATAATATGTACTGCATATAACTAAGAACTGACAGTGTAATGCCAGTTTGTACCTTTCACACTTCTGTGATTCTCACAATACGTGATCCAGAGCAACGCTTTACATACCAATGGATTCAGATCTAGAAGGTATCCAGGTTTCATAAAGAAAAAAGTAAGACAGATAAATCAGGAGATTATTTGAAGCCCCACAAGAAATGTGCAACAGAGAGAGAGCAGTTATATTCCAGCACTCTGCCTTAAAAAACAGTTCCTAGTAATCTGCACTCATGAAAGTACAAAATGAATTCTAGACAAAAAGCAAGGGTACAGATTTCCTGAACAGTGAACATATGCTGATTTGGAACGATTTGGAAAAGCTCTCTACATAATATTTGTTTATTTATTTTTAAGGAAAATCACCAAATGATAGCAGTTGAAAAAAGTGCTTTGCTGATGCAATTACATACGAACTTCTTACAAATTACAGATGCACTTTTCTATATATGCACTTTTCTAGTTTGCCCAAGCATAAGGTCAATATTCATCTTGAACTGGCTCTTATTCCCAGCTGAGTTCTGAAAAGACAACAACCAAATTTCTCTCAGTTAAATCCAAAATGCAGCCAAGACAAAAACCTTAACAGATGAAAGCCAATTTCACTATTAAGACACACTGCCCTGTAACTCATAGACTGAGACCTATTTTTTATTTTTATATTTTATTCCCTACGCTTTATACAGAGCATAGTAGGTTTGAATACTGTTTCCACCTTAAGACTGAATTTTCTTTAAAAGCTAGGTCTAAATCACATTCCTCCAACTCTTTTAATAGATTATGCTTTTAAAATCTGCAAGACAGGGCATTAATCCCCATATATCAACAAAGATGTGAGATTTGGCTTTAGCAGTTCTTTACTCTTGCTATTCAAACTCCCCCTAGAGAGAAAATTTCATTAATGTTAAGACTAAAAGTAAACTGCTGTAATTTAAAGGCCCAACAAGTGCAGTAATATTTTCAGAGATGCAACTCCTAGATCCTCAGAAATACTCAGGAGAAAGAAAAATAGAAGATTAGAGGAAATACATCCAAGAGAAACAAATCCAGCAGCTCATTCTGCTGTTTTTCCTGACTGATTCCAGCTCCCTGCATATTGCTTTATGTCAGGCCATCGGGACCATGGATGGATCCACACCCTTCCTGGGTGGCCATCCACCCAAGTCTTAACAGAGATTCCTGTGACACCAAGCCACAGGAGACATGACTTTCAGGTGGGGAAACTGGCTTTTCAGAATCCAAAATCCAGATCAAACACAGTAGCGTGACTTCTCTCCTCCAGAGCTTAGTGAAAGCTGGTGTTCACACCGCAGAGCAGAGATGGCAGTGTGCAGATCACTTGGCAAACAGGGGGAAGCACACCTCAGGCCTGCAACTGCACCTTGCCCACTTCCTGGATTAAACCGGGAAGAAGGAAGTCCCACTGAGTATGACCTGCATGCAAAAGTAAGCAAAAGCTTTTAGTGAGTGCAGACAACTAGTATATGGGTGCAGAAAAATCACCTAAAGACAATAGGACAACAAGCACAGGTAATTACTGACATGCAAAAAGGTCAACAAAGTTGGGGCCTGTGCTTCAGGTGGGAAAGCAACACATCAGTCAACAGAAAGTAAGGGTTGCTTTTATCTTTCGTACATCATGTCTTTCAGAAATTGTTAGCAGGTGTCACTAAAGATCTTGGTGATGCAGAGCACATTTCCTGTGACCCCTCATTCCTCTCACCCTATCATTTCTAATTTTTAGCACTGCAGACATTAATGACAATGAAAATGCAATCAATCCTATCAGTGAGCAGACCAGAATTGCCTAGAAGTAGTTACATATCATAGAGTGGGTACTGAGTTTTTAGAGTCAGTTTATTGATCAAGGCAGTGCTGCTATCATCTGCTCTGTCTTTGTCAGTAAATGTCTTTCATGCAATATGTCTGTATGGAAGTACACCCAGCACAGAGCTGCATCTTTGGTGCTAAACTCATGCAATTTAACAAGAACTTTGCTTAGGAGAGGATGCTCAGTTAACATTACAAAGATTAGATTACAAAATAGACTACAAATCAATAAGTTGTTAAAGAGCATAAGCAACTTTATTCCATGAATAGTGGCTTTTGTATCTGTATGGTATGAACAACCACGTCCTGGTTGCAAATAAATTGCCCTAAGTCTTCTTCATTTTATAGATACTTCAACTGATTGCATGTTTACATGATACTCAGTTACTCAGTTTAACTGAAAACATGTTAAAATTGTTCATAACCAATTTTAAAAAAAGAAAGGACATGCCTTCATAGTCTGTGTTAAGCAATGGGCAAAAAATAGGATATATTTTCTTGGAAGAATGATCATAAAGCTGCAATTTTCTCATGAAACTCCAGTATTTGCTCCTTATTGTTATTCTAGTATCCCTAGGTTGGCAAAAAGCCTGAAGCCCAAGAAAGATCACAAAGAACTCAAAAATGCCACGGCCTCAGTTAATCATTCCAAGGTAGGACAGTCTTGCTGGTTCCTCTTTTCAAAATACTGAGAAATGCAATTGTTTTCACACAGAATAGAACAGAACTTTCACAATCTCGAATAACTTCATGAAATAACGTGTGATGACTTTTGTTTATTTTTCTTAACCTTTTTCCAAAATAGAAAGTTTATGCCCAGACCGCCTTTTCAGCCTGATCACTCAACAAACTTCCCCCAGCTAACAGATTTCACTAATCCAAATGAACAAAAACCTACAAGTCTGAACAGTGTCAAATCTGTGCAGGAAACGAAAATGAAATGCATCAGCGCTTGGCAGCCATGGCATAAACACATACACTATCAATCAAGTTTTGCTGTTGTGAAGGTAAATACCATCAAACTTTGTAAGGTGAAGCATTTGGTTTTTGTTGTTTTCCCTCGTCTCTATGCATTATTTTAAGAATCACTGCTACAGATACCCTTATCGTGGGTTTGCAGAACAGAAAGGTCACATCCTGCAAAACAACACAGAAGCTCTGAGATAACAGACGGCCACTTACCTATCCCTCAAACAAAGCATGTCATATTTTTATCTTGATTGCTGAACTATAGAGAAGTCGCTTTCTTCTGCTAACTTCAAAAGAGATTTAAATTGACATACTCTAGACTTAAGAACTGTTCAAATAATCTAAACTAAGGTAAGAAAAACCAAGTGGAATACAAAACTGTGTAAGGTGCACGCTATTTCTTTCATGCTTTGTTTTGTGTACCAGGTTTTCATACCATGTTTTGTGGTGGTACTGCACACCATGCCAGTATACTCTTATCAGATCTAAAGACATTGCTGAAAAAGAATTGTAAACTTCTATCATACCTTCTGTGTGATTTTTTTAACACTTTAGACTGTCCTTACTACTTATTTGAAGCAGAAACACAAAGAAAACTGAACAAGAGTTCAGTTCCCATACCATTAAAATATTTCCCACTATACAAAAGCATATCTGCATTGCACAGCCACGCCTGATTGTAATGATTGTTCTGCTCTTTGTGCTCATGCACCTTTTCCTTACAATATTTGGAGATGGTTGTTTGAAAGAAAGAACAACACAGCTGAACGCAGAAGACCCCAAATGCATGTTACAGCTGTTGATACGCACAAAACAATGCAGAAACTCAAGTCTAATAACATTCTGTTAACATTAATTCGAATTTTATTTGTATTTTTATTTTATTTTTTAGATCAAAACAGAAAGTGTGCCCCACTTAACTCTAATCAATAGAGTGCTTTCCAGAACAAGCAATAGTTACTGCTTGCTGTTGGGCAAATCTGTGATTACCTCCACACACACATATATCCATGCATCAGCACCATGCAACGCCAGCACACGCTAAAATATGAGGTAAATACATAAGGAGCCTGAACTATAAAGGCAAGTCATGACTGCACTATAAACTACTATCTTCTCACCTATTTAAAAAGCTGTTTTTAACTCCCTAAAGTGATAGAGCTTTGTCATTTCAAAGATACTTCTTCTCTCACAGCATTTTTCTTAACGTTAAATGAAATTTTCTGATGACAGTTCTGAGATGCCTGGAGGCTGACCTCACGCAGCGTACCTACTCCAATTCATTAATTAAAGATTTAAATACCATGTTTATGCATCCACTTCCAACTTACTCTAATTCTCACTTCCCAGTAGTTATCAAACAGGCAATGTGATGATCCAATTACACAGCAACAAAAGAAAAAGGGAAGGCTGAACAATTGTTCTTACTCCCAGCAGTCTTGTCTGGATTGAAACCTAGCAGTATTTAACAGATAAGCCTTGGTACAATATACTTGACATTTACATTTTCGGATGTATGTTCTACCCAACTGCCCTCACAATGTCGGCTTAATTAAGATACAGAACATTACTGACCAGAATCACTTCACTAAAAAGGCATATGTTAAATAGTCCTATAACCAGTATAATATAATTGAGCTCTGTCACTTGGAAAACTGCTGCTTAAGTAGAGGAAAAAATCAATATTCTCTCTTTTCACGGTGTTCTCAATTTCACTCTATGCAATCAAAGCAGCTCAAACAGTACCAGAAATGCATACAGAACACAGTCAGTGGTACCAGAGGAACATACAGAATAAAGCGTGATTTAAGAATGCCTTTAGAGTGGTGTGTTTATTAACAATAATTCAACATCCAGCATGGCATTTAATCACACACTAAAGCATTTAAGCATCCCAGTGAACAAAGTTACTGAAGACATCACTATCAAAGAAAAGCAGCACTGATAAACCGTAAACATAAAGAAAGGCAAACATGACAAAAATGAAGAGAAACTAAAGGTCAGCATTACAAGATGGAAATTAAAATGCAAAACATGCGTTCCAATCATTCCTACTGCTTTAGGTGCTGAAATCATATTCTGCAGCAAGTATCTGAACTCAAAGGGTCACATTACCAATCATAAATCTTCCTTATAATGAGAAATGTATACAGCTGGGAAATGTACAAGCAACTATTTCTTTTTTTGATGTCACAAGGAATTTTTTAGCCATTACACCATTATTTTTAGCAAACCTTTATAGGTTTACTACTCTAGGTAGAAAATTCTACTACCCTCAATAAGCAGAATGAGAAAAAAAGTTTATTCACCTCAGCATTGCAAAGTCAGCAACAATATATTGTTTCAGAAGCAAAAATTGGTTTTCCTCCAAAATAAGGTACAAAAATGTTCTAAAACACAAAAAGGAGTAAATAACTCTTTCACAGGAAAAGCATCTGCTTTAGATAGAGGCATGGATCCCACCTTCATTAAAGCAAAGCTCCCAGTGCAATACAATATCATGTAGGGCAATTACTGATATACAAGACAGGTATAGGATTGATAGACTGACAGATAGTAAAATCAAATTAAGGTATTTAAAACAAGCTATGTTGTGAACTAATTTTTGTATCAGAGAAAAAAACCTAAAAGAGACTATTAGTGTGCAAATGGCAATGTGAGGGCTTCCAGCTCAAATACAAGCAATTGTTCAAGACAGTGAAAATCCCTGCCTCAGAGTATAAAGCTCGCTAGATGCTAATACCGTAACAGTCTCTTCTAGTTCTAAAATATCTGCTTGAGAAACATAGATTCCCATGTATCACCTTCTGAAGTCACAGAAACAGTGACTAAAAATTCCTATCTTCTGAAAGCCCCCAGATTATCTTTACTAAAACTACTATGAAAGTCAGCATAAGAATTAAACCATGCCTTCACAACACACATGCATCTAGACATCAGAAACTACACGCATATACCCACAACTGGGTATTAGCTTTAGGAAACTGGGATCTAGAAACTAGAAAAGCAAAATGCATACCAAAACCATAGAATCATTAGAGTAGGAATGTACCTCTAAAGATCATCAAGACATGGATTGTTTTTCAGTGGGGCAGCATTAAGGCAGGTCAGAAAGGTGAGAAAGACCCTGACTTCCTAGAACTATGAAATAGGCTGAAGTTTCAAATGGTCACAAGATAGTAAAGGGAAGTGAGAAAACAGTCATTCTTGCATCATCCAAACATTCCCTCTGCACTTTGTTTGCATTTTAGCAAGCAAATAGGAGGAACCTGTAATCTCTAACAGGTAGATTGATTTTCAGCAAAATGACAAGTCAGTCCCATCCTCCCCCTCACATCCAAACAATCAGCATTTGTTACATAATCATGTAACAAGTCTGTCAAGAACCATCAGCAAGAACCATCTATTTTTCTCCATTTTAAGAACATATCATTTAATGGCTCCGAGGAACCTGAGAAAAAGTTTAATATGAAAGCATCACTGACTTTTACTCCCTCCACGTTCTTATTAAGCTAACGTGAATGTGATTATTGAGTTCTATTCCACTGAGACTGTAGCAATGAAAGAAAACTCACAATAACCTAAATGAGAGCAGAAGACAGTCCACAATCTGTACCTCAATATTTCATGCTGGTTGCACAAATAAGCACTGGGTTTAGAACATGAGCAATGGAGAAAGATTCAGAAATGGTGCCAAATGCTGTAAAACAATTCCACAAGCCTTTGGCAAACACTGCCATAAGACAGAATCTGCATAACAGCCTGAAGGTGATGGGCAGTGGTTTGGGAACTTGAACTCAACTCTTAAAAAATTCTTTTATTATATATGTATGGAAATGGTGACTTTCAGAACGAGGAGAAAGAAAAGGAAATGAACAGACAAACTCAGAAGGAAATGAGAATGTGTTCAGCTTGCTTTCCTCTCAGTTTCACTCTTGAGAATATTTCTGGTTCTGTTTCCCTCTATCTGTGTCTTACTTGATGTACAGACTCTCCCATGAGAATTCCTTTTATTAACACCGGTAGGAGTTTTTGTATTTTCTGCTGGGATTTCATTCAGAATACAACTTTAAAGTGAATTTTTATTAGCAGTGACATGGGTGGTTTTAATCCTGGACTGCCCTCTACACACAGTCTGAGCAACCTGAAACAGACACTTGGATTTCTCTGAGGATACTTAGCAGCTAAAAAACACACCTGTTTTTAATAGCCAGAAAGACACATAAAGGACTCCCATCTGCAGAATATGTTGCTATTCCATGATTTAGTTCAGTTTTAATTTTGAACAAATATTTAATATTAAGGAATACTATCAAGAATTATGATTATATTTAATTCTTCTTCTAAAAGGCAGTTGCTCTCTTGCTCTGGGAAGATCCAAGTATCAGGAGCAGTAAAAAACTCTGCATCTCCAAAACCATAGAAGTTCAGCAAATAACAATCTGAATTGATCTGTATGCTGTATGAATGCTGTATCTGAACTGATAAGCAAGAAACACTAAAACCATGTTGAAAAGGAACAGTCTCTGCCAAGCACAGACGGATAATCTGCATATTTACAAAACCAAGGAGAAAAAAAGAAAAAATCCCACATGTTGTCCCAGACTGTCCTCAGCAACCATAAAAAGGACCACATTAACTACAGGCACAATTAGACATCTCTAGATAAGCACAGATGAACTGTGCTTATTGACCAAGTATACACCCCCTAGCTGCTACAAATACCTTACATTTACCATCGGGGTGAAAATGACAATGCATGTTTTACTTTTCAGACACCTGTAGAATACACATGTTGGTGTATTCAGACCATTATGAAGGCTGTGAAGCCCAGCCACAAATGGTGTACAGTTGTACATACATAAAGCTACCTGCTGCAACAGTGACTGAACAATGGCAGAAGAGAAAGGAAATCAAATGTGTAGTCTAAAAACAATGTAACAAATCCTATTTGACAAAGTGAACTAGTATCCAACGCAAGAATATAAAAGAGATTGGGCTAGTACAGCCTGAGGAAAAAGCAGAAATGCACAAAGAGCACAGCTTCCATGCTTAAGAACAAGAGCATCATCAGTCCTTCCTCTGAGCTGCACTTGACGCAAGTCAATAAATCTAAATCCACACACATCAGACTAATGCAAACATTACCAGCATGTAAGATGGTTTAATAAATTATATTACTCAAAATTAATTGTTATTAAAATTATAGTGAAAACTAAAGTGAGAATTAAATGATTTCCCACTTTACTGTTGCCATTCTATTGGTCTGCTACCAGGTTGACACTACTGTAATTAGAGGAATTCTTTTCTGTGTTTAGTAAAATTAAACTTCACAAACTGGCTGTACGCATTTTATTAGCTTTACAGAAGCATTTTGTTGTGCAGCATTTATTTTAACCTGATTTCTTGCTTCTTGGGATATAAAAGGATGAGTTCAGCATAAAGTAAGGAAGATAAAGCAGGACCAAGTGTCAATGGCCCACTAAACAACAGCTTGTGTGTTAAAAAGAGTGGAAGGATCTCAATTATGTGAAACAATTAAGGCTCTTGAAAAGATAGTGAAGACTATCCCAGACCCAAAGGAGGAAATATATGCATTTCCAGCATATTAAATAAGTGTAATAATTGGAGTGCTTAGAAATTAGAGTGATAAAAAGCTGCATTTATCTTTCCTATTACATTAGTGTACAATTACCACTGGACTAAAAATAGACCAAGTCACTCAAAGTTGAAAAGATCAGAAATTCTATAACTTGAGTGACTTGGTCTATTTTTAGGCAAGTCTTACAAAGATCAAGAATTTCATTAGGTTGGGGAAATATGTAACTGCTGCTAGTAGTCAAATGAGACATATTTCCTTGAAATGAAAACTAAATCTAGTAACTTATACAAATTATTTAAATAGATCATGAAATAATCTCCAATGAGTGCAGAATGGTAGTAAAAGACTTGACTCCCTCATCCAACAACTTGAAAACTTTGTAGTTTTGGAGGGCATATAAGCAAGTTAAATCTCTCATACTTTGAAATCACTGTTATGAGTCAATATCCTACTCAACATTTTCTCGTTATGACTGATGAAAGAAAATGTGTGTTTGCGTTCGTTTAAAAATACTACTGCTAAAACAAAGCTGCAATGAATTCACATCACCAGCAGTAAAACTCAATTTTCTCCCCTGCATGTGCAGGTGAATACACAGAGCAGACTGATAACACCCATTGCGAGTGTGGCTAAGTGTTTCTAAGCAACCTTGCTCCATCATCTCCTGTGACAAAAACAAGCAGAAGAGTTTGAACTGCAGACTAACAGAGCAGCGAATGCTAATGACTAACAAAACATGGCACCTCATCGTCTGGGTAAAAGGCAAAAAGAAAAAAGAAAAAAGAAACAAAACTTGAAAGTGTATTGATTTAACTGAAAATGAAAACAAATAATTTAAGCATATCTGCAATAATTACACAGGAAAAAAAAAAAAGAAAAATGCAAATTTCAAACATCTGAATCTGGAAGATTTGTTTTGTTTTTTGTATGTATCTCCCTCTGCAGCGGGAAATACCTATGAAAATGTATCTGTTTCCCACATCCATTGCCATAGAAATGGCAGCATTTTTTGGTCAGAGAACTTACTTCAATCCTGTTGTCATTTCTATTCAGTAAACCCACATCAGCAGAAAATTAGTTGCCTTGAGTTGCCTTACTGGCCAGATACTTCATGCATCCTAACAAAGTAGTTTTGGAAATGGAAGTACTGAAAGCAGTGTATTGTTATTCTACCCTACAAGTTCAGGAGGAAAAAAGGACAAGACAAAAGTACAAAAATAAGGGCACACAGGCTTGCTTTCCTCTCCTATATCAAAACACTGTTATGAACACAGACCTGCTTAGGTGCCCATGCATTAGGTTGGCATTGGCACTGCTTACAACTTATGTACTGGACTTAGAACTACTTGGCACCAACAAATACCTGGACAAAAGCAAGATCTTCACCATAAAGAAAGTTGTGTATAGACTGAGATATTAATGGCAATGTATGCAGCTTTAATCATCTCTGTTGTCCTTCAGAAGTCAGAAAACAATGATGTTAAAGTATTCCCTAAATCAAGCACCCACCCTGCATGCTTTGCTTCTATATCTTTTGTTCAGCTACACCTTTCATATTGTAGTAATAGGCAGCAAAGAGTAATAAGACCTTTAGTAAGTGTTGGCACAATCCACCTCCCACTTAAAAACAAACAAACAAAAAACCCAGCAAATCATTGAAAGAATTATTTTGCTTTGATGTTTTCCCTTGTGAAGTTTTAATCATCACTCTACAGTTAGCATACGATGTCTTCAGCACATAGCAGTGTGAACTTCGTAATACAAGTAAGGACCACAGTCATATGTGGAAAAAATACTTCAGTTCGTAAGTAGCAAGGAGCCATACATCTATCTATACAAAGGTTGGTCTAAAGAACAAAGAAAAAAGTTAATACATTGCTTAGTTTTAGTATGCTATCAACTGTTATTTATGAGTTGAATTATTTCATTTTGATACTATGAAAGAAGTAATTCCAACGTTTTTTCCACAACAAAACACAATTTTGTTTCACAGCCACCATTCAGTGTTCTGTGTTTAATATAACCCTGATGATTGCAACGTTCCTATGCTACCCTTGCAAACCTAAAGACTTGGATTCTGGCTGCATTCCAGGTACTGTTCAGCAACACACCAAACACACAAAGCAAGAGATTTATTGAAATCACAGATATTGTGCTACAGCTTTTTTAGAGTCTTTGCCTTTGAACAACTGACATCTTAAGAAAAAGCATTTTAAAACAGACACAAAGTAGCCAAAAATTTATTTTGCATGCAGAAAATTTACCAATGGCCTAAAAATTCAGTCTACTGCATTATATAAATGTAAGAGACACAGTGCTAATACAGTCAAGCTGCTTTTTTTCAGTAGAGCAAATGGATTTTTACCTCAGTAGCAGAGATTTTTGGTGTATTTTCTACAGTAATACACAGGATAAAGCATTCTGCTGATGTAAGAATATGAAAACCTCATTTCAAATGTATGGCAAATTGAAACTGGGAAAGCTCTTGAAGAGGCTTGTGTAAATGTTTACACTAACAAAATTATATATGATGAACATCAGTACATAAAAAGATCTTCCTTCAATCATCATAACACAAAAGAGTGAATCAAAATTCCACATGAAGTACCTTGTGAGAACACAAGGTTTAAATAACAGTAATTTATGAGAAAGGTCATTTAGAATTATAGGCAGCATTGCCTATAGATTGATATCACATTGATCTATGCTCCAAAATTGAGAACAGTGTAAACTAGACAGAGAGGTGATACATAACGTGTTAATAAACTGTGAAATTACAAATCTCTTTACCATTTTGCTGTTCTCTTCCAACACTGCAAAGGATTGCTCTGAGAGCAGTGGGGCTTCCACCCAAGGAACCCTGGCATCACAGGTGCAATGAGATTCCCTGGCATACGAGTGAAATAACAAACTAGCAGCTGGATTTCTGAAACATTAGTTTTCCTATAAAACATCCAATGGCACTATCTGTAAGAGAAGACTGCTATCAAAATTATAAATCATCCTTCTGCCTCCATCAGAAGTCACTCAAAAGGCTCTCAGCATCTTTCAGAAGAGCCTTACTTCTGCAGAACCTGTGTCACATTTGACAAAGTGATGCTAAGAAGCATGAATAAAACAAGCATGTCAGGATTTAAAGCGAGAGAAGCTTTTTTTTTATTAGACCACCTGATTCATAATAATGATGACTATGATGAAAGCATCTGAAGAACATAAACCTCTTGCCAAGTATGAAGCAAAATCCATCCTTATAATGGGATGTAGAACACTGCATATGCATAAATAATCTTCACTTTTCATTTCAAATTTATATATGGGATAAAATAGGATTTTTTTTTTCCATTAGGTAAATTTCCTCTCATAACATTTCATTAAAGAAAATAATGAACACATTACACAAGAGTGCACACAAAAGCTTACAGAGCAAGAAAATAAATGAAGAAAAGTTTTCTACTTGTACATATCAGAAGGAAACAACGTGGGATTCTTCCTGCCTCTTCACAGCAGCAGCCACTCGCTGTGTTTGTGCAGAGGCAGGAAGCAGTTCTCCACCACAAATGTCTCCTTTCTCCACGCTGAGCTCCAATGTCCATTCTCTCCACAATTTGCAGAGCTCCTGGACATAATTACGCCTCAGAGGAAAAATGATCTGAGAAATCACATTTCAAGTCCTCTCTTACTTGTCTTGCTCTGACTCACTAGAGATGGCAAGCAAGATAGGATTAGCCAAAGAGGCTCAACTATAACTTGCTGTTAGGAGATAATCACCAATTATTGCTTCAGACAAATCTGATTTAGACGTACTGCAAAAGGAGAATTGTATGATGGTGAGAGAAAGGGGGGGAAAGACCTTAAGAGTTTGATAAAGCAAAACAATTTTCCTCTAAGAAAATCAGATTTTATACTTGAAGCATTCTCTCCTGATTAAAACCACTGTTTACTAAAAAAAAAAAAAAAAAAAAAAAAAAAAAAATCAAGTTATTGATAAGTAGGATTTATTTTGGTTTTCAATTCACTGCTGGCATCCATGAAAAGAGCCGATTTCATTTTACCTAAGTATTTATATGACTAAAATAATAATAAATGGTCATTCACCATGAAACCTGAGTACCTTAGAAATTCGAAGAGGAATGTAATAAATGACTTCCTGGTTTCATTGAAAGCCCTGTCTAAAGTGAATTTATCTATAATTAGATGTAGACACCATAAATAAGAAATATACAACAGTTTGCTCAGTTTGATACAAAATACCTTATTTCATTGTATAATTCATTTATAACAAAATTAGATCCGCTTACACTGAACATTAACTTTTATTGCTTATCTTCATATGTTGAAGAACAGAAGGAAAATCAAGCAATATTTGGGATACTTCAGTATCTTTCTTGCTAAGATTTAAATTTTAATCAGTGAAGGTTTAGAGGAAGAATTTACAGATCATTATTACAAGCCGGTTGTTCCAGATCTTTCCAAGCAGCAACACCAGTTTGGTTTCATCACAATAGCTTTAAAATTCCTACAACAGCAACAACCTTTCAAAAACACCAATTGCTGTAAGAGTGATCTCAGGAAGTCTACCAACACACTGGTGACAAAAGAACAGCTCAGTAACGTCCTACACTTCAGGGCAGAAATTTGGGAAACATGGGTAAGTAAAAATAATAGCACGTTAAAATTGTAAAACAAATGCACAAAATTTCCTTTTTCCAAAAAGATGTTCACTTCATTTATGTTCCATCCCTGGAGATGTTCAAGTCCAGGTTGGCTCCCTGGGAAACCGGATGTAGCATTTGAATTAGTAACTAACAACTCTGCCCACAGCAGGGGGGTTCAAACCAGATGAACTTTAAGGTCCCTTACTTTCCAAGCTGTTCTGTGATTCTGTGACCTTCTCCATGTTTACAAAGGTGTCTTCCCATAGCGGGGCTGTTGTACAGAAATGGTTCTCCCTGACACAATCTTCAGATGCATTCCTCATCAATTAATCATTAGTCTAAAATTCCCTCAGATATCATCAACTGTAAAGGAGAGTATAGCATAGACAATGAGATTCCACAGGTGTACTCTTTTTAATGCTATGATACAATATGAACTTATGGAATTAGAGGGAGAAAATAGTAAATAGCAGCAGACTCTTTAACTGAATGACCTGGGAAGATTTACAAGTAGGCAAAATTATCTTCAGATTCTAAAACGGGTTCTAATATACTACTAAATATAGTAATATACATACAGGATACAAAAATCCATTATCATTTTTACCAGACACATAATTCCTATTTATGATACACAATGTTGTGTATCATCTGTAATCACCAATTTAAATTATAAAAACCCTCAAGCAGTGGAACCAATAAATCATAGAATAGCTTAGAGCTATTAGAAAACATTAATTCTATTCTCAAAGCTAAATTGCATTTCACAATTTCTATCAATGAGTTTGAATGGAACCTTGAAATGATTAATGTTTTATCAGAGATAGCACAGACAGCGAACACAGAGGCTGCCATTTAGAATTTAATGCTGGTAGTGTGTTACTGACCAAGTAAAAACTGATAGACTTATCGTCAGTACCAGCACTGTCGAGCATTACAGATTGCAAAAGCAAAGCATGTATTTGTAATGAAGTCTGCATGCTAGCAGACACAATATTGTGTGGTTGACACAAAATATTAGCAACCACAACACTACAAGAGTGACAGTGCACTGGTACTCGGTAGCAGCATAATTGAGATGTGTGCATTTCATGCAGGTGTCTGAGCTAAAGCTTCCTCCGATGTCCCACAAACTTTTGGAAAAGGTGACTTAGAGCATTGCTTGGTAGTAATTGTACTCCCAAAGAATAAAAACTAAACTCAAATAATGTGAATATTTCTGTTAAAGCTTCCCATTTAAGGTTGCACAGAAACCATAGAATCACAGAATGGCCTGGGTTGAAGAGGACCACAGTGATCATTGAGTTTCAACCCCCTGCTATGTGCAGGGTTGCCAACCACCAGACCAGGCTGCCCAGAGCCACATTCAGCCTGGCCTTGAATGCCTCCAGGGATGGAGCATCCACAACCTCCTTGGGCAACACGTTCCAGTGCGTCACCACCATCTGGGTGAAAAACTTCCTCCTAATACCTAACCTAAACCTCCCCTGTCACAGTTTAAAAACCATTCCCCCTTGCCTTATCACTATCCATCCTCATAAACAGCCATTCCCCTCCTGTTTATACACTCCTTTCAAGTACCAGAAGGCCACAATGAGGTCACCCCAGAGCCTTCTCTTCTCCAAGCTAAACAATCCCAGTTCCCTCAACCACTCCTCACAGGAGAGGTATTCCAGCCCTCTGATCATCTTAGTGGCCATTCTTCTCTGCACCCACTCTAAGAGCTCCATGTCCTTCCTGTACTGGGGACCCCATGACTGGACGCAGTACTGCAGATGGGGCCTCACAAGAGCCAAGTAGAGAGGGACAATCACCTCCCTGTCCCTGCTGGCCATTCCTTTTTTAATGCAGCCCAGAACACAGTTGGCCTTCTGGGCTGCAAGTGTGCACTGCTGGCTCATGTCCAGCTTCTCGTCCACCAGAACCTCCAAGAGTGACGACAAGAAATGAATTACAAGTGAATGATAGATTTGTGTCTGAAGATAAAACAAGCAGCATCTTCATAAATAAGAAGTGAAGTATCACATCACAGGTCTGGTAAAAGTTATAGACATGGTAACTGACTGAAAAAGGCACTAAAGAGAAGTTTTATTTTAACAAAGTAAATAAGTGGATGGTAACACAATTGGCACAGAAAGAGTGTAACAGCCAGACGTAACATAAAGTGGGTTTACTTGGAGGAAAGATTCAAAATATGAGCGAGTCAAATGAAGAAGAAACGTGATCCTGTACCACAGGGAAAAAAAATAAAATCTACCAACTATGAAGCAGGCCAGTTGAAGATGAACAAGAAATCTCTGAATGGATAAACATTTGCTAAAAGCCTCAGGAAAGTATCTGACATCAACACAAGTGGTGGGTGTTTCCTAAACTTCAGAACATGCAACAGAAGACTCATCTTTATAACTAAATAACGCACAAATTAGTTTATTTAAAGTAGATTTCAGTAGATAAAATACTGTAGTTTGCACTCAAGGCATTCAAGGCCAGGATAGGGCACTGGGCATCATGATCTAGAGAGTGGCAACCTTTCCCACATCAGGAGGACGGAGCTGAGGGTCTTTCAAGTCCCTTCCAACCATTCTAAGGTTCTATGAATTTCTCACACACAAGTTGTATGTGAGAAATATGCATATAAATATCTTTTTAAAACCAGTAGCGAATTGTTACATTCATCTTCTCTCCCTACATAAGGATTTCTCCGTGTGTAAGTACAGAATGGGTTTTGTTTAGCTTTGTGCTCACCTAACACTTTCATTATTTTTAGGCGTGCTGTGTTTTCAGTAAAATTTCTATTAACTTTTCTTCTCTTCAGTGGAATGGGAGATTAAATCTTGTCACTTCAGTAAAGTAAAAAGGGAAATGTGTTCAACAAAAAAGATTTCATATACAAAGTGCAAAAGATCTTGTTAGAAAAGAAAATTCAATTAGGAAAGAGAATAATTGTTGAAGAAAATCCTCCTCTTTAAACAATGCTGCAGCTGAGTTATCTTCCAACTTGCAAAATTCATTCTCCAAAGAACTACTTCAGAAAGCTTATAGAGAAAATGGGTAAAGGGAATAAGTACCAGTAAAATTGTGTTTGACTGTGCTAATTAACAGCAACTTTCATTAATTGCTATCACAAAGTGATACAAAATGCTGAGTTTTCATTTCTTCAAATGTTCAAATCTGAGATGTATCTGTTTGAAATGCCTTTACCATCTGTAAATTATGTTTCAATCAAGTAAGAGCTAATGTTTCACTACAGGACAGCTTCTTTCAAAAGTTGATGTCCTCTAGTAAGCACAGAAGGAAGCACGTCTTTTTCCCCTGTAAAGTGCCAGAGCTACATATCAGAACTCAAAGAAATGTTCAGATTTAACAGGAATGAAATTTGAACTCCAACCCCAAATGTAGATAAAGAAGTGCATATCTGAAATGCCTGTGATGGAGCTAAAAGTTCCTTTTTAATCACACCATTGTTAAAAATGTATTGATAAAAGGATTACTAATAAGAACAACCCTGCATGATTCAAAGACTCCTTGGCTAACAGCCATCATCTTATAAATAATTTAAATAAGAACAAAGTCCATCTCTTTCTATACTTTTAGAGGGCTTCAAAGATCTGCAGCAGCAGGAATCAGGGAGTTTTGCCTATTTGTTTTCCAACACAAGAAAATCAGTAGGTAAACCAGAGCTTCATAAATGATCATTCTCATCCCAATTTTCAAGTTTGAATAAGGTTTCTTCTTTCAGTACCCAGTTTCCTTGCATATTTAAAAACACATGCAGACTGCCCACACACTTTCCCTCCTATCCTCATCCCTGTATATCGATTAATTCACAGATGCTCCATGGGAACAGGAGCTCTGAGTCTGTGTATCTTGGCTCCAAAAAGAACTTCCAGTGCCCACTGCCCCAGCTTATGCCCTGTACTGACAAAAGTGGACAGTTGTTTCTAGCCTCAACAAATATGCGAAAAATAGAGTTCCCAAAACCTGACCTCCTGCAATCCCATTTGGCAAGCTGTTATATAGCAACTTCAATTGTTTAAGCTCAATTCAATGGGAATGAATCCCACAAAGCTTTTTTTGTTATGAAAAACATTTTTTTTCCCTCCCAATCTGTAATTTCAACAATTTGACCACTTAATATCAGTCCTCTGAGATTAGACAGAAGCAGCTATTGCACCTCTTTAAACTACAGCTTCTTTACTTAGAAAGTTTCTTATTTCCCTACACCTCTATATCAGAAGGATTGATTCATTCAAGGACAGCTACTTGTAGAATATCTCTGGAGGGAAAAGTAAAAATCAAGAAGCTACTGAAGTAGAGACCCCATGCCAGATGACATGAGTTTTCTAAATAAATTATAGACATCTCTTAGGACCAGAGTGTCTCTCTTCTAGTAACGAAAATCAAAGTCTAATCCATAGATAATGCAGACTTTGGTTTCAACATTATAACTACTTTTGTAAAATGTCTCGTTGCCATTTGTTCCAGCACGTCTCATCACAGACTCAGACATTTTAAATAGCTGCACTGCATTTGGCATAGTAACCCTTTCTGATTTACACTAGTTGCATTAATTTTAAAGTAGAAAATTCAAACAAGAAAAGTCAAATTTCTTTTTTTTCTGAAAATACACTTGCCCACAGCTATAGTCTTTGTATATAGATTACTTAGGGTAAATCTAACCATAATCTTATTTTACTATATTTCCTAAAAATACTTTATCCTTAGGAGCAAATCAGCTCCCAGGAAACAATAAGACTGACAGTTCATATAAGAATTTAAGAGACAGTAGCATAAATGAGAACACACAGCTCTATGTGTGTGTATATGTATACATGTACATGTTATATTGTCACTATCATCATCTACTTAAAGATGGAAGCAAGAATCTGTATAAATTATCAAGGGATAGAATGATATAAATTCCATTAGACAAACATTAATATGACATTGGTAATGCCAAAAAAAATAAAGAGACGTAGGAAAACATCAGCAATTCAAAGATTATAAGGTGGCTCAACAATCATATAGGAGGGTGGAAAATGTTTTTTTCCCCACAGTTATGATTCAGGAACAACATGTAAAGAGTCTCAGCTCAAACTATTATTTTGACTAACAATAATGTAACTTCCTGAAATCCAACATTTTATTAACTGCAGATATGTGTCAAACTCTAAGCTTATCTGGTATTCTTTAGTGAGAAAATGGAAAATGTGTCTTCTGTTGGATAAGGTGGATTTACTCTCCACACACATTAGCAACACCTTTACAAGCAAGAAAGCCTGGGAAAGTGCCAAGAGCTATCCATTTCCTATTACAACCATTGCATCCCACTCAAGCCAGATTCAGCAAAGCATTTAATACTTGAGGTTAAATTTCAGTGTAAATACTCACAATGAAATGAGTGTAACCGTTCACTGTCCAAGTTCTTACTGAACTGTGTCTACAGGAAGGAAAACACCCTTTTACAGATACAGAAAAACATAGTAGTTTTCTTTACAATACAGAAGAAAACAGGAGCGCCATGAGCACTGATAAGGCCGATAAAGCTTAATAACATTTCCCCAATTATATTTAGTTGGGAAATCAGCAGTGTCTCCTTTGTTACGGCTGGATAAATAATAATCATTACACGTTTGCTTAGAACAGACAATTTTTCTGACACTCTGTGGTAACAGGTTGAACAAATGATCTTTTTAATCACAGCAATGATTTTTTCATTGTCATCTTTTACTGCATTGTGTCCCTCTGCTGGAACCACCACAAAATCCTCCTTCCATCCCACCACAAAATTCCTCCAATTCACACCTGCAAGAAATGGGAAGGGTGTGAGGGAAACAGCAAGAATTTGCCTGTGGTTTAATGCTGCAACAACTAAGGTAAGAGCAATTCACAGTGACTATTCCCCTTCAGAGTCAATCACAAAACTGTTTTGAGCACTTTCAGAGAACAAAAAGTACAAGAAAATGACCAATTTAAAAAAAACATTTTCTTACCAGCTTCCATCTCTGAGAAAGATAGAAACATATGGTCTTTCCTAGTTTCATTAATTGTTTTATAAAGGTCCACAATTTCTATGCTTTAATTATAATGATAGCTTTATAAAATGAATATTTCCTGGGATCGTTAATTTAGGAAATATATTCTCACTGTCTAGACACAAATGAACTGTAAAAGGTCTTCCTGTGACCATACCAGAGGCTCCAAGTACAAAACACTGCAGAGTCATTCTGAGCCACACATGACCACAGTCTGCCCTGGGCAGCAGCACTGCATAGCACTATCAAGAATCGGGCTAAAAAATGTTAAAGAAAACAATTTGGGTATCAGTACATTAAATAGACATCTTTAGTGTCCTCAAGTCAGTCTCAAAATCAAAAACACATTAAGAAGCAAAGCTGGCATTTGCTGTCCTGTCGCCAAATGTTGATGCTCCCTGGAATGCCTCGAGCCTTCCTGCATTTCTGATAGGAATTTAAACACATACATAATATATGAGTGTGTAAATAGAGTGCAGATTGTTTACAATACAACAATGAAAGCAAATTCTGAACAATAATTTCTAACCATTCTTAAAAAAAAAAAAAAAAAAAAAAAAAAAGGCAAGAAAATTCTAAATTTCACGTTCAGCATAAACACCATGCTGACAACACTGGCCATCATCAGAGGCCAAATTTAGCTTTAAAGCTTCAATGGTTTCCTCAGCCCTCAAAACATAAGGTCAGGACTTCCAGCTGGGGAGCTTCTCGCAAGGAGCAAGCAATCTGATCCTACAGGCCTCAGGCAGCCCCACCATGATGGATGGCTAAAGACCAGCAACACTACTACTACTAGCTAGGACTTCCTTGCTTTTATCCACTTAGTTTCGTGACTCAATATAATCTGAGAGCACATTTGAATTTAATTTCCTTCAGCATTAGCAAGCACATCTTTTAAAAGAAAATTACATTTAGGAAAAGCCCACCATACCTAGCACTGATAGCACAGCTATGGAGCTGATAAAATCTGAGCTGAGTGTCCAGCACAGCTCGATTCATGACACCACAGCTTCTTTCCAGCATCAACACATCTCTCTGCAAATGTTTGATACACTCCCAAAACCAATGTGGTTCCTGCCAAGCTGACACATGGTCAAGAATCCGGTTTCTCTATAGCTGGTGTAACAGCCAACACAAGCAGCAAGCCCTTGTTGGGCTAGTAGCCATGAGTAGAACCAAAGACCCTCAGAGGTGCACTCAACTATCCCTGAGATGGGTGAGAATGGAAATTCAGGCACTTGAGAAATCACTGTCCTGTAAAAGGAATAGACAGAAGATGAAATCAAGATCAGCAGAGAAAAGTCACAAAAAAGGCCACTGTGCACTTGGGCAGAAACCCACTCACATACTTAAATTTTTAATACTCTGCAATGTTTTTGTACAGTTGCCAGGGATGTACCCCTTTTTCCTCATTAATACAAGGAATATTTAAGCTCACTACATTTCAGAATATAAAATACAATGCTCTTATAAGTTTAGGTTCCCACATGAAAGAACCTGAGTAGGCTTACCTCCAAAATATTTTGATCCATTAAGCCTGGAGCAATTGTACAATCCTGACCAGTTAAAAATAAAAAGATATAATGAAAAAGAAGTCAAGACCTGTGAACTCACTCTGAAACAGAGGTGATTCTCTTACTACACACTATATTAAAAATAGTTGTAAAGACCTGTCAAAGCATTTTTTGTTGTTGTTAGAAATGCTCTACTGTAACTACCAACCACATATAAAACAAATATCTCCTTACACACACATAGGTTTTTCATAAATCTTGGACATTTCAGACATTAATTTTAGCATCTCACACAATAGACAGACACACAAACCATCTTTCTATTGCAGTACAACCTCAAATATAATAAGTCTTTATGGCCTGAAATATGAGCTTTTAACAACATCTGCGCAGTTAGAAAATATAACTCTGCTTCCTAATCACTGTAGGGAATAAGAGTCCTTTCAAAAGTACTACCTATTGTAAATACATATTAGTGGCACAATGTTAAAATGATTATATTTTTATTTAATTACAATCCACTCTACATGGCAGTTCACGTAGCCTAGATCACAATTAATCTTGATTAGAGAAACCTGCAGCATAGTACTGTTCAGAGTAATCAGGATGATTACACAACATATGATCTTTATGTTTCTGTTTTGTCTCCACAACGGTTATCAGATACTTATCAATTTTCTAGCCCGGAAGAAAGTTTACACAGCAAGGCAACATGGGAACAAGGTAGCTTGAATGTATTTGATTTGGCTGCGGAAAGGCCATAAAGACAAACAGATTTACCTTGCAAGGAGGGGTGGGAAGTGGAGAGGTAGATTTCTAAATAGTTAAATATTTCAGAATAAATCCCCCACCAAAATGGATACAAACAGAAAAACTATGACCAGCAAGCACCTTAGAGGCAACTTAGATAAACTGATGCTTTATAGGGACCAGCAGGTCTTTGTACCCTACTTAATTTAGATTATCAGTTTTTCCCTAAGGATCATCACTTCGTTAGGATCCTGCCCATTTTATTTACCTCTGACACCATACAAAGCAGATGCTTACTAATAATAGATCAAAATTATGTTCCTGACAGTAGGGTAAAAAAAAGGAGGAAAACTTTCCAAAGAAACGGAGGGGAGGAGAGACAAGGACTGGGAAATAAATGGTTCTGGGCAAGAACGATGAGGAACTGGCACCATCCGCAGTAAAGAATTGAGATGAAAGCAAGGCAGGACGGAAGAGGCAGGAAGGGAGAAGGTGAAATATAGTCAATTCAGTAGGAAGGAGCAGAAAAGTCATTGCTCATGCTCTCCCACAATCAATAACTGAAAGCATTACTCTAAAGTAAACCTTAAAAATGATCAAATATGTGGATTATCGCCTTCCTACCTGCATGCAAAGTGAGACTATGGAAAACATTATGCTTCTACCCATTACAGTATGAGCAGAGAATTCTCAATAATCATTTAGCATGAAAGGATGCTGAAACTGAACGTAGTTTCCAGTTTGCATTTCACTGCCACAGGAAACAAATCCCAAGAAGAGAAAGACTGATAAATTACTATATGAAAATTAAAAATGCAAAGATAGAGCTTTAATTCTAGCAGTGCTTCATGGGGAGCACTTCATTTCATTACTTAATTTTTATTTTAATCATACTTCGTAATTATTAACATTCTACACAAGCAGCTACGGATTATTTACACATGCAGATAGAGACTTTTGAGACTGTGAAGGAGTCGTATCAGCAATGAAATCACTACTGAAAGACTAATTTTGCCAGAGGCTGGAGTTTTCAAGTGTATGTATGCATCAACTATATATGCCACATAGTGTGAAAGAAAGGTAAGTAGAAATACCAGTTCTTAAACTCAGAGAATACTAAGCACAAATATTACTATGTGCTGGTATTCCAAATTACCTTTGTGAGCAATGCCTTCCCCAAGAGCAATTTACGTCCTAGAGGTGAAGTGCATCGACAGAGTTCCGTATGATTTTTGAACATTGCTTGACAATAAAACAATATTAAAACCATCTTCTTTCCTGCCCTTAACTAAACTTCAAAACTTCCAGTAGGACGTTTATGATCTAATCAGTGGGGTCAACAAGAGTCACTGGCCATGAAACGGAAAGAAACGTTTCAGTGGTCATATAATGACACCTTGATGCAGCACATCATTAATCAATGACCACTATTAGCAAAGCTCTGAGGAAGAAAGATTTGCAACGTCTCGGTAATTAGACAGCTAACTGCAACTGCCGAGATGAAAAAAATAAATTTAAAAAAAAAAAAAAAGAAAGAAAAAAAAAAGAATTAAAAGTCACAGTAAAACAGTTACAGCACAGATGTCACAGATGTTCAGTCAAGTCCCAAGCAGCCTGGTAACTTAAAGCTGTGTAACCGTGTTGGCAATTTCAAGTTCCTTGAGAAACTGCTGCAGTTGTGTCACTGCCAGCAACAAAACCAAATATTAAAGGCTTTTACCAAAACACGCATAATAATATCATGTACAGTTCCTGAAATTTTGTTTCATATGTTTCTCCAACCAGTGATTAATTTGTTGTGTTTCATTTTAAGAACATAGCATCCTTCCAAAAAGAACAATAGAAACTGTAGTATAAAAGATTTCTTTTTTTGCCTTTTTAGCATTTTTCAACCCTTAATCACCTGCAAGTTAATAAATTAATTCATGTTAATTACAAAATTAGAATAAAAACTTCTCTGAATGGAAGCTCTATTTCTCTAAAGCTTTGCTCTCAATGACTGCACCTTAGAAATTATGACAGAGCTTGAGAATGAACAGCAAAATTAGAGAGAATAGAAAGAGAATATTGTACTCATCTGGGAATATAAATATCACAGCCTGCATATTTCAGCTTAAATACCACAAAAACACACCTTCCAGGATGAGCCGCTCCATACATTTTTACAGATCTCAGTGATCTCTGATACACCACACATTTCCTTTCCCTATCAAGATATCATTTCTCAGCCTCTCCTGTGCTTACTGGTATTTCCCACTAGTGCAGCCTCCACAACCTCCGATCTAAAAACTAGAAACCAATGTAGAAATTATTGTTCAAATACACAGTATTGTCAGAGATCTCACAACAGCAGTTCTCCACTCTGTTAAGTATCTGTACAGACAGCACAGACACTCAACTATTCAATGCTCAGCAACGCAGGACTAATACGACTGCTACTACTACAGCTCACAGTTTTCTAGAATAAAAAGTTTCATAATTGATACTGTGAAAGAAAAGTAGTCATTTTCTTCACATCCAATTTGAATTCAAGATTGCAAAACCCCACAGGCAAGACTTCTTGTCTTATGTGCTGTGGAAAGGAGTACAGCCAAACAGAATCTTCATAACAGAAGCACTAACTTTGCTATTATTTGATCCTCTCTGTTCTCTGTGTCTACTGCTCTCCATCTCACCTGCACAGCCTACATTCTTATTCCTGTTGAGCTGCTGCAAATCATCCCCCAGGCCCCCAGCTGTCAGAGCAGATCTGCAGCCCTTATTTCTGGGACAGGAGATCAGGAGTCAGCCACTGGCAGAACATGGGCACATCTGTTAATCTGGTGACCTTCTGCTGTGGCTCTGCTGCTCAAGTGGCAATCAGTGATGGACTTAGTGCTGAAGTTCTGTCCCCGGTATACAGACCCAGCTACTTTAATTGGTGCCACCATACAATCACCTGCACAGCCTTAGGGGGGGTAAGTGTAGTAATGAAAGCTGAAAACTCTGTAGTGTTTTAGCACCTCAGTCTGGGTCTGTAACAAGCATTGAGAAAGCAGAGAACAAAAGAGATGAATTCAGACTGCGTATCTGGTGCTGACTGCCGTCAAGAACTGGTGAATGGTATAAGTCACTGTGCTATCTGATCTATGCTTAAACTGCTCTGATACATCATATTTTTACCTTTTCTGTTTCCCCTTCAAATACAAAACCAGAAAGCTATTTCAACACAAGTTGTTTGTACGCCTTCTCGTTTATATACAGCACTGATTAATACATTTTCAATTACAACTATAACGGATTGAAATAATTTTTCTTAGTAATATCAGTGCTTCTGAACAAAGATAATAAAGATAACAAATGACTTTTAGAAAATAAGAAACATGACCTGGTACCAGCTACAGAATCCTAGGTGGTTATATATAGGGAATATCAAAAATGCCCCAGATCTCTGGTAAAGAAAAGCTGGTATTCTTGCCAAGTAGTAGCACTTTTCCATACATCTTCCCATGTGTTCTCTGTGTTTTTCCATGTGTTAATGAAAGATTCTGTGCAAAGATATCAATTTTCACTCTGGTACCTTAAGGCAAAGCCTGCTGTTTTCTCACATTCTTAAAAGAATATCAAAAATTTTCCCAAGGGTGAAATTTTGCTGCTCCATTATTTTTGCCAACTTCTGAATAGTAAGATGTTCCCTCTTGTTCGTGCGGCTGGGTGGGAAAGGCACACAGCCAAGTGAAATGAAAGGATATCCACACCCTGTTCGGAACACACAAGCCATGACATGGGGGCAAAAAGAAAAAAGAAACCCATTAGATTAAAATTCTGTTAAACTCAATTGAACGTCTTTTAAAAAATGGAAGCTATAAATATGAAGCAGGAGGTTTCAGCAATTTGTGTATCTACAAAAAGGATGGCCCAGTGCTTAGGAACTCCAGTGCGCACTTGAGACTGCGTTTCGGAGCGTGGTTTGCAGCTCTGATCCTTAGAGTTCAGATTAGTTCAAACACCCACAACCAGCACTGGGGACGGCTGACTTCAAGTTGAAGTCAGGAAGTCCATTCATAATCCCTTGGGCTAGCAATGGGGATTAAGGGAGGTAGCCACTTCCCAGACAGCAGCAATAGCACAAGTGACAGGAATTTCTACAGTAATCAGCTGACCTTTTATTACCTCTGCAGTTGTAATTCTAGAACAAAATGATTTTATTACCCAAATGGCTTATTCTAAAAATGTGTATCACATAAGGCCAGAAGGCATCAAATAAGAGTTCTAGGGGAATGAAAAACTTGCAGATCCCTAACTACAAGAGGAAAGCTTAAAGTCTGTATTTAACATTCAGCATCTCAGGTAACACAAATCTAAGCATTAAGCCATCTGCTCAGATCTCATCTCCTCTAATTCAGTCCTTATGCTGAATTTTGCTCTGTAGTTATTTTTGTAAAGTCTCCAAAACATCGTATCATTCCTGGTGTATTTTTCCCAGCCTGTAGGAGATGCCATAGGACATGCAGATACCACAGCACTTTGATGGGATCAAAGGAGGAACACGAATCTTCACCTCCCTCCTGTTGTGCCTTCATAGATGTGGGTTCCCTCAAGATCATCGGAAACGATCTGTTACATGAATGTAAGTAACAGCACTGGAACCCTCGGTATGAGAAAAGTACAGTAGTCAGCTCATTACCATCAAAGAGTTTATGAAGCTGTACAGTCATATCAATGATGCTTGATTACAGGACCCACCAAGAGGAAAAGAGATCTGACTGCAAAGATCCCACCTTTTAAAAGATGCTACCTGAATTTAAAAGTAAACTTATTTGACACACAAATGTCTGTTTCATAGTGTGACGCTGACATATACTGGACAGTTATATATTGCCCAGCTTTCTCAAAGTGTACTTATTCCCATCACATAGTATCAATTCTTTGTTAAAGAGGATTTTGTTTTTCTTTTTTAGATAGCTGGAATACCACACCATGGCCAACACCATCCTAGATGCTCAGCTATTTGATATTTTAATTCAGTTACACATTAGTCACTGACAAACGCCAGCTAGGCTTGGTGTGAGATTTTTCTTGCTTGTTTTTTGTTATTGTTTGGGTAGAATGAGGTTTTCAGGAAAAACTCCATTTTCCTTTAAGATGCTTCAAGATGTACACAGTGATATGGCAAACCTCAGTTAAGAAAGAGAAAGAAGAAAAAGAGAAATAAGTATTGCTTTCTCCACTAAGAAAACAAATTTCAGCAGATAGAGCCTCTGCTCTGCACAAAGACATTCCTTCTCTGTCCAGCTTAGCTGATTCTGAGTTTTCCCACTGACCTTACTAGATTAAATTTGCAGCCAAGCAATCATATCCTTTAAATCAACAAACTGGATTAGTGACATTCTGAGCTGGGAAGCAGAGTTTTCACACACCCAATTCGAACCAAAAAAAAAAAAAACCATTTTCCCAATCCTGCCCAAATTAGCTAAATAGTTGCTATGTCCAAAACATCTTTCAGAAGACTATCTCTGAAGCTGTCATAATTGGCTACAAAACACAAGCTGAAACACTGCTCAGAAACTGCTATAAAATACTTGTGTACACAAGTAAATACACAAAGACATGCTTCCAAAACCACTGCAAGCAAAACAGTACAAGATTGTAAAAGGTGTGGACATATGTAATTGTTTGCAGCTGAACTCATCGCTTTTTGTTTTTACCACTCATAATCCATTTTTAAGCAAAGGGAGAATAAACAAATAGTATCTGTTCATGGAACTACAAGAAGATGGAGAGGAGAGGAATGTGGGGATTAGGACCTGTTTTCTGTGCAGCAGGAAGAACGGCAGCACTGGAAGCCAATGGACACCTCCACATGCAGCCTGTCAACAACATGAATTTTGATGAGTCTGAGAGAGAGACTGTGAAGCTGCTTTCTGCCTTACTTGTGTTAAAAGATGGCACGCAACACCGAGGAATAATAAAGTCCTCATATCTAAGTCTGTGGGACCACAGCTTTAGAATGGGATTTCCTTCTTTGGATAATCAGTCGCAGGGCTGTGTTCTGAAGCACAGACGTTGCTGAGGATTTTTGCATAGTTATTTACAGATTTATCTTAGAACTAAGGACAGTCACTGCGAAGACTGCAGAATATCACCAGAGCATTAGCAGTTATAAAATACAGATTTGAATAAGGCAGTAATGAATTGTTTCTCTATAAAACACATTCATGTTTTGTATCTGATACAAATGCAATGGGCGTTAGTACTAACAAGCAGAACGCTATTTGTCACCAGTGTCAACATATTAAACATTTTCAATTTATTTTCCCAACGGTAGGTGTTAAAACAATATTCCTCCACAATGGTCTCATCAACACCTTACTGTGGAAAGGTTAAATTAATCCAATCTCTTATCAACCTTATTGGGAAAAAAACAGCACTGCAGACACTCTCCAAAAATACAGCACAAGTGTGTGGGGGTCTCCTTTGTTTACCAAATTCAGAAACCAGCCCAGAAAAACAATACAAGTTTTATCATCCATCTGAGGATGAGTTGGCAATTCCTGATTTACCATTTGAAAGGATTTCATAAAGGCTGAAAGGAAATGACTGAAAAGTAGCATCCCCTGATGCAGAGAATTTTGAGGTAAGTTGCAGTCTGGAAGCAAAAAATCTGTTTTTACAGAGTTATGGATAGTCACAACCTTAACATTAGCTTAAGCAGTACAGCTCCTCTTCAGGAATCCCAGTAGTTATTGGAATGAAGGAAGGCCTGAGTGATTTCAGCTGTGAGTTGGAGGGCCGTAAGACCGAAGCAGCCATGGAGGAATGGAGCCTGAGCCACAGAAACCCCTCAGAGGAACACGCTCAGAGGATTTCACCACCGGGGCAAAGGAGGAACAGGAGTGCACACACAGCACTAACTGCTATGTACCTTTCCAATCTCAGTGCATGTTTTCCGGAGGTTATTTGGCTTTATGAAAATGGAAGTGTGAATCATGACTAAGCCAGAACATAACTGAAAAGATACAGGACCACACAGAGACCCTTAATTGACATTACAGTTCCTGTTTGTGGCAGCTGCCAAAAAGCAGTGGTTTCCAAAGGCACAGATACACACATGATCTATTATAAGGTTCACCAGGCTGGGTTTCCACTACTTCACCTCAGTTCAACCACAAAAACCAACTGCACATTGACAGAAGCAGAGTAGAGAAAGAGAATATATGTTCTGCTGCACTCGCTGGTTAACAAAAGACTCCCCCTGGTGCAGCACACTTCACAAACAGCCTTCCCAGCACCTTTACTAAACTGAACTCCTCCCTCCTCTATATTTCTGAACAAAATCTGAGCTCCTTGTTGTTCCTCCCAAACACCTATTAGCAACATAACTCCACCTGCTTCTCCCTGTTAATCCACTTCCACAGTCCCCTATGCTTATGCAGTGATAGATCTGCAGCTGATGCAAAATTGCAAACATCTGTTGGCACTATTTCCACAATAAGATTAGACAAGCCCTTGAAGAGCTGAGATCAAGTAAAAATTCCAAAAGACTTGAAAGCTTCATTAACTTTCTTATTAATCGGAATGTTAAGTTGTTCTTAGAAGAACCTTCTGAGGTTCCTTCTATGGACTGCTCTTCATGAAACTGGAAAACAAAAAGCTTTCAAGCATCATTTCTAAGAAGCTGCTTAATTTTGAAAATGGATAAACATTTTCAAATAGCAGATGATCCGGACTGCCACTGATGTCTGCTGTCACAAAGGCAAAATAACCAATACAAAGACAATGGGAAAAGCTGGAAAATGACCTCTTGCTGCCATATAGATTAAAAAAAACTACTTTGATGGTGAAGGGAACAAGACAAAATGTCAGAGTTTGTAAAGTAGATTGAGACATCTTTTTTATTAGAGAAATACAAGCAGCGCCATGAGGGATCCACATTGTCTTCATGGTTGGGATAAGACAGTAACACATGAAAACTAAAGCTGTCACATCAGAACCAGATACAAGAATAACACCATAGTATCAGTGGGGAGAAGGGTGCCCTGCTCATTTGCAGCTGTCTTTTACAGGAGAAATGGCAACTACACACCCACAAGCACTCATTGCTTCTCAGCAAGACAACTGCTATGGCAATATTCCAGAACTTGGATTTCTAATCAACTGTAGAAAAATAAACTTCTGTTTCTTCCAAAAAGTACTTGCAGATCATCAAAATTGCTTTTAGAATAGCAAATGTGATACACTTAGAAACTAATTCGGTTACTAAATTATGAAAGAGAAAAAGATTTCAGAGCCTCTTTAGCAATGCACAAAGCAAACAAGCAAACCCCACTCCTTTCTGACTTCATTTGGTAGCCTTTCCATGCAGGGCAAGAAGAGTCTGGAAAGGTGCAAGCATCTGAGCAAGGGTGGAGCACCACTTGGCTCCTAGGGAGACATGGTACATTTGGGAGGAGGAAGTAAAGCTATGTAAGTCAGTGTTTGGATAAATATTAATAAGCGATAATAAAGATGTTGAAATCTTGGGTATACGCCACATTTCTTAAGGCTATTTATGTTTTCTTGAATTTCCTTGAATTTACCCCACTTTCTACTTCCACAAAAAAGAGAGCTTTCTTAAAGTTCACATCATTTTGTAACTAATACAGGAGTAACAATTCCTCGTCAGAATATGAATATTTCCAGTACTACATTTTGATAAGTATCATTAAATTGTCTCAACCACAAACTTACAGTGACCTCTGCTGAACAGTTTGTGCATCTTCCCTGCACACTGGAAACGCAGCAGCGCTGCCAAACCCATCACTCACAAATCCTTTGCACAAGTGGGATTTTGAAAAGAATGCCACTATTTCAGCTACAAAACACACAGCTCTATTTGATACCAGATAAGAAGATTTTATGTAGAACTAGCAGGAGGAATCTTCCCATAACCCAAAACAGATATGTTTTGCACCAAAGCTTTATGTGTGACTTTGTGAGCTATTGAATTCTTTTGACTGTGACTAGTAATTCCAGCTATCCACTAAAGAGTTACACTTATTCCAGTAAATTAAACACCACCGCTTCGCTTGTGCTCCCAGGGTCTAAATAACAACTTTGGTGAGAGCAATGCTGGCAGCAGAAACACTCTGTTCTTACAAGTGAGAAAATTCCCGAAGCTCTGTCAGCCATACTTTGAAAAACAGTGAGTATTTCTATTGTTCCAGACCCAAAATTTTCCTAGGCTAAGCACAGAGGCTTAGATCAGTGCTGTCCACACAGGGCCTCCCCTGCCTGCTCCCTGCACAGCCTCCCAAGACACAAGGATGCTCAACCAGAGCTCCAAGCTACAGCTCTGCTCAGGAGGAATGGATAAAAGAAACACCTGAAAAAATAAAGCACTTTTCAAAACAGCTGAGAGTCTCTGGCCAAATCCACAATATCCCAAAGTATTTTCTCCAGGCACTGGAAAGAACCCAGGAGGTGTGTAAGTGCCCTCAGCCCACACAGGAGGACAGAAAAAGCAGCTCTATTTGCCTGAAGTTAAATATACATATAGAACTCCTGAAAAGATACTGGGGCTAACTCCTGAACAGGGAAAATGCCCTTAAAACTTCAAGACCTCAGAGTGCTCCAGACTCAGGCCATTACCTTCATCCCACGCACAGCTGAGCTCAGCTACTTTAGTTTGAAGAAGCATCAGTTCTGCTACTACTGCTTATTTCTGAAATGTAGAGGAAAAACATGTACACGGAGAGGGGGTGTGTGATATTCAAAGCCAGCTAAACCGTCAGCATTAAAAATTTTCTTTTAGCACATATTGTCTTTAGTAACTGTTGATAGTTGCAGTATCACAATGTGATATTCAGATTGACATTTCCTTCCTGTAGAAACCTGCATCTGGATCACCGATGGACTTGGATCCTTGGAAAGTGTAAAGGTGTGAAGACATAGTAGAGCAAGATAAGGCTAGAATGCGCATGAACACAGAGTTGCAAGTGTCTCTACAAAGGTGGATATATAAAAGCATACATTAAAACGTGTTAATGGTAAGAAGCTTAAATATTGAGTCTTTATATTATTTTTATTTGCGTGAAACTGGGATAGTCAAAATTTCATTCCAAACTGCATTATACACCATACTACCAAGCAGGAATTTGCATACTGTGCCATCAAACATGAATCCCTTCCCTGGGAGACGGTCAGATGGTTCAGTTCATTTAGACACAAGTGCTCCCAAGGCCATGCTTCCACATCAAAGCTACCAGACATCACTTCTTCTATGCCCTACAGCTCTCAGCCAGGCAGGCTCAAGGGAACTGGGGTTTGGTTACCTGATAGTCTAGCAAAGCTTCTTCTTATGACTCTAACAAAACTTTTTTTTTTTTTTTTTATTTTACTCTTAAATACTGAGGTAATCTTTAATTAAGAAGTAAAGGGATGGTTGGACTAGTACTGAAGTTATGAAAGAGCCACAAACTGACATATTTCAAAACAATAAGGCAAATAGGAATACATATCAAATTGGAGATGAACCAGGACTTCTTCAGATCCTAACTAACATTTCAGCCATTTCAATCTTTAAAAATTGCACCCAACTCTTTTAATCCACTTTCAGGCTTGTGTTTAAATTCCAGATGCTTCAGTTTCTCAAGACTGATTCCTACACAGTGTCATGAGGATGATATTCTCTCGTGAGCAACATTCACTTCAGAGAAATCCCATGGTTTTTAAAAGATTGCTTCTTTAATTTTCAGCACTCAGATCAGGTTCTTTGAACATATGGCATAGCAGAACTCAAAAATGTAATACAGAATTAGCTTACTGTGCTTAATTAAAAGATAGATTTCATATATTTAAAGGCAATCCAGGCTCTAAGACTACAGATAGCATGTTCTTGCCATTACTTATGGGTAGGCCTATCATGAGATTTACAGCACTGACACTCCCACATCTGACATTTAAACAAGAGGCTGTGGCTGCAAAACATGCTTCATGTATTCTATAGTATCTATTTGGCAATACTCATATCTTACAAAACAATACCACATACAGTTAGCATGTATATCATACGCAATGCTTCAGTTGCTCACTGAACAGCAAGATGGTAACTTAAAAATATTTTATGTAATTTTACAGTTACTATGAAACCATAATATGTTTTCCATATTTTTATGGCTCTAAATAAAACTCAGTTTGTTTTTGAACAAATGGAAGTGATGTTTTTATGGGAAAACGCATCTTTCATTTTTACAATATTCCATAACATACAATATGTACAGAGGGCTTATTTAGCTCCAGAGACATATTTTGACATCATAAAATACCCTGTGTTTGGCAGTTCTGAGTGACTGGAATTAACTTATTTACTTGGAATTAACATAATAACTTAACCAGATGGTATGAGAGTTACAGATGATGAGATCAGTGACAGCGAGGCCACCAAGTCTGAGCATCTGACCTTGGCAAAACAAATACTGCAATATTTACAGACAAATCTGTATGAGTGGCTGTCAGTAAGCTGTTGTATTAATACAGAGCTTCTCAGAAAATATTAATAGAGAAACTGACTTATCACCTTGTCACCTATTCTGTAAAGACTACAAAAGCATCTGTTTCATTCATTTTTTGCAGAGTATTGAACTTTCAGCCAACGTGCACGTCTATATACGTAATTTTCTGTTTTGTTGGATAATTTCTAGATTTAACAGGCAATTAGATAATTGAAATTTAATACAGCGCACTAAGCAGAATGTAGGTCATGCACTGATTTTAACATTTTTATGAATTAAAATTACAAAGTAATATACAGGCACCTTTTTATTTAATGCAAATAGTTTTAAAATGCCCTTCATTAATATATTTCTACCCTAAAGCTTTTCTGAACGCCCAAATTATTTCCCAATTGCATTTCAAAATTAAATTCTCTGGTTTTCATCTCTGTACCCCAGGGCTTTAACTGCTCAAAGTATTTTAATATGGTTAAATGCTACGATGTTGCAAAATGTTTTCCTTATTGAAAATGGTCATTAATATCGCTTCATACCTCAGAGAGTATGGTAGCAATTTGGTAATAAAACACACTATTATCATTGTCTTCTAATAACCTGAAAGTGTTGTAATCCAACAGCCCTAAATGTGTTATGGAATATTATTAGAACAAGCACATTCTGGTCATTATTTAGATGGGGACGTTTCCCATGTCTCTCATACCTCATTCAGTAATTGCACGCTCCTGCTATAATTAAATTTGCCCATTTTAAATTGTCCATAATATTGTAAGGTTCATTTTATGGTCCCGTGGGACACATCACCAACTCCTTTTTGGGCACAATATATTTTTTTATGATGTATTTTTAATTGTTTATTTTTATTTAAGTGGCTGTCTAGAATAATAACTTGAAACATCCCGAATTAGATAAAACAGTTTAAAGTGGGGGAAGGGAAGAAAGAAGCAGTTGCTACCTAGTGGAGGAAAGGAGGCTCTGCTTCCACATCCCTCCAGAGAAATGTTAAGCCACTGTCTTCTCATCTAAATAAATCCTACACACACAGCTCACAAGGGATCTGCACTGGATTTTATGCATAAAGAAACTACAAAATTTTCACACATCAGACACATCACAAGAAACCCATAAGCAAGCTGCATTTTATAAACCTAACTGGCAGCCCTGGAGCTCAGCTCCCCCAACAGAGCTGAGAAACATGAGGCATAGACGTTTCACACTACATTTCTATTACACTGCTAATAACAAAACCAAGAGGTCATTTCAAAGCTCAGCTCAGCTCCCCCGAGAATGAAGTCTCCTTCAGCTACCTATCAATACCAAGAGAGCAAAAACATCCATGAACAAAAGGAAATTCCAGGAAAAGGAGGAAACAAAAAGGTTCAAGTGACAGATAAAGGGCAGCTTTTATCCTCTGAGAAGCCCATACTATACAACAACAACAATAACAACAAATAACTGTCATTTAAAAATATTAAAATGTTATGGACAAGACCACACACTATAATTATGACACTTCCTGAGGCAGTTAATACTTTGCTTTCCCACTTAAAACTGATGCCTGATACCCATGGAAAAAATTATGAGTTAGAGAGCATTGTGCATGACTACACATGTGCATAAGCAAATGTTGAGAAGAAATACCCAAACAATACCATATTCTCATATTAATATTTTTAGGCTTTCACAAGCCTGCAGTTTTCCTGCCTTGTAGTAGTATCACTTTGGAATTAAAGCAACAAACTTGCACTTGACACCAGCTATGCCGCGATACCTTGGAAGACAGCTGATTTAGCAATAGGGCAGTGCTGTTTCTTTTCAGCTGACTGATCAATCAGATCAACATGCAGTAGAATTACTTTCACAGAGATAATGCTATCTACCTAAATCACCCAGAATTAGATTTTGCCCTACAAAAATTATTTAAAATGTGTTCGTTTGCTTTTTAACTTCAGATCCAAAACACGTAAGATCTATCTGCTGTCTCCATTTGTTATGTAGGTGGAAACATAGAAAGAGGTGATTCAAAATTTAATAAGGGGTGTTTAGCATCCATCAGAAAAAAAATAAGGGGTTCACAAACCAAAAAAAAAGTTGAAAAGCCCTACTCTGTAACAGCATCATCCTAGAGAGAGAATAAAAGAACTCTGAACTTTCAAGTAATGATCTCATTTCAACACTTTAGATCGTAATATACATTGTACAAGCTTAATGCATTGTATATGTGTTCATTCCACAGAAGCTAATAATATTTGAATCCCTTGAGAAAAAACAGGTACACAAGAATCCAAATTTGGCAGGCTGGATTCTCCCTGAGCGTAGCTTAAATATAAAAGAAATATTTCCCAGAAGACTGATGGATGCTTCTTTTTCCAGGCATTTGATTGCATTTGTAATATACTTTTTATTATGTGTCGAAGAAGTGTTAAAAAATACATCTTAAAAAATTGTCTGTATATATTTTTTATTCATCTTCATTTATAGAATGTAAGCATGTATCCAAATATGCACATATCTGCAAATAAACTACAGATTTCACAATGCTCTAAGCAAAAGGGTTGGGAAATTCAGGTCTTCTCCAGTCTCTTTAACAGTTCTTAATGTTCAGAAATGCAAAGTAAAATCAGCTCTTTTCAAAAAGAAATACCTTACTAAAAGAGATACGAGTGGAGATATTCATTCATCTACCCTTCTGCGCAAAAACAAAACTCTGCTGCTTCAGAATATTCAGAAATTTGCTGGGAATTGTAACAAGAGCAAGAGGCTGTCCAATCCCCTTGGGGGAAAAACCATCAGAAAAGGCTCATAAGTGTAATTAAAGAGTCTGAACACAAGAGGTAGCTAGTGACTTCGTGTTCTCACGTGTTACTGCCAAGCACAAGAGGATGTAATGACCACACCAGATGATTTGCTTTTTAAGATGTGGAAAAATGAAAGTTTTCTGTGTTCAGAAATGTCATGGGGAACAATGAGAGGATTGTTCTGTTTTCAGCCCCCCGGAAAGCACCCATTTGTTCTGAGTCGTTTCACAACCGAGCCCTGAGTGCACACAGAAATGTTTCCTTCAGCTGCTGCCTTTTCCCTGATGAAATAGGCTGCCGTCTGCTTCATGTGTGAGCTCAGCACTTTCTGCAGGAGCGCTGTAACTGGCCGTAATTCTGGGCACTTTTTGTAAGGTAGGTATGTGTGAAAGCACAGTGATGTTGTTACTAAAGATATAATTATAAATACACAAGTTTTCACACTATTCAAGTATGTTAATTAAAATCTGGAGCACTCAGATATATATATATATGTGTGTGTATATATATATCAGCTAAAAGGAGTATGATGTGCATAATATCTCAAGTAGACTATAATTATTGCCTTTTTTTTCTCTATAAAGATACTCGGAAAATTAATGGTTAAACACTGTGCATCTAATAATTCACCAAAAATAATTCACCAGTATTCACCAAAAAAATCAGCACGTAAACATCTCAAGTACAACTCCTAACTCAGCTTCACATGACTGCAGTGAATTGTGGACATGTAACTTCCCAAAAGCATGACCACAACTAGAGTTCTCTCTATGAAAATGACATGTAACATTCTCCTACATGTGTATACACACATGAACATACATAAATTTCAGACTAAGATCTGTACTTAGGACTTCACTAAGGCAGGCACTCCTCTGCAATGGCAGGTTTCCAGTCTTAGCTAGCATTCTTCAGATGAATGAATGCACTGAACATCAAAAGTCAAATTGTAACTAACCAGTTAATATTTACCACAAAATACAAAGAACTGTGTGAAACTCAGTGCTTTCCATGAGAGCTTTTTTTTTCTTTTTCTTTTTTCTTTCTAATACATCAACACAAGATTTCTTTTGGAATAAATAGGAGTGGGATATAGCTTCACTCAGAGTTTCACACAATTCTTGATATTTATCTAAATAAAACAAATAAAAGATGTCTAAATAAAACAAACCAAGATTTTCTGCCCTCCCTTCCAATAAGAGCTCTCAAAGCACCATGGTGTTTTTATGCTGAAAAGCAGAATATCTATATAGAAGCATGCCCCCTAATTAATCCCTCAGTGCCACATCCACACTGTTCTTGAACACATCCTGGACAGTGCCTCACCACTCTAACATAAAAGTCAATGTGACCTAAAGATTCAGTTCCGATTTCCTTTCAGTTCTCACTGACCCTACATTAAAATACGTCACCATGAATTTTTTACAAGGCAAGGAGTCAGATAAGCTGGCATCCTGTTTGTAAGTTGTCAATTTACTTTATTCTCCACTGATTATTTTTTTTTTATATATTATATAAAACAGTTAAAACTGTTTGAATCAATGATTTATTTGAATCCTTTTTACTTTAAAAACTTCTAGAGTTTCATTGAGATATGCAGCATAGGCAGATAAATGCACTCAAGTTTCCACATGGTTGTAACACTCAGTGGAAAATACAATGTTCCCAGTTTATGAGGGTTGCACCTGAAGCAGCCTCAATAAGAACACCACAAGCTATCTTGTTGTTAAAATGAAGAAGCAGGTAATTCAGCTAATACTCTTACTAGCTAACCTTGCTAAATATGGATGCTTATTTCACAAGAGAAACTGCATGGGCCCAATCCTGAAACATTTACAGGTTGAAGCACTAAAGGAGATTAAATATCAGCTAGAGCAGCTGGATACCATTTTCTTTTGGTCAGAACTCAAGAAAAACAAAATACATGCACCCTGACTGGAGAGCCAACACAAAAGGCCCAGAGCAACAGGAGCTCTAATCCAGGCCCCACATCACCCCTCACTTAATTGCATGCTTTTGATGAAAACTGTTTTATTCCAACCTCCAATTTTGCATAGGCTTCTTTGCCAATGGGAAGGAGGATGAATGGGAGGAGCAGCCAGGAAGGCCCACCAAAGGCAGGCTCTGTCAGGAAAGGGTATGAGAGGAAAGTGGCAGCACAGATAACAAGCATTCTCCTACAGTTTAACCATTTCTGAGAAATGTGCTCACAGCACTAAGATGTCTGGACTCTATCAGTGTCAAGGGATTTAGGCAGTCAGGCACTCCAGACACTCCCTTTGATTGGACTTTGAGGGCATCTGTAAACAAGGCCATAGGGGATTTCACCTCTGGCTCCACCAGCTCCAGCTCCACCAGCACTGCCTGCAGTCAGTAAGCAAGACTGTTCTGCCCACAGCTTAAAAATGCCATATTACAGCTACTCTCTGGGAGGATTTAGAGCCAAAAACCTGCAGTCAGAACCTGAGGGTTGGGCTCACAGTAGTTAAAGTCAACCTCCAATCCCTCAACATTCAACTAAGATCAGTTTCGTCTACCACTGTAACATCCACCTCTCCATCTTCCAAGGGCCAACCATGCAAGACTGTGACTGTTCTCTATTACTTCAAATAGCTTAGAATCATCACTCAGTTTTGTTATCTGTTTTCCTTTGTAGCTCCTTTATAGATCTATTTAAGAACACAAGACTCAAGTAGTTACCTCTGTGAAAAACAAACAAACAAAAAAGCACCTGTTGGTGACCTCCCACAATTGGTTGACAATTGGAATTTACCCTTTCTATTTTCTACCTTTATTTTTTTCTTAGTTATTGACAACTTTTCTCTCTCATATCCTGGATGTGAAGTCTTCTTTAGAGCTCCCGGAGAGAGACACTGTCAAACACCTTTAAGAAATTCAAGTAAGGAAAATCTAATGGATCATCACCATCTCACAACCAAGACACATGTGAAATGTGACTATAAGGGCTCATTAGTCACAGACTGGTTGCCTCCTTCCTTCCCTTAGAAGAAAAGTGATGGATTTTAAACAGTTTTGAGTTTTTACCTACCAAAAAAAGTTGATTTTAGTCATTTTAATCATATGCTGCAAGCAAATGGCCAGATTTTAATTGGAGTAGTTTTTCAAACTTTAATCTGGAATTATAAAGGCTAAAAACTTAATTGCATTGGAATCAAAGGGAGCTCTGTCATTCGTTTCAATACACAAGCTTTTCGAAAATGAAATTAAGGGTTCATGCTTATACATATTTCCAAGGCTCAGTAAAATCCAACCACAAACAATGGATCTGCTACAGCACCCATAAAATCATCTACCCTGATACTTCCCATATCTCCTTAACACTCTCTCTTGAAAAAAGTTGGGTCCCACCTTGTAATTGAATCATCCTCTTTCTTGCACACCACTCAACCTGACACGGTACCATAACACTAAGTACACGGAAGGTCTTAAAGCCAGCATGAGCAAACAGAAAAAAAAAAATTCTGATATGTATACTATGTTTACCTAGAGTTCATTTCAATTCATTAAAAAAACAAGAACCATCAACAAGAACAGTCCTTCATGCTTCTTCCTAGTAATGTCAAACCCCACTTCCTGCTTATATGCAGTTTTATTGTGTAACAAAATCAGAGCTGGCCATACCACATTCCTTCTCCTCATTACTAATGTGTGTCATACCAACCATTTCTCCCATCAGACCTGCCCACAGTCATACAGGCTTCTTGTAAGTGAGCCAAAACACAACCAGCCATGAAAGGAGTGAAACACCTCTTTTACCCAGAAGTCCTCTGGCTGTTCCACTTACTTCCAGGAGAGAAACTTTTCTACTAGCTCAGTTTAGTGTTCCCTTGTATCAGCCTTATTCAGTTTCAACCTTTTCTGAAACAGTAATGAACAATTTGGGCTACTATGTGCCACAGGCTCTCATGTTTAACAGTGGTCTGTTGATCTTCGAAACAACAGTCCTATTTATGATTTCAATAAATGTGAGCTTTAGTTTACTAATTTGCTTCTACATTATGTCTATTCTGATTAACCAGAATATTATCATTAGACATAACTGTTCGTCCATAGATGAGTACCTACAGCCTACCACAGATACATCTCTGAGATTTCTGTAAGCTATGCCTAGATCCTTCTTTTGAATTCTCTAAAAAAGAAAACCAAAAATCATTTCCTAAACTCTTTAATAGTCTTAAAAGGTTTTAATATTCAAAAAATGTTGCAAAGTACAGTCTTAATTCTGTCTACACTGAAGCTTGTAGTCATACCTCTGATGGCAAACATGCACTGAAGCAGAAGGTAAAACCACCACCAAGAAATCCTACTGCTCTACCTTTTATTCCACACTAATTTTATGGCAGTTCCAAGAATAATTCCCTCAACAGCAATAAAAAAAACCATATGCCTTTCCTTTTTAGCAGTATAATTTTGAAAATAAACAGTGACAAGAAAGTCAAACTTGAAAACAGATTAATAGGGAGAAAAAATAACTTGAAATTTCTAGTTCCATTTCAGAAATTAATGTAAAGGACTAATATAAAGAAAATGTTAATATAATAGAGGGGTTTATCCATAGGATTGTGATGCCTTTGGTACAACAGAAGTTTTATAACAGAAAATTGAAACAAAATTCATAAATTTCTAAAAAATATTTTGGCTGATCAAAGCATCAAATTTGAACTCATTTTGTGAGTTCAACCAAAATGCTGATCTAAACAGTATGAGTGCTGGGACAAACTAGGTCCAAATCTGCAACAAGATTTCAATTTCAGGGCATGAGAATAATGAGCTGTTCACTAAAATGCAGCAAAAGATTAATGTGCTAATCTCTGCAAAGCTATCAACATGTAAATTCACAAGGTACATCAATTCATTGCTATCAATTTCAAGAGCAATTTAAAAGTAGCCTAACTAGGCTCAGTAACACCAGGCCATTACAATTGGAAACAAACAGGTAAGAGCAGTTCCAAATATTTGTCTAACCTGGATTCAATATCCATGTGGTATCTGAGAGGTCCTATGGAACTCTGAAGGAGGCATTAACCTTTCTATAAGACATATGCAATACATTCAAAGTAGCTAGTCAAGCAGTTTTCCTCCCAGTGTGTGTGTGTACATAACAACCTATTTGTTACTCTGGCAAATAAAAATATACTTGCTTTTTGATGAATGTAGAAAGAAAAGGGGTAAGGAAAGGGAAGTCGTGGTGCACCAAGATCATCCAACCCACCCCTTGCACTACCACACATCATACATTGGCTCTGTAACACCTCCACTGACTAATCCTTTAAATGATTATCAAACGTCCCCACCTTTCACACTTGATGGCTACTCCAAAGATTGAGTATCTGAGTGGATGCCAGAGAGCTGAGAGGCAAGGGCTAGGCAGCAACACCCTGAAGACCTCCCCACCCCAACCAGAGCACTGCTATATGCAATCACAGCCTGCTAAGCATACAAACAAAGGACAGTTGTATATTCAAAGAACAAAACACAACTATTGAGTTTGTTTGCTCAGTAAAACTCCACTGTATCATCTGGAAGGACTCACGGCTTGTTTTGTTTGTTTGTTTGTTAAGTTAGCAGATGGTACCTATTATTCTTTCAAGATACATAATAGAAAATTTAAAAAGAAAAGAAAAGGGAAAAAAAAAAAAAACAGAAAAAAAAAAAGAAAGAAAGTCGAATGCCACATTCCATAATCTAAATGTGGCTGCCCTGGTATCTAAATGCTAAAAAGTAATCTGACATGAGCAGTGCCTGTGGCTTAATATCGTCAAGTTATTTAATGCAATAGTGACTGCACAGGATTAAGATTCAGCCCACCTAACTTCTAACCAAGCATGGAACGAGGAAGAAAGGAATTGAACACACATAAAAACATGAACATATTTTCACATGTACAATACCAAACAGCTCAGTGAATTGTTTCATAACAGACAGTACCAACATTTTTCATGATTCAGGAAATCTCTGTCATGCTAAGAAGACAACAAACTCCTACAACACCATCCTGTGCCTGTTTCCCTCGCTGCAAATCTATCAACGTCTGCCAGCAAGCACTAGCGTCAGTACTCCGGCACTTCCCTGCGAATCAAACAGGTGCAGCAGACTGATAGGAAAGAGATTGATGTCTCAGTCTTAAACCTGCAATGCTGTTATTGTACTCAACTAACGTAATAAAGTGTAACACCAGTGTCCGGTGTCATTCATCACTGCAGTATGACAGTGTCAAGAAAAAGAAATATGTTTTCTACTGACAACTTGCTTTAATGAAAATGTATTGCAATACTTTAGAAGTTTTCAAAGCTGACTTCTTTTCATGACAGGTGACATACTTACGACTGCTACTTCTGATGAAAAATGTGAAACAAGAGTGACTTAATATTCATAGAATCACAGAATGGCCTGAGTTGAAAAAGACCACAGTGATCATCCAGTTTTGACTCTCCTGCTATGTGCAGGGTCACCAACCACCAGACCAGGCTGCCCAGAGCCACATCCAGCCTGGCCTTGAATGCCTCCAGGGATGCGGCATCCACAACCTCCTTGGGCAACCTGTTTCAAAACAGGTTAAATTCAAAACAAAGAAATCAATGTCATATGCCTTCACAAATATTAATAGAAGATCAGGCAATTCACTTACTTAAATACAAAAGATCAGATTGTAGAAGATAATCTAAGGGAGCTTTGTAAAAATGCCTGAGGTTTACAATATTGATCAAACTGACTTCAAAAGTGCACTGCACACTGCAGCTGCCTAAAGCAAAAGTTATGACATTCCATGCTTTCCTGCTTTCAATAAAAGTAGAACGAGAGCAATGACAGGCAAATATATGGTAGAGTCACCGTTAAGGCGATCTTCATGGGATTTCATTTCAGAAAATGGGAAAACACAGAGCAGGGTTTCTTTGTGGTTTTGGGGGTGCAGGTTTTTTGTTATTGTGTTTCTTTATAAAGCAGATAAACAGATAAAGTAGAAAACTGCATTATGAAAACTTTCTTGATTTTTCACTTTTAAATTCACACATCTGAAACATTTCACTATTTCTGAGTGTACTGCAAACCAGAGCAGTAAGGACTGGGAGGAAAAAAAAAAGAAACACTGAGTTTTCCCAAAGAAATTACCTAAGAATGGCTGTCAGTCATAAAAGCTGACAGCACCATAACAGATGACAAGAAGCAAGTAATGGTAGAAGTGTGAAATATGACCATCACTTTCTCACTACTTTCTACTTATTTCAAATAACAGACGAACAGTCATTAATATTTACTGCATTTCAAATCAGTTAGATAACGCCATTAGCAGGCTGAAGTCAGATTAGGCAGCAGCTGGTTAGAAGGATGTCATCTGTCAGTAGCTGTTCTTCTGAAAGCTACTAATACTGTCAGTGAAAATTACAGTCCACAAATCAAAAGAACGTAAGTGCTGGAACAGAAACACATATGAAATCTGACAGTTCCCTCTGGATTTTCCCCATGTTCTATTACCTCCATGATAAATTCATGGTTCAAGTGACAGAAACTGCTGAGAAAGCAAAACACTGCTTTCTTTCTATCTCAGAACTATACTTTGGGCCAGGGGACATATTTTTAGATAATTAAAATTAATTTTCTTTCTCTTTTGTCAAGAAAGATTAAAATCAACCTCTTGTAAAGAAAAGTGCTCACCCCGTCTCGCACAGAGTATTGCAAGGCAAAGATTGTTCCTTTTATAAAAGTGGCAAACTTGTCAGTAGGAACTGCGATAAGATTTTTCTCAACCAGCAAATTCTGTAACATCAGAACATGGCTTCTAATAGCATGAATATAAGGGGAAAGGCCATGCCACCAGAACTTCAGTAACTATTCAAAGTATACAGCTACATATTGCTTTTACAGCAATACATTAAAACTTTCAAGTTTGAAGCCACACAAGTGTCAAAGTATTCCGCAAAAACATGAATTAAGGCAGAATACATGAAAAGTACTTTCAAGTCCTGGAAGTACTAAAACATTAGCACTCTGTTTTTAGTGAAGCTTTGGATATTGAGCATTCTGAAATGGAGTGATACCAATAGGTCCTCCCTTTTTCTTTCTTTTTTTTTTTTTTCCCCACTCAGTTTGTAGTCTCTCACCCCTTACTCTGAACAAGGTAATTAAACTGGAATCTCCTAGTGGCATTTTTACAGGGGAGGACTGAAGTGCATGTGGGTATCTTCAGCTGCTCCATGGGAGGGCAGAGAGAAAAGAAAGCCAGATCATTTGAGAGGTGAAGGTTGGTGGGAGGGGAGGCAACAGGGATATGAGTTGCAACACCAAGAACTCCGATGAGAGAACACATTTTCCACCATGGCAGTGCAATACTGAAACAGGTCCCAGGGAGGCTGGCTGTGCAACCTCCGTCCTTGGAGACATTCAGACCCAAACTGCACAGGCCATGGGCAAACTGTGGACCAGATGACTCCAGAGGTCTTTTACAGCCTAAATCCTTCAGCAATTCTTCAACTCTGTTTTGTTTCCTTGGAAGTACCTACATAGCAACATTATTTCAAAAACTTCAACCATGGAAAAGTGTGAAGTTCAGCTATAACAAGTTCAGAGAATGCAGATAATCTATTAGCTCAGCGTGTTGCATTTGGCCAAAATTAACCCAGTCCTCTATGGGTCACCACCTGCAAAGCCATTCCCAGCATCCAGACTGCTCCATTCACCAGAGATTTGTGTCTCTATTCTTTCCCCTACCTAGTTCCCCCTGCAACCATCAGTATACCCCCAGTACTCCCACCATCATCCTCTCTCCTGGCAGGATGATTTTTTAGCCAGAGCAGCAGATCAGGCTCTCCAAGCACAAGTGACAATACTTGCCACAAGGAAGGGAGGAAGGGAGAGGTAGGAAGCATGGCCATGTCCAGGGTACAGTGAGGCCTTACAACTATGAAGCACCACAGCCTCAGCTGTATTTAAATCCATTACAAAGCCACACCTTAAGGAATTTGGAAGCATGATTAATCATGTTAAGTCATACATGAGTTATAACAAGTACTCAGAGAGAATTAAAAGTAGTAGCTCAGTTTAGACCAGGTGAACTTGTAAAATTGTCAAAATGAGACCTAATAGTTAGCTTGCATTAAGGAAATCGCCAATTATATCTGAAAAGCTCATGGCAATACACCATGATTTCAACACCATAATTAAATATTTTCTGAGCTTGTATGATTGTATGTGTTAGCTACCAGGACAGGTGTATTGGTTGTTAATACACAGATGGTAGCAAATGTACAGAAGGAATAAGTAAAGGAAAACTCACCAGTAGTGGCGCCTTGGCTGAAGAAGCTGGGGCAGTCCTCACTGGTGAGTGATCTCCAAGAGATGCTGCCTCAGTGGGAGTCAGCCCTTAAATGAGGTCTCAGAGGGGATGTGCTCCCTTCCAGGAGCACAGCTACATCACTCTTCACCTGTGCTCCCACAGCTGACCCCACACTTGCCTCAGCTGATTAATCAGAGGTTCAGGCTGTGATTACCAATCTCCCATACAACAGGCCATTGAAGGAGAGACCTTGCTGCCCCAAGCAGTGGGGCCATCTCCTCATAGTGCTGGGAGCCAGAAGCATGATCTGTGCCGCTACTGACACATCTTTTTGCTTATCCCAATTAGTATTCTAATGCAGACATTTATCACAGTCCCCACAAACAAGTTTCAGTACCAGAAGGAATGCCAGAAACAAGGATTGAGACCACCAAGTCTCTCCACTGCAGCTCTCTTTGCTCCAGGCTTCACTCAACACGGGCTTGCTCAGCCAGCTACAACCAACCGCACCTTGCCGTGATCACCAACGTAATAACAACAGCCAGCCACCATGGTTCAGCTCTGGCCATGTTCCAGAGTGAACAGGCCACATTTGATAGGCCACGTTTGTTCTAACAATCGAACTGTCAGAGGAATCAACACACTCTTATCTCCTAGTATTCTATCAACACATTGCCTTTTTTTTCTCTTTTACATGCTTGTCTGGTTTCATTTTGAAAGAAACAGGATCAGATTTTCACAACAAATCCTGAGAGCTCACACTGGAAGCCAACTTCCTGCTCCCTGGAGAGGACATATAATATTCCCAAGGGACTGCAAAACAAGCTCTTGCAAAAAAAAAAGAAAAAATAGTAAGTAAAGCAGTAGAAGAAAAGCAATCATAGATTAATGCTTTCAAAAATAATGCCTGACAATTATCTCAGATGCTTCTTTCATCCGTAACTTCTTTTGTTGTTGTTGTTGTTGTTACTTTGTATCTTAGTAGTAGATTACAAATAATTTGGTGCACAATCGGATGTGCTCACCAGCCTTGCCACACACCAGTAACACTGCACCTGGCACTATACTATATATAGTTATACCATAAAGACTCTCTACAACAGAGCTCAGCATGATAAACTCATGCTATTTGTCTCCTCCCCTTTTCTTTCATCTCCCCAACCTCTGCAATGCCTTTTAATAAGGCGGCAAGAAGTGTAATTCACAAGCCTTAGCCAATTCAGGTGTTCATAACAATAAATCCAGAGCAATCTTAGTTAACTGAATATTTAAACACAGGGATATGGAAATTTTGGATTCTCTTTGTATGTATTGTTCTGCACTTGGGAGAGTGGATGACATATCCCATACTATTCCAGGATTATATAACTTTAAAAAAAAGGAGAGTTATTCAATGTTCAATGCCAATAGAACTCCATAGAAAAGATAGGACTGCATGGAAAGATTTCTTATCTGTAGTGCTATGTAAGCTCTCTATATTCTAGCATGGAATTGAAACATTACCATGTTCCAAAATCTTGTTTCTGAAACATAAGTAGTTATAAGGAAAACAGTCTCAGATAATATTAATCCACTGAGGCTCCGGTCCATATCATGGTAGCCAGTCAGCTGGTGATGACAGACAGAAATAAGGCTTTAAAGGCACCAAAATAGCAAAGTATCTCTTATGCTTTGCACATAAGGATCCTGATCTCACATTTTCTTAAAACTCAATTAAAGGATTTACTTCACATAACTGAATTTGTCCTTCATTCAAAACGTAAAAATAGGCAACTTTTTTCTCCTATCACTATCAAACATTCCATAGATTATGTTGCACAATTCTTACATAGCTGAGAAGTTACCTTCAAGAAGTTACCTGTGCAATGTACTTTTACACTCAGATCAGCTAAACCAACAGCATCGGCAGCCAGTGTAAGTAATCAGTATCATATTTCCTACCTTAGAACAGATTGGCTTTGCTTCATATTTTTCCACCAGTATAACAGAATTCACCATCAGTATCACAAAGCAAGAAAGCAAGAATCAGGCACAGAAAACCCATAAGCGATGAGGGCATAGAAATGCCCTCCTATAGGAAAGAGCAAGGGGTGCTTCAGTGCCTGCCATAAACTGCACTGGAATGGGACATGAAAAGATTTCCACTAATTAACAATGCTAATTTGAACAGAAAATACAAAATGTGACCAATTTAAAGGTGGCTTCAATTGCTGAGAGTTGCAATGAAGCCTTCAGGTATTTTGAATGAAAGAAATCATTAGAAATAAAGAGAAATCAATTAAATAAATAAATTCATAGGATAATCTTGATGGTTCTTTTTTACCTTAGATGGGTATATCTAAAACTGTCAGTTTTGAACAAATTATGATCTTCGACTTATAATAAATTAGTTAAGCTAACAAAATAACAACAACAAAAAGAACAGTGCAGCAATTAGTTTTCAATGCAGTTGCATCATCATTGCAACCCAGAACTGTGATGAATGTCTTTTCTAAATGTTCTCCAATTCTCATTAATATTTTATCAAAGATTTAAGTCTCGCTGTGTTATGTAAGAAGACTGAAATAGAACTTTTACCACCACAAAAAGAAGGGAGGAAAAAAATCAAACTCTGCAAAAAGAGTGGCCAGCAATACAATGGCAGAGGAAGCAGGAAATGTTGTTGCTGCATCATGATTTTAATGGACTGAAATTGATATCAATCCTTTAAAACGTTTAGAAAATGCATTTTAGCTTCCCTGTCTTCACAAGCAGAAGCAAACTCTTGTTCCACCAGAAAAGGACAAAGAATGTGGATCAGCAGCAAAGTCTGCTACTGTTTCACATAAGAGCAGAGGAAAAAGTGGAGTTTTAAATGTTCTATATGTACCAGCACTGCCCTTCAAAAGCCCATCCATGTTAGTAATGGTTTTAGAAATTATTTCTTCTTGAAGTGACACCACTGATGATTAACTTAAACCAGATGACACTTCTTGTTTGTTTGTTTCAATAATAACAGAATGGAGAACATCAAATAATGTATAAGGACTTTTTCAAGCACCAGCTTCAATTCAGTCATCAAGTATATTTTCCATTAACCACTAGAGGTCAGACAGCAACCATGGCAGTCATCCAAAAGCTAAGAGAGAAGTTTAAAAAATACTAAGGTGCACTTACAAACAAACTTAGTAAATTAATTTGAGCTCACTTTCAATTTCCAATGAATATGAATGCTCACATACCTCTGCAGAACTCAGAATAAGATTCTGACTTCTCAAATTACATCTGATATTAAAGCAAAGCAGAATTCGAGCTTGGTGTCTTTTTAAAGGCCTTCCTCATTTTTGCAAATATTTCCTCAGTTTAACGCTTTCATTCAGACAAAAAAAGCTTTGTCCATGACTGTAATTAACATTAAAGAAACACACTGAAGCTGGGATATCCTAATACTCTAATAGCCAATATTTTTGCAGTTTATAGGGATGTTCTAAGTTTTCAATAACAGAAACAGTAATAAAGCAAATACGAACCCAAATACATTAAACCCGCTGTCTTTTTCAGCTAACACCACAGCCTACACTGGGCTTGCTAACACTCCTAAATCTGACTGGGTATACTGTCCTCACATTTAGGAGCCAACCTAGCGGTCAGCTACGTGAGAAATTCATTCTTACTGCTAATGACAATGTAGTTTATTTCAAAGCATTTGTGGAAGCACTAAGTGCAAAGTATTAAAAGCTTCCATGTTCTGCAGTTAATTAAAAAATTCCCCTGGAAGTTACTTTAAGCCTTTCAAAAAGGCACTCTGTACACACAGATTCAGTGAGTTGGCTATGAAGTCCATGATCCTGAGCCTCTCTCATATTAGATTAAATTGGAGATCAGTATACAAAGACATTTCAAGAACTGACTCACTTGTTTTTGATCCATTTACTACAGCACATGGTACGTTTGCTCTTTGGAGAAATTTCATTTAATTATATTCCAACTATAAAAGATAAAGACCTGTGTATGAGTCTTTTACTATTGAAGTGCAATAATGCCAAGGCATTAAGCTGCCCTCTAACCCTAGGAACTGGTCCCACCAGAACAGGTGCTGCCGCTGACTTGCACTACCTGTTCTGGAATAAGTAAAATATTTCTCTCCCTAAAGCTCTCAGTCTGGTACATTTCAACTTTAAAAAAGAATAAATAAATAGCAATGAAGAGCAGTGAAACAGCTGTAACCTGAATAATTGTTTTCAAGGATTCAGCATCACAAAACACTACCAAGAGCTCACAAAGTGCATGTGGGACTACAGAAGCAACTGCCGACAACAAAACAGAGATCTTAAAAGCAAAGAAAATGTGGACTTTTCTTACAGAAAAAATCACACTGTAAGTTTAAATAGCTTGCAAGAAACACTGTGGCAAAAACTAAAAAGCACACAACAATAAAGCCCCACCACAGCTTTACCTGCCCACAAGCTTGTATACGTACACATACATACCCACACACAGGTTGCAAATCAGCAGAGATTATTTTCCTCTTCATATGAACACATCGAGCTTTACAATCTTTGTAGGAATTTGGGAAGTATAGACACTTGTAAAGGAATATCCAAATACAAACCTGCTTTTTCTTCGTCTGCCTTTTTTGACCATCCAACGTAGCTGACTTAAAGCTAAGGGACTTGGACTGTCTCCTGACTTTCACTGAATCTCTCCGACGGTCATATGAAAAAGATGATGACTTCTTAGTAATTTTCCTCTTCGGTACGTCTGCCATTTCAACCACCAAAATGTGGTTAACTTCAAGCAAATAGAGTCCCAAAAAGGCAAATCCTCAGTACCATCAAGCTTCCACAAAACCTACAGGGAACAGTCTTCAGTCCTATAGGAAGCAAAGTGACCTACAAGGAGCAGAGTCCACTTTCAGTTCAGCAATTTCAGTTTTCCAGCAGGTTGTACGGATGAAGAAAGGCGATGGTCCTGCAATGCTGTGTGTCACTGAGGAGCAGGCAGCACTCCTTCTTGCTGCATAAACTCAAACAGGCTTCAGCAGTGATGCTAATCTGAAAAACATAGTGACTATCCTGCTGAGCACGCTAAAGGTGAACGGAAGGTAGTTCCCTGCAGAGCAGGAGGGTGTGGAAGTACACCAACAGGGTGTGGGGATGAAGCAGAAGACTTTGGGTTCAAAGCATCTTCTTAACTCCTTCCTTTCTAGGCTACTGCTAACAAAGTACATGAGAAGTCAGGCTGAGAAGGTTCCCCCAAAATGATGGTGTTATTTTCTTACCCAAAGCACTTGGTGTAAGAACCTTCAGCACAACGTAGCTGCACCATCCATTATGGGCCCTATTCAAATGTTCCCCTTTGCCAGAAAGGTTATTCATTCCATAAACATAGGAGGCACTTTATCTTCTAAGCCTCCCGGAAAATGAAGTTCAAGCCTGCATAGGAATCCTGCTGTCCTTACTGGGAAATAACTATGAAGTTACATCCCCTATTGGTACCAGTGGATGAGAGGGAAATGTTAAGGAATTCTCAACCTAGTGTCAGTGTGGGAACCTTATCAGGCAGCTGAGATTGCAACTTTTGTAGCAGACCTATGTTTAGGTAGGAATGTTTCCCTTGCATAAGGTATTAGTCAAGGAACACTACAAGGGTGTAGAAGCCCAAGACTCCCTGCTATTGATTTCAATTAGGCTCCAAAACACGAAGTTGCGCATGTAGGAATGTGCTTGCAAACCTGATAGTCAGATTTAAATCTGTTCAAAGACGAAAAGGAAAGTTGTGTTTTGACAAACCTATGACACTGTCCAGGGTCTTTTCCAGAAACTTTTCCTTAATTTATTCATGACATTACTTTGCATACTAAGCAGCCATGAATAATTTATACCTGCAGGATTATCCATTACTATAATTAAGCTTTAATATGGGTCAGTTCTCTAGCGTACAAGTCTCATCATTTCTATTCAGAAATATTTGTAAAGCCCTAGCAGCATTTCTTTTAAAACCTGCCGATGTGCGTAAGAGGGCAGTGTTAATGAATTCCCACAACCAGCCCTTGTTGCAACTTTTTCTTTGTTGCAGGATGAATAATATACCTCTAGGACAAAGTGACACTGCTAAAATTAATGAAAAGATAGCAGAATATCAGGTCTTAGCCATAATGGCCTAATTCTACATTCGCTACTGATTTCTGTGGAGAATTATGCAGTGAAGAAATATAAAACATTTCTTCCTATTATCTACAACTCCATCTAATTAGTGAATTTTGTCATTATTACATGACAGAAAAAAAATCAATTATTAAATTGTCTTTGTACAACGTTTCTTAATTGTGATGGGTTTAAAATACTGTAGCAGTCGTCATCCATAGACAAATTGACATTCAGTGCTACCAATATTAGCCATTGTGAGACCATCGGTGAAAACTGTAGTGTGTGGAAATGATGAAGTTTAAAGAAAAGTGAAGCCCTATTTAAATTACCACTTCCAATAATTTACCAGCATCATCTTTCAGAAGAGTAAACAATTAACAGCTACTACAGCAGAATGCATGCTTTAAGCCATGACATCTCAAGAGAAATCACATCTCTCCAGAACTTCTTTAAGCATCTGCACTGTCTGCTAAAAATCACAGACATTCTGATGTAAAATAAAAATTAAGGTCAAAGAAAGTCTGAAAGCCTTTTGCAGGTATCTACTCATTAATTATTCTAATCAAAAATCAAAAAGATCAAAAACTAAAAAAAATCACAGCAATTAAGGCTGACAAAGGCACAAATTAATCTGAGAAATCATTAAAATCCATTTTACTTCATTGCAGTTTGACCGAATCCACAACTGACTTGATAGTAAATACCAGGTATTGCTAACTTTGCTTATTAAGTTCAATAAAAACCACATCAGTTCTCACGCAGAGTCCTCTGATATTTTGGTGAACAAACTGAACAAACTGGCTGGAAGATGGGATCCAAAGAGTGCCAGAGCCTGAATGAAGTGAGCAGCAGGAGAGGGTGACAGCATCAGGGAGAGGCACAAGGGCAAGCTGCTGGATGCCTTATTTTACCCTATTAAATCTCACACAGCCGTATCTTGCAGCATAACCTGGTGCTTTCAGAGACCTACTGCAGAATCAGGAACACTTTTTGTACTCCTACTGTAGCAGAGAATGCATCTCCAGCACTCCATAATCACTGCTTTACTTCCAACATTCAGCTTCATGCACACCAATGGAGTTTGTCACTCCAGGACTCAGACACCTCTTCCCTTTTTTACAGAGCACCGGGAACTGTGCTCAACAACATGCTCTACTTTCTATCTCTCCAACCCTTACTAATCCCTAAAACCCTTTTTCCTTTCCCATGGCAGTACTGTGAGGTTTTTCTGATTGCACTAACCAAGTCACTATTGCTCAAGTCATTCTTTCTGGCAGACTTGTGAGGCATGACTGACCTTCACACACTTCTCTGGTCTTTCCCAGGATATCATCTTCACACATGCACCGCTATTCTTTAAAGAGCAATTTCTTGTCGTATCATTTAGTTTTCAGAAGTCAGTCTTACCCACAGCTCTTCAGATTTCTATGGGAGCTAGCATCCAGATAACATTGTCTTGGTTTCCTTCCTCTCTTACCTGGGAGTTCTCAGTACATTCATCCAACTATTTCAGCAATTCAGGAAACAAGTTTGGATATTTCAGTTTATTCCGAAAATAAACAGTGAATCATGAATAGAAATGTTGTCTTTACAGAGCTGGGAATAGTAAATGAAATTAAATGAGAGCAAACTTGCAGTACAGCACCAAAAGGACTATAAAAGTCAGATCTCTGAGTATGACAAAACCTTTGGTCCATTCCAGTATTTCATAGCAATTTGAAAATTGCCATGTTTCAGTAGTAATATTTTATATATCCAGTGTTTCCTCACTTCCATGAGGTTTAGTCACATCTACCAACACTGTGAAGGTAAAAATTAATTAGAAACATTATAATCATCTTAATTCAATTTTTTGAGAGACGCTAAATGTATTTGGAGTAACTCATTTCCAAGTATGTCTTTGTTTAAAAGTTGCTGGGAATAAAGACTGTCGTCAGGACTTTGATTTCTTCCTTGATTTAACTCCACCAGCAAGATGAACATAAAAATAACACAGACACCCCAGTAATAATGAGTCAACAGTTCTAAAGCAAGAAAATCCAGTTAAAACACAGACATTCTGTTTTTCATCTGCCAGAACCTCAGTTAAAACTATATTGTCGGTCCTCTTAAAATTTACTCAAAAACAAAAACACACTGCAGAATACTGGATGACATCAAGAGCTCATTGTTAAACCAAAGTTTTTGAGTTTTATTGCAGAAGAGAATCATGAAAATGTTGTATGAAAGGTTTCTTTCCCAATACCAATACTTTCCCAAGCTCAGCAGCACAAGTGGTTATTTTAAGCTGTTGCAAGAAAAGAATGCCTTATGCTCAAAATGTGTTTTGCCAAGTCACTTGCGAGTAACAACAAATTGCTTCAAGGTCATTCTGCTTTCCCGGGATACAGAGAAGGAAGCCACAGAACAAAATGAGAGTGGCAGAGATAGAAAAGGCAGCAGTTGAATATTAGTTCTACGGAAAAGTTTTGAAGAGAAAGGAAACAAAAGGGCATACTGAGTAATACTTTGGCATTTTCAGGTTCTGCTATCCAATTTACTGCACTATATCCAGATGTCTCACGGTTCACTCTGGGGTTTTATGCATTTATGGCAGCAAACTTTAGAAGTACAACAAAAAATTGTTGTTCTTCTCTGTTTATGTTCCTTGAGTTGAATTCTTAAGTTGCAGAGTCAAAGAAAACTCAAATGTAAATGCAGCTGTAAGTTTGCTTAAATGAGGCAGAGAGACCCAAATTTAGAACAAACAGCACCACTTGGAGTATCCTGATTAGATGCTGATGGAAATCCAAAGATAATACAAGTTTACCTGTGCAGCTTTCATCATGTTCAAAAGTTTCTGAACATTTTAAAGGAAAAACAGACACAAGATCACCAGAATCTCATTCTTTCTATGAATTCTGTACGCAGAATTCACTAAAAAACTCGGATTTTGCATTACTCTCCCTAAAAAGAAGAGTGAAAGAATAAAAATAAAGAGCAGCCAGATATTGTATTCACAGCTCTCCAGGCCCCAGCTGGCCTTTAACCTCAGGATCATAACACTCAAAATAGAGCTATTTTTTTTCTGTTGGTTTCAAGTTAACATTTGTTACAGAAAAATACAGTCATCCTTTCCAAAGCCACATTTTGTATATCACATGCTTCTCTAACTCAACAGTGCTTTCCAAGAGGAAGTAAACAAAACAACAGTATTATTTACAATTGACCATATGTTTAATACAAAAACCAAAAGTTCATTTCCTTTCCATGATGCTGGGAAAAGTTCCTAATATGCCTTCACACTTTGTGAAGAAACAGCTCAGAGTCTCTCCCATCATGCTAAAAACAAGCAAGTATTAAATTCATAATAATACTGAAGGAGTCTTTGTAGGTCTCCAGAAGGGGATGAAAACCAACTCAAGTGATCTCAAGAATTTCAGTTGCGGTTGTATTACTTAACATAGCTAGCTGTAGTTTATGAACATTTATGAGCTTTATCTCAAAACAGATTTATTGGAGTAATAGTAATATTTAATGTTTGCAATCAATGAACGTCCATCTCACTTTTATCAACACAGTTTCACTCAGTACAGCACTTTCTTTTTTTTTCAGTGTCTTTCTTGGAGGTTCAAAATATGTCTAAACCAGCACTAAGCACCAGCACCACCTCATCTTACACTGACCTGGATACTACCAGCACGCACACAAACACTGTAGTTAGCGTGAAAGTTCACTCCAAACACTTCCAAACAATATTTCTCCATTTTGTACATCTGCATTCAGCGAGGCATAAACATAAATTATGTGGGGTATGCACTTGACCGAATATTTGGAAACAGTAAAACTAGCAGAGAAAGCCCATTTTTCAGTTTAGAGACAATTGCTCAGACTGTAGCTGTATACACCAAAATGCAGCAAATTAGCAGTGGTTATTCTTGAGAATCAGAGCACTGAATTCATTGGGACAGCAATGACTGAAATCACGAGATGCCAAAGCTTTTACAGCTACAGGTTGCTAATCACAAGCTAATCAAAAGCTAACCTGTTAGGGTAAATGAACTGATCAATAATTGTCAGCAGCTTCATACCCTATGAGCTCTGTTTCTCCGGCTGTTTGACAAAGCCAGTGTCTGTTTATAATACCCATTGTTTTCTTGGGAAGAAAAGCCTTTAATTTCTCAGAAATATTGGAGCTACACCAAATACAGACACTGTGGTTTCTACAGCTTTTCACTGAGCAACATCCTGAGCATCACTATGAAGGACTTACACGTAATTGCGTATGTATTTTTTTTAATTGTCCAAAACATAAGTGATTAAATGAAAATTCAGTTGAGAATAAGCAATATTCATACACACAGTTTTGAAATAGGAGGTTATACAGCAATTCACTGAATATCTTTTTCCATGGACAAACAAGAGCCTAAGTACTTCCATATTACACCCAAAGTATATATGCGCTTTGGTCTGCCAGGAAAAACCATAGTTAAATACAGCTGGTTTTTGCTGAGTGGTGTTTTCAATCTTTCTCTCTCTCTTTTTTTTTTTTAATTTGCTTCTGAGAATGCCTACCTAGTGAAAACTGAGGTCATCGAGTTTGTTATCATCAAGCTGGAAACCTGACAAGTTGACATATGTTTTTCTAAAAGCCTTTAAATAAAAGGCTACTTTTACAAGTAACAGAAATCCAAGCAAAACAGCTCACTAATCTAACTTAAAAATACAGTTCTTATAGCTAAATGAACAAGAACTGTGCATTTTTTAAGTGATTGAAATAGGTTACACAGTTCAATAGCAGCAAGTTGAAGGAAATCATTTCTCCTTTTGTTCTGGCATGAACACCACAAGTTACAAACTGGTTCTTGTAGACAAATATTTTTCAAAAATACCCCCAAATAAATTAATAAATTAATAAATAAATAAATAATAAGACTACCCACTTGTATACATGGAGGGTTAGAGAGAGAGGGATAATATTGGTGTATTTCCTTGGAAAAAATCTTCCAAAAAAAAACCTCAACAACAATTTCACTTCAATTACAAAAATGGTTGCCATGAAAAAAACTGAGTATTTATTAATTTTTGTTTTAGTACTATTACTCCAAAAAACTCAATTAACCATGTTCATGTGTAGTGACATTGTGTAATACAAACATCAAAGTTTCATGCCATCTAAATTAGAAAGCACTGTGCACTTTCTCAATGAAGTATGTTAAAAGACTGAGAAGCTTTCATAAAGAAACAAACAGCGTAGCAAAATCATTTTTTCCATGCAGGCTTTTTCATGCTTTTCTCTTTTTTAAGGGGAAAACATGACTGCACAATACAAATAATCCCAGAGAGTAACTGGTCAACCCTTACCCATCTGTTCTGTTTTACTAAATGACAAAAGAATACCAACACAGAGGGACAGAAAAAGCTACATAAAGTCACCCTATCATGCTGCATGTTAATGGAAGGACACTGTCACAAAGATACTTCTCTTATTCCATTCAGAACAGCTGCTGTCTCTAAGGATCTTTGTTATAGGTTAGAAAATTTTCTCCATGGAGACAGTGGAATATTCCTCACATTACTTAAGAGCTATACTAATATAGTTCACTATACGAAGTGAAAAATTTCATCAGGAGGACAGTCCAGTCCTTAGCTGCTTCATATTCTATATTTTGATAATAAAGATGCTGCATAAACAATCATGAAACAGAAGTGACTCAAAAGAGAAACTGTAGTATTTTTCACTGTGGGAACGATGCACGCATCTAAAGAATCGTAAAAGCAAATTGATTTTCAGAAATACGACAGATAACACACCCACATTTGTCAACAGGAACATAAAGACCTTTTTGTGAAAATTAACACTATGATAATAACTGTTTAGTTTTAAAATATCCTGGACATTTTTGTCCCAATTAAAAATATATATTTATAAGTTTGTATTTATAAGCTTTATAAGCTTCTGTTTTCTGGAGGTTTGTGGCCCTGCCTGTAGCAGGGAGGTTGGAACTTGATGATCCTTGGGGTCCCTTTCAACCTAAGCCATTCTACAATTCCATGATTTAACTTTGACTTTAACTAATTGTACAGACTTCAGTGATAATTTAAATGCTTGCACATTGTCTGTGTTTAAACAAGATGTGCCAGATTTTATATATATATAAAATATTATTAATTGGAGTTATGCTCAGGACCTTGTGGATATGAGTCTTGTATCAGCTCCTGCTAACACAGAACTAGTTGATACACTTGATATGGAAGCATAAAATGTAAAGCTAACAATCCAAAACTACAAGGAACCAGGAAGGTCAGCCATAAAATGTAAGATAGGAAACTGAAAAACAATGACTAATGATTGAAATGCTTGAAGAGATTAAGTATGAAGGTCAAGTGAGAAAGATTAATTCAAGGATATATGCCAATACAGCACAGTACGTGTTTATATTGCACTTTCCTAATCAATGCTACAAGGTCTTTAAAAAAATAATAACTGATAATGCTACTAGCAGAGACATGCCAGATTCACAGAATCAGAGGAAATGAGCTTGGCAAATCTGGAAATAAATACTACCAGCTACTAGTATCTTGTCCATCTGTACACAAAAACAATATTGCAATAATGACTTCGCTTGTTTCAGTTGCAGTCAAAAGCTTTTCAGCTATTAGTCACACACATATAAACACCCACAGAGTTTCACTGAGAGGAATTACCCCACTTGAAGGTGGCAAGCTGAGATAACAGCCAACAAATGAAGTCTTCCAGTCACCAGAATTTAAACTTCTCCTTCTGAAGCAAGAAGCACATGAGGAGCTAAGTGCATGATTCAAATAAGTCATAAGTCCTATACAGAGATTCACGTGTATGTACATATTTGTATATTTAGAGACAGCTTCCACCAGTCTCCTTGAGGCCCGTAAGCAAAAGCTAAACTAATCGCACAACTTGAGACCTTGAATATAAGATAACTAACGGGAGGTTTTAATTAGCTTTTCATGAAATCTTAGCTGGGCACTATTTTTATTGAAGAAATTCCTGAAAACTCAGCACTGTTACTATATACTGCTCTATATTTCAGACAGCAAGGAGTCTTCATGTCCCAAGACTCTCCACATATTTTTTCTTTATAAAGTCCTGGTTGAAATAACTGAGACAATTAAGTTTTGTCACAAGAAATATCTGTAGTCAAAGTATCAACTTCTGAAAAGTTAGCCTAAGAGTCATCATTTGGCCTCTTTTCAAGGATATTTAAAGAGTGTGTTACTTCCAATCGAGGCAATTAAAGATCTCGTCAGTGACAGAGCAGGGTCCTAAAGCGCACTTGCAGGCTGAAGTCTGCACTAGGCTCAGGCACTCTCATGAGCTTCAGCAAACACAAGCAGCTTTGCAGAGGAAAGAGGTGTGTTTACATAAGCCTTTACAGCTTGCCACAGTGTTTCTCACCTTACCCTTTTGAAGACATAGTTCAAAGACAAAAATATCTATAACCTCAATCAACCAATAAAGAAAAACCTCTTAGTTGACAGTGATCTAAATCTATATTTAAAAAGGAGGAAAAACACACACAGGATCCAACAATGTACAACTATTTTCCAAAGTTCTGTGTAACCAGCAATTATCCAAATATTTGGATATCCAATATCTAAAAAGATTTATGAAAAACCATCAACAGCTGGAGAAAAGTGTGTCTTTTTCATATATTCAACTGGTAACATGAAGCTTAACTTGCATATTTAATTTTTCATATTATTGTTCCTCTGAGATTTTTTATTATTATAACAGTTACTTCAGCTCGTTTTTGTACTTGATCCTTCAAAGAACCAAAGAGAAAACTCATTATTTTAATAAAATAATTCCTGTACTCTCTGACAAATCATAACAAAAACAGACTTCCCACATCTGTTAAGCAAACAACTTAAAAAAAATAAACCCTTTGTATTGTTCGACTGTGCACACTGAGCTTCTTTCGTAGCTATTTGTACTTACACGGTCTTTGTCATCAGCAACATCACAGAGAATGTCATCCAGATCCAAGATGCCACCATCCCCATGCTCCAGTCGATGTACTTGTATCCAGTAGTTTGGATCCTGCACAAAGGGAGGAAAAAGCAATCAGAGATCAAAAACATGACAGAAAAAGGTTATCACACCCAATACAATGATCATCAAGGTTCTAAAAACACTCAGCATTAAAATACATATTTAGTTCATAATCCTGTAATATAATATAAATTAAATCACAAAGCCAAAGCATTTTTTTTCAAATAATCATGAATGTGCTTTCACATGATAAGCATGATCACAGTTCTAACATTAGCACACAAGAGAAAGAGGTTCCCAGAGTTACTAATTTCACGCACCGTGTGAAAGGAAAACACATCCTCTTCTAAATGAACCACCTCAGACAGTGGTCAACAGGCACAAAATTGTAAGGGGGGGGGGGGGGGGGGAAGAAAAGAAAAAAGAAAAGTGTGTTTGCTTATTTTGTTGATTTTTTTTTTTCTATGTGATAGAAGTTTAACAGCTTGTCTTATGGATAGAAATCAATACTGAAGTGTACTGAAATGGTATGAAAGGGTTTCAACCAGTGCTTGCTGCGTTGGTAGTGGGATATCTGAGTTACATAAAAGGAACACTTTACATTTTAATTAAGAAAAGATGTGTATATATATATGCATGTGTTTTTACATATGTAAATATGCCTACCAGTAATTGGAAAGACTAGCTTCATAGCTTTTACTATTACTTTTAGTACAGAAGGAAGTCATAACCGAAAGAATAACAAAGCATCCACAAAGTGTCTTCTGCGTGTTCTTACATCATGTGATTGCTGACTACATCTCAACTTGCTATTCTTAAAAGGTCTGTTTTCCAATAGGCAAAAGTTGTACTATAAACACACAACCTGAACAAGATACGCAATCTTTTCTTTCTTCTCAAATATTCCCCCTTAACAAAGCCAATGCCCCAGGCTGTTGTTAAGCATAAATAGAATAGCAGAGCTTTGTTGCTTTTCACAGAGCAGACATGAATGCAGAAAGCAACTATTTGAGGACCTTCAAACTTGCAACACCTTGCCAAGTGTGCCTGCCTCCCTAGAAAAAGTCACTAGCATCAACCTCTTTTCAGGTATGAGAGTCTGGAAGTCAAAACATTTGATGTCTTAAAGGACAGAACAGAAGAAAAGGGCCAACCAGAAATCCTCCAAATCCATACATATTTTTAAATCTCCAAAGTACACGCTGCATGAAATTTAGGGCAACACGCTCCACAGAAGAACATCAAATGACATTCATTTTGTTTGTGATGTCCTAGAACTCTATTTCCCAAGTATGAAAAGCAACTCTGTATGTGATACATTCACATGCTTTTGGAGAAATGTGATAACCATGAAACTTGCCTCATTTCTATCTCAGGAAATTCAACTGAAAACAGTCACTAACCAAGAGATTTCTGAAATTAAATTTATGGTGTTTTTCTCTAAGTTCTGTAACTATTGAAGATCATTACCTCACATTTCTTCTAAGCAAATACTTATCATACAGTTAACTGATTTCCCTAATGCGTGGCTTTTTCCTCAAACTGGAATTAGCCTCACTGCACTTTACAGGAAATAACTCACCATCCACTTACATAAAGTAAAAATTCAGAAATAATTTAAAACAACACTACATTACGCACATTATCACACATGCAGAGGAACTTCAAGATGCTAAGAAACTTCAAAGACCCTTAATGAACAAGTTCTCAAGCAAAGTGCATTAAAGACGTGCCTTTGTAAATTCTGCTCTAAGGCTGAAAGGAAAGAGCTTTCTTCATCCTCTATCCCATTACAAAAAGCTCCTCTCTCTGGTACCTAGACCAAACCCTGAGACACAGTTATGAACATCCAGGCTTTGAAGGCACAAGAGAACTGACGGGCTAGGAATCATCTTATGGTCTTGATTCACATTCCCACTGCTAATTAATACAGCTCAAAAAAATCTATCAAAACAAACAACACACAAACTCAAAATGGAACTTTAATATTCCTGCCTGCTTTTTTTTTTTTTTTCCCCCTTTCTATCATAAGTACTTCCCACCTCCAAGGCAAACATAAGAAACGTGAACGATTACGGTATCAATAGTAGGAACACCCACTTCTAAAGCACTATTGTGCTATTTCAGTACATTCAATCTGCATTAAAAATAGCTTTGATAAAAGCTGCATCACTTTTGCTAATTAGTTCCTTTAAAAGTTTCTCAATATTACATAAGAAGTTTGAGATAGACTTCATTTTTTCTGCATTACCTATTTGTTGTGCCATAACCTCAACTACTCTGGTCGCTTTTCCTGTTTGACAAGGTCCTGATACAAAACAGTAAGTTAGCAAGACCAGACAAGAAATATATAAAACTAGTTTGGCAAGAATTTACTCTGGCAGGATTTGGTAAGTAAATATGAAATAACAATGAAACTTTTCATTAAAGCCTTCTCCAAACTTCACAGAGCAGTCCTTCTCTTGAGGCCCTTTTCCTCCATTAAAGTTTTCCCATAAATCAAAGACTTGGAGGGGGAGGCTTGGGAAGGAAGAGTTCCAGCAAGGAGTGGAAAAATCACGTGCTGTAGAGATTAGTTATAACATACCCCCTGCACCACCTCCCCACTCCTCCCCCCTCAAAAAATAAGGAAAAAAAACCCTAGTGATTTTACTGCATTAATAAAGTTCTATGCACGGCCTTGAATTTCCAAGCTTAAATCTATGTAATAATTACACAAACAAGATGGAAACATATAAATTGCACAAATGCTCAAACTGAAATTCCTGGCCTGTACTCTGTCTACAACAAACACACGTTGCATAAGAAAGAGCTTATATGCTCTATTTGCTAAATGCAAAAGAGACTGAACCAAGATCAGCACTGACTTGAATTCAAGTACTACTACATTGACTTTACAAGGATATATGTATTCACTGCTTGGTCAAGTTACATTTCTCCACTGCAGTCATTAAACAGATATTCCGAATTTCCCATATGAAGGTAGTATTGCAGTCCTCAAACATTTTCTGAAGCAGTCAGAATTACTGTTTTGGCTTCGAAGAGTTAGTGATTCATAATGTAGAAATTGGCACCAAACAGAGTTTAGTAGAGTTACTTCATCAGTGGGGCAGATTGCCCCAATGACTCCTTCAGGACACCTCAGGGACCTTCAGGGTCACAGTTTCCCAGTAGCAGTGCAGAGCTCCAAATGCGGTCTCATCAACAGAGAACTCTCTCCAACAGTAACTCAGAGATGCCTCCTTACAGAGTATGGAAAGAGACGCTTGCAGGACTGAGGCACTCACATATTAGACACAAAACATAAAGACAACAAAAAACATTGAGTCTAGAAGGCAGAAATGTCAATTTCTGCAAAGATGAAAAATAAACACTAAACAAAACAAAATCTGTATGTATATATTGAGACTTTTTTCATGAAACCTGCTTTAGAATGTTTCTGGTTAAAGAAAGCATTATCACAGACATGAATATTTTACTGCAGTTTCAAAACATGACTTTGGATATTACAGTAGATTTCCACATGTTTGTCAACAAAACAAAGCCATGCTAATAATCTCTCGCCCTTCTCATGATTGCCTAAAATGGTCTACAGATTTGCAGTGAATTTAGAGGTATCAAAGCATACTTTGATAGAAAACTCAGAACTACACTGCTCTATCAGTGTGGAAATTAGCAACGTGTAATATTTCACAAAAGCTATATAAATGTCTTTGTCACTGGTGCATGTAGAAGAACTAGCAAGTTCACTTCATTGAACAAAAGGACAGAAGTAATGCTAAACCTGATTTATAACATCTTCATTTAAATATTGCATCACTCAGCTCAAGTCTAAGCAAGTCAGATCTCCTGTTTCCTGTGCACACCCATCTAACTATTCTACTTGATGGTGATTATAAAGGTACTTAGAGTTTAAAATCATGAGCACCACATTTTCTGCTCCAACGTCCTCTATAATGGAAGATAAATATTTGCTATGTGAACACTAACAGAGAGTGGAAGCAAGAACGGTTTAGCAAAGCTCGTAAAAATGCAGTCATTCATATTCTGTTTATTCCATATGACACAACTTGTAAAAAGCACAAAGGAAAAACTGAGAAAACCATTAGTTTAAGTAATATCATTCAGTATTCTATAGCTAACAATGTTATGTTCCCACATAGTAGAAACAAGGAACATATGTGGAAAACAATATCTAGAAGCAGGAATGGAAACTATAATTTGTTCTTAACTAGTGGCATAGAGAGTTTTCTTATGCTTTTTATTTCTAAATGTGTGCCTTAGTTTTTGCAAACATACACATTCCAAAAATATATGTTTAAGATTAAACATTACAATAAATAAGCTTGTTCTTTGAAATATTTTGCCATGCCATAGGAGAGAGTACCATAAACCTCACTGGAAAGAGCAGTCTACAAAAGTAACTCTGAAAGTAATGCCTCCTATTAATTTCCAAGGAAGCTACAGTAGATACAAAGAGCTCAATCACACTAGTTGATAGAGCACATTCTCATCTACAGAACACCATTTCTCAGTCACCACCATAAGCTGTGTATCTGACCAGTGATGAATAAGACCCTTCATGCCATGCTCGTAAAAGTCTGCACCAGCGGAGGTGACCCACTGTCGGTGTCAACACTGCAGAAACACACCACCCACCACCTTGCTATGCTCACATCCACTGTCTGGTTCCCATCAGTGTTCAGCAGGTGTCAGTGAATGTCAGTGGGTGCCATTTTTTCCACTTGGAGGAATTCAGTTCTGTACTTTTGCTTCATACTTCCAAGTCAGATGCCATATTGTCAGACTGCCCCTCTGCTGCCATCTGTCACATGGCAACAAAATGTAATGGAGTGTCACTGGGTAGGTTCAGACTCTACTGTCATACCACCAACATCTACCTCTGATTTGGTGGGCCTACATAATAAAACAGGAGGCGTTACTTTCCGAGCAGCCCTCATGCGTAACAGTAAGCAGAAAAACAGCCTCCTAAAACACCCACCTTATGATGTGTGGTGTTCCTACATGCCACCATGCAGCACCCATTGCTGTCATGTGATTTTCCCTACCATACCACAAGGGTGCCCCAGAGCACCCCAAGTCCTGTATTTGCCTAGCACTGCAGGGCAGTTCCTCATGTTCTGATCCTGCCTGCCCAGAGCCACCCAGCAGGGAGCACTGTGAGCAGGCAGCCGCTCCCCAGCAGGGCCTTCCCGCCCAGGGTGTGTTTCCTCACCCCAGGTAGGTGTGTACCTGCTGCCACTGCCACTTGTTGCACATCTAGAATTCACGTTAAACAGATGGTTTCCACATACAGCCTTATTCTCCAATCTAGTCAAGATAAATTTGCAACAGTATGTTGGGAAGTGGGCTGCCTGTCATGCAGAGCTCACCATGGTTTCCTTAGCTTACTTGATACCATCTTCCCAAAGTGGAGGTGAATTCAATTTGGGTACATTAAGTGCTTTTCAGCTTTAAGCCCTTTTTCATTACATAGCTCCACAGAGGATTTTTAAAAAACAGGGCCAACTAGACAGTTGTGCACAATGAGTGTGGAGCTGCAGGGGCAGTTCCAAAACATTCAATGCAACATTTCCTTCATAAATGAAGAGATAAAGGGAAAGTAAGCATGAATTTCTGGTTTCTGCTTAAAATCACCTGGAATTTGAGGGTACATCAAAACGTGTGTGGCTGAGTGTTCTGAGAACAGATAGAGCTCTTGTGGCAAAAGATTACACACAGATCAAAACTAAGACAATAACCCAGCTCAGGTGTGGACCGGACCTGTCTGCTCAGCAGCATATGGCACTCGGGCATGTTACCACAGGCTGAAAGGAAAATAATGGTTAATAAAAAACGAATGTGTCTGAAAATTTGCCAACAAATTCATTCATTTCCCTGTCTAGCACTGTACTGGAGGAGGGAACCGTCAAAACAAGCTTCCAGGTGCCAAGAAAAAGCCACGAACATTCTTGATGTGAGCTGGGCTTCCATCACTTTGCACAGCCTTGTCGCTCAGCAAGGAGGGCAAAAACCTGGGTTTGCATTGCATCTCATCCCCATCACAAACCTCCTGGAATTTCAGACACAAAGACCTCCTGTGTAACACATGCAGCAGAGGGAAAGGAAAAAAGCAGCTCTGAAGACAATAGCATTCTCTTAGACATGTTGACACCGTGCCATGGACAGTTTGTGATGATTTTCAGCATAAGTATGCTCACCGTGCCTGCGAGAGCACAAGCCTGCAAAATACTTAGCATTAATGAAAGTACTCCTGTATGCCTCAGAAGGCACCAGATACCAGCAACTCAAGGTACCAGGCCGAGCTGAGCTACTTCTTCCTTTCCCGATGGCAATCCACCTGCAGTCACTGCTTTCCTCCCAGTTTTGGAGCATGTTTGCTCTACCTTGCCCAGTGCCCCATGAAACAAAAACAGGGCTATGAAGAGTACAGAAAATCACTGAACATGGAACACTAGAAGATAAGACTCATCCTTTTCATCTTTTTGCTCCTTAACCCAGAAAATTGCTCTTTGGAATCAGTATCAAGCTGAAGTACATTTAGCAGTATTTTGTACAACAGAAACAAGGATGTACACCAAGGAAGGTTACTTATCCTGCCCTTAAAAGCATGCTTGGTCAGGGATTCCATTTTTTCATTAATTACACACACAATGTCTTCAACCGAGTGTTACATAAATAATTATGGATATGAATCAGTTATGAAAAAGAGAAAAACATGCAGATCTGATCACTGCAGAATGTTGTTCCACTTTTACATTGACCAAAACTGTTGCAGCCCCACTAAAAGGGCTTTTACTTTGCAAAACTTCACTCAAGATAATATCTGAACATCTGGCTAGTATCACTTTTCCCGAGACAATGAAATGTTGGAAAGAGTCTTTATGAAGTAGAAAGCAATGTTAGGTTTTCCATGCATCCTACATGTACATTTTTAACAGTAACAGTCATTTACTTAAAAAGTTACGACACTGCATTATGGGGTTCAGTCCTCAGTATAGAAGCCTGATAGCCAAACTATTGAGACAATCATTAGAGCACTTGAAAAACAAAGTACCTCCAAAAACACACTAAATTGAAATAACGTGGTAAGTTACTGGAACACTACTACATATTGAGTTGTGTTGCATTACTACTAGAGTACAAAAGCATCAAAGAACTACTGGATCTTTCCCCAAACAACAAAAGTTTGCCATTAAGAATAGTGAATTTACTTCAGCTGTCAGCCATTGTGCAGGTCACACTGACTTTCAATACAGATGAATCTCTTCTGAAACAAAAGTGCACTCAGCAACTTCCTGAACCTATCAACAAATTAGTCCAAGATGTACTCCAGAGGCAACCCAGAAATACTCCTGTTTTCTACCCTACAAAGTTCTAGATAAAAATACTATGTCTTAAGAAGTGTAATCCTTTCTATTAGTGTGTTAGCTTTAAAACCAAGGTTTACCAAGCCATGAGAAATTACACCTTTATCTTAAATCAGCTTCACACTATCTGTTAAGTATCATATCAACACACTACTGGTTAGCATCCCATCCTGGCACAGTTTGGGCTAGAAGGAACCTTGGGCAGCCCCAGTCCCAGGTGCAGCACCCAGCTGTGACCCAAGCACACTGGGCAGTAGGGCACTGCCCTGTCTCCTGCCCGTGCCCTGGTCCACACTCCTAGCCAGGTCCCCTCCTTTCCGCAGGTGGCTGGGCAGTGGGCTGTTGGCCATCCCAAGCCTTGGACATGCTGTCGGTGTCAGCTCGAAGCTCTGAGGTGACACTCCTCACGCGCAGCCCGGCTGCCACCAGGAGGTGCCGTGCCACAGGACAGGGTCAGCCAACGGGGAAAGCTGCTTTCTGCTGCCAGTAGAATGCGCAGGGCAGCACACCATTAGAATGCACGTGGTTTGAGATTCAATAAATGCTTAAACTTTTATGTTTGCTTGTGAAAGATGAACGCTTGTGTTCTGTTGGTTTTTGCTTTGTTTTGCTTTGTTTTACCCTTAGTGCTATTTGTTTCTGCTGTGCAAGTTCATGTTCACTAGGGAAAAAATAAAACAATGAAGAAAAATATATTGAGTGGGTCTATAAACTCTCTCATGTCCATGGTGTGAGCACTGAATAACATCATTTCTCTTAAGCTGCAAGGAAAATTTAATATGGGATTGATTTCTCTGTAGGAAAGCCCTAGATCTATATTCTAGCACTGCCACAGCCTCCAAGTGTGCCAAATCCACAAGAGAAGTAAGAACAATTTGTCCTTTTCACTGTATTTTGCTGTAGTGTAGAGCAAACACAATCAATAATGCAACAAAACAGTGTATCGTTAACATTTTATTATTATTAGCTTCAGATTACAGATATGAAATATGGCAGCTAGGTCCAGAATTCACAATCATGCGTTAATATACTGACTACCCTGGCACACAATCTTCTATGCAGGGACAACAGAATTTGGGCAACAATGGTGAACAAATGCAGAACATCCTTGGCTTGCAGCCTGACAATGCACCCATAAGTGAATCTGAAGGGAGAAGTGATTTCTGTTTCTCCTAAGAGCTTATCTTTCATCCATCCATCATTACAGCATTGCTTGGATGTAAACTTACATTGGTTTTCATCCACAATGAAAGCTCTTCAAAATCAGTACCAGTTTCAGACTGGAAGAACGTTTTTTTATTGGGATATGTGTGTGGCTTTTATTCACACATAGATGATGTAGATTGATGTGCATAACTGATCTATGCTTATTAAGCATTAGGAAGGAAAAAAATTGCAAGTCTGACCAAATCCTTCTTTCAAGGGAAGACTGGGGAGGGCAGAAATACACTTTTCTACCCTAGTAGCATCCAGCATGAGATGAAATAATACATTTTAGAAACGTACTGGCAAGATTTTCATTTGAGGGACATTAATATCAAATGCCATGAATGGTGGAAACAAAAAAATTTGATATACACTCCTGAGTGAACGGAGTCGATTAATCCTGTATTATGTGAACTCTAAGCTATCATTAATACACATGGAGAGTTGCAAGTACATTACTACAAACAGAGCCTGATATTTCCAGCAGCCTGTAAGCCATATAGTCAGTGAAAAATACAAAACGTCCCTCTCTGTTCGCACGACTCTTACTTCTCTGGAAGCCTCAAAGTCAAAGTGTGGTGGGAAGGACTTTGCAGTATAAACAGCTTTGCTGAACCATGGGGAAGGAATGCAAAAGTTACAAGGAATCAAAGGAAAGTTTATTGCTGTTTAGGTCAGCTATGGTAGCTTACATTTCTGATAGGATTTAGAGCTTTATTAATTGTTCAAGCGAAAGGATTTCATACTGAGAGCAGAACCACGATTAGACAATAGGCAACTATGTAAATGATATAGATAAAGCACTCATACAGTGCTATGTGTTCAATAATGAGGATAAATGTGGTCTAGGAAGGTATGAATCAACACATTATCTCTACAGAGTAAAATAGGAAAGCACCTGCCCTTGCCAGGTGGCCCAACCTCTGTGCTTGCTGCTAATAACTAAATGGGGGACTTAAAGAGTTTCCAGTGCGTACTATAAAACTGTTCCCAAGTCCACAATGACCTTGCCACCATTTGCATGGCAAGGCAAATGCCAACATCTTCCCTTCCGTCATCCTCCACAGCCTTGTAGAGACTGTGTCTCACACAACAGCCAGCTTTCTGTGCACCCAAAGCAGGCTGACGTGAAGCACCCACCATTGTACCTTTTTATTTTGTACCAACAATCAGAGAAGCTTCACTAACACACGCGTGTGCACACCCACATGAGGGCCTGCAGGTCAGACACACTGAGATCCTTGTTTTTGAAGCTGCTAGCTGGAAATAATCAGAGCAGTCTGTTAATCTGTCTGCTAAATACTTTCCAAGATATTTTAACCAAAACAAGCCTTATTTTCATCTCTGGGGGGAAATTTTAACAACAATATTCAGCTATTATTTTTCCAAACTGCTCAATATTTGGAAGCAGTTTGGACAGTTCAGCATTCTCTTACGGCATGAAATGAAGCGCAGTCATTCACTTCTGGACACTTAGCATTTATCCAAAGCTTACAGTGCAATCACTGCAACAATTATATTCATCATTATTTTTATGTCAAACAAAACAGATATGCCAATCTATTTGAATTCAAGGTTCTGAATGGTACCAATCCAGAGCAGGAACTGTGAGGCAGGGCTCCAGGAATGGGTGAAGGAGGAAAAGCACCTTTACCTCCAAGCTCTTAAAATTAATAATCACTGGGATTGTCTTTTTTTTTTTTCAAAAGTGTTTGTAACTTTTATAGATAAAACCTTAGGAAAACAAATAAATAAAAATACCCTAAGGTAGCCTTAGATTAATATGACTGTATTATAACTGTCTGACCATGTTGCAAGCTATTACCACCTTTTATGATTAAGCATAATAAGCACATGGCAGGCTGGAGACTTCAAGGAAAAAATAAAGACAGAACTAATGCTGAGTGCTACCAACTCCACATTTCACTCTTCCCACTGTTCCAATTTAACTTCAACTGTGAAGACCTCACTGCACTCTACAACTTCCTGAAGGGAGGTTGTGATGAGGAGGGGTCTGGTCTCTACTCCCAGGCAACAAACAGGACCCAAGGAAGTGGCTACAATAGTTGTACTAGAGGAGGTTTAGATTAGACATAAGGAAAAACTTTTTCTCTCAGAGAGTGGTCAGGCACTGGAATGGCTGCCCAGGGAAGTGGTGGAGTCGCCATCCCTGGCAGTGTTTAAGAGGCGTCTGGATGAGGAGCTCAGATATATGGTTTAGTGGCTTGTGGTATCAATGGTAATGGGAGGACAGTTGGACTAGATGATCTCGTAGGCTCTTTCCAATCTTGTGATTCTATGATTCTGTGATAAGCCCACACTTAGTTCTAAGGTCACTGGTTACAGTTCTTCCTCTCAATCCTGCAGTACTCCTTTTTCAGTTCAGTATCTATGCTCAGATCTGGTCCAAGCCAGTTTAACTAACAGAAACTCCCACTCCATAAGTAGTGAAGAAAACATACAACAGTAAAACCCCAATTCCACATCTTGCCCTCAGCCCTCATCACACCAGTGGCTCTACCCTTACTGGTCTCACTTTCCAAGTCCTCTCATTTCCCTCAATCTCATTTATGGTTCCAGAATTCCATTTATTCCAAAAATTACCTGGCCTCTGAGGCTGCCAGGTGCACCACAATGTCCCCGTTCTTCCTCTCCCTTCTCCCAACCTGTTCTTCTCCTTCATCATCTGCATTTATGTATAGTTCACAATCACTTCCATAGCTGGCCAACAGCAGCAACGGAGGGTACTTCCAAGATATTAAAGCAAACACAGATGACAACTACTGGGTGGGGAAAAAAAAACAATACACTATTTAAAAGCATATAAAGCACATGTTTTCCATTTACGACACCACAATCACTCCACTGATATTCCTTCCAACTTTACCTCGCGATACCCTCACAGATGTAGCTGCATTAGTACATTAAACACTGAAAAATGAACTCACTAATGCAAGAAGTTGGGGCATAGCATTAAAAACCTCATTCTACTTCCTTAGTTATCTTTTCCTTGTCACCTATAGCGATGGGGAGCAGCTAACAGCAGGGCACTGAATTCTAAGCCATTACACATTTTCCCAAATTGCTTAAATCTCATAAAAGCAAGTTTGCACTCGTCAAAATTAAAGCAGAAGTCTTGATTAAGAAAGAAGCAAAACCAGCTAGTCGTCTTGACCAGAAAAGGAAAAAAAAGATACACATCAAAACCAGTAAAGTCTTCTCAACTGTACAGTGAGTATATCACATAGGGGATTGTAAAGGCAGCTTCATTTTACCAGCTCAGATAATCTGTGTCTGTAAAGGTTTGATCAATGCAAGAACGATATGAAACACTGGTGTTCTCAGTCCTAACTTGTAATGTGGTCCAAGATAGAAATTCCCATTTTCATAGCATACTCAACCTTGGCAGAAAATAGATAAATGACTCAAAACTAAGTAGTGTAACAATGTTAGAAGCAGAGTAAAATGTAATGCAATATTCCATCTGCAGTCATACCCTCCAGTCTTTTCAAAATCAAGTCACTGTGTTTCCTCTCCTGCTAGTCAAGTAAGGAAGCAGACTTTACTTGATGAAACCTGTGTTTGAGACTTCCAGTTTCTAGATCCTTATACGCTTCAAGAAGCTGACTTGATGAAAATGTTTTCAGTAAAACCACAGACCTATTTCTTAGAATGCTTCAAAACACCAACAATGCGTTTTACATAGGACTGATGGAAGGAGAAAAAAATCAAAGCAAGCAAGGCGCATTCAATTACACATAGCTCAAACTTTCACAGAAATGTTTGATGTTTTTTTTAAGAACTGCAAATTTTAGTTTAAGTAACTCCTCTAAAATAACCGCGGTACATTTGAGACTAAGAAGAACAAATAGCAAACCCTGACTAATGAGCGTCAGAAAAAAACAAGTTCTTAAAAACTTCACAAGGCTTTTTTTTTTTCTGAAAACCTGTTTTTATTATTCATCTGGACTCACTCCAACTGGTGCCACCTAGAAAGGCACCAGCATCTCTTGCTATCTCCCAGTGATCAGAGCATAACCACGGCTGTTGTCACTTGCATTATGATAGTGATGTAGGCTCCACACAAGAAAAGAAAAAAACTGCTTGCTGTTCTGTAACCACACATAATAGCAAAAATAAAAGAGCCTACTGAAATAGAAATAGACTCAAATGTGGCATCTTTCTGACTGTTGCAACATGTGTTTTAGATAGCATACATTAACAGCTCCCGAGCCAGCACTACATCAAGCTAACAAGAGTTTTAAACCATCTCATCTAACCACAACCTCCATCCATGTATTTTTGCAAAACACTTCAAACGAATTAATTCAACTTTGCAAGTTATTCCCTAGCAACCAGCAGTCGTTTGTTGTGCCTCTTCTCCTCCACATTAATAGCAACAGCACTGCTAAAAATACAATGAAAGTTTCAATAACTGGGATAAAAATATATTTATTTTAAAAAATCCCACATGCTATTTTAAACAGCGAGATGTCTGAAGTGACAGAAGTTCACAAGCTACAAAACTATCTCGTTGCATATATAAAACCCACTCTTCAGTTTTTAAGAATATTATTCTTAGAGAAAATCTGCCACAAAAATTTGAATTCTCTGACTCTTCTCCTGTGCTCTATTTGATTCAGTATAGAAAACAGAACAAGAAAAAAACCCATCACAACTGATGTACATTTGAAACTGAAAACACTAAGAAAAAGGAAAGCATTTTCCAGAGCCTGAGCACGCACTGTCATTTTCCAGTACTGACTGCTCGCTTTCTAGTGGAGAATTCTTCACCAGAAAGCCTTATGGCTGCTATCATGTGCTTTCTGCTGCAGGCACATAAAGAAATCATGGTTGTGCACAGATGAAAGCCCCAGAGCACAGGGCACAGGCTAACCCCACATACAGGCCAGTTATAAGCAATACCTCCCACATTACCCAGGGATTCGGCGTCTCTGTTGCTTTATGAGGGATACTGCTGAGAGAATTCCCAAGAAAGTTCCCAGTCTATATTTAGTCAACTTTTTCAGATATGGAGAGGTCATGAACTTCCTTACTTTGGTGTGACAGAGGGAGATCTACAGGCTGCAAGCTAAAGATAAAGTTGGCTGGAGGCCGTTGCTGTCTTCCAAGCAGAAAGCATTTCCAACTCACAAGCCCCACGCTCCTTCAAAATGAAGCAGGAAGGGGAAAAAAAATCTAAGTTTTGCTGGATTTTTCTGTATCAGTTCTAACACAAGGGAGAGGCAAGAAACCTCTTCATTTAGTTCTCAATTTAAAAACCAGACTGTTTATACAAGAACATGTAAGAGATTGCACGACTATAAAGTAGGTGGGGGGACGAACACTGCACACACACTGGGTACTGGAGGAAGAGGGATTATGTTCTCCCGGCTGTCATGAATCAGACACTGACTCACAGCAACGCTCTGGGCCAGGCCAAACTTCTGTTCCAAGTTCGCGTGCATGGATTTCATCAGGAGGTTTGCACTGAGCAGTAAAATTTAGCCCTAATAACATTTTATGTTGCTGGATGACTTGCATCTCTTCCACCCTTCCTCTTTTGTAGGATTTCTTTTTGCTTTTAAACAGCATGTACATTTGGCCCTAGTAATGTTGTTCTCATCCTGTCTGGAAATATAAAATGTAACAAAAATTAGCATAAAATTCTGTAACTTAAGAGAAGAGAAATATTTTAGACACAGTGATGAGGAACAGAATCATAGATATATCTCAGTTGGAAAATACTCCCAAGAACACCAAGTCCAACCATCAGCATGCCCTGCTGAGTGCCATCACTAATCATGTCCCTTGGTGACACGTCCACACACCTCTTAAATACCTCCAGGGATGGGGACTACATCGTTTTCCTGGGCAGCCTGTTCCCATGACTGAATCCTCACCCTTAGGAGAGCTTCCTTCAACACCAACTCCCCAGAAGCACAATTTGACGTAAAAACACCAATCCTTACAAAGTTTTCCTTTGAGAAGAAGATTCTCCGATGTAGACACTGATGTCAACAATGTCAACACCCAGCACCCAGGTTTGGGGAGTGGTTGCAGAGAGCAGCCTCACAACTCAGCCTCCCATCTCAGCCTCTGAAAAACCTTCTGTGTGCAGTAGGAAATGCTTTTTACAAAAGCTGCTACTTCTCTTGAAATGCCATATTAAAATCTAAACATCTTTTTTGTCACAAAACAGAAATCCTGTTCACCAGTTAGTTCTATGTAAAACCTGCTTACTTGAAGTCTTCCTAAGCTTCAGGAGTTCAAAAATATATTTGTTAAACTGTCTGGGACTCAAATATTTCAGACCTCTCAACCTACGTATCATTTTCAGACGGTTTCAACATAAGACCAAAATTAACACCGTGAGAGTCAAGTACTCTCTTAAATTATAAAGATTAAAAAAAGAAGAAGAAGAAAAGAAAAGAAAGCAGTCATGAGCTCGAGAAGGTTTCATGCCTGCTATGAGGGGTACAATTCTGTTGCACAGTACAGTGTAAGTCTATATGGGCTGTTCTCTGCACCGGCCTGTAAAGTAAGAGCAAAAGGAAAAGTCTTCATGCATTCAGAGCATGTCATGTTTTGTAAAATGACACAGATCAATTAGAATTTAGCACAGTGATGTGTTACAGTGATCTTTTATACACTCTTCTTCACAATAAAACTATTAAAAAGTACTGTGTAACTTCTACCGTCAGTCTTACCTGGATGGCTGATATCAGAGGTTTATAAAGAAAGAAAAAAAAACTTCATTGAAAGTTTATTATTCCACCACTTTGATAAACTGCACTGCATGTGTCTCCCAGGATTCATGGGGACAAAAATTACATCTTCAATTTTACCACTGTTTCTTTCCATCAGAAAGTGAAATCTGTGCTTTTCATACTTAGACTCAAAAGAGAAATACCAAACTGAAATAATTAAGATCAGAATATGAATGAGAAACATCAGAAACAGTTGCATACCTATTTATGTTTACAGATAGTTGGACCTGGGCCACAGTGGAAAAGATGCCTGCACTCTGATCTACTACATTATCATGATCAAAAATGGTAAGAAAAAAAAAAATCCCAGTTGTTCCTGGTTTGGGATTTTAATACTTAAGGACCCAAAGAATTGTAGAAGGAAAGCTGTATTAGGAAGGCAGTTTTATTTGAATGCATTCCAAAATAAGAAAGGCCTTTTGGCAATTACTGAAAGCTCCATCCAGACAGAAGCAAGCAGCCAGGGAGCAGATGTATGGACAGGGACGTCCCACGCATAAGACATGCCTACAGTCCTAACCCGTGAGTGCAAAGCTACCTCTAGTTCTGCACCAGGATTATCCACAGCTGAATGTCATGCCAGCAGAGTGAAATTACAATATACCTGCAATGGGCTGAATCCTGGTCCCTGTGCCAGCCGCATTGCAGTCCTTGCATGGGCTCTGCCCCAATGCCCCTCTGCCCTCCTGGCCACCTCCGCAGGCAAAACAAGAGAATGAGAGAGGGCTTCAGGCCAGAAGTAAACATCAGTGTGCTCTAACCAGCAGCAGAAGAGTCTGGGGAAATGACAAACCACCACCACTGCAATCACTTCAGAGGCTTGGGGTTTTTGTCCCACACTGAGGCCTGAAGAGACTAAATTATAGGGATAGGGCCTGGATTAGCCAGGGAGAGCAGAGGGGAGGGCAGATAGAGTAGCATTCAGAAAAGAAAAGAAAAAAAGAGGGAAAAAAAGACATAATTACTAATAGATCTCCATCCATTAAAAGATAAACTCATCATTTCTGCTGAACTCTGAAAATCATGGTTTGTCTTCAGACTACAACTCACAGCTCAGATTTTCACAACACATCAGTCACCACAAGATAAGCACAGGTTTTTGTGTCATTAACTCAAATTTAGCTTTAGGTTATTGCTGCCTTCATAACTTTTTCCTGTTTCAAATCTTAAAGGAGAAACAGGATCAGGGAAAGGTTATTTGAGACTTCTGTTTCATGCATTCCCTTTTGATTACAGACTAAATCCAAAAGAGACTCCTCAAAGGCCAAGATAAACGTGCAATCATATAATTGGTTCTGGCTGCAGCAGCCCTGCAGTCAGTAGAAAGTGTCCCCAGCCCCCACCCAGGCATACCCTGTGCTTCAAGGGGCATTAAACCCTACTCACTATTTGCCTGACAAGCCATACACACACTCTACAGAACTGTAATGCCAGGCTCAGGCAGTGATGGTGGATGCACAATGAAGAACCCTCATCTCCTGCCAACACATTTGTAAGGCACGCTTGCACTGCTCTCACTTGCTCCAACTCACTTCCAGCAAGCATTTTAACCTGACCTAAAAGGCCATGTACTCATCTCAAGAGATTCCTGCAAGCCCTGTCTTCACAATGGAGCAATGATAACAAACATTTGCAAATTTTTAAATGCCAAATGCACAAGAACCACTTAGGAAGGAGAGCAAATAAATGAAGTTCAGAAATACACTTAATGCAAACCCCATGAGAGGAGTCAAGAGGAAAACAGTCATTTTGCTATAAAACAGGTATTATGCTGTGACACAGGGCAGTCGGCACATATGAATAAATAATGGAAGTGTCATTATGCATTAAATGTCCATTTAATAGTTAGTTCATGAGTTTACATAACTCCCTTCTTCACTAAATGAGATCACACTCAATGCACATACAGGAATTAACTGCAAGCAACTAAAAGGAAACTTTCAGACTTAATGCAAATGACTTCAGGGATGGCCAGGATAACTTAAGGAATTGCAGCATAACGTTATTAGCAGAAGTTCAGGCCAGCTGTGACATGCAGGACAGAAGCAACTGGAGGTCAGATATGATGATCTCAACTGCACTGCCTGTCCCTGGGAAAATATCAGTGCAAAGGTCTGAGCCTTCCCAGTCAATTCTACATACGTTTTTGTTGCATATTTTGTTCCCAAGTCTGTTGATTATAATCACTGCATTTGAATCAGGACCAAAAGTGCTTAAATTCAAAAACATGAAATCAAGACTAAAGTTACTGAGCAGCCCAGGACAAAAGAGGATGAGGTCAGTTTTCTTCAGCTGCTTTATGACAGTAGAAAGGAGAACCGAAGTACACTTAGGAACACGGCTCAATGGACAAGTTCACTGCAGGCTGAAAAGTGGCAGCAACATCCTCCCCAGCTTCCCATTCCTTCCTGCTCAGAAAAAGTACAAGGGATGGAGGGTTTCCCAAGCCCTGCTCCAGGTGAGGAGTACAACCACACAGACCAAGAACAAGACACCATGACAGAAAACAAAGATGAGTATTACATATCTCTGGGAGGGAATAACATATACCCCAGCCACCATAAACCAGGTGACCTCAGGTAACCAGCCCACAAATGGCCTTTGGTACATTTTTCTAAAGCCCTGGAAATACACAAACCAAATACCGCACCACTGCTGAGCGGTCACATACACACACAGCATTCCCACTGTCAGAGAACAACAGGAGCAATTCCCAGCAAAAGGCACCTCTGAGACTTGCAGCATAAACCCACGTCTGAGACCTGCTCAATAAACACTATTTCTAGAAGGTAAGAAATGCAGAGGGAGAATGCAATCTTCCTCAGGGTCAAGGATGCTCATGGAGCCATCCTGTGTACCCATTTGTTTGAACCATACTTAAGACAAAGCGCCCCCCAGTCACCTGAGCTTTGGCATTCCCTCTCCTGCCACCACTGGGCTGCCAAGGCCACCTCCCCAAGTCCATCCAACCCACAGGAGCATTTTAGCATTCACCCTGCAGATACCAAACGAACTCTGGCAACATCTGGCTTCAGCTCAGCAAATTCTCTGTCTGGTTATGATGAAGCTTTGATCGTAAGTCCAACAGTTCTTAAAAGTCTATATAATTACTCATTTTGCAACAGGTCTTACAGGTGAACATCAAGCTGCACTGCTAACTTGCCCTGTCGATATTGACACTTCTTAAACATTAACAATCAAATAAATAAGGCAGGAATAGCAACCACTTCTGGAAAACTATGTATTTTTCTCTCCCACAGAGAGTCTGAAGCAAACATAACTGGATGAAAGTTGTTTTTAAAGCTGTCAGCAGCAAAATCAACAGTGAACAGGCAGGTTCCATACAATTAAGACTTCAGAGGGAATTAAGCATGTACCCCACACTGACAGGAAGTAAATCCACAGACAAAGCAAATAAAACCCTTTGCCTACTTTGCTCCAAATCTCAGAGTATTATTAAAGTGCCTTTTGCTGTGTACACACGTTTTAAAGATAATTAATTCAGGAAAATGCAAGCAAAATGAAATCTGATTTAGTCAAGTCTTTAAAATACTATGGGATGGCTGGGCAAACATAGCTATGGGTGCATTAAAATGCAGTTACTGATGCACAGTGTAGAAAAGCGATCCACCTCATACCCAAATAAGTAGTGCAATATGGAAACCATGACCAAAATGACAAAAACCAAAACACATACAGGTCAGCTTCCTCTGTTAACTGAATTCACTGCATTAAACAACAAAACTCACATTTCATAGCAAACTGGGTTTTGCCATTCGTAGAATTTCACAGCACTCCACTGACAAAGCTGAACACTTTGCCTACATCCGGTCTTTCAGAAACAGAAAGTGGCATAAGAAAACAGAATCTAAGAGTTCTGCAGGTCATTCACTTTATTTGAAATGAAAACATGAATTCATCCTTTCCCCACAATAAATCGCAGAACATCCCAAGTTGGAAGGGGCCCACAAGGATCATTGAGTTCAACTCCCAGCTCCACACAGGATCACTCAAAACCCAAACCCAGTATCTGAGCGGTGTCCAGACGCTCCTTGAACTCTGGAACTCAGGGCTGTGCCACTGCCCTGGGCAGCCTGTTCTATGCCCACTGCCCTCTGGTGCAGAACCTTTTCCTGTCATTCTGACTCCAGTATCTAGAACTAACAAAGCAGCAGGACTTACTCCTAAAGTACATAATACACCAATGAAGTTGCACATGTGGAGCCCAGGGCTGGGAGAGCAGGTACCTCACTGCAGGCACAGCAGGAGGTGCTGCGGTAAGAAGGGCAAAGGAAACGCATGGACAGGACGCAGTGAAGCACTGCCTCCACTCTTCCAGTTTCCTTCTGTCCTCTGCTGGTTATAATTAATCTCTCAAATAATTGCCTGTTGCACCTACATGTCATACAGTTACACTCATGGGCCTTGTGCTGCCTCTTGACTCATTTTGTTTTTATCAGTTTATATGTTAAGCAAGCTCAGCTTTGCTTCTTTCTTTTTTTGTTTTTTAATGCTTATGATGAATCAGTTCCTCCTGCAGGAACCAGCTATGTTCACTCCACTGCAGCACACTCAAGCTTTCCCCTCCTGGTCCCTGGTACAAATCAGTCCCAGCAGCGCAGCGTCCAGCTGGAGCACAGAGATTTAAGAAACAAAGATGATTCCAAAACACAGACGGGCTGTGTTCAGAGCTGGTGTTGCAAAAAGTGATCTGATGTAGTTCTCTGTGTTCTGCAGTTTCTACCAATTCCTGCATGTTCCCAGTTCTACTAAAAATACTAGGGTACTTTTTTCATTGAGTTTGAAATTCGTATTCTTTAAATCTGAAAGAAGAATGCACGCCAATTCTTCCCCCACCTTGCCTGGTAAGAACATGTTTCTTCTACATCCAAAAAGAACCCCAATAAATTAGGGATACAGATGGAACAGAGGACAGTATGAAGGATATCTGATTGCAATTTTTTGTTATTTTGCTTTTAGGCATTGCTATTTTTTTCAAACCCATTATAATTATTTTTATTTTCAATTCAGAGCTACCATGATACACCAGAAGGCTTTGGAGGGAAAAAACAAAAACACATTATTTCTTTGCAAGAATGGTACTTTGGCAATAGACTTGGGGGTACCTGCCTTTAGTTTCAAAGTACATTTAACATAATGCTGTATAAATAATAAGAACTGCCCCTCAAGAGCGCCAGAGAACCTTGTTTGAATGAAATGAGCAGGAGGCTGCTCCTGCTCCTGCTCCCAGTTCATGCTGCTCGAACAGTATCTGATGGGAACACTCTTACCTGAAAATGCAGAGTAACAACCTCAAATTTTATAACCTCAAGTGCAAAAAACATGGTGGTAAAAATAAATAAAATAAAACCATCACAGAGAAAGTAATTCTTCATGAAATTCTTTGCCTCCCAAAAGCCTACAAAAGCTTTCAATATAAAGCACTCTTACAGACACTGTTCAGCCTCTGTTTAACTAAACGGATGTATTTACCAAATAGACATATTGAAAAAGCACAAGTGCTGCTCAGAACACAAGTGCAAACATTAAATGGGCATCTAAAGCCTTTGCCACAAATACACATGTTCTAAACACTGATTGTGACCTTGTGCAGCACAGCAGTGTGCACAGCTGCTCCTGAAGCCCTGGACTCCTCACATCTGCAAACCAACATCAGTGCAAGAGCTTTCCAGCTCAGGATGCTGAAGCCAAGCAGATGATGCTCAGTAATAACAAAGGAAATGTTACTGCACTTCCTATGCGTATGAATAACCTGAATCCCTTTTAATGCCTACTTTGCAGTCCTGTTCTTTTTTGCTCACTTGAAGTTTCTCAATCTGTCCCAGGAGGACAAAGCTGAGGGGTGACAGGTCCGCAGTGAGACACGCATGAGGGGATCTCATTGTGATCATCCTCTGCTCCTTGATTTAAATGCACTTCCAAAATCAACTGTAAATCTTCTTGATACACAACAGAATTTCTGTTAAAGCAAACCTTCCTAAACACGGAATGGATTTACCAAGTTTTTTGTAAATTATTTTCAATTATTATTTCTAACCACTTTTTCAGTGTTTGAAATGGCAACTCCACTCCGACCTGAATCTACTACTACAGAATTCTTGGTTTCATTGTAAAAACAAAAATAGTCACACCACTGAGTCTTTATTTCCATCTGCAATAATTTATTGGCAACATTTAGCTTGACATCTTCCCCCCACAGTGCAATGCTCTGCTCATGATTAGAGAAACTACAGAAAGGGTCTCCAAAAAAAGTAACACTGGCTTAATGAAACTGTGCATAAATAACCTTGCTAATAAATGAAGGTAAGAAATGCCTGAGTTATCCATCAAGAAGAATGCAATGGGTGATATTACAGGGGAAGGATGGGGAGAGTACCGGGAAAGCAGTAACCTTTGAGGGTAGGAGTCCCACTGCTGCCCCCTGACAGTGACAGCCCTACCCCAGACAGTGGCTGCAGGGACTGGTGCCACCACACCAGGACAAATAGCAGGGGTCTATGGCCCAGCAGATCTATCTGAAGATACAAAGGGATCTCATCTCCTCATCCTCCAGCTGCAGGTAGCTTTGTCTGGGACATTTCAGCCAATGTACACAGAGCTGTGAAATCTCCATTAAAAGAATACACATGCAGCTTACCATTATCAGTACAGGACAAGCAGGTTTGCTAAGCTCAACCTTTCCATTCCTAACTTACCCCAGTTTCCTTCCATGCTCAATTCTAAGGCTCCAGCCCATCACTCCCTCCTGCAGCAGTTACCAGGCTAAAGCAGTGGTGCATCCCAACCAGCTGCACTTCTGTCAAATCCAAACCAAAGTCCAAGCACACAAAAAATCAAGGCTTATAAAAACCAGCTCGCTGTTATCATTGTAAGGGCATCTCCTCGCCATCTTATTAAGGATCTTTTAAACCTGTCATATTTTTAACCCTTCCGCTCCTTCCTTAAAAATGAATACCTCCAGTCTTTCCCTTTCTGTTCTCAGCTATATCACTGAGATAACGTAATGCCTGTAAACAGAACATCCTTCATTCTTCTGTTTTTATTATTATTTATTTACCCAAGTTACAAAGCAAGAAGCAGGTATCATGGGAGCCAACAAAACGCATCAATGCAAAAGCAATTAAATACTCACCCAAGGGAAACTGCTGTCTACTGAAATGAGATACAAGCTTCATTTTGTTGTCATCAAAGAATTAACTAGGGAACATGCCAATAATTTATAAAGGAGTAGACACCAGCAGAAATGGTAAGAGGAGGGGAAAATCTATTAGGTTCAGAATTGCAGAGAAGACTATGCTGACTACAAAGGAAGAATTTGTAAACAAGGTCTAATGTTTCTTAAAATAATCACTGATGGATAACTTGCAGCTCAGACTTGGAAATATCTCTCCATATTAGTCCTGCTGATTTCACTGGGATCTGTAGGTGCACACACACTATTCAAAACAGCCCCACCGTCCTGTTATTTTGTTTGGGTTTTTCTGTGGTTGGGGATTTTTGCTGGGGGGAGGCGGTTGTTTGGGGAGCAGCACTTCCAAAAAAGGAGGCTGATAAACTCCTTACTGAAATTTCACTTTGACTCTGGTTCAACCTGGTGTGCCGCCACACAGCTTTCACTTTTCTCCAGCTCCCACAATGACAAATGTGCAATTTTCAGCATCTTCCTTCCTGGTTCCTGCCTTTTTCATAAACAGCAGCAATCCATCCTTGGTCAGCTGGTCGCAGGAAGATTTTTCTCCCTTCCCAACCCCCACCAAAATTTCATACCCTGTCCACTAAAATTTTAAGCAAAACAATTTATTTCACAACCGTTTTCTCACCAGCGTTGTCCACAGGCTACAGGAGTTCCTGGTCCACTTCAAAGCAGTGCTGGCAGGGCCATAACTGAACTTTCTTCTCTGCTCAGCACCAGCACTACCTGGAGGGACTATTATCCTTCTCAGCCTTATTATTCCTTGCCTCTGGCTACAACATCCTCCCCTTCTCCATGGGAGCAACCCTACTCGCTTGTCAAGTTCTTCCCCATTCCTGCTGCTGCTTACATTCTCCAAAGCTCTTCCTAGAAGACCACTTGCTACCGCACCCCAAACAAACCCTTTTCAAGTTGCTGCTCCAACCCACTCCCAACAGAAAGCTCTGTCTCCTTCCCTATGCAATTGGTGGGGATAGCCCCACAGCTCCCTGCCCCTGCCCCTTCCACTCGGGAATTCATCAGTCCAGCCCGTGGCAGACTCCCTTTGCAGAGGTAAATCTACAAATTTTATGTTTTCAGATCAAAATGCATGCTCTAAGGTGGTACGAGGACAGATTTTGGATTGGTTGTGGATTTAATTGGAGGACCTCCCACCACAACCACCCACTGCTTCTGAAAGCGCTCCCCATTTTACCAAGGAATAGCAGCAGCACTTATCTCCATAAACCGTTGTTCAAAACCCAGGCTAGGTGTTCTGGAGGGCAGGGGACCACTCAGAACTAGGAGGAAATAGTGACAAACAGAAATTTGACACACCTTTTCCACCCCCAACCCTACAAACTTCTAATTTACACATGTGAATGCAATCTAACCAGAGAACAGAAACTGTAGTGTAAAAGATTCAGTCTATTCACTGAAAGGACAAATTCCTACTTCAGGCCAGTGACAATAATGCTGTAGGTTATCGTAGTGCTAGACAGCATTCTTGCTTCTGCTCTGATACTGGCACCTAATCAGCAGATACATCCAAAATATTTTACAGCAGTCTATGCTAAGACTGAGAGTTGTGGATCTGAGTATTTCACTTCACATAGCTTGGAACTTCAAGACCCTAAAAGCCTACACGTATCAGAGTAGTAACAGTGGCACAGCAAGAGCTCCAAGAACCATCACTTTGTGCAAACATCTGAAATGAATAATTAAATACTTCAGGGAAGTATTAAACTCAGAATCTTTGGATTTGCCTTGTGTGAACTTTTACGCTGGTGATGTCTGCCCACTCAAGATTGCGCACTGCCAAGGCGCTTGTTTCTTACACTGGAAATCCAACCCACCATTCAGACCTCTACACAGGTTACGCCAACCATAAACCATCACAACTAAGCCTGAACTTTGTTTATCTGTACCCACATGCTCTTTTGTTCTTGACTGCTAGTTCCATACATCCAGATTTAGTGTTTCATAGCAATTGCCATTTGTGCTACTGTGTATTTGTTCATGCTACTGAGAGGAAAAAATACTGTAAATTCAGATTTGTCACCTCTAGCTCTGCATTTCCATCTGAAGAATCTACAGAAACAAGATCTCACAGCTGTGAAGCATCTTTTTTAAGGACACAAGCAGATGCAAGTTCAAAATCCCAAGCTGTCAGCATTGTGTAAGCAGCTCTTCTGGTTTCAGAGTCAATGTTAACAACACTGGATGGGAATGTCAGTACTTGCAGGTGTATGTATCAGCATTCAACAGGACAGAGTAGGACCACAAAGTCAAATGGAAAATGAGAAAAAGCAGCTGAAGATTACTGAACAGCATGTTTGCTCTAAAACACCGTTACTTTTCCCCCGGTGCTCTGTGCCCACCAGCACACACACACTCCCTCTGTCAACTCAGCAGACAAACATACACTGAAATCCCCTGGAGAAATGGACTGGGCAAGACCCACACTGGAAAGCAATAGTAATAAACCAGTGGTACACAGAGGGGGCATGGCAAAGGGTTATGGTGAGAAGCATCACATCACCCAGCAAAGCTCCTGAGGAGCACTGTTTATCCTGCAAAACCCCTTTAAAGTGCAGCACTACAACTATGGGCTGGTGCAGGCAACATCACACACACACACAAAAATAATAATAATAATAATAATAATAAAAAGCTTCAAGAAAGGATTTTCTGATCACCAGATTACCACCGAATAGAAACCTGTGTTTATCTTCCTAGCTCTATAACTTCCACACAGTCCAGCTCCAGTAGTTAGAACTTTGTTTTAGTGTTAAACAACTTGTTTGGAAATTGATAGGTTCACTGCCCTGAAACAATCCTCAGCACTTTGCAGTGTGATGGCAAGGGACAGGAGCTGTAACAATAGGGATTAACGAAATCTGAGTTTGAGAGTAACACCAGCAGTGGTGCAGGAAGTGCTGTGCCTGTCAATCCTGAACTGAAAAAATCTTATTTCCAAACTGCAAATGAATGTTTCCTCTCGCAGAACTTGGGAATTGAGCACGTGGTGACAACCTGACTGTGTGTGATAGTGTATATGCCAAGATATTATGGATATAATGAAAGATTTCCTTCTTAAACGCTTATAAAGAACTGTAATAAGTTTTACTACCAAGTTTACCAATACCGCCAAGCCATTAGCTTCCATTTTACACGGCAAGTAACAGCCTGCAACATTATAGACCTGCATCTGTGAGTAACATGTAGTCTGCAGGTTGGGACCACCTGACACTGACTGCATCCATGAGGGTATTCCACTAAGAGCAGCTTTATTTTTGAAACCACGTTAAATAAATTGCAAAACAATTCAGTCTGTTTCCCCCAACACACCATGGAACAACTCCCTACTTGCAAGCACAACTCTTTTCTTCTTGTACCTTTTAATTAGAGTTACAAAATGTTTACGTTAGAAGGAACAATTGCCACGATTTCTTTTCAAGCAGCTTCCAGATCTGCTGTAACATGTCTTTGTATCTGATTGACACCATTTTCACTACACAGAGGTGGTTATACAACCCTGGTGCTTCTCTCATACTTTTTTTCAGGACTTTCAGTATTTATTCATTGCATTTCACATGTAACAGTAAGGCATATGTAAAACTAATCGCCTCCATCCCATCGCCATTTAGCTACCTGGTTTAAGAGCAGTGGAAAGAGCAGGCATACAGATCTTGAAACACACATCAGGATGGTGTATTTTGTTGCAGTACATGATTAAAAACCGTTTCCACAACCCTACACAACAAAGTTCAGTGTTACTTTTTACGCAACTTAGGAGAAGTAAAGGAATGAAAAAAATACAAAATACAAACATGTTCTTATGCTCCTTTTAAAGTTTATACCAAAACCCATTGGGTTTGAAGAGTTCATTTGAGCTTTTACAGGTGAAAACAAAACATATATATATTTATGTGTGTGTGCATGTGTACAATTTTTCAAAACATTGGCTTTAGTGCCTGGCCTTAAAAACAAATAAATAAAAATAAATCTTAAAATTATCGGGCTCTCATATTGAAAACTGGATTGAATACCACTGTTGGGAGGAGCTGAGGAGTCCCCATCCCTTCTTCCAGCATTTCTCCATGGAGCTGAGTCCTCCCCAGAGCGCAGAGCTCTGTATTCTGCACTAAGTTGTACTGTTCCACATAGACACTGCCCAGCTCTTCCAGCAACACACAAGATGTAAGCATTTTGTCCAAAGCACACGTAAAAGTGCATACCTAAGGCCACACAAAGAGCAGCAGTAGAAGTTATTGGTGGAGTTTGGCTTTTTTTTTTTTTTTTTCTTGTTTTTTGTTATCTTCATGTTTTTTTCCATGCATGTGCTTACTTTTACACATAGAAAGTGGCTGCTCTGCAAGATCACATACCGGTGTAAACGGAGACCTGTAACAAGAGGATGCAATGGATAGGATCCACTGAAGGAGACCCGGACAACTGGCAGTGTATATGTGCATGCTGAAGGAAGGCTGTGCAGCTGTGGGCATGCTGCAGCCAGCTCCCACACTGTAAAAATCAGCAGTTATATATGGCTGCTTGAGGATAAGGTAAATCATACCTTAGAATCATGTTTTTCTCTACACCAACTCTGAAGGGAGCCTGTGGCATACAGATCACCAGTAGACACCAAACAACTACATTTTTACTTATGCTTGTTCCTGTCAAAGTTGACTGATGTGATGGAGGTGAAGATAATATTATCTCAGCATGAAGATATCAGTTCTCAGTGTCAGTAGGAGAAAGAGCTGCAATCAGACCTTTGTGTACTAGATAGCAACAGTGTTGAAAGTAAGAAAGTGCTACAGAGCACCTGAAGCTGTCCAAGAGAAACTGACAGTCACACAGATACTCTCTTAAACTGGGTATTAATCACCACTTGAAATCAGCACTTGGAATACGAAGCAAGACCAAAGATGTTGGCGATGGCAACTTATACAGACTGAAATTATACCTTGTAGGAGCAAACTCTGTATGGTTCAGTACTGACATATGAGCCCTTGCACTGCAATATTCAACATCTCTCCTCTCTCTGAGGCAATGTTATTGTCCTTCCTTCTCCTGAACACCTTTGTACATGCTTCCACCTCAGAATGAGTGGTTTAATCTCAGGGTATTCTCACAGCACACAGCTGCTGCCCCAACACAGCCCTGTCATGCTGCCTGACTCATTTGCAGAGTGTGGTGTGAGCTGATGTGGTACTTGATTTATTGTTGGCTTCCTGGTGCAAAGAATCACCTTTAATGAGCAAGCAGCACATTCACCTGGAGCAATGACACAGAGTTTGGTTTCTTTTGCAACGATTCACATTTTGTATCATGCAAGTTCATATCTAATGCATATTCTGATTTTACCAAATAAAAAAATAAATAAATAAATAAAAATAAATAAAAGGTATTTCACATCACAAGATAGTGAAGAGTTTTATGATTATTATTATGATTATTAAAATATATTGGCTTTATTGGCTATATTGGCAGGTGAATATTGATTTGTGAAATAGCAATGCAAGGAGGAATCTGGATGGTTTCCAACAAAAAAAAAATAAACATAAGATGTTCCATATCAAAAAGAACATTTTCCTTAAAATCATCAGAGCCCTGTTTATTGCCACAAATGTACAGATTTTAACAAAGACAATTTATTCTTTGGAGGGAAAAGAAAGTAACTGTAAAGAACGTGCCAGTACTTGATTACAATCAAATCTCTCAAAGCTCAATCTATTATACTATTGCTACAGCACATCCGTGAAGCAAATGAGTCAGGGCAACCTCCAGTGCATCTCAGGAAGCTTCCAGGCAACACCATTTCCAATGCGTGCTTCTAATAACACTGTTAGTACTGACGGAAACCTGTCATCATGTAAGGCTACTCCAATTGAGTACTTCAGAACTCACTGCCCATGCTCCTACATCTAAAATATATGATAAGTAAACATGCTAAAGTAACAATCATGTAGACTCTTGAACATAGGTTTCATAATTTCATATGATTTCTTAGATCTCTCACCCTGAACTCAGGGCCAGCTGGCTTTCATCCCTCTCCCACTTGCTTAAGCGGTGTGTGTTGCTAAAGCAGCCGGTGTTGCGCATTGAAAAGAGCCTGGAGACACCAGTGCTTGTGAACACTAGAGAAATACTTCATTTCTTGTGTGAAAGCAGATTGCCAAACACCATAAAACAGTGCTCTGATTTCCTGTTTTTTCTTTTACCCTTACAAACAGCTGAATCATTGAATCCATTCATCACTGAAGAGGCTTCTCTTGAAGAGTTTTAACACTTGTAGACACAAAGCTGCAAAGGCAAAGACACTGCAGAAAACATAAGCCTCACTGAGAGCTACAATGTTAAGCACGAGTAGCAACTTAGCAGAACTGAAGAAAATAACATTTACAAGAAAAAAATCCTTTTTACGTTACCACGTCACTGATGCCGGTAACACCAAATAACCCAAAAAAGATAAAGCAGTTACTAAAATCAACCTCAGTAAGGTCTTAGTATGTATGTGTGAGAAGTTAAAAAGAGATAACTAAATTAACAAGCTCACAAGGGTTCAAACCTTGAATGAAAATTAAGCAGTCACCTAAGTAACTCCTCAAAATGAATGTAACCTGACTCTGAGAAGCACTCATTGAATTCCTTAATTATGGACTCTGTTCCTGTAACTGAAATCCAATGAAATTCAATCCTGTGATTATCCCGAACACAAATACAGAGTGAGACTTCACCTGTAGAGAAGCCATGGTAAGGTCAAACATGGTCTCTGGCCCCTCTACTCTTTCTCTCTTCATTTTTCCACACTGATGGTGCTTGGTACAATTTACCCAGAGTAGGAAGGACAAATTCCATCACAGAGACTGTGAGTATCCACAGGCATGATGGAATTTAATTCAAGGGGACCTGCAGTGCGATCCAAGTAGCCCAAGCAGAACCTGTTCCTGAAGCCAAAAGACCTACCACACTGGCTTCAATGCAGGGCCCCAGACAAGGCTGAGAACTGCATCTCTGCATTCAGACTGGAAGCACAGCACACACTCTCAGTAAAATCACTCATCGTGGCATTTAGAAATGTCTCAGTTTCACCAGAAGTCTGTCAAACCACAGCAGAGCCCAGGGAACCCCACTGATGCCACTCAGAGTGGCTGTCACTCACAGGCCGGACACACCACAGGGACCCTGCAGGGCCTCCCGGGAGGAAAACGAACACAATCAGCCTCATTAAGAATCAGGTCCTCTCTGGCCCTGGAAGTTCTGACAGCAAATCCACCCCCTCCTTCCACAGGTAGTGCAGTCATTCAAGCAAGTGGCACCTATGATGCTCATCACATCCAAAGAGCATGCTTACCAGCACAGACAGTCCACATAACAGCTGAGAACAAATGCTTCAAGACCAGCCCTCTTCACAGAGGACCCTTCACAGCAACATCATGACACGACACAAATCCAACTGTGGGGCTGCTGCTGCCTGAAGAAACTGCAGATCATTCAGTGCTAAATGCACATCTTCCGGAGTTTAACTGCAGAATTTGACAAATATATTGCTGGTAGGACCCCGTGTCTGGACAGAAATCCACTTGATTTCAGGGCTGTTCCATCCAGTTCTTACCTAAGTGGCCCTGGTCATGCCACAACAGCAGTCACTTTCCTGTAGGGGACAGGTTCCACACATCAGAAGTCTTGAAAGCATTTCATATTTAATAAGTGTAGCACTCTCAATGCACACAACAGAAGCCAAGTTGAGATTTTTCTTTTTCACACATTCTGCCTTTCAGATTTTATTTGTAAATTGCAAATTCCAGACACGTATCAGAATACTTTCTGGATTCATTCACACAGCATGAACTGCAGGATGTTTGAAAACATTCTATGCTTTGCACTTCCAGATGAGATATGGGGAAAAAACGCGAATTGGCTCTTTAAAAACAAGGAAGGCAGATAAGGTATTTCAATGGCCAATACGGTTGGGATGGCTCCCATTTATGTTCTGTACACAGTCCACCTGAATGCTAACAAACAAGTCGGTGCTCTGGCCAAGGGTAATAAAAAGGAAAGGTGCTGTAAAAAGAATAGTTTGAACAGTTTGCCCTCAACTGATAAAGAAAGAGGCAAATAGAACAATTGTGTGGAACCGTGCTTGGCTGGTGAAAGCACACTGTCTGTTTTGTTAGCTCTACAACTACCATCTATTAAAAAAAAGGAAAGAAAGAGAGGAGAAAAACTAAGAACATTTCCCCTCCCAGCTGGTAACAGAAGATTAAAAAAGGGAGTGCCTTGCAGCTGCTGATCCTCAGATTATACTGCCTTTCTCTTCAGAGGAGCTTCAGTTGTCTCATGCAGTCATGTTTGAGCAGCTTGAAAATCAGTGAACATATCCAATTTTTATGGTATTGTACTTCAGTAAAAAGTGCATCATTGTACGTGAGAAACGATTATTTACTTATGTTTTAAACTGAATTATTTTCCCCTCTTCATAGTGATGTTCTGGTTTTTTGTGTTGTTGTTTTGTTGTTTTTTTTTTTTTCCTAATACTGATTTCTATAACCAATCTGTTTGGCTATAAGCTCCCACAAGGCATTTTGTCTGCTACGGACAATCTGCTGAATGTACATTTCTTAACATTATTAAAAGCGATTAAATGAAAGTTTCACTAGCTGTTAAACACACACATGGGTTTAAGCTTATTTAATGTTTTACAAACCCAACTTAAATATATGCTGGGGTAGAATAGGCACACAAATGTCCTTTCAAATCATTAGCAGAAGAGTCTCTGTTTGGCAACCTACTCTCACTTGTAAATTGCCGGCAGCAGAACAAGTAGAAATGAAGTGACATCCAACCTAGCAGAATCCTACCACCACATTCTCACTTATCACCATGCACAGCACTTCCAACGCATTCAGTAAAAGTCAACTTTCTGTTGCAAATCCTGCCTCGGTAGCAGTTGCAGCAAATTTCATGACAGTCCTACTGGCAGGTGAAAAAGCTGTCTGTCTGTATCCTCCCCACATGGCCAGTTCATGTACATGAGAACATGCAGCACATAAGTGCATGACAGCATCTGGACAGAACGTGCAATGCTGCCATCACTCTTGCACAGCAGCCACCCCTTCTGTTTTGTTCTTGCATGCCTTCAGGAACAGCTCATCTAAGCAGGGTGTGAGATTAATAGCCCAATACAGAATTCCTTGACTACTGTCCTGCTATAGAAAACAGCCTCATTTTAAGACAGAGAGGTTTAAAAAAAAAAAAAGCCCAAGACATCTCGAGACAGCCTAAAAACACATACATGGCAGAGTAAAGGAGGAAAAGTTAATACACCATTTATATCCACCTGCAGACCACCTCCTCTTTTCTTCTACCGCAGGATACAGAGATGAAGCAATGACCACAACTGAGACGCTGTGATTCTCTTTCATAGTGTCACTGTGCACTCAGTAACACATGAGAACCAGGAAACCCTCTAAAGCAGCCTGTGGAGTGCTTATAGTGCCTAAAAGGGAAAGGGTCACTGTCATGTAACAATCAATTCCAAGAAACAGAATGAGAATCAGAAAACCAAAATAATAATAATTAATAAACCAAAATAAATTTTGGTTTATTTATTTATAAATAAATAAATAAATTTATTTATATATAAATAAATATATATATATATTGGTTTATTAATAAATAAATCAAAAATAAATAAAAAGAGGCTACAAACTAGGAAAACAATTAACTTTGATGAAAAAGACAATAACAGCAATGCCAATTTACAGGTGATAAACAGCTCTGTTTCCAAAGGCAGAAAAAGTTGAGGAGAGAGCAGAAAGCAAAACAGCAGCACTGTGAGCTTCAGGAGTGGTTAAACCTAAGTACAAGCCGACAATGTGTTCTCAGGGGCTTTCTAATGAAAAGCATGTCTGGAATAATGGGGATGTGCTACAACAAGGAAGAGACACATAATGATGCATGCAAATCATTAGAGATATTTGTTAACAGGATTCACTGAAATCTCTCAAGCTACCCAGTCTCAAGAACTTGTGTGCCCTCATGCCAGGTAACTGTGTGCTCTTCAAAGGCACAGAGTCACTCAGAAATAAAGTCACGTGGCAGAAGACAAACAATGGCTCATCTGAAATTATTCAGTACATGTTTTCATTGCTCAGTCCTCCAGCTGCATCTTTCCAACATGCTGGAGATAACGTGGCTATGTCAGCTGCTAGCAGAACCTGAAGTCTTCAACAAAAGCGGTAATACTGAGCTGCAATTGTGCTGTGGCATGTGTTCAAAACACACAAAAAATGAATTGATGCTTATTAAACTCAAACCAGTCATTATAAAAGCTGTTTTAGGGTGACATTATAATCTGTAATATCTCAATTTTCAGGGCTTAGAATTTTTATTATTTAATATTTGCTACAGCTAACACAGCTCTGCGTGTTTCCTTCTCCTTAATGTAGACATCCTGATATAGCATTATAATCATGAAAACTTACATCTACAAGGAGAAAATGTGCTTTCTTCTGCACTGCATGCAGAAGGGATTAAAAACCTGTGCTAGACTGAGCTCCTTTTCAGTCAGCATCAGTAGCACAGTAGTCCACAAGCAAAGTTGAGACCATGGCAATTAACCCCATCAATCTACAAGGAACACACACGCACACAGACAGTTCTTGCTCCCAGACCTTGCCTTTTGACCTGGCACCTTTTCTCACCAGCACTGGCTGAACATTAAAGCACTTACTGACTACTTACTTGCAACACTTCAATACTGAAAGAAAATTACAGCACTTTAGTGAGAAAAAAAACAGACTTAATTTTCACCAGCATGGGTCTATATTCTCCCTTGCCTAAACTTCTCATCCTTAAGCCCAATACATCACTGATATATCTCCTTACAGCTTCTGTGTGGCACCAAGTTTAAAATAAAGTTAAAAAAAAATCAAAATCACTGTTCATGAATCCATTTAGCTAGCTATATTAAAGCAAAATATAAGATTTTGCTCTGCCTTCTTTCTTAGTTACAACCTCTTCAACAAGTACGCAATACTGGAGTCAACATCCCCACTACTCAGCATGGATTACCGTACAGAAGTTTCAACCACAGTTAATTCATACTGTGAGAGAGAACTCATACAAATTGGGACCTGTGAAATGAATTACACAAGAAACAGTAATTATTTAAGCAGCTGAGCAGACAGAGCCCACACTTCTCTAACAGGAAGATTCTTTCTTTCCAGCAGCCAATTACCACAAGTCACTCACTTCTCAGCCTGGCAAAGCCTGGCATGTCTTTTCATAGGAAAGCTAACCTCCAGAAGAGCAGCAGGATTAAGCACGGCAGCTCTTCACCACATCCTTACTAGAGGGGAAAGATAGAGCTGTAGCTGGGAGTCAGCATGTCATTGTGTTATTTCCAGCCTGGTGCTGGGCTGCCTGTGTGGTCTCAGTCAGTAACCTCCTGTGCTTTGCTTCCCCCATTTGCTCTGTGTGTTAATTATATACCTGTCAAATGCTACAACATTTGCTCAACGATTTGCTTTTTGACTGGAGAAGGTGGTGAAACACACACGGAAATTACCAAATTAAGAGAAGAAGGCACTGGAGAGAGGAAATCTTGTTTCTGCTGCAGCAACAACAGTTCAGCAAAGTACTTTTCACTATCTTAAGAGAGTGCAAACACACAGAAAAAATCCCCATGTGGATGTTGTACAAGCACCCACTTGCCATAAACAAGGACTCTCTCAGTGACTGTGGATCTGGGACAGTGGTGATGAAAAGGACCCAGCCCTGCCCTGGCACAGCAGGTCACTGACAGAGTCATCTTCCTTCCAAACTCGCAGCCTGGTGGAGAAAAACTATCAAGGAATTGCCTACATCTTCACTACAGGATTCAACTTTCTCATCTGAACTGAGACACTGCAGTGTTTTTTTCTTAAATCCTAACCACAGTATTTATAGCCTCTGTCATGCATTTCTACATCTTTCCATCCCCAAGGTTTCTTCACACATGGACAATTATTAAAATTGAATAATTTTGAGCAAAAAAATCTACCTGTCTATCATTAGTTTCCTATGACCTATTAGTAAAGTTGCACTGAATTCCTCCAAAGACACCCTGCTTTCACAGTTGCAGATAAACGAGACTTAACTCTGAGTCAGGACTCAAACCATTTGGTGCTCACCAACCTGTATGCACGACCTTACCTCATAGTAAGAAATCAAGGCAACCTGCAGCAGTTCATCCATACCCATACAAAAAGAAAGTTCTAACACCCTGGAGGCACTCCCAGTGGATGCTGCACAGCAGCTCTCCAGGCAGAAACAGAGCTGGTGTTGGTCTTGCACCAAGCAAGCACAGCTCCTTAGCAAGGGAGCAGAAATGAAGCTCAAAAAACTGAAGCCCACAGTAGCAACCAGGATGAAAATGTAGGTAAAGAAGCAAAAAAAGAAAAGGTCTCCATGCTTTTAAGCAATTAAGTTGATTTTGTTAACTGAGTTCCAAAGGACTCCCAAAGGGCCAAGTTCTGTGATGAAACACAGCCACAAAAATTACTTGAGAAGTGATATGAAACATCAGCTAAACACAATCATCGTTCCAGTCACTTAAAAAATAACAAAACATGGATATGGAGTTTTAATTAATGGAGCTCTCCTACACTGAGCATAATGTGCATCAAAATCAAGGCCTTAAAAACAAACAAAAAAATAAAAGTATTCGCATCACATTTAGTTGAAAATTCATACAGATAAGGTTTCTCCTCTCCCATTTAGCAGTGCAGCCCAAGTAGAAGAGCCAACAGGGTGTGTTTATAAGGAGCCAGGGAAGGACTCCTCTCTGCTTTGCTTTCACATCTCATGTTGGGTTTAAAGAGGGAGGGAGAGGGGAGTTTTGAAGTTCAAATAAGTAGAAGAAACGCTGTCATCCAAGATCAGTTGTTGATTCTAAATTCCTTCAGCTTCCATGGGACAGATGTAAACCCATGTTGTTTGACTGCTCTAGGTACCAATCTCCACCATGTCCTCCCTCCCACACACACCATAATTTGTACACCAAAGAGCTGCATACTGAAATTTCAACACTATGAAGGAGGGGAAGAAAAAGTACATGTTTCTGCTGTCATCATCAGACGGGAGCTTCTGAGAAACCTTGACTCTGCCCTCATCAAGCCCTGGTCCACACCACCAGAACACCCACTGCCCAGCTTCACGAGTAGCAAAGGAGGAGGTGAACAGCAAGAGGCTGGCTGCTGCTAGTCAGAAATGCTGAGAGTGGCATGAGTTGGGATTGCAGGGCACAGATCCCCTGACTTATTGGATTGAGGTACAGCTGGCACATCTGAAGCTATGTGGTCTTCACTGAGTCTGCTTTCAGACCAGAGCATCAAGTGAAAGAAAAGCTGCAAGAGAGCATTAATAATAAACTGCTTGATCTCAGACTCTGCTTGCTTTCTCAGCATTTAGCTTATACTGCAATTTAACACAAAACAACAGTGAGTTATTACACACCGAACTCTGCTTGAGAAAGGAACAGTACACTTTAAGAAAGCAAGTGACAGAAAAGCTCTGGATTAAATATGGTGTGCATCTAAATCATAATTCATAACAGAAAACTATTCATTTTTTATTTCAACATGACTTACAACTTTAGTCTCCAAAAGTGATCAAGAAAAAATGTGTATTTATTGTGTTTTAAAATGGATCCCTACTCACAGGGCCTTTGGCATTCACTAACCTTTGGCAAAAAAGCCTTTCAGGATGCACAAAATGCACACAGAAGCACCCAGAGCTGGAGCAGTCCTATGACTGTCTAATCATGGACTTAACACATGGGCTAAGAAAGCAAAGCAGGCCACCCATACAACGTACACGTTACAAAAACAGTTATTATGATTTTCAGATCCAAAATATTCTAATAACATTCACATTAAACAAAGAATACATATGTTTCTATTTACTTTGCTCAACAATGAGACCAAGCAAGTACCGAATTAAGAAGTCAGAGCAATTTAGAACAAAGTGGTACACTTCCTACAAACTGCACTCCAGCACAGTGGCTGGCCATGGTAAATACTGAACTATGGATCTCGTTCTAAAAGCCAGAGGAGCAGCACCCACACACAAGCAGTTACACCCCTATCTTGAGGACATGCCCAGAACGGGATTCACAGGGTCCCTCAGGTGACGCCACACATCAGCACTCTTCCCAAGCCCTTTGCTTACCCTGGGCCCAACATTACTCCCAGCAGTTACTTCCCACCAGGACACCACAAAGAGCAGATTTCATGTCTGTCTCAAACACACGATTGTCAAAAAAATGTTTCAAAAGGAGATTTACAACACAGTTCCCTTCAGCAGCTTGTTTAGACTTCTCCAAATCCTAAAAAGTAAACAGCAGTCCGTCCAAGCTAATTGCTGCATATTCAAATCTCAAAAGAATACTTAGCACAAATTAACTTTTCATATAAGATAGCTCTGCTTTGCTGCTGCTGCCATCCTACAGCCAGGGAATAGAACCCAAAGTCGTGTCACCCCAGCAAGCAGGGCCAGCAGCTGCAGGACACTGGCTTGCAGCTTGGCATTGGACAGATCTGTGGTGATGTGACACAACAACAGGGTCACCGGGATGTACTTCAAACATCCATACTCATAAAGGGGAGATTTGCAAGACACTGATTACAATAACACTTCACACACTGACATCTGGTTTCAGTTTGCCAAAGCATTATGCTTGGTGTGATTGCAGGATGCAGGGTGAGACATGAAAAAAGCAGCTGTTCCTGTGCCGTGCACAATAGGGTGCAACTCTGTGAGTTTCTCACAGGTAGGGCATTGCTTCCGTCATTTAATAGGGAAGAAAAGCATGATGTGCCCTCAGCCTAGGGGAAGGCAGAGTAACTCAAGAACTTTGAAAGCACATGCAAAAAAGGTGAAACTCCTTGTTCATTTGGTAAGCGTGGCTGAATTTCTGCAGACGAATGAGAACATCCAAGTGGGAGCACACAAAAGCACGCAGACACTCCCAACCATTCTATCTCCATTTAAAACCTTTTGTAGCCACATAACTTTTGCTCTCCTATTAAAAATCCAACAGGAATACCAGCACATTGCAAATACCTTCCAACTCCCTGGTTTAGCAAGGGCATGCATACCCAGAACAAATTCCTACCAACGTGGGCACTTGAAAAGTAAACCAAACCACTAATGACACAGCAGCTCACTTCTACTGCAAAGGTCCAGAATCTCTGCATAAGCAGACAGTTAAGCAGAGAGAATAGGGAAAGTATGGCTAAAATTTGGACGTTGTTTTCCAAAACAGTGTTTATTTTCACTGCCAAGTCAGAGATTCACTACTTTCAGGACAACTTTCACCCAAAAAGGGCAGCTTCTGGTAATAAATTCCACAGGTTTCTTTTTCAAATGAAGCCCTCTGAATGACAGCAATGGTGTCACATTGAGGACACATATTTCACCCTCTTCCTAAATTGAGTGCTTACCTCTGGGGCAAAGAGCTAACCAGATTCTTCCTACCTTCAGCTCTTCTCATTTGTCAGTATGCAATGTATCATCTTGCCCCCTTGTAAATTCCTATTTCCCTCATGTGAAAGAAACGGTACCAGGAGCTGCATCCATTTGTCATGGCCATGGAGGTTTTTCCTTTGGCCAGACTCCAGGGTCACCAAGTCTTTTTCCCTCTGCCTTCAGAAGTCCACTCTTCTCCCTGCAATCCTTTCCCTTCTGCCAGCCCTGTCCCCATTACTAAGAAGTCCCAGTGAGCCAGGGATATGATGACATGGGAGGCCAAGCAAGACAAGAAGCCAAGCATAAGGCCTTGCTGTCTGGCATCTCGCAGCACCACAACACACACAGCCCGGGCTCCAGTGCACTCAGCCTTGATGAAATTTCCCTTTCATTGGAAACCCTGAGACACAGCATGGCACCCATCCTGCCTTAATTCAATGAAATCAGTGCCCTCTGCACCTCAACAACGCAGGTGCTTTTGCTGATGTGAGTGCCTGGTGAGCCCTTTTCTCACACAGCATTTCTTGGAGCAGCAAGGTCAGCACTGAATTCAATTTGGAAGATTCTCTGTATCGACATTTCCCAAGCAAGGCGTGCTTATTTTCTACCACAGACAATCTCAGAGGTCCGGCACTGTGCCTCCAGCCAGGTACAAGAAACACTCCTGTGCACATTTCCAGCAGGTCCACATGCAAATACAGCAAATGGGGCCTAGTCTGAAAGCTTTCAGTCAGGATACATTTCTCATTTTGTTTGGGACTCGGTGATGGGAGGAGCTGTTGACCCCACTGAGGGTGGAGAGGCCTTGCAGAGAGAGACAAATTAGAGAGCTAAGCAACCATTAACAACATGAAATTTAACAAGAGCAGGTGTCAGATTCAGCATCTGGGAAGAGGCATCACTGGCTCTGGTGGTCTTGGGCCAGATCAAGTTGAACATATGTCAGCAGCATGCCTGGGCAGCTAGGAAGGCCATTCGTACCCTGGGGTGCACTGCAGGGCTAGCTAGCACAGCACTGCTAGCTGGTCAAGGGAATAGCATGGGGCTGCAACAGGGCAGGGTCAGGACGGGCATGAGGAAAAGGATCTTCAACAGAGGGTTCTGAGGCACTGGCTTCACAGGAAAGCACCAAACTGCTGAGTTCAAGAAGCATCTGGACAGTGCTCTCAGTTGTACAGTCTGATTTTGGGGTGGTGCTTTGTGGAGCCAGGAGTTGGACTCAGTGATCCTTATGGGTGCCTTCCAATCAGGGATATTTTATGATTCCATGATCTGTATCGCCAGTACAAGAAGAAACTCAAGTGGAACATAAGTCACCCTCGCAGACCTGCTCCCTGAGGGCTTTTTGGTTTGTTTTGTTTTTTAAGAGTAAAGGCAACAAAAATAATTATTAAAAGCACTTCTGATTTAACGAATAGCTGGAAGCAATTTGTGCAAATAACTAAAGCTACCAATTGGAAACAATGTAATACTTCAACATGGTCACAAGCAAAATGAATGTGATTATCTTAATAACAAAAACACCCTAATGGTCACTCATCATTTAAGATTACTTATTCCTGAATTCAGAATTTGACTCATTCCCCTTCCACCAGCAGTACCAGTCTCCCTGACAAGCACTGTGGACATCTGTGCTGCCAGCCCCAACCATACTTCCTCCCTTCTCATTTTTAAGCAGCATAGCTGCATTATGGAACTTCTCTCAGAGGCAGTTTGGCTTCTTGGATTTTTTCATCTGTGTTCCAAGACCAGATTTGCTAAGCGCTACAGTAAAATGACCTCAAAGAAACAAGGAAAATGTAGACTGTGTATTAAAAAGAAAATAAAAGTAGAGCACAGATGCTCTAATGTATCTTGCAGAATTTTTGATACTTTTTTTTTTTTTTCCTCCACTTTTTATTTTCTTACTGCTCACAAAACATTTCTGAGTGAGAACATCTGTGCCATACTCTGGATTTATGTCAGAAGAATTCCACTTTATTTTCAATATACATAAGCATCGGTTCGGCATTGTTGCATGTTTTATCCATTCAGTTTCCATTTGGATGAAGAGGTTTGTTTTCCTTTGAAGAACCAGGAAATTGTTTTAAAGCTACATGAGCCGTGTTCTGTCTGACCAGTATCAGTAATGTTTCTCCCCTGTTTACTCCATCCTATTTTACCAGACTGAATGTGCCTCAACCAAAAGATGTCATAGTCTGATTCAACTGAGAAAGTGCTACTTCCAGCAGCGCTTTTATTGCTCAGCTAAAACATCTGCAACCATCATAACTGCAGCTGAAGTGCAAAGAGCTACGAGAGTCAGATGGTTTCCATTGGTCGAGGCTATTGCCCGAGACAAGGAAGGCTGGCAGCTCCTCAACCCCAAATTGCAGGCCAGAGCCACTCACAGACCACGCTGAGTGCTTTCACAGATCTCCACAGTTCTATCTTCAGTGCTGCAGCTGAGCTCAGCATCCAGCAGTGAGTTGCCCGCAAGCCGCTCTTCCACAAAGCGCATTGTGCTGCTGCCATCAGTAAGTAATGGCTAAATATTGACAAACCATGCAATACTATCTTAAAACAATGTTGCAGCTCATCCAGCTAAGATATGTATTGCTCACATAAGCAAAACAAGGTAACACCACGCATGCCCCCCCACTAACACTACCTGCAGAGCTGAAGGACTCACATGCCGCCAAGCTCTCATGTTCAGCACAGCTACAGGAAAGCAGAAACAACTGGGAAAAAGGAAGTTTTCTACAACAAATGGGGAAATTCCATCACTATACGCCAGCTACAGGCTTTCATTTCCAGCAATAGCTCCCAAACCTGCAGAATCCCGACGCAGCTTTCCAAAGGGGAACCGGCTGCGGCATATCTCAGCAGAGACAAACTGAAAATAAAACCTCCTTTATGCTATTTATGCCATCACTGCCCACGAGCATCTTCACTGTGACTGCAAATGGGTATCCCAAAGGCATACTGAGCAAACCAGCTGTGCCTGTGACAAAATCCAGCAGCCACTTTTGTATGGAGAGAATGCTAACACCCATACAAAGCACACACAGAGTCAGGGGATTTTCATGCTGACACGCTCCTGTGCTAGCTGGCACACATTCCCTAAGGACACAGCCTTCCCCCTCGTGCTTCCCTGCTAATGGATTTCATGTCTAGCAGCAAGCTGGGACTTCAGGCTCTGGGTGGCACCTGACACAGTTACCTGTGCTTACAGCACTGAGAGGTTCTGAGTCCTGGTCCGATATCAACAGCTGCCTCCAAATGCTACCAGCTAAGAGATTACAATTACTTCTAACAAATATTAACACCCTGTGGGTTTAAAATTAATAATTCAAGCATTTTTCCATACAATACTGCAATCCCTCCAACATTTAATTTCCCAAAGTGTTCTCATGAGGGAGAAGAGAAAGGATTCTCCTAAAATGCTGTGGGTTCAGGAAGAGCTTCTGTTCATTTCCTTATCTTACACAGAAAATCAGAGTTATGTGCAGTCTACAAACACCTCAACAAGCTCGTGGCACACAGGACAGCAGGACCTGCAGCCACAAAGAGCCCCAGTGGCCCCTGTGGAGACTGAGCGTGAGGTCAAAGAATTCTGTAAGTGTATAAAACTACCAATTCCTCACCGGTGTTGTTTACTGCACTCATTTACATCACACAGACACCCCCGTAAAGCAGGAGGGGGGGGAAGATTAAAAAACACAACACCTACCCACTGCCTAAGCTTATCTGCTGGCATTTGCAAGAAAAGTGAGATGAAAAGTAGAACACCTTTGGTATCTCAAAAAGATCACCACAGTAAGAAGTTACCAATGAGTAAATATAAGAATCAAAAAGAAACATTTCTGACTGCAGTAAGATTAAAGCAAAGCTAGAAGATACGCATTAAAATCTTTTCTTAATAAAAGTTAATTGATACACCCAACTTTACACTGTTTTAATGGACATTTTCCACACTTTCACGTTAGGTCATAAGCAATCACTTGTTTTAAACATTTCAAATCATATTCCCAGCGGCCCATCCCCTGGCTAAGCAGCCCATCTTCTCTTCCCATCGATGTTAACACAACTCAGGCTGGTTGATCACCCCTCCCCTCTCTCCCCAAGGACCCCCATAGCTCCTCTGCAGCACCATTCAATCACCAAATGAACTGCCCAGGAACCACGACCAGAATGGCACAGATGTGGAACCCACCAAACCCTGAGCTCCTCTCATGCTGGCCACCACCTGAATCAACCAGGCTCATGGAATGCTCACTTCAGGCTCATGGAATGCTCGCTTCAGAAGCTGTGTCACACACCACCTCCAAGCACCCTGGACAGGTGGACTTCTCAAACATCTCTCAGTTCACTTCATCTTTCTCCGCAAACTTGGAGAGAAATGGATCACATTTCAGATACAGAGCTCCCTTTGGAACAAAGGCAAGGGATCACAGAGATTTCCTGGACACAGAGCACTCCACACGCAGCCCACCATGTTAGGAAGTCATTCCGCACATAAAGATTTAGTACCAACAGCTGTGTTAATCCATGCTGAACTTCTTTGAGGTGTACGAACCCCAACCACAGATAGCAGATTCCACAAGAGACTGCAGCAAGTAGGTGTGTCAGCCATGAGCTAAAATGTTTCATAGAGAACCTCACTACCATCTCCATTACCTGCATATGTACTCTCCTCACTTCCAGCACGTGGCCTCAGTAACAGAGTTCAGGAAGCTCTGGTTGAGGCCAGCAGCAGCTCCGACCCTCTCCCAGCAGCATGGCAACACTGAGCTACCAGACCCTGGGCGGGATAAGGAATGCTGCTTTGCAGTCAGCATGAAAACCATACATTTCATTAAACTATTCTGAATGCTGTTCCACCACAAAGGCATTTTCCACAGCAGTGGTTCAGGAAAAGTCGGTGTCAGTGTGGGGCCAGCTGCCAGGGCCCTTCGTCACACATATACCTTCACTTCTCAGAGCAGAAATCGCTTTGTCTCCTCCACATCTCTGTCCAGAGGGGAGGGTTGCTCCCTGGCTACACTAGCACTATACTAACACTACACCAGCACTAAAAGCAACTATCTAACTGCTGGAAGGAGACAGTAACCCACAAAGCCCTGCCCCTAGAATCATACATTTACAATGTTATCCATGCACATATGGGATCCATCCCATGTAGCACTGAGGAAAAGCTTTGCTGAGGTCAGGTTAAACACAAAGTGTGACATTGGCTGCAAAAAGCACCCACAGAGAAGCCCGTGGATGCTGCTGCTAAGTTTGCAACCACATTATTTCCATATAATAGAAACAATCTCAGTAATTATGGCTACTCCAGCCCATACCCAAGGCACACTGTGTAACCACCATATAACTGCTAATACCTGCAGCACCGCGCCATGTAAAGCAGGGCAGGGAGCTGGGGGAGTCAGGCTGTGACTACCTGCAAATCTCAGGCATCACAACACTCAATATTTGCCAATGCCGTAGCACTGAAGAACGAATTCTGCAAATGCTTCTCACACAAACGGCCCAATGAAGCCCTCAGTGCTCCCTCAGGACATACTTAGGGCCACTACGCTGTACCCACATCACATGTGCACACACAGTGCCTGCAGCATGAAACCAGTGACTGTACAGCCCCATGCCAGGCAATCCCTTACTCTTTTCCTAGCCAGAATCGTCACCGTTGCAGAAGAATAAAAGTGCAGTGAGTGTTTCCTGCTTTTATTCTTCAGAACCAGGACCGTCAGGAACACAGCAGGGAGGCGATGGGAGTCCCAGTGCCCCCCTCCATGCGGCACCCAGAGCTCCCTCTGAGAACACCGATCTCAGACATCCCACCCACCGCTTCTACCCACAGAGCTCTCCCAGCGGAGCTGCAGCTTCAGAGCTTTCAGGTCGGCGTTTGCCAACATAAAACTCCCAGATCTGGGGGAGTGAGGACCAACTGAGTGGCTCAGAAAAGCTGCACACAGTGCTTCAACGAATCGGGAAGAGGAAAGGAGAAGGGATGGCAATTCAGCTTCGAGAGAGCGACTTTAGGTATTGTCCCAGCCAACGGCTGGTTAAGAACTTTGCAGCAACAAGAAGAAAGTACAAGAAAAAGAACGGAGAGACGCAAAAAAGCAGCTCTAACAAATCTGTGGCAGGGAAACCGAGCGTGTAACCGCCGCACAACCACAGCCGAGATTTCAACATGGGGCTGAGGGAGGCCGGCAAGGACAGCGTTCGGGCTCGGCCCCACCGCAGGCCAGGCTCGGGGCTCCCGCACCCCGCGGCCGCCTCCAGCTCTCGGGGCTCCCGCGCACCGCCGGAGCCTCACTGAGGCCGCGCGGTGCGGCCGGGCCGCCTCGCGGGGTCCCCCGAAGCCTCGGCCGGAGTGGGACCGGGAGTTCGGCCCGGGGGCGTCCCTTTGGCGGACTCCCCCCGCACCGCCTCCCCACCGGGCCTGGATGGCCGGGAAGCCTGCGGCTGGATTTCCAGCGGCTCTCGCCTCGGCCCCGCCACCCGCCCGGGGCACCACCGGCCCCCGCGCTCCTCCGCGGCCGGGCCGGGCCGAGCCTCCCGCCTCGCCCCGCGGCAACGGCGCTCCCGGCGGCTGCTGCCCCGCCGCCGGGCACTAACGAACAAAGGGCCGAGGCCCGCCAGGCGCCCGCGGGGAGCCGCGCTCTCCGCCCGCCGCCGAGGGGCCGCCGCAGAGAGGCCGGCGCCGAGAGGCCGGCCGAGGGGCCGCCACCGCCCCCCCCTCTCGTGTTTCCCGCGGCCGCTCCGAGCGCAGCTCCGGCGGGTTGGGACCGCCACCGTCCGGACCGAGGCACCGCAGCCGCCGCCCCGAGCGGGGCAGCCCGGACTTTCCCCCTCGCTCCCCTCCCCGCTCCGGGAAGCGCCATATTGATCGCGGGCGCCGCTCCCCGCGCCCCTCACCTTGGCGATCGCCTTCTTGTACCGGGTCACCGCTTGCTGGATGAGGCTGAAAACTTTCATGTTGCCGTCCCCGCAGGGCACGACCACCCGCGTCCTCCCGAAGCACACGGTGACTTTCATCCTGCGTGGCCGGGGGGATCCCGCGTCCCTCCGGCCCCGCGCAGCCTTCCTCCTCCTCCTCCTCCCCCTCCTCCTCCGCCGCCGCCGCCTCTCCGCCCTCCGCCACGGCCGCCCCCCGGCGGGGCGCGGCGCTCAGCCCCCGGCCGCCGCCGGACTGCCGCTGCGGGCGCTCCGCTGCAGGGGTGTGAGCAAGGGACCGGGGTAGGGGTATGGCAGGACGAGGGCCGCTCGCTGCCTGGCTGGGGGAGCGCGGCAGGCCGGGCCGCTCACATGCCGCGGAGCTGCCCGCTGCCTGCGGCCACCTGCTCGGCGCCTGCCCCGGCGCGCAGCGGCGGCGGGCGGGGCGCGGCGCTGCCTCCCCGCTCCGGAGGAACGGGGCATTGCAGCGGGGCGGGTGCAGCCGGACGGCCCCGCGGGGCGCCCCGGGCAGCCGAGGCGCAGCGCTGGCACCCGGTGGCGGTGGGTCCGAGCCCTGGAGGCACCGCGAACCCTGCGGGAGCTGTTCCCCCCGACACCGGTTGGTCCGCTGAGGGTAGTGGGCACAGCCGGCTGTTCCCTCAGAACATTGCCTGCTGCTCTTCCGCCACTAATCGGAAGGATGAAACTAAGACGCTAAACTACAGAAAGCCTGGAAACAGTATCTTTCCACTTTTCTAACTGACTCTTGTGGATAGCTAGGTGGTCTTCGTGGCCCTTTGTGTTTCTTTTAGCATGACAGAACTGGCACAGAGACACGGGAGAAAACCAGTGTGTTATCAGGCTGATTCTAACCGACCTGGGGCTACTCAGCCTGGAAAAGGCTCCAGGGAGACCTAATATCGGTCTTGCAGTAACTACAGGGATGCTGTAAGAACGAAGGGAACACCCACTTTAGCAAGGTCTATTGGGACAGGATAAGGGAAAATGACTTCAAGCTAAAAGAGGGGAGATTTAGATTGGATATAAATAAGGGTTTGTGTACAGTAAAGGTGGTGAGGCACTCGCACAGGTTGCCCAGATTGGTGGTGGATGCCCCATCCCTAGAGAAGTTCAAGATCGGGCTGAATGGGGCTCTGAGCACCTAATGGAGTTATACGTGTCCCTGTTCACTGTAGGAGGTTGAACTAGATGGACTTTAAAGGTCCCTTCCAACTCAAACAACTCTATGATCAGTGTACATGAGCATCAATGAGATCACTGAGCAGTTTACACCTTAGAGCCATCAAAAGGTTTTGCAGATATCTCTCCTACTTTTCCATGGAATTCACGGAAGGCTGTGGAGTTGCACAGTTCACTGAGCACTCGGTGTGGCCGGACAGAGTGTTTCTTTTAGGTATAAATGGTGAAATTCAAATTAACTGCAGAACAAAGGTAGAGGTTGGAAGACATGAAGGCAGAGAAAATGCTTCCCCTCCTCACCCCCCATTTCATGGTCCCGCAGACATGAAGTGTGTGTAAGCTTCACAGCAAATAACACAAGCATCCTGCTGCTACTGTAGGCACTTCAGCCATGTTCTCCACTGCTTCCTACCCAGCAGCAGCCTCTGCAGCTGTCTGTCCGCTCCTGCACCCATAGGTGGTGGTTTTGGTAACATCAGGGACTTCAAACAGGATCCTAATAGAAAAACCTATCTGCAGTTTAATGGGCACCCAGCTAAAGGGCAGAAAAAAATGATATTCTTAAAACTTGGTGAAAATATTGCCCAATTAAGATAGAATGACATTGGCATCCTTAGCCCTTTGCATTCTATTTAATAGTTTAAAGAAAAGGTCAGTTTATAAAAGTTTCATCCTTCAAATATCCAGTTCAATTTCACTGAAATCTGTAGCATTGTTTCTATTTACAGTGGTTCTGGAAAACTTCTGGACATGCAAAGATGAGATATCTCACCCACTGGGCTACAGGTAATTCTGCTCTGCGTAGATATCAATGTCATTTCCTTTATATGCCTGCCTTACCTAAACAAGTAACTTGGGTGAAGATCTGAAAGCTGCATGAAAAACAATAGGGCTGTCTCTGAAAGCAGGAGACAAGCATGCCTGACATATTGTAATACCTCAGCTTATCCTCAGTGTTTCACTTCTGGAACAGAAAGGCAGCATGCAGGAGGTCAGAGAGGAAGAAGGAAACGACAGCGAGGCAAACTCAGCTCATGACTGAGACAAATGAGCACGTTCCATGATTGCATGGCCATAGCCTATCAAATTCAGTATTGGAAAATGCTGAGAATTTCCATTAACCTACTAGTTTCATACTTTCTAGGTGATCATAAGTGCTGCTGGGAACATACTGAGAAGATAAAATGGTTATAAATCCTCGGTTTAATAGACAGCATCCGTGAAACCTGCAGAAACAGCTGCAAAAATGTGAAATCAACAGTAACTCTTCCAAGAAGTGCTGTCTTTAACAAGAAATTTTACAATGACGTAGACTTGGCAGTGTTCAGCATTATCTTTCAGCGGCCATTTGCATGTATCCACTGAAACCCAGTGTTGCTTATCAGGAATCTTACCACACCGCTGTAAAATTTATTATTAATAGAAAGAGTTTCTGGTCAACAGTGAATCTTCCCCTGCTCACACACCACTACAGGTTTCTCATGTTTTCCTAGGATCTAATCCCCACTTGTTAGCAGGTTTCTTGGCAGTTTCTCAGCTGTTCTAACAGTCTCCTGGAAAAAGCCTGAAAACGTTTATACAGAAATACTGTTTTATTCAATGTTTAAAATGGGAAATTTAGGTAGTGAAGTAGAAAGAAAATAACTTCATCCTGGAATGTGATTTGAGACCAAAATGTTAAGAATATGGCATGGATGGTGATAGCGCCAATGAAAGTGAGGGCCTTGGAGATCTGGATTTCTTTCTCACTAGCTACTCACACATACACTTTATATATGCATGATTTTGAAAATGTTCTAATGCAGTTTCCTAAGTTTAGTGTTTGTTGATGTCTACAAAGAAGAAAGAGCTTTACCAAACAAAATAACAAGTCTGTGAGAGTGTCCAAGGGCTAATTATGTAAGACAAATGAAGTATAAAACACTATTATTAGAGATTATGAGAAAAGGATTATACTAATCAGGAGAAAAAATTGGCAAGAGCCGCTGGTTTACAAAAACTACAAGTACTTTCCGTGTACTTAATGAGAGGGCACCATGATGCAATACGGGATGGCGGATATATAAATAGCTCTGGATGTTGAGCTCACATATCCTACAACCTGACAATCCATTTTCTAACCAGGACGTTGTTGGAAGACTTCCACTGAGAGGCAATTATCTGTCTGGCAGAAGGAAGTCAATGGAGCAGGGGATGGAGACAACCAGAGCTTATGACTGCTGATGATTAATAGTCGAGTTCTGTTTAAAGCTGCCACTGGGTTGCAATCTCTGGAGTATACACCACAAACGTGCAAGGAGTGAGAATCTTGCAACCACTGATTACCATGGGTAGGTTCCACCTGAATATTAAAGCTCTTCAGGCAGTGGAATGTCGCTCATTTCCAGAACTACTTCACAGTTTATTTTCCAATTATACACTGTGCTGAGGAATTGTTATGGACTTATTCTGTGTATGTTCAGATTTAGCAGTCTGTTCATGGTGTGATTTGACAGGAAAACACTGACTTAGCTCACAGTGTGTTAGAAGTTCATGCAGTGTTAAGCACAGATATTTCCTTAAGCCAAGCAGAGTTCATTCAGAACAATGGAAAGACCAGTGTCAAACTGAAGAGCTGTAGTGTTCCTCAAAGAATTACAGTGTAAAACTAGTTATCTAGTTCATGTAGAAGTCAGACTAAAAAGTAAATAAATAAAGGAGGGGGGGTAGATGGAGGAGATGATGCATAAAATAGAAAAAAACAACTACTAAGAAAAGGTTTTGCACCTCATGTGAATTCAAAGTGCCATTGCCAAAAATGTCTTTAGGACTACTATGAGGTTTTGGTGATTTAGGATCCTGATCTAACTTAACTCTCCTCCTGCTCAATTATTAGATAAAACCTCATATTGAATGTTCCTCATGCATTCAAATGTCTTTTTTAATATATTAAATTATTTTCATTTTACTCTGGATTTCTGCTCTAACCAAAGCAAGCACACGTGACTATCTGAGATCTTTCTCTGTATAACTTTATAACTACAGCAATGGATTGACTAATTTGAAGTTATATTTCATGGGTTTTGCTGTGTATTCCCAGTACTCTCACAGAGCAGCAAAACAATGGTTCCTAGCACCTAGTTTTATGAATGAGACATTCATTAAAGCTTATTAAGTAATTGTGGCTAGCTTTGGCCTGGAAAATAAATGAGATCAAATTAAGAATTATTTTCTACAACTTCTTGAAAGAGGCTGGGATTTAGGGAATGGACAGTCTTTGAAACATTAAAAAGTAATTATAGAATCATGTGAGTATTGATGTCAGACTTAGGAGACTTGGACACACAAAGTTCGGGAAGACAAGAACTAATTCTTTGGTGGTATAAAGAAAGGAAGAAATTGTAGCAAAGAATCCCCATTTTGAAGGAAAAGGCACACAGCTGTTCACCTTTCTGGAGGTTCCAATGTGAGTCTGAAGCAACTTGAGGCAGCTGTATGGTGAGTAGGGGCAGAGGATGACTACAGGTGAGCCCACTGCTTTTTCTTCTGGACCTTTATTGGTCTTATCAGAGAAACACAGAACCACGGGATATCCTGAGTTGGAAGGGACCCAGAAGGATCACCAAGTCCAACTCCCAGACTACCCAAAATCCAAGCCCAGTGTCTGAGAGCAGTGTCCAAATGCACCTTGAACTCTGGAGCTTGAGGCTGTGCCCGCTGCTTTGGGCAGTCTGTTCTATGCCAACTGCCCTCAGGTGCAGAACCATTCCCTAACCCAAACCTGAGCTCTCCCTCTCAAGGGTTTTTAACAGTTTTGTTGCTAAGCCTCCAGTGGTTTTCAGCTCTCCTCAAATTGTTCTGATTGGAGTTTTTTCTGTAAGGTGTATCAGGCAATGTGCTGAGAACTGAGAATTGTGAAGGCCTGAGCTTGAATATTGAGTCAATTCTTGTTGTGGTCACTTGGAGGAGATCCACAGAAAAGGAAGTTGGAATGGTTGGAGCTGTAGGAAGCAGCTCTAGGAAGATGCCTGGGTGTTCTGCATGATGCTGAGTGTGCCACAGACCCATAAGCAGAACTGCAAACTATTAAAAGGAAAATGTGCTTCACCAGATCCCAGCTGCCATAGTGCACGCTGTATGACTGCATGGGTTGAACAGGATTAAATTCTCAGGTCAGAGATCTGAATACTGCTGATCTGAATACTGAATACTACTGATCTCAATACTTCAAAATATAAACACATTCGGCATCTATGGGCAAAAGAGAAAAAGAAGAAAAACACATACACAGCTAAGTTATAGTAGAACTTGTCCATGTGATATAATAATGCAAGTTGCAAAATCAAGTGCTTGTTAATTAAGAAATGCCAAAATAAACAGAATGCTGTCCTGCACATCCAGGCAGTGCTTTGGGAGCAATAACTGAGGAGGGAGCAATGCTGTAGTGAGTATGAACAGAACAGATGAGCATAAACCTGGTACTGGAGGACTGAATCTCTTTCTGATAGATAAGAAACATTATCTCCAATGAATTTCAAAGGACAGCTCTGGAGATTTGGCCATCTGAGTTTCTCCATGAGAAATGCAACACTTAAAAAAATCATCACTGTACCAGATAATCCAGGTAGAGTGGCCATTACTGGCTGTTCATACAATACTGAGAGCAAACATACAAGTGTTCCAGTAGTAGAATTCCCTTTTTATCAACTTTCCAGTTATCTGTTAACAGTGGTAGGACTTGGGGGATGTGGGGACTCACAAGAAGTCAAGGTGAAGGCAGTTAATGTACAGAAGACTGAACTTCAGGCTACTTGCAGAATAGAAGGCCTTTAAAACCCAAGATGTTCTCTTTAACTTTGTCAGAAGGCCTTTAGAAATTGGTGCTTCCATAAAAGTGTCAGAGGTTACTTGTGCTCTCAGTCATCATCTACAAAATCTAGTTGGAGACATCTGCTGAGAATTTATTGCCTTCTTTCATTCCTCTTTCCTTCTTTCTGCCTGTCCAGAAATTTGCTCTTTAATTCTCTCCCAGTTTTTCAGTTACTGATACAGTTCCTGGTATGGATACAAAAGCTTAGAGACCCAGAGTGCAGGATTCCAGAGATGAAAAAGCCTTACGAGGCCTTTAGCTGACTTCTGTGGTGCTGGATCAGGCATGAGGGCCTTATTTGCCCTACCCTGGTAGTGAATAAACATCATCATAACAGAACTGCAGAACTGGGCTCCATTTGTCAAGTACATGCCAGAGCTGGAACCGACTCAGAGGAGCCCATTTGCTGAACAGAAGCAGTGCCAAGTTATTTGACACAATCAGGTTTTATCTATTGATGAGCATTCCTGGAAAAATTCCTTCCTGTGACATGAAGAGGAACACCCACAGGGTATGTCAGTGAAAATGCCTATCAAAACATGATAGTACATATATCCCACAGTACAAATTATTCATGTGGTTTACGAGTGTGTGAAGAACACATTTCTTAGCTGGTGTTCCTATTTATGGATCCCTGATTAATTTCTTGCTCTATTCTCATCCTCACTGGAACAAAAGGGAATAGGATCATGTCATAGCTCTCAGTAACAAGTTAATTTGATGATTATGGGCAATTATTGGTAGGTAGGAAGGGAAGCATATCCTTTCCTCAGCTTCCCCCCATGATGAAGGTAACAGGGAGGGCTGTGTGTGGCACTGATATAGCAGCAGAGCTCTCTGATTTGCACAGGAATTAATTTACTCTTGGAACACATGCTCTGTTACCCACTGACTTAAACACACGCTTCTGCTGCTCATGCTGAAAACACAAACTCACTCCTGCACAAATATTTGCAGCTGAGCAAAGTCCTGAAACAGCAGCAACAAAATGCACCCTGTAGCAGCAGCTGGTGTCAGAGCAGCGAGTGCAAAACTCCATGTGAAGAGCAGGAGCAAAGCAGGAGCAGGGCACACATGGTCACCTTCCTGACAGCTCCCAGACCCTTCCCGTGGAGCTGGGTGCCAGGAAGGAGAAAAAGAACGAGAGCAGGTTGCTAAAATGTGGACACTGCTTTCAAAATCACTCCTATCTTCCTTAAGGAAGATGAAATAGGAAAAAATAACCCGAGAGAGGGATGGACACGTGGTCTGCTGCATGCTCTGCTTTCTCCCATGTTCCTTTAGTGAAACTCAAAGCCTTTCTTCTCCTGTTCTGTTTTATTCTCCCCATTCCCACTTCTCCTTTCATCTTACATCCCTTCCACTTGTCTTACTTAAATGTATGCACAGCTGCTGAAATCAGTAAAAAGAATAATCAGTTGAAATAGGAGAATCCCCATGAGCTAAAATTCATAACAGATCTTTGCATCCTGCCAAAAACTCACTCTATTCAGAACTGAAAAATGGCAGTAAATGAGTGAGTATTCTAACGTTCCACACAGTGTTTTACATCCAAAGAAGCTTATATTTCTTTACAGCAAAAGTTCCAGTGGCTTCAATTGTTCCACAAAGTTTTAAAATCCATAATCCCAACCAAGTTGTCTTCTCCATCGCAGTACCTGCTGGCTGGCCTCAGCTCAGGGACACAGCATTGCATCAAGGGGCAGCCAGTGAAGGGCCAGCAGAGCTGGAAGTGGTGGCAATGACAAGATCACTTTTGGTTTTTCCTTCTCTGGTTGACCCCATATGAATGGGGCACAGTGCACTGCAGAAGGTGCCCGGAGGAGAGCAGCCACAGCTTGAGAGCCACAGAGAGATGCACAAGTGTTGGCTCAGGTTCCTTCATCTCATCGGGCAGCAAAGCCTCCCCTGCACAGAACCCTCAACCTCAAGAAAGTCAGCAGCCTGTTTAAAAGGGGAATTCCTGCACCCCACAGCTGCAGGCTCACAGAGCACCCCACATGAGCACCCCACATGAGCACATGTACTGCTGCTGCTGCAGGGTTGTGTGTTCAGGTTCAAACGCAGAATGTAGAGCAGTTTACCTCGCACAGAAGGAGCAGGCAAACTGGATTAGCTCCACGCCCCTCCTGTAGCCCTCCCTACACGGCTCTCCCCATGCAGTCTGTCCAGCTCCCTCCCAGCATCTGCCCCAGGATTTCAGCATGCCCTGCTTGGCCCCAGCAACTACTACTGGACAGAGGTAAATGTGCATTAGATATGCCTCAGCAGTATTTACAACTCACTTTCTCTTCTTGAAAAAACCCACTACTTCTTACTAGTGAATTATTCAGTACTTAAATTATGTCCCAAGCTGATGAATTCAAGAGCAATGAATCACTCACACAGGACATGATTTAACCCAGAAACACACTGGAAGTAAAGCACAGGATGCTGCTTTGTGTGTGCATTACAAACCAAGAAGCGATAACCATTCTCAAGGCATGAAATGATGGCTGCCTTCCTGGCACCACCAGAATCACAAATACACAGACTCACCTGCAACCAGGGAAGCTGATGGGAGCTTAATTACAGATGGGCTGTTGCAAGGAATTTATAATTAAAATGCGCCAGGGTCAAACAACTGTTTTCTGTAGTGGAGAACTATTTCTTATTGCTCTGTTAAACTGATAGCATAGTAGATAGTGATGATTCACTTGAACAGTTTTGCAAATACATTTTCTTCCTCATGGGATGTATCAATAAGCTGCTGAAGATTCCAGGCTGATTTCCTACAGAACCCAAAGCTAAGCCCAGCTTCTCACAAGTTAGAATGCATGATTGCTGTTTTCTCTGTACTTCTTTTCCCGCTTATAATAAATATTGAAGGCTAAAACAAGCAAGGAGATATGTAGACTAGGTCTATGCTTTCTGGCTGATACCACTGCAAAACACAGCTGCTGTGGGCACAGCTACAGTAGCAGAAGAGAAGAACTTGCCATGTCCAGGGCTGCTCTCCACCTCCATGCTGCAGGTCACTGACCTCAGGTCTCAAACAACCATGCTGTACGTTTGGTGTCCCTGTATCAGAATTGAAAATGCAAGAAGCTACACATACAGTGCTGTCCTGTAAGGCTGGGCACAGCATCTGAAGGCAGAACTCAATACACTTTAACCACATAAGCTTTAAAATTCACAGAGAACTGGTTAATTTGAATGACTGTGTACGTGCATGGGCTAAATGATAAGAATAAGATGTCCGATGTGAACGTTCACACGCAGTGCGATTCATGTCAGTACTTAACCTCCCAGTACCTGGGCTGAGCTATGTGCCTGCACGAGACCTGCTGCTCAGCAGCATCACATCACCAGCCCCATAAATATACAACCTCACAAGGAGTTTCTGTGAGAAATTTCATCCTTTCCACCTCAGTTCAGATGCACATAACCAGATTTTTCTCAGACAGGAAACATCTCCTGTGAGTGGATCTTTCCCTTCTGCACTTCCAGGTACCCTCTTTTGCACATAGCAATTATCTGAACTTGTTCAGCTCTTGTGGTGACTGCAACTTGGGATTCCTGTGGTTCATCACACAACTGTTTTGTACACTCTGCCCAGCTTCTCAGGACAGCTTTGTGTTCACAGCATCTTCTCACTTTTTTATTTCTGACACAGCGAATATGCTTTCATGCCTTTTTAAATGTCTCAGTCTTTTAAGATACTGTTACTTTTTGTAACTTCAAGTTGCTCTGTTTCATAAGGTCTTATTTTCCTCCGTTCACCTTTTTTGTATTAGTTATATAATGCAGATATTCCTTACTTTTTCTGCATGTGTATTCCCTCCTTGCATATTCCAATACACAGTGTCTCCAATAGCTCACAGCTGCTTGCTAAGAAACCCTAATGCAAACACAAGCACACGCCCAGCTGCGTGCTGTGAGATGCCTGCTCAGAGCACTTGAGGGACCTTCTCCTGCTAATGTTGCCTCTCAGCCTTCTCATCCCTACCGTGTTTCTCTTTCTGTTCATTGCTAATTCAGCCTTTTTCTCCTTTGTCAGTTTTCTCCCCTCAAAATGCTTCCTGCAACCAGAGCTGAGCAGCAATCATTCCCACAATGAGCCACAGCCGTTTGGTCTCAAGTTTCTTCAGGAAAAGCAAAGCTCCCCTTTAATCACACTTCACACAGAAGGGGCATGAAACCAAACACTGACTGTGCAGCAGGAGTGACAGCTTTCCCTGGGGCTGCCAGGTGTGACCCAGCAGGGTCTGACCCTGGTGGCTGCCAGCACCAAAGGACAAACCTTGCCACAGCAGCAGCATCCTGGGGAGGTTTTCCACAGCAGAACTGTAACACACAGCCACAAAGCGTGGGAGGCTGGAGGCAATTTGAGTGGTGCTGAGAGGTGCCAGACTTATCAGACATGGAAGATGCTTCTCCAGATTTCACTTGTGTACTGCTTTATACCTATGCTAAGTCAGTGCAAAACACCACCACTGGTTTGACGAGGGAGTTTTGCTTTAATAATCCTCAGCACCTGTTTTGCAGTACCAAATGACTAGGCAAAGTCTACACAGAACAGTACTGTAGAGACAGAAGGATTAACAGCATTATTTTGCTCCTGTCTGCCTTTTCTGCTGTGGAATCAATCCTTTCTTGTATGCAAAATTGTTCAGTATACATTTGGTGGTGCAACTGTGCAAACTAATAAGCTTCTTTATGCATCAAAATTGGGAGACCATGAGGTTACCATGCAAGCACTCAGCAATGAACTGGCAGTGATGGACACCCTTGGAGAGACACACATCTTCTTCAGTGTATATGGACTTCTTCAGTATTTAGCAGACAGCATTAGCGGTCATTTTAAGTATAGGTATGCCTAGGACAAAGGCTTCATTCCAACACCTTTGATTTATAAGCGTAGTTGAATAGCAATACAGTGTCTCAAAGGAAAGAAATGAATCAATTGGGATCAGCTCTACCCCCAACTACAGGAAGGTTTGGCTCACTATCACCAAGCTCTGGCTCACATGCAGATTTGAACACCTGCTCTGGGGATTACACGGCCTACCAGGATCACCCAAGCAGCCCTGCCTCCCAGGGGCAGCAGTTCCTGGGGAGCTCAGAGCTCTGCTCCTGCCTAATCCTGGCTACACTTCCAACTTCCACCGGCTCAGCCTTTCTCAATGGTTGTTTTGCAGAAACTTCTGTTTTCTTCTCACCTGATGGTGAAAGAGAGCTGGTAAAGCACAGATCACTTTGAGAACATACCACAGAACACCACTCTGCTCAAAATCTTGATATATTATCTGAAGTATCTTCTTTCTGTCCCGCAATCCTGAGAACAACAGTGATCCCTGAGGCTGATAGGATCCTTCTTCCTGATGAATGCTTCTCTGGCCAAAGCCTCTGTCAGGAACAACAGGAACACAGATTTTTGTCTCCCTGTTTCTATCCTACATCCCAGTGCCTGCTCCCATTTCCCATCTGACCGCACTGACACCCATAAGCAAGATGACTGAATGCAAAGTGGGGCTGCAGCTCCACTTTGACTGGTGGCTTCCAACGTGTGCATCATCATTCCAAATAGATTCCTATGTAAAAACATGAGTTCCTTTGCTATTATTTTCCAAAATCTGATGTGCCTACTGGAGGGGTGGAAGGTTCATGAAGCTGAGAGAACAAGCAATGGAAGTACTTCAAAACATAGACAGGGCCTGGACACGCGGTTCTAAGAAAAAGCTTCATATATAGGCGTCCATGAGCCTAGAAAAGGATTCAGATCTGAGAAACTGCTACTGCTTCAGATCTGCCCTGCACAAATGGAAACATGGCTTTGATTATAAATAAACAGGACCGTGCCACAGACACACCTGATTTCATCATCAGTTTCTCATCAGACAGTGGAATAACCCACAGTGCTGAACTTGACTGTTCATGTCAGCCAGGGGAGCCCAGCAATTTTATTTTTTAAAGCATAGATATAGATAACTGCACAAATAGTAAATATCCTAAGCTGAATTCAGACAGCTTTAGGGTTGGTTTGAAAGAAGATCAACTACTTGATTCATCCCATTCTGGATTCAAGCAGAGCTGGCATAAGAGGGGGGCGGGAAATGAACTCTGTAAGCCAAGGGCAAAGAAACAATGTGGGGAACAAAATGAAAGTTACCTTGCAAACAGCAAGTTTCAGCTTGCTTCTAACTGCAGTAATAAGAAAGCAAAATGATTCACTCTGGCAACACTTTCCAGCTGGAGGAGGTTGAAATGCTGCAGCCACCCACCAGCACTGCAGGCAGCAGGCACTGAGCTGAGCAAGGGGGCTGTGGGCAGCCAGGGGTACGAGGGGTGTGTGGGAGGTCTGGGAGGACATGGAAAGTTTCTTTTCTGGAAAGAGGAGGAGGACAAAGAGAGGCTGCAGCAACAGCATTGCAGCCTTGTAAAAATAAAATGGAGTAACAGTGGTTTGCTTTCTGAGAGAAAACTGTTTATCTCTTCCACAAGGGGCTGGAAGGCAGATGTCCCAGTGCCATGCAGTGCTAGACTCTGTGGGGACCTTCAGGTCACTGGGCAAGGCCTGTTTGGTGAAATGGGTGAGAAAGGCCAAGCAATGGACCTGCAGCAGCTGGCAACAGAAAGAAGGAGCCTAAAACATGGTATCGATCGACTGCCCAGGAGTGGTTAATATTTACCTCAGTGCTCAAGCTGGATATCAGATTGCGGCTCCCAACAGTTGGCCAAACCCAGCAAGGGCTGTCAACTAAACTGTTAACATTTTTCAAGTACAGACATGCTGATACAACTTAAAAGGAAAGCTACAAAATAGCAGGTCTCATTATTGTCACTTAAAGAAAACCATCAGGACAGTTAATTATCTGCATGTCCTTTTAACTTTGTCAAAACCTATGTAATAGGCAATATAATTTTTGCAACCTATACTTAAGGGAGCACTCTGACATTTTATTATTATTCCCAGATCCTTTATCACCAAAATTGTACTCCATCCCCAGGCAGTTTCCTCGTTTCTTTCTATTCTGTGATTCAATGACCACAAAATTACACGAGCTTAACAACAGAAAGATTAATTTGCAGTTCTAACTGCTTCACCTTTCTTGGGTGTTTGATATCTATCCGTGCTTGACAGTGTGATACACACAGCTTATTTATCCTTATTTATCCTTTAAAAAAGTGATCTTTGTTCAGTGCTTTTGATCCTCTTCGGTGTAGAGACCCCTAGAAAAGTGCCAATGAACCTTTTGACCTTACAGTAAAACTCTGCGATGTATTAACAAGTGGCTTCTTTTTGTTTGCTTTCTTAGAGATAGCAGGAGCCCATAGACCACAAACTTAAAGCTACTGAAAGCCTCTGTAAATAACATACACTTATTGGACCTGTCCTACAAGTGAGTCTGACTTCATCTTTTATTCGTAGAATCATAGAATTGTTTGTTTGAGTTGGAAGGGGCCCTCAAAGGCCACCATTCCAACCCCTCTGCAATGGACAGGGGTTACTAAACTAGATCAGGTTCTCAGAGCCCCATCCAGCCTGATCTTGAGTGTCTCTAGGAATGGGGCATCCACCACCAAGCTGGGCAACCTGTGCCAGTGCCTCACCACAAGTACTGTAAAAAACTATTTCCTTATATCCAGTCTAAATCTCTCCTCTTTTAGTTTGAAACCATCTCCCCCTGCCCTAGGGCAATAGATTCTGCTAAAGAGTGTCCCCTTCTCCCTAACAGCCCCTCTTTACATATTTATAGTAATGTATAGATGAACAACACTAAAGCTGTGAACAGGGCACAAACATTTATGTACTGCATGGGACACAGAGGAAATACATAGGCTGTGTAGAAAATGAGCTAACCAAAGCAGAACATAGGTTCTCATGTAGTGAAGACATGAAGAAATGACATGTTCTGTGGCAGAATCCAAAACTCTGCTTCCTAGCTCTTTCCTTCCTTGTAGAACCCTAAGAATCAACCACATTTAGGCCAGTAAAGTGAGACTTGTGTCACAGCCTGGGCTGCAGAACCTGGGAGCAGCACAGCAGGATGGCTCCCTGGGGGCAAGGCCTCCTCCCTGCTCTGCTGCCCCCGCAGCCCTGAGCAAGGTTTTCCCTGGGGCTGCTCATGCCCAAGGAAGAGGCAGCTCATAATGAGCCACACCCACAGATATTGGGTGACCAGACTCATTTAAAGAGTTGGAAAAACTCCTATTTCTAAAGATCCTGTTTTCTGGTAGGCAGGATTTTCTTTTCTGATGGCATTCCTCTTTTTTTTGGCTTTTTGTTGTCGTTGTTGTTTTAATGAGCTGAAGCAGCTCTCATTGGTACAGCTGCTGCCTGAGTGCTGCCAGAGGAGCCACAATTTCTTAATAGCCTCCACTGACGAGTTGCCATGTTAACAAAACAGGAGCTGAGGAAATGGGGCTGTGGAGCAGGCAGGTGTAACCCAGGGAGAAGGAGCGGCTGCTTGCAGCACCTCCCCAGTGTGGCAGCAGCATGGGGCTGTGGGCCTTGCTTCCAAACTGCTGAGTTTCTGTCCACTCACTGACACAGCCAGAGCCTCAATAGAACCTTGCCTAAGCACCGAGGATGATTAAGGCAGAAAAACAAACCACATGGGTGTTTCTGTGTCCTATTCCCTTCTGAAGAAGATCCAACAGTGGTGAACTGACAAGACAACCTGTCAGCTATGGGATATGATCAAGAGCAGTAACTGCCCCACATTTTCAGAGCTCCCAGCAAAAACAGCTAATTCTTGAACAATCACTGCAGTTAAATGCAAGGAAGAATTCACTTCCCCTTTGGTACTTCCATCAAGGATTGATGCATGAGCTGCATTCAGGGTCACAGTGAGAATCACTGTCAAAGCCAAACTGTATGTGAAGGGTTGTAAACCCCAGGGTCACTACCTTCCCATTTAAGCTATTAGAATAAAGACTGTCTCCTTCTAAGAGTGTGAATTAAAGGAAATACAATGTTCTTCTATTTTCAGTAAGAACAGGTAACCTGTTCTGCAAGGTGAAAGCAGTCATCTGAGCACTGTGCCTAAGTCACAGAACATGAGATCTTAAGAGGGGCTGCTGGGGTAGCAGATATAAGAGGTGACACAGGTCCCAGGTCTGGCAGCATACAGGACAGGGAAAGCTAAGAGGTCCCCCACTTCTGCCCATCAACACCAGAACTGCTTCCTGCCCACAGACACTAGTGCCTGTGCGCCCTGGTGGAGCTGAGCCCCACTACTCACAGGCTGCAGGGGCTCCTGCCCTGCTAAGCACTACAACAAGATGCAGCAGGTGGATGAAAGGAGCTGAAGAAAGAAGGTATCAGTGAAATCAGCCTCTCTCAGGTCTGCTTTTAAACTTTTTGTTTTGAATAATCCCATTTCTACTTATGATATGTGCATAATTCATTCAAATATATCAAATGTATGGCATAATTAGGATCCAGAATAACCTAATGTACATGTAATTGTCTACAGACAAAGAAGTAGGTGTGTGCATGGGCGTCTGAAGGCAATGACTTCTTAAAGCATGTGTTGCCTAAACTAACCTGCCTTGACTTGTAACAACGCTTTTTTCAAAGCACAGCAGTGGGGCAGTTTTCTGGGCGTAGCAAAACTGGGGAGCACAAATCAGGTTGGAAAAGTGGCATAAGTGTCACTTTTATATCACCCTCATCTTGAGGCTGTGCTCTGAATTGCCTCTTCCCTTTGTGCTCATGGGGTGTCTCACCACCTCTGCTGCTCAGGACTGTGAACACCAAAGCCAATAGGGAAGAGCAACCTCTGAGGACAGCTGCCTGGAGCAGTTCTGGGCAGCTCTGCCCATTGCCCCCCAGCAGGCAGCACAGCACCACCCAGATGGCTGCAGCACATCCCTCCCAGCGGTGAGCTCCCCAGGATAGTGTACAATTGCACTATGGAAAAACTAATATTATACCAGAGGATATGCTTTGGTATAAATGTTGGGTGAGATCTCTGCAGTTCAGTTCTGCCCTCTTCAGCTTTACCTACCTGAGGAAATAAACAGTGCACACAAACTTCTGAAGCTCTGGTCATTGTGATTATTAGCGTGCCGTAATATTAATTCACAATGTTAATTTAATAAAGTAATGCAAATTTGCAAGACTTCCATAAATGTTACAGAGGTACTGCTGACTTTTGTCCCCATTTCCTTATTTAAAACATTTAAAAGGAACGCCTCTTTCATCTGCTGAACTTCCTTAACAGCAATCAGTCAGTATGTTTTTGTTACCAGAAAACTGCAAAACCCTTCTGAGATCTCTAATTCAAAACAAGTTCAGAACTAGCTCAGGGTGCTATTCTGTCTCAGCAGCACCTCCTCAACCTCTGTGCTGCAATCAGAACACTTGCTGACCAGATTCACCCTGAGCACATGAAAACAGAGCTCTGCTCAAGTCATGTGCTGAGCCCACAGATAAGCCATCCTGACAGCTGAAATGATGGCGCTCCTCTCTTTCACTGCCCACACTGTGTCTTCCCATTTCTTTGCCACACATCTTGAGGATGTACCCAGCCTGATCAAAATACTTATAAGGTGATGCTTAATAGCAACTTGATTCAAGAGCAACTAGCAATAAAATAACATTTAAAGGTCAATAAACATCATCAAATCATTTGTGTTGGAAGGGACCCTTAAAACCATCTGGTCCAACTCTGGCTACAGCTTCATGCATTCTTGTTTTGCACCCTTTCTTTAATATTCCAATAGCACTTTTATGCTGGAGGCTGGTTGTCCTCCCTTCCACCCACTGAGCTCATTCTCCTTTTTTTATTTTTATTTTCCTAATTAGCAATTTGGAAATGAATTGCTGTAACAAGCAAGACTAAGTCAATCCATATGCGTAAGAACATAAAACCAGCCTTACTTTGTCAAGAACCAACACCCATCCAACTCAGTATGGGAACTCCAGAACTAGTAGCAGATGTTTTGGGAAACAACTACAGAAGAAAGTATTTTTAGTGTGAATCTCCATATGTATTCATTCCCCACATGCTCACAGCATCATATTAAATGATCATCTGCCTGATGTGAAATTATATATTTCCATGTCCCCATATCATATTAATATTTACACTTACAAAAAGAACCAGCTAGTGGCTGTTCCCAATCAGCCTATCCAACACCATCTGCACACTCTGAGTTGTTGGACTTGTATTCTATCCACTGGAGAAGCCTGAGTAAGAGCTAGGATTAGTGTTTATAAAGCACTGGGAATACTGTAGAAAATAGCTTTGAGGCACAGTCACTGTCACTGCATTATTTATGTACACAAACCCACAGTTAACACTGCACACAGACATCTCATGCAGGCTATCAGCCACGTGACCTTCCGTTCCAGGGTCCAGGAGTTGAAATCAAGGGCTTGGTTTTGTATTCAGTCCTCTAAATATGTTTGTGTTTGTCTCAGAGCACCGAAGTTAGTCTCTGGAGATAAGGCTGTATCTCATTCAAGAAAATACAGTCAATCTCATTTGTGAAAACAAAGACAGAAACTGGCCAGTTTACAGCCATACTGCTTGTTTGTAATGGCATGCTTCTGAGAATGCACTGGTTCACAGCACATTAAAGTAAGTAGAAGAAATGCATAACATAGAATTACTTACTAGTCAAACTTCCTGTATTGGTTGTTAATATACAGATGGTAGCAAATGTACAGAAGGAATAAGTAAAGGAAAACTCACCAGTAGTGGTGCCTTGGCTGAAGAAGCTGGGGCAGTCCTCACTAGTGAGTGATCTCCAAGAGATGCTACCTCAGTGGGAGTCAGCCCTTAAATGAGGTCTCAGAAGGGATGGAGTCAAGCTCCACCCCTTCCGGGAGCACAGCTACATCACTCTCACCTGTGCTCCCACAGCTGACTCCATACTTGCCTCAGCTGATTAATCAGAGGTTCAGGCTGTGATTACCAATCTCCCATACACTTCCCAAGAGTGTCTTGTTTACTCTGTAGGAATCACACTGTTAGACAGCCCTCAAAAGCAAGGTGTGAGGACAGGGGATGGTGGCAGAATGGCTGCCAGCAGGGGAGGTGACAAATACTTGACATGACAATCTTGGTGTCCCTAATCTTTGTGGCAATTCTCTGTGGCCTCCTCAAGCAACACATTACAGTGACCCTGATAGACTTGCTGAGCACTAGTGATAAGCTGTACATACAAGTTTTAAATCCAGACTGAACTGAGATCTTTGCTATACCCATTGGCAATTGGTGTGTCTTTAAGGGATATACATCCAAAGAGAGAGAGCATGCCGACAGCTTTTCTCTTACAGAAGACTGGTGGTTTCTTAGACCAGAGGGGTTTTATTCCTTACTTTCTTATGTACCATTGGTTTCACTGGTACCTTTTCTCTAGGTCAGAAAAAGGAATATCATAAAAGGGTTTTTCCTTTGCAATTCTAATACTAGGAAAATATTACCACCATAACTTTAATTTTCTACCTTCCTGCATGAGTAGAATTTCTCCCTCTGAGTGTTATTTATCAGTGCTATGGCATTTCTTGCTGCAAACCATACCCTGAAGAACTTCTAAGATGAGAATAAATAAATAAATAAAAATCCTTGTTCTTTAGAATTCCTATGCTCCTTCTTCTCGCTATTACTTTCCTTATTTTCTTTTGAACAGCAGCATGTTCTGCCTCCTGCTTGTGCTAGGCAGCTGCACACAGATGGCTCACACGGCGCACCTTTTCAGAGCCACACAGTGAGCTGCTGCAGGTCCATGCTCCAACACATGGCACAGAGGTGGAGAAAGAAAATCTTTCACTGTTTTTTTCACCAGAAGCCTCCTTTGCATTGAGCAGGGTTAGCCCATTACAGTATTCCTGTGTACTTCAGACCAGTAGCAACAGCTGTCACTAGGAGGAATCTGAAGTGGGCTAACGTGCCTCATCTGAAAGCACAAAAATAGCTTTGATGGTGTGGGGGCTGCAGTGTCAGCTGGGGATAAGGCTGGGACTCAGAAGCAAAGCCGTCCCTGACCACCCAGCAGTCCTCTGCTGAGACCCGCTTCCCTAAAACCTCAAGCAGAAAAGACTTCATGGCAGGTGAAGGCACTGCATAAAGGAATTCAACTAAGGAGTTTATTATTAGTTGCATCTTTCCTGCTAAATATAGAGCACCTAATAATCATTGACAAAAATTTCTCTGGAACATCTTCTGATAGCTTAAAAAAAGTTAATGGTGAAAGCTTAATGAAGTATTACTAAAGCAGAGCATAGACAGTACAGCACTTAAATAAGAAGGTGCCAATAATAAACTAACCAAGAGCTCACTGACCAGAGTGCTGTGAGTATTGCACTGGTGCAGTATGAAGGAGCTGCCTCCTGTTGATTCACTCCTGCTGTCTTCAAAGGAACAGAATTTCATGTATGATTTCCATAAATAAGAAATAGTATCACAAATGTATGTAGTTTGGTTTAACTAGCAATATAGGGGAGAACTGAATATTGGATGTATGCTGAATGGCTCTCAGTTAGGCAGATCTCTCCTACCCAGTGGGAAATAAAGAGATATCCTGTATAGCAGTAAAAGCATCAAGAGCAAAATTCTTAATTCACGTAAGTCAGACTGATGCACAGTCAGACCGTGACCACAGTAACATCAGGATAAAGCCAGGGAGCTCTCTGAGCACTGACAGATTTCTCACAGCCTCACCTATGTAACCTAACTGCTAATGGCCTGTTGGTTCCCCACTACCACCCTACAGCGCGGCAGCACAGAGAAGCAAAACCCATAGGCCCTTGTTCACGATGAACAGTCATTGTGCAAAGCTGCCTTTCAGCCACCTCATGTTGTTCTCCATGTGCTGCCCTGGTCATCACCAATGACCACTCCTGCACCCACTCCTGGCCCGACTCCTGATCAGCCAGGTCTGTTGTGCAGTCTCCTCCCTGTTCCTCTTAAGCATCCACTCCAGAGGAGGTTTCCACATGTTCATCTGCGTCACTGTTTTTTATATAACATTTCCATTCTAAGATCTGATTCATTCACTCAGCAAAACTGAGCAGTAATTTATGGCTTTTATTTCTTTCCTTTAATTTGAACTCATTTCAACTCCAATCTGAAGTGCCTGCACTTTATCCTCTTTTCTCTGATATTTGCTTACAGTGCAGAATCACTACGTGTACCATGTAGATGCAGCCCACTGAGTGTGCATCCAACATGGAATATCTCTGGTATCTATACAATGATATATTTGTAATGACCAAGTCCTATATCTCCACAAGTTGAGTGTGCAGGTGGATACATATTTCCATACAGGGAGTATTGCTGCAGACACGTACACCCTCGACAAAGCAGGATATGTGCATGAAGCTTGCCTTTCATGGACACTCCCTCATCAGCAAATTTTGCATGAACCCAGGCAAGCCCCAGCTGTTCCACTGCCTGTGCTAAGAACGTGCTCTCCAGCTATGAGTGAGCACTGCCTGCTTTTGGCATTCCAGAAACAGACCCCATGGAGCAAGGCTGGTGAGCACCTCAACAGAACAGAACGGCTCTCAGGGCTTTACAAACCATGTTTGGTGACTGGCTGCTACCTGGAGAATGCTTCAAGACCTCCCTCAAAGTTAAAACAATAAAAAGAAAAGAATAAAATACAAACAAGCTTCGAAATACTTCTATTAGCTCCCATGGAAACTACAACACAAGCAAGAAGCACAATGACACTGCTTTATAGAGAAAATTCTCAGCTACAAAACACTATTTTTCAGCATAGTCAACACCACAAGTTATGGATTTTCATCAGCTATGAACAAGAGCCTGTATGCCGTGCTTGTAAATATCTGCACAAACATCTGAAACATAGTTTGTATTCCACATTTCTGTTACCACTGCTGAAACACACCACTCACTGTCTCACTGTGCTCACATGCACTGTTTGGTTTCCATAAACATCCAGCAAGTATCAGTGAATGCCAGTGAGTGCCATTACTTCTGCATGGAGGAATTCATTGATATCCCTTAACTTCATACACACTTCTATATCAGATTTCATTTTGTCAGACTGCCCCTCTGTTGCCATCTGCCACACAGCAATAAATATAATGGCATATTGGTGGTATGGCAGTAGAGATGGAACCTTCCAGCCAACATCCTTCTCTGGCATTGTGGACTGACAAAATGAAATAAGAGGCATTATTTCTGGAGCAGCCCACTTAGCAAATATGATTTGCATCCCATCTAATTGCTTGTTACAAGACACTTTTTCTTGATGGTTAAATAGAGTTGCTCTGTCTCACTATTAACACATTTGATATATCAACAAATTTCCACTTAAAAGAACTTTCCTTCCCTTAGTGAGTGTGACTGTAGGAGCTCCAGCCTGGTGACACAAAGGATGGTAAATGGCGCATCCATCTGTGTGGGTGCAGCCACCATCTCCCTTGGACACCACTTCTCTCTTCCTGGCTTCAGCAATCATCTCACAGTGCATTCAGTCATGCACAGACAGGTGAAGTGAAGCATTGCAACTCACTGAGACAGATAAGCAGATTAATTATTTAGTGTTTCTTCCTTGGAACGCTTTGCTCAGTCTAAGATATATCTTTGCTCTGGGAGGGGGTTCAGCTTGCATCTCTCCAGGACCAGACTGCATGAGCACTACATGACCTCATTATTAGTAATCAATAGCTCAGAGAAAACATCATTTTTAGTAACATATGAAAATACTAATTTTAGATAAGTATATATCTCCTGTATTTAATAATATCTATATACGTACGAAAGTACAAAGCCCAAATCACTACTCAAGTATTGGAAAACCTAGTCCATAAACATTCTGTGTTACTATCAATCAAGTCTCGCAGAACTAAAAGGCAGTTCTGCAATTAAGATACTTGGGTTGTGTCCAAATTCCTTAGTCTTTGCATTTGATTTGGTTTAACAATTAATATGGATCATTCTTGATCCTGGCCCAGCTCTATAATCTGAGCTCAGCACTGGAGCTGCAAGTTTAAGTTTAAATGAAAATATTTGAGCTAAAACTTCACTAGAAATTGTCCAAGAGACACTCTTGCTATACAGTCAGTAAAACTTATTCTCAGTATAAGCCACTCAACAAAATATATGGAAGGCAATATAGCTTATCCTGTCTAACCTACTGGAACCAAACCAAGAAAGTGGCATCACACCAGACAGCACAAATTAGGCTTTCCCCTCAAGTCCGCAGTGCCTTATCTTGTCTGTATTTAATAGTTCCTCCAAGTTACTATTTTCTAGAAGCTGAAAACTATAGAATTTTTATCCGCTCTTGCTACGTGCCCTAAAAAGACATATGGATTGAATTTAGTAGGGCAGTTTGTCACTTTAATGTGTTTCCCATAACAATACACATATTTCTTTCTGTTACAGAATGGCTTAACCATTTACTTGAACTGCTACATCTTCACAATGCAAGACATGCTTTTACTGGCAATACGCATCCTTGTATTAATATGTTTTACTTGCTGATATTAAAAGATTCCTCTGAAAGGAAATGCATGCCAAGCATTTAGTGCAGTGACTTTCTGAGCTCTATGAGTGCTACAGAACATTGCTTCCCTTTGCCCTGGTCCTTCTCAGGTTGAGATTTGTAGCTCCTGCTCTGTGGAGGTGATCCTCACAGTGGAATGACTGTAGATGTAACTGAGTTTAGAGGGCGGACAGGATTACAGCTTTGATAGTGAGTGCTGGAAGACAGTCTTGTGTGCAGCATTTCAGAAAACTAAAATCATATCCATAAAAATGAGAAAACCATGAAGGCAGAAAGCTATGCAGATTGAGTAAGAGCTGGAGATACCATGAAGCTCAAGGTGAGATAAGGAGGAACCAGCCAGAGCTCTTACTGTCAGGCACCATGGTTTAATGCCACTGTGTAACAGCTTTCCTTTCTGCAGTGAGCAAAGTTTTTACTTCTAATCCTTTGGGGCTCCTAGTTAGACATGGTGACAGCTGTTCAAGCTATGATGCAGCGTCAGAAGAATTTTAAATATGACCTTTTAAATCTGGAGAAAGCCTCTATTCTTGGAGGAGCTTCCCTTTCTGGTCACCTTCTGGGGGTGGCTGTTGCTCAGTTTGCACAGCTGTGAAGGTCTCAATTTTAGATCTCTTTTAGACAGCTACTGACTAAGTTTAGAAATGGAGAGCAATAAACCTTGAAGGCAATAAGTAGCGATAAACTCAGGCTTCTACATCGAATAATCATACACTGTGACTTTGCCTTGAATATCTCTAAAGCTGATAAGCATAAATGCTACCCTCATCTTAGTGCACAAGAAACATATTAAATAGTTAGACTCATCCCCAACTGAACATCGTGAAAAAGAAGAAAATGACCATTGACAAGGCACTAGTGTTTGTCACATTGTGCCTCAGGCTGGTGTCTACGTGGAAAACAACGACAGCCTCTTAGGGAAGAAAGGGATCCCTGGGATAGAAACTATTCCCAGAACTCAGTCTCTGTCTCTCCGTTCCTCAGACTCTTCATAAAAAGGGAAGAAAATTGAATGGAGCACAGAATGCAGAACCGTGAGAGCTGAAAGCTCTCCACTAACATCACTTCTCCTCAATTCAGATAACTGATTTACATAACTGCCAAACTTCTCCTTTGGTTTGGTTCCTATCCAATGAACTGCACGACTTCTCTCACCTTACAAGCATGGTTCCATTCCAGGGGAACAGCAAATTCAGGGCTGAGGTGAGGATGAGAAGCTCTGGAAGGGTGTAAAATTTGTAGGTCAGTTTCACTGCTGGGAAGAGCGTTAGTAGCCGCATGGGAGCAACCACATGCAGTGATACCTGCATTAGGCTCACTGAAGGGTTTGCATTCTGGAAGGCTTGACATTTTACATCAGTTGGCCTGAGAGTGTACGTTACCTGTGCTTACATACCTTTCTTTTACTTAGATGATTAGAGTACACATTTTATACAGCAATAGAGAAGACTCTTCCCTTGTTCCAATGACAATTGCTACCACTCTCAAAAATGAAAGCCGAAGATGTTCTCCAGAGCTGTGCTGTGAAGGCCATGCGGCAAACAGAGTGGCAGCTGGAATTCCTGTAGCCATTCTGCTCTACAAACGTGTCTGCTGGGAAAGCTGCTGCCGCTGACAAGGTGAGATGTGAAAAACAACAAAATGCAAAACACTATTTCAGAAAGTCAGGACTTCAGAAAATGCCTCCTTTTGATTATTTGCTACTTCCAAGCCCTGAAGACAGATGTTATTTTACTTAATTTGCTTTACTTGCATCTGTCGTTACAGAGTATTTCTGTTGGAGTATGATCATTAGAATTAGGTCCCTGCTGTATAATGTGCCATACACAGACATGAAACAGAGCTGCCTTGGAACAAAGCTCATTCTTTGAGATAAAAGAGATTTGAAGAAAGGAACTACATACTTAAATCAAACAAATATTACTCTTCTTCCACCCTTTAAATCATAAATAGCAACTTGTTTCATTTATCCTACGCTGTTGTTAGCTGTTGTTTCTTTACAAAGACTTATTTGGTTCTGACCCTGCTGATAAACAGAGAGAGATTTTTGCAAATAGCAGGGAATATAAAATGTGTATGTACAGATATGCACACATCTCTGTATCCGAATAAGAAAGATAAGAGGATGGAAAATTGAAGTGTCATTGGTAAAATTAATTTTATGGGTTAAGACAGGAAAGTATAAGAAAGAGGAGCAGAAATCTGAAGGGCATTCAAGGTGAAGACAAGCAGCTTAAACTTTGCATGCTGAAATAAGAACAAGTCATCAGGAAGGAATGTGCCCACAATGACAAGCAAGGAGATGCAGTGCAGAAACTCCAGCCTGAGGATGGTGCAAGGGCTGCAGGGAGTCTCCAGAGACCTGAAGGTGAAGGCTGATGGTCTAATGATCCCTTGGTGCTGAAAAACTCCACCTGAACTTCCATTCTTTGGCATTTTCTCTTGCTCTCCTGCTTTGCACAGGCTCAAGTGCTTGTTGGGTACCAAAATCAGCATACTCACTCACTAAAAAGACAGAAAATTAACCAAGCAATCAGCAGACACTCACCTGACAGTACCCAGTGCCTGCAGGCAGCAAGGCAGGACACAGGAGGAAAAGAAAGGATGGCAGCAGACAGGAGAAAAACTTCTTTTTGGTGCAGAACAGATGTTTGCCTAGCTTGGCAGCCATACAGAACTCCACCTGGGGGCGAGGAATCTAGCAGGAATTGAGGCTGGATGCTTAGGTAAGAATTTTGGCCCAACTTAAGGACTTGTGTTGACTTTGACAGCAATAGCTCAGTCCTGACTCCTTAGTTTCAATAGTTGTAGGACATGAAGAGAAATCGGAGGGAGAATGAGTAGTAACTGATAAAAAGACTTTTAGTGTAATGAAACCTGTGATTAGATTAGGAAAATAAAGATAAGTATAAGGCAATCAGGAATTGGTCCACCTCACATCATTTACACTGATGGTTACTTCTGTTAGAAACTGGAAAGGGACTGGGACGTGAAGCCACCACAACAGACAGGGTTCCAACAATGCATCCATGAGTTACAGCACAAAATCCAGCTGTGAATATCTTATGATATAATATGAACTACATACATAACAATCTAAGGTATTCCTGTAACTATAGAGAAAGGGAAGCAAAGGGGGTACACACATGGATATTTCTTCCCAGCTTATCCCAAAGCCTAAAACCATCAGTGAATATTCAGTGTATTAACTATTTCCCAAGTGATCATTAACAGCAGGTCGGGAAGATCCCAAAGCCCACAAACCAGTCACAGCGTGCAGTATTCACTTTCTGGCATTCTGTCTGTTATTATTGGATGGCTCTAAGCATGCAATACTGCGTGGGTCTGTGATTTAAGTAGGAGTAGCCAGCTATCAAGCGTGGCTTCCAGCTGCTGGCTGTCCCCTGCAGCAGTCCATGTTCCAAAAATGACAGTTCCCCTTAAGCTACATGCTTCACTACGGCAAGTACTTCAGTGCCCTGCAGCTTCTTGTTACCTACATACAGAATTACAGCAGATGTAAAAAAACCTGACAACCTAGAGACCGTAAGATACAAATCACATGAAAGTAAACGATTCAGCTTAAACTATGCATAGCTGCAAAAAAACCACAAGTCTTTATGTTAGAATATTTCAAATAACCTTCTGTAGGGTACTGAGATCACCAGAACTGCAAAGGTTGGGGTTCTGGCTGAGGAATTCCAGATTAACCCATAGGACCGTGACTGCAGTGGTGACTTACAGCTCCCTCTGCTTTTCATTTGTGTTTATATAAGATCTTTCTACAGCTTTCGAAGCTTCACAGTAATGGATAATCAGAATGACACCGGCAGAGAGAATTCAAATACTCATATGTTTGGGTAATCAGTAAACCAGTTTTCAACAACTCCAGGCAGTTTTTATAGCTTGTGTTTGTCTGGCTGTATCAAAGAGGTCTGATCTCCCACACTAATGTTACCCTGCTACATGTTATCTGCTGGAAGCTTTTCTAGTTCGTTTACTGTAATGCTTTCAGATGTTTTGTTTTGTTCTCTATGTTATTTAAAAATAAAATAAAATAAAATTAAAAAATCCTACTTTCTGTTTGAGGATTGCTTTCTCTTGTACAAAGTCAGGCAGTCAGTACTCACCACCTCTCCCAAAGCATGAGCTACCAGACTGCTAAACACAACTGCTTCCAAAGAGCTGGTTTGGAACATTGCATGGTGTCAGACTCATGCTAGAGAGAAACTAATGCTCCGCAAGTCAGTGGTCTGAATACCTGTCAGAGGTATTGCACTGAACTGCAAGATACAGATAAGAAAAGCTACAAGTCCCTGAACTCCATTGTGTTACTTCAAACTAGAGAATTAGCTGGTATCTCCGTGGCCATCCCACTGAGATTTCAGGACCTGCTTAAGCAAGTTGCAGGTTTCAGCTCTTCTCCTTTTTCTTTCCATCTTTCGACTTAGCTAGAACCTCACCCTGGTTGCTGAACCAAAAAGGGAAAACACAAAAGTAGTGAGTGGGTGGGAGAGGAGGAATCAAAACAAGGGTTCAGTGGGCTAAGCAATTCCATTTCTTAGGCTTCAGTCCCTTTTTGTTATGCCAACTTGTTTGATATAGCCATATAAAGAACAACAAGCTCAGCGAGAAAGTGAGAGCTCAGCAGGACACAGGCAGGTCTCACCAGCTGATGGTGGCACCCGCTTTGTCTCTGTGTATCAAGTCCACACTCTTCTCAACCTACCACAGAGAGAAGAGGAACACGCAAAGTGTGCTCTGTAACACAGATGTAAAATGACAAATCCAACCTTCTCAAGGAGTCCAGATGTAGCCGGCTCAGCACTGACAGTCCGCAGAAGGGCAGCCCCCTGCACATCCCTGTGAGGCACCAGGCCCAGCCCAGCCCCACAGAGCAGGGGCCTGGCCTCTGCTTCCACACCCCTCGCTGTCACTGCAAGGGCACTGTGCTTTGAAGGCAGCTCTGCTCACCCTGCACATTCATTGCTAATTTTGGTGTCTGCTTCTGATCAGACAGGAGTCTGGGAACCAATGCCTGGGAATGGGAAAGAGAGAGATAAACACCTGTTTTCCAGTGCAGCACTGTTTTGCAGATATGCTTTGCTTCTCTTTCCCTGACTTCGAAACTGTACAACATTTCCTGTGGGAATAAGTACAGAACAGTGCCAGCAGATGAGAACAGAGCTCAGTGCACACTCTTCTAAGGCCTCACACAGTGGATAATTCTTCAAGGTGTCAGTTCTCACAGATACATTACCATCTGCTATCACTACGACCATGGTCTCATTCCACTCTTTGAGAACAACCTCTCATTCCTAAGAAGTACCAGTTTGCATTGGCTTTTGATATCTAATTTCCTTCAGATCTGGAGCTCATTTACCCAAGCACTTGCACAGCCTCCTTTTCCACTAAAACTAATGCCTTACCATTGCACAGAATCCCAGAATAATCAGGGTTGGAAAAGACCTCTAAGATCATCGTACCCAATGATCCACTAACCACAAATATTGACCATTAAACCATGTTCTTAAGTACCACATCTCCACATCTCTTGAACACTTCCAGGTATGGAGACCCCACCACCTCCTTGGGCAGCCTGTGCCAGTGCCCAAACATTCTTTTGGAGAATCATTTCCTAATATCCAGACTGAACCTCCCCAGTGCAACTTGAGGCCATTCCCTCTCTCCCAGTTGTAGTACAAGCACTACTGTTTCTATCACAGTATCAAAATCTCTGAAAGCTTCCTTGGGCAAAGACCTTCATATACGCCTGCCCACAGGGAAGCTGTGCCATTCCCAAATGCTCACTCCACACACACACAGGCCAAACCCCACTTGCACTGCACTACAAGCCTCTGAACCAGGTGTAGTGTTAGTGATTTCATACTGTTTCTATGAAAAGTTTATTACAACATCTGAGTGCTTTTCTTCTCAGTAATTCTGAGCTGCTACCAGTATCCCCATACACTGGTAAGCGTCTGAAGCAGAGGATGATAACAGCCAGGACTGCTGAGAGCACAATTGGTTTTAATTCCTGATTGGGGAGAGTGAGCATCTCACCTGTCAATGAGTTTTGCACTTCGCAGAGCATTTATTTGCTTGTCCAAAATATACATCCAAGGGCCTGCAGTGCTTTCTGAGTATCCACCACCTCTGCAACATAGGCTTAGTTTTGGCAGTTCAGAAACAACTTGTTCTTGAGACAGTTGTTCAGCATTATACAATTGTAGCTGCGTAATGACAATCACACAGCACATTCAGAAATATTACAAACAGATCTTCCGTTCAGCTCTTCCCACAGTGAAAGCAGATGAACGATGCTGACCCACGGCTTGGTCCCCCAGGCCAGGCGACGTGCTGCAGCTCTGCTATCAGCCCTCACGTGTCACTGGCCCGTGGCCATCTCCAGGCTCTTCCATGCTGTTTTCCTCATTGGAGAGAGCTGCTGGACTGAAAGCTGAAGGCAGTCAAAGCACACCTTGCTTTTGCCAGAAGCACATCTGGTCAGCTGGGCATCAGGTTCACGTTCACCTGCCTCATGATCATGAATCCAGGCCAACACAAAAGAAAAAGATAAGCGTAATTCCTGTCCTCAGAGCAGATGAAAGTAATGTGCACTGCACAAGTGAACTTCCCTTTGGATAAGGAATAGAAGAGCCAGAAGTGCCTCAAGGTAACAACTTTCCTAATTAGATCTTATACCCGTGGTAGATTTGCATCAGCCCCTCTATCTAGAGCTGCTGATCATGAAAGCAGAGAACATCCGTGTGCTTTCTATTGTGTTGCTATCTGCACTTCTTCCTGATTAATGTCACCTCTCACGTCACCTGAGGGTTAAAAAAAAAGTACATTCAGAAAATTGGAGAATAAAAACGTAATACTCTGAGTCATTTTCTATCATCCTAAAGCAACAATAGTTAATAAAACTCAAGTTTCTTGTATTTATGATGCCTATTGTAACTCTCTGCACTTCTCACAAAAGAGGTCTGGCATGTTCTGTGCCACTAACTCAAGGCATGGTAAGCAATGCCAGTGTACTCTTGGAGTTGCTACTCATCAGCTTTTAGGACAAACTCAATTATTAAATGCCAAAAGTCTTCTGAGGTCATTTTAAATAATTTAAAATGAAGCAGAAACAGCTCTTTGTAGCTCATTCTGGAAAGCAAGATAGAAGTCTGAGCTCAGCAAGTTAAAGTTACTTGAACATCTTCTGGGAGATCTGGTTTTGTACTTAAGGAGCGCCTCGGCATAAATCATTTTCTTTCATGAGTTTTCTTCCCCTGAGATGAGTATCTCATTTTAAAAATAAACATGAGTAAGCCTAACAAAACAAATAAACTGATACAGAATAACACGCAAATAAAATATGGGTCTGTACTACTGTAAACATGAAATGTTCCTCTGGAAAAAAGAAAAAGAAAGAAAAGCATTAAACAAGAAAGATTAGATTTCTGCAAGTGAAAGAACGCTGACAATAGCTGTAAGAAGCCAGTACTGAGGGGCATCTAAGCCCACATCTTGTCTCCTTCAGCTTTAGACTGAACCAGAGTAGAACAGCACAAGAACCCCACGTACTGCTGCTGGTATTGCTCTTCCTCCAGCCCTTCTCAGCGCTCTCTAGAACCAGATGTGCCCTCCTCGGAATTTGTCCTTACCCAGTTTCCATGGACTTGTCCAGCCTCCTTCTGAGCCACACACTTCTCTCTTAGTCGCAGCATCCCTTAAGCAGGGAGTTTAACAACTTAGTTACCCATTTTTGAAAATCCACTTCATTTTCTTATTACTATCATTTTACAGCCTGGCTCCTACCCTAGAGTTCTTTACCAAAACAACAGTGAGCAATACTACTTACCAATCATTTTCACAACAGTCATCAGAGTGACCTTTACCATATTCTCCTGTGCTCCCACCCTTTCTAATCTGCCTTCAGAACTGCTTTCCCCCCTTGAGTGGTAGCGCAGGTATGGAGCAATGGACACAGTGAAGCGTGGTCGGACAGGTTGGGGATGTGTGGCCACACTGCTTTTAGCACAGCATGTGGCGCTTCTTTGACAATGAGCCCTTTCAAGGATATAAGCTGATCAGGACTACCTGTTCCTAATTGCATTATTCCATTAGCTCAGATGACAGAGCTTTATCTTGCTCTAATCAAGGCTCCAGTAGCCTGCACTATGTTAAGGATTCCCAACATTAGTGGGGCAAGTTCTGTCCTTTAGCTCACTGTCCTCCTTGTAGACATCCAGCTTCCACTGCCAGTCTCAGAAGCACACTCCTTTTATTGCATTCTTGGGAACTGCCATCCCACATCTGCTCCTGGTTCACACTCAATATATTCTTGATCTCAGGACAAAAAGACTTCAAGATCTTTTCTTGACAAGTTTTGGGCCTAAACTTGCTTCTCACTCATGGCATCCCCTATGGTCTAGGGCAAGATTCATCCACAGAATTGTAGATGTTTTCACATAACCTGACCCATCTTGATATTCCTGTTGGCACAAATCTAGTCTATACAGTCATAGCATCTCCAGAGCATTTATTCTCTGAATAGAGCCAGAGCACACCACAGAGTAGAAGCTTTTTGCTGTTGACTACATCAGAGCAGAAGATGACAAGCTTGGTCATAAGCATCCTTGCTACAAACTTCTGAAGACAGACGTCTCATAACATCAAAAAATGACTGTGTATGCTGTGAAATTAATTGAATTTTTACCCAGACAAAAGAGTATGTTAATTCAACAAAAATAAATTGTAACAGTACACCAAAATTTCAAAGTTTGTTATAAATGCAAAACTGTTTCTGACTATAAATTGCCTACTCAGTGGAACAAAACCTAGGACATTAAACCAGAGAGCCCTTGCTTTCAGTAGAGATTTAGAAAATAATTGAGTGCTAGAAAATAACTGCAACCATTCTGCAGCTCACTTAGAGACACAAACAAGCCTAATTTTATTTGAAACATAATCCAATTTCTTTTTTCTATCTTGTATTTAATTTCTGCTAAAGACAAAGAACAAAACTCCTCGGAACCCTGCAGATGTTCATCTCCATCTCAACCCAAATAAATGAGAAATGGTAGAAGTCTTCAGGTTGAAGGAACTCTGCACTTCTCCAATGCTCCTTTGAGTCCTATTTCCTATTGCTACATTCTAGTTTTAGTATACCAGAATGCTGTGGCTTAGCTTGTTAGAAGCCACAGTAGGAAATGTTTTCCTACTGTTCAGTTTATAATTCCTTTAGGTTCACCCAGCCACCCTTCCTGTAGCTTTTGAAATGTCCCTGTGCTCTCTCCTTGCTTGCTATATTCATCCTAAGGCTCTTTCTAAATCCAACTACATCCCTCCAAACTAGTGCACACTCTAGGAGCTCCTCTGCCACCTGCAGCCCTCCTGCTGTGCTGTTGGGCTCAGGTGCCAAGCTCTTGCTTTAAGGCAGTGCTTACTGTGAGCACAGAACCTGCTGCACATCAGCAGAAGCAAGGCAGTGTGCTGCAACGCCAACCCCAGCACTGCAGCTTCCACCAGCATTACGTTGCTGCTAACTGCACCAACAGGATGAGCTCAGGTCCATCCATGCAGGCTGAGTCCTCAGCAAATACTTACCGTGTTTTTTCAAATCTGACATTATTCATCCTGCTTTCATCTTTGTACCCTCTATTTTCCCTCTAGCTCCTCTCCCATAGGTTTTCATTTTCTCTCGCAGTTTTATGCACGGTGATTCAATTATGTCTTCTGAGTATAATCACTGACCTCAGACCTATGAACAAGATGCAATTTACCTCTAATTAAAATCATTCCTCACCTGTAAGTTTCCACACGTGGCAGGAGAAAGAACATTAACACTAATTGGAACAGCCTGAAATGTAAACTCTGCTGGCTCACCAGGATCCTCAAACAGCTATTGCTGCAGCAAGTTGCTCTCCTGCTCAGGGACACACCATTATTAAGACTATCATTTCTGCTGAATAGGGACTCAGGTGCCACTGAGCAAGTGTTGGAGGAGGAAGCCAGAAGATAGGATTGCACTCCTTAAGACTTTTCAGTCCACTTCTAAATGTTTGCATTGGTGCTGGCACAGGGAAAATGGTAAAGATGGAAGTGCCACAGTCCACGTGCAAACAGAGGGGGGCAGTGAAAGGAGTTGTGGGAAGAAAACAGCCAATGCACTGTGCAGGGAGCCCTGGATTATTAACACAACACTACAACTAATACCAAACACAGTGTGCCCTGGAACAGACTGTTCTCTTGGCAGTCCCCTGTGCCGCTTATTCTAAGATGCCCCTGGTTTCATGTGTGCACATATTTGTATTAACAATCACATAAGAGGATTACAGATATTTTTCCCCTGGTGCTTTCACTACATTTAGCTTTATCACAATCTCCTCTACTTTGTAGTTTAGCTCTACGTACATTTGGTATTTTGCAAGCTCTGATTAAATGAGGCACTAACACAACAGTGGAGATTTTGCCCATGAAAATTTGCACAAGAACTCTGCTGCAGCCTTTCAAGAAAAAGAAATGAAAACAAATCTCCACTTCTCTGACTGACTTTATTATGCCAAGGTTTATTCAATATTAAAACACCGTGCCCTGAACCTAAAGCAACAACTATAACTAACAGGCTGAACCTGACAGCAACAACTGCAATGCTGAAAGTTCACAAGAGGCACATTACTGTAGCTCCCAGCACTGTTTGCTCCCTGAACACGCCTGAACTGCAGCAGCCCCACATATTGAGCAGGTGCCAGGGTCTGCACAAGGTGCCTCAGCAGCTTGGCCCAGAAGAGTGAGCATCAAGACCAAGTGCTCTGCAAAATGCACAGATAGCACATTTTGAAACAGAGCAATCTTCAGTCCTACCTCTCGTATTTGCTGGACTGGTTCTTAGCAAACACAGCTAGAAGGCACAAACCCCAGGCAATTTGAACCAGCCTCTTAGGAGCTGTAACACTGTAATGCAATGGAAACCATATGGCAGTGGAGTAACAAAGTCCTAGGCTGCAACAGATAAAGATACATTCAAATACAGCTGTCATGGATATAGAAACAAAGAAAAGAATATACTAACGTTTAGAAAGTCTCAAGTACACAGGGACCTCCAGTGATATCCCCTTGGCTCCAATGCCAACCCTTAAATGAGGTCTGGGAAGGGGTGGATCCTGGTTGCATCTCTTCCAGTCACTCAGGTGCATTGCATGCAGCTGAACTCCCCTGGGTTGGCCCTGCCTTCCACCAGGTGCTCAGTGGTTGCTTCAAACCATGACTTGGCATTTCTGCTACAGGAACACACTCCCATCATTAGCTAGAAGTAAATCTGGGGGTGAGCTCTCCCTACTCTACTTGTTGATGCCTTGTTACCAAGCAAAAAGGAGTCTGGGGCTTCCACCAACCCAGGAACCTTCCTTGATTCTCCTTCTGAACATACCTCAGCTTTTCATCAGCACTGCAGAATTGCTTCCACAGGATGGGTATATTTTGTACTTCATTTACTGCCTCACTCTGAGGGCACTTTCCTGTACTTAGCACCCATATGTCTTTTTAAAACCATTTTTTTTCAGGGAAAGTAAGTGAGTTTTTAACCTCGCTCTTTGCAAAAAATGGGCTCCAGATTTTGCATTTCACTTGTGGTTAAAAACCCAATAATCACCATTCCCTAAGAAAATTCAGGCTGCTCCCTGGCTACGGGCACATCAGCAGTACCTGAACTTGGGTTGGATTATGCTCTTGAATGTTCTGGATAGATGGAGCAGTAGAGAGCCATTTTTGTTTTATTACGTTTGGAAAACAAGCATCTCCGCTAAATGGATTTTATATTTAATTAATTTCCAAAGTTGTAGCTCTTATTTTCCATCTCAGATCTCAAGGATTAATGTGTTTTCAACTCAGATAGCATCAAGACAGCATTAAAGCAGTATTTCTTCTCCTCAGGAAAAAGAAAATCATGTAACACAGCAGACCCTTTACCCAAAGCTGGAGCAGTGTGGCCCTGGCACTGCACACACAGCTGTGCACATTGGCACCAGAGGCACTGCCTGACCACACTCAGCACCGGCTCTCCTGCACACAAGCAGAAACCTCACAGCCAAGTTGGTTTTGTGCAGATATTGGTAAAATCGCTTTACTATGCTGATGCTGCTGGAGTCAAGTGAGTTGGGAGGGACCCATAAGTATCATTGAGCCTAAATTCTGACTCCACACAGCACCCAAACCCAGTGTCTGAGTGCATTGTCCAGATGCTCACTGAACTCCGGCACTCGGGGCCGTGCCCACAGCACTGTGCATCCCATTCCATGCCCACCGCCCTCTGGTGCAGAACCATCCCCTGACCCCCAGCTGCCCCTCTCCTGGCACAGCTCCATGCCGTTCCCTCGGGCCCTGTTGCTGTCACACAGAGCAGAGCTCAGCGCTGCCCCTCCACTCCCTGTGAGGAGCTGCAGCCGCCATCAGGCCTCCCCTCAGCTCCTCCTTCTCCCCTCTAGGCCCTTCACCACCTTTGTGGCCCCCCTTTGCACACTCTGTAATAGTTTTATATCCATTTTGTGCTGTGGAACCCAAACTGCATGCAGTGCTCAATGTGAGGCCGCGCCTGCACAGTGCAGAGTGGGACAGCCACTGTCCTGGACTAGCTGGCAGCTCAGTGCTTGATGCACCTCAGGATGCAGTTGGCAAAACAGCCTGTGGTTTCAGAACAATGAAAGCTGTTTCAGCTCTGCTACTAAGACAAAAAAGGAAAAAAAAATAAATAAAAAAAAATAAAAAAAAATTGTTCTGTAAAGCAACAAATAGAAACCTTCATCAGTTGTCCTAAGTATTCCAACCTGATTATGGAAGCCCGACATCAGGAGCTTTTCTCTTAAGACTTGCTTCTGCCACCAATGCCACCAAATAGGAACAGACAAACAGCCACCAAACCCATAAAGACATAATAGCAAAGCAAAGAGCAATCAGAGAGGAACCTCGGAAGGAACACGAAGCATCAGGCAGTGCAGCTCTGGCCTCCCAACGGCAGGATTGATGACTCCCATTTTCTGCTGCCACCTCTCCCTCCCCGCACTGACTCACAGCAGCGCTGCTCCTGCCATACTGCAGGTGCAGGGCCCTGGCCCCACGCCCAGCTGCTCCTCTGCTTCAGGGCTTCTCCCACTCCCTCCTGCCCACTCCTCTCCACACACACGTGGGATTCGCACACGGTGCTGCTGACTCATTTCAGAAATTTGGAAAGAAAGTTTAACATCTGCACCTGGAGCTCTGGCTGGTTGCGCTATTTCCTGTTTCTTCCCTCAATCAGGTTTAGATCTCAAACTGCACTCCACCATACATCATCCTGAGCTGCGGAGCCCTTTCTTTTCAACAAAATCCCTCAGCATCCACACAAAGTCAGATGGAGAGGACTCGGGGTCTGTGTTAAGGGGATATTAGGAAAGTAATGGGTTGCAGGGAGTCAAACACCACGTTTCTCATTTGTTACCCGTGTAAGCTTACAAACTGCCCAGTTGTAAGTTATGTTTTTTTCCTGCTCTATACAAAATTGATGTCCAAAACTCCTTTTCCCCCAAAATACAGCAAGATTTTCTATACTGCCAGCTCTGTGTCTATTTCTCTTCTTCATAAAACACTACATCCCAAAACTGTCTTTCCTTCCACCATAGAGAAGTGATCCTTTCTACTTAGCAAAGGTAAGGCCACACCTGGAGACCTGTTTCCAGTTCTGGGACCATCAGGACAAGAGAAGTCAGGACATACTGGAAAGAGTCCAATGAAGGGCCACAGAGATGATGAGGAAAAGCTGAGATGGGATGATTCAGCACCACTGGCTCTGGAGGGATCTTAATAATGCCTATAATCACCTGAGGGGACAGTGCAATGAAGTTGAAACCAGGATCCTATCAGTGGCACCCAGAGATAGGACAAGATCACTACGAGTTTTGTTTCTAGCTATTCAATAATATTTTAAGACAAGACTGAGGAAATGAAGAATTCCACTCAAAATAAAGAAATAAATAAAAATTGGAAAGGTCGTGAAGATGAAGAAATGATGGATTTCCTTAGATTGGTTCAAAAGAGGGCTGCAGCCCTCAGTAACGAGCGTAACAGCAGATAACATGAGGAGTTGCTCTGTACAACAGCAAGCTGTTAAGATATTAATATCAGCTACTGATGAATGAGGGGAGATTTATTAATGGCAAAAACCCTAAATATGATGCCCAAACCCCCCTTTTTTTTAATACTGAGCTGTATGAGCAATCCAAGCAACAAGTCAGCATTCTCAATAGATCTGTTGGCCTATGCTCAAAAGCATCAGTCTTTTTATACAGGTGTTTACATGTATATTGAACCTCACCCCAGAGATAATGCCAGGGATCTGGCAGATGCTGGTGAACAGGCTAATGGTAGTTTATATCCAGGTAATATCCAAAATGAAAGTAAAGACCATCATAGGAGGTAACCTCCCGCATGAGGGAGATAACTCCCAGCACTTATCTCAGCTAGAGTGAGTGCAGGTATTCCTAAAAAGAAAAAAGCATGCTGTAAAAGCCAAGCCTGATGAGCTTATTTAGATGATGGACTAGATGATCTTAGGAGTCTTTTCCAACCTTAATGATTCTATGATTCTAAAAGGTAGTAGGCACAAATTGGAACACAGGAGGTTCCCTCTGGAACAAGGAAGCACTTCTGTGCTGTGCAAGCATTGGAGCACTAGCACAGACTGCCCAGAGCTTATGGGGGTCTCCTCCTTGGAGACCTTCAGAAGCCTCCTGGATTTGGGCCTGGGCACCCTGCTAGATGGACCCAGAAGTGCTCCCAAGCACAGCCACTCTGTGGTTCTGTAGCAGTAATTTATCTTCAGATCCAATGTTATTCCCAGCCTTTGTACCTCTTACTCTTGGCAAGAGAAGGATTGAAGACTGCAGTGCTCCCCAAGCTTTCTCTTCCTGTGAGAACAATGCTCATCTCCAGTAGGATTCCAGTAGAAAACTGAGGTACTTTTTCCTGTAGCCTATTATATCCTTGCTTGGAGAAGGCATCTGACAGAGATGCAAACCTTTCCCGTTTTAGCTTCCCACCCTAATTTGCTAAATGGTTGCAGCTTCCTATCTCAGCAGACATACATCCCTGCAAGGCTCGCACTTTCAACCCACGTTGCCACCCACAGAGCCATAAGATAATGGCAGTGGCACTCTCATCCCAGCTCCCAAGAGTCTGCGCACTAATTTAATTCTCACTGTATCCTTATGTTCTGTGCCCTCTAAGCTCTCCTGTTCTCCCTGTTGGACTCCACAGACTTGGTACAGTATCCCCAAAGCAACAACTCTGCAGTGAAAAGCATTTCCTCCTAAAGCATGCTGCTATCAGGAAGGGAACCAGCTAAGTCCCAACAACCAGCAGTGAGCAGAGGATCTGTGCTGGTCCCAGGATAGTGGCCATGGCAGCACCGCCCAACCCAACTCAAAGCTGCAGCCACACTCCTGCTGCTGCAACATGCTCATGCCATCTATCCACCCACCCACCTTCATACTGGCAAACAAGAAACAATATATTTTAATTTCTTCACATTTACCTCCCAGTGCTTGACCTTTTCAATGGAATGTGTTTCGCTTTATAGTCTCTAGGGCTGGAAACTTTCTAATCAAAGCAGAGATTCCTTAAAATGTGTTCTTATAGGAGAAAGCACCCACGTTTCCACAATTAAATCAAGGGTGATGTTGCTGCAGAACTAGCAGGGGAATTGAGTTTTACTAGTGGCTTCAGGATAGATGAGAACAGCCTGCTGAAACGGCCCCAAGCAGGTGTGAGAGCTTTCTGCCACCTTGCCCACATTTTCCCAATCAGCCAATGATTCTACTGAATTAATCTCATTATGTGAAAGTAAGACAGTGGAAGGATGTCTCCCTTCCATCACAGATGGTGGCTTTAGTGAAGCTGTTATTGAACATAACTGCTGTTGTGCCCTCCGTGGTTTGAAGGTGGTTTGAAAAGGAGTTTACACGTACCCACACTCTGCAGCTTAGTACAGGTTTCATAAGCACTGCAAGGAAACACACTTCATAGACACACAAAAAATAGACAAAACAACCCCCAAAGGGCTTATAAAGACAACAGTTATTTCAAAATGTTTCTCTGCAGCATGAGAAGAACTAATTGATGGTTTGCAGTGCTCTGTAGGAGTGATATCAACACTGACCTGCATGGGCAGGATCTAATGTAATTTTATAGTTTGATAATTAACGTGCGAAATAGCAGCCTATCAGAAATTACCAATGACGAACACAGGAAAGCCCGGTTTAATATCCCACAGATCTGACAAGCATGACAACTACAGAATCACTTTCTAAGGAACGTTAGGCCAAACTGCTTGCTACAGAACCAGACAGAGGCATAGAAAATTGTGATACGGGGGTTAAAAAATAAAAAGAAAGGAACAAAACGAAGGCACAGTACAGAATAATCATTATGTTCTTACATATTTGGGTGCCCTAGAAGGGTATGGCAAGAGAGAAGAGCTCCACCTAGTGAGAGGGTGTCCTCAGCCAGAACAGTTCCCATACAGAGAAGTGATTTTGCAGTATGGATCTCAGCCAGGCCTGCACCGTTACTGGTGTGCCCCAGCAGTGTGGAAGGAAGTGCTGGAAGATGAAAAACCCAAAGGTTCTGTCAGCAGAATGTGTGAAAAAAAAGCCTTTAAAATATACTTCTTGATGATACATTTTGGAATTCCAAAGACTGTATCTTATTTATCTTACTACGGGACTTATGGACCAATCAAAAAAAGGCAGAAGCGAGTCTGTGCGTGAAGCAGCAACTCTACTGGCCATAATTTCATTGTCAGTGCCATACAATCTCATTTCCTGGGCCACTTCAAAGAGAACTGTGAAGAACTGTATCCTGTGGAAACTTCTGGTCAAGTGCAAGACAAATCATAGAGCAAATTCAATCTGCTCAAACTTGTGCAATGGAGCCGCATCATGAAGCTATGCAGAAATGCTTGGGAGATGTCACCAGAGGGCACACAGTCACTAAGGGCGTATCGGTGCTTCTTGGCCTTCTTATGCATGATGTATGATCTTTGTCCCTGCGGATCAGCCCCCCAAGCTCCTGCCACCATGGCACAGGAACACACCAGGGCACAGCCCTCAGCACCCGCACTGCTGGGCCTTCTGCCTGGAACCAGGCAGGGAGCGAGGCCTGTCGAGACAAGCAGCCCTTTAGGAGCTGCACAGGGAGGGAAGCAGATATTCCAGCTCTGCCTGTCAGGTCTGAATTTCAAAGGCTGTGCCTGGGTGTGGGAAAGAATAAAGAGGGTCTGTCAATCCACATGCAAAAGCCCACACTCTGTTGCCCTAACTGCCAGGCTGTCAGTTGGGACCAGAGCACTTGTCCCCACTTGCCCCTGCCCACTTTAGTCAATAGCAGTATCACTCAGGGGCACAAGCCCCGCTTCACCTCCATCCTGTCTGTCAAATAACGTGTGTGCATTTTAGAATACATATTTCTTAAACTAGATATCCAATGCTCTTAAAGAGGGAGGACACCCAAAACAGGCAAGGTTACTGTCTTGAGGGAGATGGGCAAAGAGCAACTTGCACAACCTCTCTACACAACTTCTCTTGCTTTACACAGAAATGGATGATAGGTATTAATTTGTGGGGTCTTGTCAATGATAGAGATTTCTTAAGGCTACAGTCTACTTTCTTGCAGATGGAAGGTGAAGACTACTGTTGTTTTCAACAGGAATGTTATTTCTTTCGCTAGCTGCAATGAGCACATTTCTGTTGCACAGCTATGACTCAGATTTTAAGTAGAACATGCTTTGAGGGTGTTCATCCGTTCCCTTCAATTTGTGGCTACAGCAAGGCTTACATACATCATTACCAATACACTAAAGCATGTGGTAGCAGACACCCACTTGAGGGAGAGAGAATTTTACCTGGAAACTCTGAGATGAGGCTGAGATTCATGATTCACTTCCATGGCTTCACCTGGCAGTCAGACGGAATATATGTGCAGATCCATAAAGGTAGTTCCGACAGCCCGATTTCCAAGTCTTTCTTAGCCTCCAGATCAGGAGATAGACCCTAAACTTACATGCTTTTACACTTCAAACGAAGACTCATTTAATACTCGTAACTGGATTATTAGCTATCACATATTGTTATTAAGGGTGCCAGTAACAGGAGGATGAAGTTTGCATATACAATTCTGGTCATCTCTGCTTTTGTTCTGAACCGAGAACAGTCCACCCATTGTTTGTTTGTGTATCAGTCCACCGACTGGAACCTCTACATAAAATAACTCTTCTTCTTTCTTCATCCCAAGGGAACCATACCCACATTCCCAAGTTTCCACAGGAATATTTTCACAACTAACATAGAGATGCCATGTCCCAGATACGGTTTTAATCCCTTGAACATTGCAATGAAAAATACATAAAAAGCCTTGGGAAATAGATAAGAATTCACTGCTTTTGACCAATTTACCTTCAAGCCAATTTGGGATTGTAGGCATCCAAGAGAAGAACTGAACTCTACTTGCCCTGTAGGGTACTCTGTTGATCAAAGAAAGAATGAATGAAAATTTGAAATGTCAGGGCTCCTGGTTCTTGAACGGTGACTAGCAGCAGTACTTGCGGCCTATCATTTAAAACAGAACAAATCCTGATGGAAATGTGGACATGCTACATCCTGAGCTCACAGAAGCACTAAAACCACTTCCAAAGCATAAGTAGCTGTAGACTGCTCATACCCATCTATTTAGTTCTAGGCAGCTCCTCACTCCATCTATCTCACCCTTCCCAAGGAGCCAAATGTGCGTTGCTTACAACAAATCCCTAAAACTGGCTTCAAATACACAGATGACTACATAATATTTTGATTTACAGTTACATTGTTCCAGACTGCTTATTTTTATCTATTGAAATCTAACAATTATTTGGCTATAATACAGTCTTCTCTCAAATTCAAGTCTCTTCTTGAAGACTGCAAATTTTGTTAAGCTGGTGGGAAAGAAGAAAGGAAAACACCCATGTGTAGAGAGAACAGCCCAGATACAGCTTAAGGAACTGAACTGAAATGATAATGTAAACATAATGAAAAAAATCTTGAGAGTAGTTACAATTACAATCCTATATATTTATTAATAAAGTATAGATGATGTAATTAATATTAAAAGATAGACAACAGCAACCTGTTAAGTTTCAAAACTGCTCTGAAACCACTCTTTACTATTGGCAGGTACAGTGCCTCTGTTCACAGCTGCAGAAAAAAATAGTTTAATCAACATCAGAATAACCAGCTTCCACCAGCAGGTGATAATTACAATGTTTACCTCTAAGTGATTATGCTAAGAACAAGGCCTACTGATGCAGACACTAGGAAGCCTTTCATCCATCCTACTTTACTTTCTGTAGTCTCAAAGTCAGTAAAGCCCTCCTGAGAATAAAATGCCAGAGGAGGTTTCTGGCTAGGTAAATTCATTAGAGATTCTACTTCACTGATGGTTCGAGTGTAAAGTTTTTACTTTAGATTATAACAGACTTGTAATGTGCACACAGCCTTATCCCTTAACTTCATGCAAGCTGATCATTGCTCACTTGAATCAAGACAAACAAGTGAGTACTACAGTTTTGCTTAGCTCACTTTTAATAGCTTTGAGTCAAAAGGGTCATAAATAAGGTGTAAGAACGAATGGTGAGAGTAATTTCCTAAAGAACTATAACCCTCTTTACTTGCTTCTTACTTCTGCTCAGGCTTAGAAAAGTCCTTTTCCTCTCAGCGCATATTCAAGGCTGGACTTACTGAGGAGCCCCAGGTGCTTTCAGATCTTGTGCTGAACGCTCCTGTAATGGTTGAGAAGAGCAGCACCAACTCACAGTAATGTCAAATGAACTTTAAAAATACCAACAGACTTCTTTACCAAACCTGTAACAATTCATCATCAGTACTGGACTAAATAGTAACGTTGTTGATCACATACATATGTTCACCCAAAGATGTATAACAACAGTAACAGTGTATTACTTCTAAAAACAAGTTCAACTCTTCAGCCTCCTCATCTACCTCTTTCATTGTGCTGGATGGTAGCTTTTTCCCCTGCTGATGCAATTGTGAACTCCATCAAACAAGAAATGCAGCTCCAAGTTGCTTACATGTCTGTTTACCTTTATTGTTATTTCCTCACCTCTTTCACACCATAACACACATTAGTGTTTAGTAAAGTCTTGTGCTGTTATAAAATTACTCTACCCAAACAATGTTTTGACATTTCTTTTGCCTAGCAACTTGAAAAAACTCTTCTGTTATCAACTTGGAAGTGCAGGATAGCTTATTGTAAACGAGTAAAATAAGGATAACTTCCAATTTAGTGTAGGAAGACCAAATAACAAGTTCAAGAACAACCGCTTCATGAGAATATGTTTTCATAGACTGCAATGTCTCAGATTAATTAGGAACTTAATCATATTTGTAATGCACAGCCAGTCCTATAGATAGAAAGTATACATTCTATTCATGAAATTGAATTATGCTGTAAGGCTTGTTCTCAAACATAACTTGAAGAATAAGAAATGCATTTCTAATCATAGTTGAAAATTATTGGTTTATAAAATATATCAATTGTTCTGCTCCCTATTTGGAAAAGCAATATACCCATTCAAAAGCAATATACCCATTAAAAAGTAACAAAACTACCAACATTCAGACTGTTTATCACGATATATCAGTGTTAAGTAACTTCCATAGTGCTAGCAGCACTATATATATGGGCACAGTAAAATACAAGCATGTATTTTTCTTGGCTGGAATAAGCCAATCAGTCTAGAGACAAATTTAAACATAATAGCAGTAGTTTCAGTTAGCACAAAAATCATCAGTGCTAAACAACACTACAGGTAAAATGCATTTTAATCTTAGAAAAATATGAGCTGCATCAAAACAACATGATTCCAGACTCAACTGTGCGCATGTTAACAGGCTTACAACAAATAAAAAACCTCTACAATTAAAAATTCATGGCATTTTTAGATCTCTTCCTATAATTTTCCCCTCCTGATAATACTCATTAGCACTTTGTAATTTGAAATGATGCTTTCCAGACATGTTTGGTTGCCAAGTTGTAGCGCTACACAATGTGCTGCATCACTGTGTGCCAACAATGACTTCAGTGAGCTAACCCAACTACAGAAGGCTGAGACTTCTCACTACTTTCTCCCTTAGGGGGAAGGTGTGAATTATAAAGTAGAATTTAAAACGTTTCCCAGCTATAGCCACGTTTCCCAAGAGGCACCGAAAAGGCCGAGTTTGTGCATAATTACGAAAGATGTTGTCTGGGGATGCCAACAGTGCTGAAATATATGAATGTTTTTAACTCACTAAACATGTCTCAACTCAACAGCACCCTTATCTAAAAAAATATTACTTTTGATGTTTTAAGTATGCAAAAATTCAGAGATAAGGTAATGCTAAAAACTTACACGTTTGGGCTAGAGCAGTGAAGCATCTGCTTTGTCTATGAAGTGATTTTAAAAATAAGTTTAGCAGGGCTTTTTTCAAACTCAAGTCTTAAAATGTTGCTACTACAATCTAAATTTAAATATATTCTCTATGAATCTTTTGTGAATAAATGAGCTTAAAGCCCATGGACTCATACACAAGTTACAAGCTAAACATTTGTTTTCAGAAGCTTTGGTGTCATGTCTGATTCAATGTTCAGGAAATGCTTTTATTTTTTTTTCTATCATATCACAGAATAGTTTTTTGTTTGGTTGGTTTTTCCTGTATTTTTTGTAGGGCACATAATTTTTTCACATTCAAATAGATTAAAAGGCACTGTAATGAATCTATGCAAGTATCTCTCCCATTTACTTTGTCTAATGATACTACGTGTGCTATTTTCAAACACCCATGCACAACTTTGAACTACCACATTGGACAGCAACCTGCTGCACTGTATCAAGATCAATTCAAAAACCATTTCTTTAAAGCATAAATCTAATTTCAAAACCCCAAATCTTAGTGCCATAAATACAGAATAAATGTTTAGTACCCTTTGTTGTTTATTGTCTTTTACTTGCCCTCACTAAAATCTACATAACTTTATGATGCATTCCCTAGATAACCACAGGAGTTTACCATACCCTCCAGAGTTCATATGACTGTGATGCTACGTAAGAAAAAAGAGCCAGAAACAACCTGAGTCAAAGAGAAGCCAAACCATCCATACAGTGAAGAACTAGAACAAGATAGAAAACAGAAGAAAAGAAATCTACACAAAGGCTTTTTCCTTGTTAGATTAATTCTTGATCTGTGGATTTCTAGTGGTAATGAAATATCAAAAAATCTACAAAAATATTGATTTAATCTATCTATCTATCTATCTATCTATCTATCTATCTATCTACACTCAAAACCCAGCAAAATAGAGCACTTGAAGTTAGTATTTATCCCGTCAATGACTAATAGCAGGCATAGACATGAGGAAGCTCTTTTCTGTAGGAGGCATTCAACTGTGTTCACACTATTAAAGCCCTTCAATTATCTGCAGTGGTAGAGTTAGTACTTTAAAAAATTATATTTTCCTTATCTGAGAGTGAATGGTCACCATGTTATCCCTCATGAACAACACAAGGACAACCAGCAAAACAACTAGAAACCTAACTGAGGAAACCTAAACTAAACCATGTGAGTTAGGAGGGAAAAGAAGAAAAATGCTTCATGGGCTCATGTGGAAACAGAGATATCCACAGATATCCATCCATGGATTGTTTTCACCCAGTACATCACTAAAGGAAACATTTTTCAATACCAATCAGTCTGCTATACTCTTTCCCAGTAACAGGGTGGTTTTACAAGCCACTGAACTATATCTTCAATATTTACAATCATCATTCCTATCTGTGAACTTTGTTAAATTCCCTCAAACATCTGTTTATTTTCTCTTGTAACATCTTCCTCCATTGTGAGATTAAGAGAGACAGACTAGGCCTTCAGGCACTAAGAATGTAAGAAGTTAGCCTAACCTCAAGAAAATGAGCTCTGCTTATGACTTATTAAACGACTTAACTATAGGTCATTTTTTCTACACTCACATCAAACATAACATACCTGTCACTCAGTTTTACATAAATGATTTCCTATGACAGATATAATTTGAAGGTTATTCAACACCTGAGCACACATTATTTTCACCCTTCCCAGCCTGAATATTTAAAGACATTAATGTTACATTCATTTCTAGAATGACAAGAGACACGTTCTGTAACTTTATTTTTTTTATTTGACAAGCAGCAGTATCATGTTCATCTTTTTTTTTTTTTTCTTTTTAATGTAGATACAATTATTAGGTTATCTGTCATATTACAATATTTAGGTTTTCTTTTTTTTTTTTTTTTAACTTTGTCTTAAGATACATTAAAAAACATCAACTGCAAACGTGAAAGGGGAGGAAAAAAAAAAAAAAAGCATGGTACCCAACCAAATTTCCACATCTCAGCAATACTTCACTCATTCTTTTAGTAAAGTTTTAAGAAATGTCATAATGACATGAGCTTGAAATATCTATAGGCATTTTCATTGACGCTCATGACATGGCACTGGTGATGTTGTAAACAGCAGAAAAACGGGGGCTGCCAAGTGACCAATTATGGAGGCACAGGCCTGCCTCTTCCCACAGGAACACACCAAACAGTGACAGCAATGATCTCCTTACAATCATACCTGCAGGGTAGCAACATCATGCTACATAACTGTATTCATCTGCAGAGGCCTGGCTTCGCTCTATGTACTGTTTGTCTATCAGAACTTCAATACACTTCTTAATCATGCTGATACTTGGGTTAAACCTAGCTCTTGATTGGCTAATTACCTGCAAAAGAAAGACATATTTTATGCGTTATTTTTATTTTCAACAGTTAGTAGTAACAGTTGGTAATACTACCAAAATAACCAAAGCAAAACAAAAAAAAAACCCTCACTCACTAAGTGCACTCAGGCAAAACTCAGTTTACTTTTAAATATAGGATTAAATAAAGCAAAGACAGTTAATTTACAGCAGTCAAAGCATCCCTGTACATTAGTGTCAGAACACTTAAACTGCTTAACTCACTAGTTCAGTTTGACTGCATATTAACAGAATTTTTTTCAGTTCTCCTGCTTGATTAATTAGTCCCGGTAGATTTGAAGGTGAATATTCAACTTAAAATTAATCTAACTTAAATGTATTTCTTCGCTCTTACCAAAAATATAATGTTGCCCTTGTATCATAGGAAAAAAACCCCAAACATTAATAAGGCAAGAATATTTTAACTACTCATAGTAGACAGACCTTCCATTCAAAAGACTCATTCTTACCCCTCAGTAGGTCAGACTAGAAATTCTAAGTGAATTTGTTATTAATAAGTACGAAAATGCTATGATGAATGTAACAAGAAGTGAGTGTGTATATTACTATAATTAGTAAAAACGTCACAAAAGAATGTGTTAAAAAATAAAAAGGCTCTTGATAGTTAATAAAAACTTAACACAAGGCTAGCTGGAAAAACAAGGAAGCTGAGCAGTCAAATTATGCATACTCTAAGTGTTCAAGAGAAGTTTCCACAAAGATCTAATGAGAAAGCTGAGCATGTTTAACCCAGAACCACTTGGCAATCTAGGCTTATTCATACACCATACAGCAAAAGAAGTCACCGAGCTCAATGGAGAGGTAAAATTTTCACCTAACATGAAACTTTCATCTTTATATTCACAGCCTGGCAACAATTTCATAAGTGCCCAAGAGTCTGTCAATATCTCAGACTGTACAGGAGAAACTTAACAAATTCTAAAGAACTTTAAAGAATCTCTCTTATGCCCCAGTAATGGTTCAGCTGAAGTAGATGGAAGAAGACTGGCACGGACCAGATCAGACAGCTAAAAATGTGGAAAAAATTAACTCTATGGGATTTTGGTACAGCTTCACCTTATTGCTTGAGATCGCACAGTTGCTTATTTAAATCTACATTGATTCCCCATGCTACACAGCAACATAAACAATAATTATATAGAAGTCAAGCCATCGGTTTTTAATGTTCTAATTAACCCGGAATATAAGTAATATTCAAAACTGGAAACTACAGATCAGATGAGTATGACTTTCAGGTGTCATAAATTCAGTTAAAAGCTAAGGCAAAAAATATAATTCAGCTGGTGACAGATAAATGGAGTGTCAACCTTATTCTACACTGTTTTTTAAGATGACTAGCAGTCAAAATATCTGCTTTTATTGAAAACACTGTAGTGTTCTGCAAGAGTACTGCATGAACAAAATGCACCCGAGGCATGTCAGATAGTGCCTCCTGAGTCAAAAAGGGGAAAAAAACATACAGGAGTTTTTGTTTCTAAGCTGTCGAAATATGTAACTTCTTTTATCATTTATACTGGTTTCAAGTCTCCTGAACATTTTGTAAGAAGTTGAGAATGCAGGGAAAATGTGTTTTCAAAGATAAAACAGGGCTTGCCTACCATTTTCTAGCTTTAAGAGAAAAATCTTAAGAGCATTTCATCATAATTGCAGGAGTTTAAGTAACAGAAGATCAAATAAGCAAAGATTTTGAGAAGTAGTCAAGACCTATGCTGCCTCATATTTTAAATGTTCAAAGTCAGATATCTAAAAGAAGGCTTGCTTTCAGGGCATCTGTGTACAAGCACTACTTCAAAATCCAAAACCTTTCAGATGTTTCCCATTAGCAATAAGTATGGACTTACAAGCTGCTTATTTTGCTTAGGAAATTGAAATTAATTGATAGGTGTGGTAACTATTTCCTTCATCACCACAGGATAGAAAGCATACAGATCTTAAAAGATCTTAAAACTTAAAAGCATACAGATCTTAAAATGCTTGTCTGCCTCGGTGCTCAAAATGGTCCAATAAAGTAGGAAATCCTCTCACATCATTCTACTCTGAGGCTATCCAGCAAAGCTCAAGAGACACAAGAATGCCTTGGAAGACTGAGGAAACCCAAAGTGTGAACTGGTTGGTATGAGCAAAGGTTAGGTCAGAAGAAGAAATGCAATTAGGCAGGCAACTGCCAAAGATGGAAAAGTGGAAGAAAAATGAGAGACATAACACTTTTTTTCTCAGCCAGTTCATGACAGTTCACAGATCATTAATGTAGAATATAAAAAATCTAGACAATTGTAGCACTTAAGGTAAAATGGAGATTAAGAGCATGTCTACATACTCAGACAACTTTTAAAACGTAAGCCATGAATTAGAACAAAATCCAAATTTACAATTAGAGTGCAAAGTTGGCTAAGTGCTTCTGCGGAAATTTCATGTCCAAAATATCCATACTCAGGTGTCTTCAATTGAACCTACAGTTCTGGCAGCGATTCTTATAGGATACGACATCTGTAGGCATAGAAGCAGCCAACAGGAAAGAACAAGCCCAGAGATGCTTAATACTTTAGTGTTAAGACATTTTTATAGGACTGAGTGATCACAGGTAAGTACTATGTTTCAAAGTAGACTTTCACTAATGAATTTCACTGAAGTACTAGTGCTGACATGGGAATTTCATGGTTGGATGTTTAAACTATCTATCCTGAAGATTTTCATGAAATCCTAGGAAGAGGATTTTATCTTACCTCCTGAATAAGAGCATTATGTCTCAACACTTTACGTGCTTTCATGATACGGACTATAGCAGCTTGAAGATACATTTTTCTGTCTTCATCTACAGCACTTCTGGTCTGCTCCATCTCCTGCAATGAAGGAAGAAAAGTAACGTTTTAAATATAATAAGATCAATAAATACACCATTAAAGTATCTTGAATCTAAACTTCTTACTTTATTATAAATCAATTAATACAACAACTTAGATAAAGGTCAGTTTCACGTAACGTACTTCTGTAAATCAAAAATACCAGATTTCATGCAAGTCAGCTGGTAGGTAGGAAGAAGATATCTAAAGCAGTGCCTCTGCTACAGAGAAAAGCAGGCAAAATTCACAAGGTATTGAGTTTAGCAGAACATAGATTTCTTGCACAAAAGACGGTGCCTTAGGACATACAGAAGGAAGCTGGATTATCAGCACTGGAGCTGATTTTAGCTGATGGGAAACACAAAGCCATAGGAAAATAGTCTGATTGGCTCTGCTGTTTCTGAAATAAGTTGCCAGCAACTACCAACAAAAACCTCATTATATAAGACAGTTTAAACGCCAATTCCATTTCCTACAGGAGAAATAGCTCTTGTTCATCTTTTTCTTATTATTCCCTACCCTACCTTTTGCTGCCTACGTTTTAAGTATAAAAAAAATTGCAGCACGTAAGCTGCAAATTTAAGCAATGTCTTTACAGTGATGTAAATCCTATACCTGCTTACACCAAACAAATATAACCAATTCAGTTTTAGACAATTGATCTTCCTAAGCTGTTCAGCTTACAAACATCACAGAATACTTGCCTGTGGTGTGTCTTTCTGCATCGATGTTGTAATTTTAAATTTTGTTCTTTTACTGCTGAAGTTCATATTTAATGAAAACGTAGACTCCGCCTCTACATCCTCCTGCAATAAAGAATCATTTTTAAAAAGAAAATAGAAGCGGAGACAAAAAAGAATAAGCAGCAAGGATTTGCTGGGATAAGTTTTCTTTAAAAAAATCCATGTAGAAGCTTGCATAGATACAAGTAATTTCAGCAAATTTGCAGTTGAAAATGTTAAAGAGCCACTTGAACCAGGTCAGTTTTTTAAGCTATAGTTTAACTAACACAGAAATGCAGCCTATTTTATAGAACACTATAAAGAGCTCTGACAAACGCGAGTACTGTTAGTAAGTCTCTATTATTAATAAAACAGAATAGGTCAAGTTGGATGCGACCTACAAAGCTCATTGAATCTGACTGACAGACTAATTCAGGGGTGACATATTAAGAGTATTATCCAAATGTCTCTTAAACACAGACAGGCACAGGGCATCAACCAACTCTCTAGGAGTCTTGTTCCAGTGTCTAACACCATCTTGGTAAACAAATATTTCCCAATATCTAATCCGAACCTTAGGAAGAACCACTTTAAGTGATAAGCAATTAAAGCACTTTCAGTTTCAATACTTCAACAGCTATTTAACTTTTTAATACTTCAGCATCTTATCTTAGTTGCAAATGCTCTCTTTTTAAATACGATTTTGTCCCTGAAAAGAAAGCAGGATTTGCATTTATTTATGGCAGAACATCAAGAGAGCAAAGTATCACTCAAAAATATTACTACAGTTGCCTTTCTTTAAGGAAAAAAAACTCAACATTTTCCTGTGGTATAGTGGGAACAGCTGATGGACTGCAACTACTACAGTTCCAGAACTATGTGTAATTTCTCATTTTTTCCTCAGATGAATCTCCTTTTTTTTCCCCAACCCCACACAGGCCGAACTCCATTTCTTTCAATGAACAGTAACTGCTCCCAGCAGTCCCAACACCTTTACATTCACCTACCAGGACAACCAGACAGATCTATGCAATTTCCAGGCAAGAGTCCATACAAGCACTACCAATCACCAGCAGAAGAAAATTACTGGGCTTCTTAGAGTTAGGAATCCTGCCAAACTATGCTTGCCTCAAGGGCAAACACTTTAAGAGACTTAGTGAATATTTATCTAAAAATATACTAAAAATGGATATGCTTAATCGTATACACTGTTTTCTTTATTAGAATACAATATCCAGACAATGTATAGAAAATTTAACATGAAAGGACAAAGATCAAAAGCTTTAAAAATATAAACTGTCATTAAATTTTAGCAGTTTTGCTTTTGTAGTTGAATATAAACTAAGACAATTCAGTTGTGTTGCGCATGAGCTCAAAAAGAATGATTTTAATGAGCCAATACAGATTTTGTCAAAAGTTTCTTTCAAAAGCAAACTACAACATATAATACACTGTACTTTGCTGTGTAACTCAGATACAGGCAGAAATAAGTATATTTAACTTCACCGCTTAAGCCACTGGCTTATTCAATACTTAAACTGATATACTATATGCAGATCAGCTCTCAAATTGCAGGATGTAGCACAAAAGAAATAGAATTAGCAGATATGTTTGACTACAATGTGGCCTGTAACTTAAAGAACCAGAAATTGCCATGATAAACATTAAAAGGTGAACGGGTTAGAAAGCTATACCATTCCATCTTCAATAACATATTCATAAAGAAACTATTATATATATACAACAGACATAAAGAAATGTAAATCCTTTAAATAAGGGGCAACTTTCTAAGATTACAAAAAATCTCACTGTTTTCTGTAATAGCTCCCAGTGATACATTTCACACATGGTTTAACAAACATCTTCCCAGCCACTGTTCCAACCTGAGCTCATTTCTAGATATTCAAAGCATGTCCTATGCTTCAGCCAAGCATCAGATCTTCCTTGTGATCTCACCTTCCATTTTCTAATATTTTCCTGGTTAAAAAAAAAGCAGCTGTCAGAGCAGCTTTGGATTTATTCTTGTAAGCCATGTGAACAGCTTATCAGTTTCTTCTGCTTGATACTGTCTGAATAACTTGGGCTTTCTGGGCTAGCTGGAAGTGTATGCCAGTGTTTGTATTGTATTCACAGGTACAACTACAGTGCTTCATACACAACAAACTTCTCTGCCCTTTGCTGTATGGGAAAAGAAGGTAAATGATATATCACTCAAATAGCACTGGAACTCCATGAAACACATGGAATGATAAGAGTTTGGCAAAACGCAGATAAAATCCTCTCACACAAGCCCTCCTTGTTCTGTGTCCTTCTTCTCCTGTAATGTATCAGCAAGGAAGAATATGGCTGCTGTTAATTTTGGTCTCTCTTTGCTACATATTTTTTTTGAGGATTACTTTATCGCTCACTGGTATACCAGTCAGGCTCCTTCCTAATGTTCTACAACTTATAAAGACATGAATTAAAAGGGTATTCTCATCCAACAGCAGTGAGTCAAAAGCCACGTGGATGAAATTCAACAGAAACAACAAACAGTTCTCACATTTCTACCTTTGGAGCAAACTCTGCTGTCAGAGGCAGAAGGAACAAACAGAATTAAAGAGCCACAGAATTGCAGGGGTTGGAAAGGACCTCAAGAGATCATCCAGTCCCAGCCCTACAATACATCACAACGGTGGGTCACAACCTCACAAACATAGTCTAATTTCTTCCTGTCTCTTTCTTTATAAGTAGAAATTTACAGTTGCTCACAGGATTGATAAGACAATTCAAAACAAAGCCTTCTGTATTAGAAAGACCTCAACAAATAGTAGAATCACAACACTGAGAAAATGAAATATTTTTATATCATTACTTCATACCTTGTCTGAGTCATGGTTGATCATTTTAACGTCGAGTAAGGATTTGATAGTTTTTGTCAGTTCTTTTTCATTCATTTGTGTACTGTCTTGAAGCTCCTTATAACTGACAGTTTCACTGTTGTTGAAGGCAAGCAACACTGCCATTTGGTATGTTGTGACCATGGCTACATAAGGTTTGCACAAATAATTCATTTTTACTTCACCTGCAATGATATAAGTAGCATTTTGTAAACTGGTTGAATGCAATGAAATACCATCTGAAACGTAACTCACATAGTTCCTACACACATGCAATTCCAGATACGCAATTCACACCTCCATATGGCATAAGAATACAAAAATTGATGTTTTAATTTTACACATACAGGAGATAGCTTGCAAAAAATGAATTCTGATTAATAACAAATACTGCAACAGTAGTGTTTGCAGGAGAAAACAAGAGAAAAGATGAATTTGAGTAACATAATATACTTCATAGTAATAAAAAATGGAAATTCCAAACAGCCTCAATTGTTTGCAGTGTGCAAGCTTCAATTAGTAACAACTTACACAGAATCACAGAATAGTGATTACAGGAAAGTTGCTCCAAGCAAAGATTTAAAAACAAAATAAAAGACTTGTCTTAAAAAAATAAAATAAAATAAATTGCTAGTTTCTTTAAAAGGCAACGAAGAACGTCCATTACTCGAGTTTTCCCTGGATTTAATAAATCACAGATAAATGTAGGCAAGTTTACAAAACATAAAATTGGGGAATACTAAGCAGCAAATATTAATTTCTTTACAACACAAATTACTTTATGATGCAAAAATAATCAACTGACTTAAGATGCAGCATGTTCCACTTGCAATGTCTATAATCATTTGAAAAGGACATCCAACAATGTCAGTTGTATAGAGCATGTTTAGCAAAGCACTTATTTTTACCTGTACAAAGATAATGTAACCAAGTAAGCTTCCTTCCACTAAAATGTTGACTGTAGAATAATTCAAACTGCAAAATAAAATGACCTTCAATTAATCACACATATAAGCTTATAACAGTTTATTATTATTATCACACTACCACTCCAGTGAAGAAACACTGGTTTTATGTTTAATATATTCAATTCAGACATCGGTGATGATTGGTGATGAGTCTATCGTTGCATCTTCCTTTGAAGACAGGCAATGATTGAGCATCATTTAACAAACTACTTGAAGTAATTAACATATCACATGATGACTAAATAGGAAAGATTGCTGAGATTCATTCTTTCAAATCATAAAACTCTGTAGCTAAAAGTAGTGTTCTGAAGTATTATCTCTACTGAATCCAACAGAACTCTTTGGAGTTTCTAACAATCAATCTCATTACATTTTATCTTTCTGTTTGTTCCAATTCCATATTCAAACATGTATTCCATGGCTTTGATTTCCCATTTAACTGATTTTTTTAAACATCCTTCAAAAACTTCGAGCTTGTAGTTAGCAGGTATTTCCCCCCCAGTCAGCTTCACAACAACTCTCACGCTGAATATCACCTTACATTCCTCTACATATTTTTAGGGAAGAATTACAAAAAAACAAGCTTGAAAGCAAGCACAACATCAGCCACTCTTTCAATTTGAGCTTCAGGCTAGATAAAACTACACAGATGGCAAACATCTCTGAACTAAGATGTAATTAAGAGTTCTTGAATTTTTGCAGTCAAAATTGCAAAACTTTGAAACCTACCAAAACCATGTTCCATAAAGAAGCACACATTCATGACTTAGGAAATATCATTTCAAAGTTACGTTGACAGCAAAAATTGATGAAAATTGAAGCTTCCCCTACTCTGACAATTTTCAAAGTTAACTTTAAGGAAGGATGTATGAATCTTGCTTGACTTCAAACAAAATATATTCTCTATGAAACATGGCACAAGCAAGCTGTACCCACACTTTAATCTATTTAGTAATACTTCCTTTAGATTATGTATAACATTTAGATAAAATACAATTTTATAAAAAAATCAGGATCTTATCTAAAATATTAGGAATTGGTTTTAAAGCTAAAAGTCAAGTAAGTTCATCTGATTGCATTCACCAGTATCTTCCTCATTAATCACAGAGTTAAAAAGAGTTGTAAAAAATAAATAAATTAAGGTTACAGAAATGCATACATAGAAAGCAGGATGTTGTTTGGGGTAGTGTTTCCAAATTTCATATAACTGGAGAAAGAGTAGCCATGAATCACAAACAAAATGAAACAGCTCAGGCTTTTCACTGTTCAAAATGATCTTGGTGGGTTTGGGGCTGTTTTTTTTTCAGTGTTCTTTTACATTTCAACATGTTTACAAGAAGCCTCCTACTAACCTACCATCTGTACACTTTTTTCCAGTTCCTGAGGAATTGCAAATGTAGAAGAAGGAGCCTGAGTTAGCGGCCACGCACCTGCCTAAGGGTATCAGGAAAAATAAAAGTATTACTATTTTCATACCATGTATACTTAAGTAAAAAATATAACACCACTGAACAGATTTACAGTGCATACTTTCATTAGACAATCAACTTAAACAAGAAGTTCTACTGCTCCTTTTTTAGAATACACTACACATCCCCCAGTAAGACCTTAATTCAAGTTAAAAACACGACATTTTACATCACTACTGGTTAGAATGCTAACAAGGTAATTTTAAAAAGATAAACTATGAAAGCAGAATATTCCACACTGATCACAAGGTGTCAGATGAAAAGTATTTCTAGTCACAAAAATATTTCACTTGTTATCAAAACATACAAACGAAATACAAATAACTCGACAGTAATAAACATACATTAGTACCTGTAGAACATATATCTGAAAGCTAATTCCCAAATCTATAATTGTGTCCTGGTTTTTGATAAAGTTGTTGAATTTATTGTTGAGATCAGCACTAACACTCATGTCTGTATACATTCGATGAAGCTTGCTGGTAAATTCATAACCACAGGCTTGCTGTGAAAAAGATATTGTTAACAAGTTTTATTGTGAAACAACATTTATTATACAAATAATGAACATTCATACATTTACTAATCTAATATGAAAATCTACTTGGTGGAAGCATTGAAGTATTTAACAATAGTTATAATAAATAGCAAGCATTACAGAAGGAAATTATTAAACTTATCTTAATTCCACTTTCTACTCATTAATTTGTATAAACAACTTTATTTATATAAAAGTAAAAAATAAAGTTGGTTTATGATAGGCTGCTTGGTGCTTTTCCAACATAAATATGAGGGATTTAAACAGACTTCATAAAGCTATCTCAAATTAAAAAAAAAAAAAATAAATGAAACACCTGAAACATACGAGGGATATTTCACAATATGTTTTTCACATGCTATGTAGAAATTAAGTTTTCCTTTCAACTACTGGAAATGTGATCTACTAATTGCTAAGTTATCTCTGGCACCCTCTGCTGTTTCCTCCTAACATTACACTTTATTTTGCATTAGAACAATGTTTACATTACCTTTAGTTTATTAATCATGGCTTCTTCAGAGTCCATAGACATAGATAAACCATGAATTAATCTTTTTGCCAACATTCTGGCATAGAACTGTATGGGGAAAACAAAAACAAAAAACAGCTATGAGGATTTTTAAAAGCATAACCATCTTGTTCACATATTGTTTAAATTTCAGTATTGAGAGTTACCTTTTGGAATACATCTTTGTCATCAATGTACTTGAACACAGTAATGAAACTTGTAAGTTTGTCTTCTACTTCATTCTCTGTCATTCCTTTCGCTGACTTCTTCAATAAGTTGTCACAGTACTTGGCCAGCTCAAGTTAAAAAAAGAGAAAACAAACCCAAACCTACTTGTCAAGCTTGAGAAAACACATATGCCAACATACTCTTAAGCTCTACATGAAAATAATTCCGTAGTCTACTACACAAGCTGTACTCGTGTGTAAAAGATAGGAACTAGATCCACCAAAACTGCAAACTCTATGCAAATATTTTAACAGAATCACTTCTTTTTTGCATACCCCCAAATTTATGTGTGTGGGTTAAGTAATCACTACAGAAATACTTACGTGAGGATAATTTTTAAGAGAAATGGACATAAATGTGACAGTCCCTAATGCTGACTCATCTGAAAGTAATAAAGAAGCATTGCTACATTCTACAGTAATACTCATCACTTACCAACTCAGGTGCTTTGCAGATTGACTTGGGCTCCCTGTAGTTAACAACTGATGTCAAAGCCTAGATGTGAATATAGAGAAAAGAAAAAATAGAAATGACTTGAAAACTTACTACACTGACATTTTTTAAAAAAGCAAAAAATGTTCAGGCAAACAACATTCCCAACTCCATAAAACTCAAATAGACAAAAGGGTGATAATAAAAGAAATGAGTAAATGGGTTTGGATCACTGTTCTGTGAGAATTTGTTGAATATTTTTAATTTGGGATTTGAATCAAAGTGTGCTGATGGACAGTCGGCTGAATATGAGCCAGCAGTGTGCCCAGGTGGCCAAGAAGGCCAATGGCATCCTGGCTTGTATCAGGAATGGTGTGGTGAGCAGGACTAAGGAAGTCATCCTGCCCCTGTACTCAGCATTGGTGAGGCCTCACCTCGAGTACTGTGTCCAGTTTTGGGCACCTCAGCACAAGAAGGACATGGAGGTACTGGAGCAGGTCCAGAGAAGGGCAACGAGGCTCGTGAAGGGCTTGGAGAAACAGCCCTATGAGGAGAGACTAAGGAAGCTGGGGCTGTTTAGTCTGAGGAAGAGGAGGCTGAGGGGAGACCTTATTGCTGTCTTCCAGTACCTGAAAGGTTCTTACAGTGAGAGTGGGGCAGGTCTATTCTCACTACTGACTTGTGACAGGACGAGGGGAAATGGCCTCAAGTTGCGCCAGGGCAAGTTTAGGTTGGATATTAGAAAGAACTTCTTTACAGAAAGGGTGGTTAGGTACTGGAATGGGCTCCCCAAGGAGGTGGTTGAATCGCCATCCCTGGATGTGTTTAAGAGCCGCTTGGATGTGGTACTCAGGGATATGATTTAGCAGAGGTTTGTTGTTGTGGTATTGTTTTGTGGTTGTTTTTTAAGAGATAGGCTACTGGTTAGGCTGCGGTTGGACTTGATGATCTTCAAGGTCTTTTCCAACCTGAGTGATTCTATGATTCTATGATTCTAAAGTGAAAAAAGTAAAGGAGGAGAAGTTAAGTACAAAAAGCAGGAGAGAGAATAAGGTCTCAGAAACTTAAACACACAAGTATGAAGATTTTGGTACACTGCAAGACATGGTTTAAAATAGTGGATGAGAAGAAACTAGGGAATGTAGAACAGACAAACTGTTGCAGGAGCAGAACAGCTACAGTGACATATAACAAAATACAGCTTGATGTGAAAAACATACTTGGTGTGCCCACAACAGTAAGAAAGGAAAACTATTTGGGTTGTTAGATGTTTGCTGGACTAAAGAAAAGAAAACACATTGTTGAGAGCTATTACATAGAAACTTGAAGCAATGTAGTAAAAAAACATGGCAGTTAATGACAGGCCAAATGTAAGGAAATAGAAGAGGAAAGAGATAATGACACATATTGTTTTTCATTTTTTCTTTAGATGTTGTAAGTAAAAGTTACCTTGTCAAGGGCACTCATAAAGTGTTGATCACCATTCAAAACTGTGTTGATGAGCTGAACAAATTTACTATGTACTTCCAAAACCGACTCCACAAACTGAGTTGGCATCTAAAAAAGGGCAATATAATACAGAAAGCAAGTTATTAAGAAAGGAATGTTTTCTACACACAAACATAGTTATAGCTACACTGTTGTACTGGTTTTTTCTAACTATTCTTCCTGATAAAAGTTAAAATCACTGATAACAAAGTCTCTGAGTGAACTGCTTCTGCAGTGTCATACTCTTGCACTAATGTGCCTGAGCATGTTTTGAAAACAAAAATTACATAGCTGTATTTTCAGTCAATAATGTATTTGAGAGTCTACACAGAACTCATGCTCTCCAATTTTTTTCCATAATACTCTCATATCCTCTATCAGCATTTTGAAAATTGTTAAGACATAAATACAGGAATTGAGTGAAAAAGCTGCTGGAGTTAGTAAAATACTTCTTCTCCAGCCTGCAGATCCTGAAGATATAAAGCAGGATGAAACCTTTAAACTTTCTTAAGCGTAACAGTTACCAATCAAAGTTAGTGTACCACATTTCAGCAAAAACCATAGTATTTTCAAAATTCACATGCAAACATGAGACTACGAAACTACTTGTGAGAAACAGCAGACAAAAATCATGACAGGATGTCAAGTCTTTACAAATAACATAGGATTAAACTAAGTGGTACTGATGATCACTATCATACCAGATCAACAAATGCCACTGACTTAGTGAAACTCAGGAAAAAAAGAAATACATACACCAGAAGACCTACTTGCCATAACACCATTAAACAAGGAATAATGACTAGTATCTATTTGTAGTTGCTTCTGTTTGGATCACAACAATCAGCTCTCAGGATAGATATGTGTTGCACAGCTAAGATTGCTGATTAGAAACTACAATTTATCCATAAAGTTCCAAACCAATTTCATATAGACAAAATTAAAGAACAGAATAGACTAAAAAGAAAAAGGGTAAACATTTCATTAGGAATGTTAATCAAATATGTAATTTCAGCTGCCTAAAGAAACTCACATTTTCCTGAGAAAGATTGCTGGTTGCTCTAAGGCCCTCATCATGGATATGGTTTTGTAGTTCCTGAATCATATGAGGTAAACCACTTGATACAGCACGAAGTAGAGTATACATATTTGCCATGTCTGTAACAGAGATACATTTTTTGAATATTTTTAGAAACTCTAAAAAATCAACACTTAATATAGAATCATAATTTCACACAGAACTTTCAAACACTGAAACAAGACCAACTGTTCTGAAATAAAGAAAAAAAACAACATACATTGAATCACTGACAAAAGCAAAAAATTGAAAGCGTAGGGCTAATACCAGTATTTACTGCCATTGGGGCTCCCTTACTCTTCCAATACTGCTTATCTAGGACAGACTCCAAGAGGAGAGGTAGCCTGGTAAGGAAAAGTACTATGCTAGTTTATTTTTAGTCCTTTGCTTCTCAAAATCTCCCCTAGCAGCAGCTGACTAAGACTAGTTTTGATGTATTCTTGACTTTATGTTTTCCTCCAAAGGTGGCTTGAAATTTTTCTCCAGCTACAAAAGAAATAAATAAGCAACTGCTATTTTTATCAGTTTTATGCAAAAAAAAAGACCAATCAATTGTGCTTAACTGTCTAAAATCCGAACACTATTGCTACATACAGTTTCAATTTAACAGTGAAAAATAATTTGTTTCAGATAATAACTACCATCCTTCATGCAAGAATAACTATTCCTTCAAGACCAGAAGGCATGTAGTCAACAGGAAATGTATTTTTTATTTTAGTTAGGAGGGAATATAACTGTAAGAACATCTGCTTCTGTAAAAAGGATTTGGGAGGAGAGGTCATAAAAGATTCAAGACAATAAAAAGTGACTATTAAAAGAAGCCAAGTTTTACGGTCCTGACCTGCCCAGTACAGATGAAGTAATCTGTAAAGACAGAGCCATTGGTTTACAAATGAAAACACAAGCATAAAATATGACTAATTCCACAGGACATAAAACTTGTGTGTTTTTAAACTGAATAAGACAAGGAAAGGAGAAGAGTATAGTCCAAAAGAAGGTTTGTTAGCAGTCAAGTGGAAAAAGAAGGTTTTGACTATATCTTTGGAGGAATGATAATAAATTAAACAATAAAAGATAAATAGCATTTGGAATTTAATTGAGCTTTCTATGTAAGTAATACATATTATTTGAAAATGCTCACACTAATCAAAGGTCACCGAATGAAGCAAATTGCAAATGCTAAACGAATAAAACAACAACCACTCCATGCTTTTTGAGATCAGTGAGTCTTACCACTTCTCTTCTCTTGTCTGATAATATTGTGACATTCTGCATGTAGAAACTGCAAGTGATCAGCTACCATTCTCTGCTGGCATTCATGGATCACTTTACCGTATGAGCTGGGATGTAAGTATTTCCGACACCGCATTTCTTCATCTTTTAATCTACCTAAAACCTACAAACAAGTTTTCAAGCTGAGAGCAGACAGAATACTAACAAGCAGTACAGAACCATGAACAGTATGAATATGTAGAATAAAAGCAACAAATAACGAAAGGTTAAAAAATACTTGCCCAGGATGCTGAAAAATTAAATTTGTTTGTTTGGAGCAGGACGTTACTGAATCAAGATAAGCTTCCACTTTGAATTCCAACTAGGCTCAGACACTACTACAAGTCTAATAATTGAAGTCTTAGCCTGATCCTGAATCTCATCTCAGGTGTTCAAGCGTTAGCTCATGCTCCTTACATTTACCAGTAATCCCACAGCCTATCTCAACCACTTAGTCTTCTTATTGAGAGCAGCACTGTACTGAGGACTGACTCCTAGTCTTGTATTAATTTCTTCCTTCTCAACAAAAGTACAAATTAATGGTGTTTATTTCAAATACCTACATTTGTTTATTTTTACCTCTCATGCAATTGATTTATGATTTGTTATAAACTATTTTGAAGCTAGCTATTCATAGGCAAAGTTTGTAGTCTATACTTAAATAAACCATATACTTAAATAAACCAAAGTGATCTCAAACTGCAAGAAAGCACACGAGAATGAACAAATATAGGAAAATAACAGGAAAACCTGAATCAATAATATACTGATAATCTTACATTGTAGTTATTGCATGTGTACGAAAGAATCTCTTACCTTCTCCATGTATTGTGAGCAATTTGACTCTTGCAATAAATTTGAAGCTTCTTGTTTATAATACTCCCCTGTTTCATTCAGAAAAGGACACTCAAAAATTTCCTGATAAAACTAAAAGGGAGATTTTTTTTTAAAGGGCAAATAATGGCAAATAATGCATATGTTACATTAAATATTCACAATGAAAAACATAAATCAGAAAAGTGTATCTACCTTTAGGGGCAATTTTTTCTTATACTGTTCAACATGAACAAAGGAGTTAATAACCCCATGGATTACTTTCTGGTTTGGGTCTTCTCCACAGCGATCACTGAAATAAGGAAAACAAACCTTCGTGAGAATGTAATTATCTAGCGTAATTAATTGGATAGCAAAATGAAGTAAATTAGCATTGGACAGAAATATTTTCCAGTAAATTCCTCTGCTTAAGTAGAAAAATAAACACATAAATAAATAAAGATGATCTTTAAATAAATAAATGCACTCTTCTTTCTCTCTTAAATATGTTGAGATGGCAATTCATAAACTTTTACATTCCCACCCCTGCCAAAGAAAACAATTTTTGCCAAGCACAGTACATTATTTTCTGAATATCTAGTATTCAATCATCATGCAGATATCAAGTAGAACAATGTACTTGGCATGACTTTTAACCATTCAGGTGAAAAGGAAACCTTACATTTTCTGGTCAATTTTTCAGCTTCGAATGACTCAATTCAAATGAAAAAAAAATGTTTTCTTTAGTTCCATTCAGTTGAAAACAAAACTAATTTAAAAAGCTTTTTGCATACTGAAAGTATCAATATTCACGCTTTTGCAAAGACTGGGAAATAACAGACGCTCTCATAACAACAAAGGCACTCTTGAAGCATGAACTGTTCTAAGAAAAGACCACCTTTCACATACACCTGACAGAGAAATGAAAAATAGTGCTTAACTTCTACTTGCAAATAGGATTCAAACATTACTTTTTTCAAAGTATACATGAAAGTCAGTAATTGTAATTTCATTTTTTAAATTACATATTTAAATATATATATGCATATCTATGTGTCATTTCCAATGATCCTTTTGGTTTGGTTTCCTGATGGCAGATGTGGCAGCATGTCACAGAAGGGAAGAATTTAACACTAGATCATGACCCACAACTAGTTCCACCCAGGGGGAGTCCACCAACAGGGTAAGCTACACAATGCATCAACTCTGAATACAACAAGATATCAAGAAGTACAAGAATCTACAAAATTAGGAGTTCAACATATTAGAAAATCAAGCTTTGTTAAGAGATGGTCCAACCTGCCTCAAGCATGCAGAGTTCTGGACCTGAGGAGTCTCCTAGAGTGTGCTGAGCACAGCACTGCTGAAAGGCTTGGGTTACTGGTGGATGGCATGAGATAGCAACGTGCTCTCACAGCCCAGGAAGCAAACTCTATCCATCAAAAAAATCATGTCCAGAAGGTCAAGGGAGGTGATCCTGCTCCTCTGCTCTGCACTGTTGAGACCTCACATGGAGTACTGCATCTAGATGTGGAATCGTCAGTACAGGAAGACACGGACTTGTTGGAGTATATCCAGAGAATGACCACAATATAACTCCAAGAGATGGAATATCTCTTCTAAGAGGGCAGGCTGAGAGAGCTGGGACAGTTCAGACTGGAGAAGGTAATCCGATAGCAGCCTTTCAGCATCTACAGAGGGGCTGTAAGGAAGAGGGGGAAAGACTCTTCAGCAGGGTCTGTTGTGAAAGGACAAGAAGAAATGGTTTCACACTGAAAATGTAGATATTTAGATTGAGTATAAGGAAAAAGTTTTTTAAATTAAGGGTAGTGAAGCACTGCAACAGGTTGCCTTGAGATGTGGTGGATGTCCCACCCTTGGAAATATTCAGTATCAGGCTGGATCAGGCCCTGACCATCCTAATCTAGCTGTAGATGTCCCTGTTTGTTGCAGGAGTGTTGGACTAGACCTTTGAAGGTCCCTTCCAACTCAAACAATTCTATGATTGCATAACTTCCTCGTCCAGGTGGTGGACCAGGTGGTGGAGCTAGTGAAGTGAAGTGTGCTGCTGGACCTTGTATCTGACCAATAAAGAAGGACAGGCAGCTGATGTGAAGGTAAGGAGTAGCCTTTGCGGCAGCAACTATGAGATAGTGAGTTCAGGATCCTGCATGGGTGAGGTGGAAATAAGTAGGATTGTAACCCTGGACTTCAGGAGAGCCAAACTCCGACCCCTTCAAGGACCTACTTGAAAACATCCCATGGGGTAGGAAATTGGAAAGTAACGGGGACGAAGAGAGTTGGTTGACATTCAAGCACCACTTCTTCCAAGCTCAACTGCATCCCTAAGAGTAAGAAACCAGACAAAGGTTGCAGGAGACCTGCACGGATGAACAAGAAGCTCATGGATACACTTAAATGGAAAAAGAAAGTTTATATAATGTGGGAAAAGGGCCTGGCTAATTGGAAGAAATACAGAAACACTGTCAGGCCATGCAAGGATGCAACAAGGAAGACTAAGGCCCACTTGAAATTAAATCTGATGATGACAAGAAACGCTTCTTCAAGTATAGCAGTAGTTATAGGAAAAAGCAAAAATGTGGGCCCACCACTGAATGAGTTGGGTGCTCTGGTAGTGAAGGACACCAAGAAGGCAGATAATAGACACCTTCTTTGCCTCAGTATTTATTGCTAAGACTGTTCCTTAGGAATCCCAGACCCTGGAGGTAAGGGAGAGAGTCTGAGAAAGAAATGCTTCCCCTTGGTCAAGAAGAATCTGCACAAAGGCCATTTTGGCAAAACTGATGCACCTAAATCCATGGGCCCTTATGAAATGCACCCATGAGTGCTGAGGGAGCTGGCAGAAGTGATTACTAAACTACTGTCTGTCATCTATGAAATGTCATGGAGAACAGGAGAGACGCCTGAAGTCTGAAGGAGAGTCAATGTCACTCCAGTCTTTGAAAAGCAGGAAAGAGGACTTGTGAAACTACAGAGCCTGTCAGTCTCAGCTCTGACCCTGGGAAGGTGAGGGAACCAGTTATTCTGGTTGTTACCTTCAAGAAGGTGAAAGAAAAGGTTATCAGGAATAGCCAACACGGGTTCACCAAGGGGAAATCAAGCTTGACCAATCTGGTAGCCTTCTATAATGTTATGACCAGACAGCTAAATGAGGAAAGAGGAGTGAACATTGTCTACCTTGACTTCAGCAGAGCTTTTCGCAGTGTTTCCCATAATATCCTTGTAGATAAGCTTAGAAAATGAGGCACTGATGAGTGAACAGTGAGGTGGATTGCGAACTGGTTGACTGGAAGAGCTTAGAGGGCTGTGACTAGCAGCACAGTGTCTAACTGAAGGCCTCTAGTTAGCGCTGCTCCCCAGGCATCAGTCCTGAGTCCCGTCCTATTTAACATATTCATCAGTTACCTGCATGAAAGGACAGACTGCACCCTCCACAAGTTTGCTGACCATACAAAGCTGGGAGCAGTGGCTGACACAGCAAAAGCCTACGCTGCCACTCAATAAAACGCAGTCAGGCTATTGAACAGAGGGAACCTTATAATGTTCAATGAGAGCAAGTGTAGAGCCCTACAACTGGGAGGAAGTACTGCAACAGTACAGGCTAGGGATGACCTGCTGCAAAAGAAGTTCTGCAAAAAAGGACCTGTGGACAACAGACCGACCATAAGCCAGACACATGGCCTGGCAGCCAAGAAAGTCAATGGTACCCTGGGGGGGGGCATTAAAAAAAGACTGTTGCCAGCAGGTTGAGGGAAGTGATCCTCACCCTTGAGCTCTGAGGTCACATCTGGAGTACTGTGTCCAGCTCTGGGCTCCCCAGCTCAAGAAAGATAGGGATTTCAGCAGGGAGGATTCAGAGGATTAGGGGCCTGGAACATCTCTCTTGTGAGGAAAGGTTGGGATAGTTCAGCCTAAAGAAGAAATGACCTCATCCCTGTTTAGAAAAATCTAAAGTAAAGGAGTTAAATGGATAGGGCCAGGCTTTTTTCAGTGGTGCCCACCAACAGGACAAGGAGCAATGGTCACAAACTGGAAAACACAAAGTTCTATTTGAATATAAAACACATTCTTCACTTTGAGTGTGACAGAGCACTGAAACAAGCTGTCCAGAGGGGCTGTGGAATTTGCTCCTCTGGAGGTACTGAAAACATGCCTGAATGATGTGCAACCTATTCTAGGGAACTTCCTTTAGAAGGGGTTTAGTCTAGGTGATCTCCAGAGGTCCTTCCCAAACCCTAGAATTCTGTGGTTCTGTGATATGGACAAGGAACACAAGAAATGTTACTGTAACAGTGCAAGAGCCAGTTTGCCCTATGCTTGATTTATTTCAGAAACCTTAGCCTATGCATTTTCCAGAAAGGTCAAGATGAGGAACTTGAATGGTCAATGTATAATTTTGACAAAGTTTAAAAAGTAAAGGAGGAAAATACAAAAGTGAAAGAAAGAAGATAGATTTCAGAAGCAGAGGCCATACAGTATACTGACAATAGAGCAAAATGAATACAACAGGGAACTGGCCTTTCTTGGGAATAGCTGGTAGTACACTGGAGTCTGCTTCTGAATCAGGAGGACACAGCCGCTGATCAGATGAAAAACTTAGGACAAAGTTCTTACAATCAGGAAAACTACATGCTGCTCAATTCACCTGATTTCAAAGTGTGCAGATTTTTTACAGCTTTAATAGCTTAACTCAGATCACATTTTCCAGCAGTAAAAGTAGAACAATTGCCAAAAAGTATTTAACAGACATCCATGCTCCCAGTTCTTTTTTCCTTCAACAGTCACAGAACTTTAAACAGTTTAACATAGGTTTTCTCAATGTGTGAGCACTGAACATTTGCAGTAGAGTTGTCACAAAATTTATTGACAGAACTGTTACGAACTTCATTGTGATCACACAGTTTCCAAGATAAGCCTATGTCTCTCACCTGTCATTCTATGACTCTCATTTTAGCAGGACCTTTGTGTTTTTATTTACACAAATGGCACTGTGCTCCCAAGAATTCACAAACCAAATGACCAGTTTCAGAAAGCATGACAGGAATTCTCAGGTGTTTCCGAAATTTCAAGGACTATTGCCATGGAAGGTGGAGTGATAAGAATATAGTGAACGCTAATAGAAAGTGGTGACCCATTGATGTGGACATCTATCCTGCGTACATTGTACTTGGTAGCAGTCAGCAGGCAATACAAACACATACTGCTAGAGAAACAGCTGCTGCACAGTTTGAAGTAGGGATGCCACAGGTAAAGTAGGAAGGAAAGAAAGAGTACCATGGAGAATTCTAGCTAAAACAATGCAACAGAAACAAATCTCCCATTCTGCTCATTATGTAGTTTTTCTCAAAAACGAATGGAGAAAACTACAAAACAGAAGCTCAAGAAAATTGTGCTGTTTACATGCATTTCTTTAGCCTTAAAACCAATAGTAACAGTGGAAGTTTAACATCCATAAATAACATACATAAAATAAGCATAAAATAATAAATACTATTTTCATTAAAAGATGATTCCATCACAGAAAGGAAGAGTTCTGCTGTGTCAGACCAATGGCCCATCTAACTTAACTAACTTCAGAATGCACTGGGAACCAAAAGAGCCTGTTTGGAATATTTTTTTTAAAAAATTATTAATTGCCAACAGATTTTAAGTGAATGACAAATGTAACAGCTTAGACAGGAATAGGTTCAGTTAGTTGGAAAGTGTTAGTTGCCTTTAGTAGAGAAGCCTCTTCTGGTTAGTCCGTACTAATCACACACTGTCATTTGAGCTACCACCTGAATAGCTTCCAAATTATTTAAGAATTTCATAGATGAATTTTCTCACAATTCAAGATCTTGTCGGCTTCCTGTTGTGTTGAAACAAAAATGCTTAAGTTGATATTCAGCTTGACTTGAAGAAGGAGTGCTTGGGCTAGAGGGAGGGGGAAGAAAGTGTGTTATATTCAGAACTCTATATTAAGAGAAGTGCAGTCAGACAAGACAGGCTTAAGTGATGTAACAATTCTCTGCTGTTCAAGGAGCCTAATCCTGGTCTTTTGCTCAGTCACAGCCTTCTGCATCTTTCTTGCATGGCTTTAACACTTACGTAGTTCTATGCTGAACTGATTCTTCATGACAATTCAGATAAATATTAAGTGAAGATGGCTATCTGTCACATCAGCTGTTGAGTTGGTTCAGAAAGGTATTAGGTAAGCACCAAAGTCAGCACAAGAAAGGTAGTATGGTACAGCCTGCGCTTTTTTCAGCACCAGCATATTCTTAGATCAATTTAGCCATCTTGTTCAGCTGGAGCATAAATGATTCAATATCAATTTTTATGTAGAGTGTATTGCCAAAGTTTGTAGCTTCTATAAAGCAGATGTAAGACTTTAGTCAGCAGTTTTAAAAAATTCCAGTTCAATACATTCATAAAATAAACACCGAAAGCAAAACTTGTGACTCTACTTCCCAAAACTCTTCCAGTACAGTAAAAACATTTACATGCAAACATTTGACTAGTCTGTTGGCTATCAGCTCTGCACATTGTTGTGTTCTATGCAAAGTCTTCCAGCTATAAGAAACTCATCCGTCCATCTATTTAAATTCCTCTTCAGTAAAATAAATTTTAATAAATTAAACCATGCACATGTTTAAGTTCTGCCCTGAAGCAGGCACCCAACTAATAGACTTCCAACTATATACATATTAGTACTTATATTAATTTTATTATTTTATATTACTTATCTTAGGCATATGCCATGCATATTTTTGATCCACTGACAGATGCACCTTCTGATATCTGTTTCCTTAAAGACTTAGTTTAATCTCTAATTTGCTGAACTTGGTGCTAAAAGAAAATGACCATCTGTTTTTGCAGCGAAGTCTTCAGAATTATCTCTTGTACAGTGCACTACTGATCAGTGGATCAATAGCAAAGAACAGCAACAAGAATATTACACACAAAGGCAATTTTCAGAATACAAACAGTGATCCCCGTGTTTCATGATGTTAGGAAGTACACCTATAACACTATGTTCTCTTCTATAAGGTTACTTTTGGAGCCTGCTTTGAAGGAAGGTTGGTCTCCATCTCTAGAGGTCCCTTCCAACCCCTACAATTCTGTGATCCTGTGACTCTTTACATGACATGCAGATCACAAGATGGCTAAAACAAAGCTAACACTAATGGATGTTTTGAAAAAGGAGGTGAAAACTTGGTAATCAAACAGAAGAATTCTTAGAAAGAGAGGAAAAGAAAATACACAGCCACCTATTTTAGACAATGACTTAAGTTTTATTTTCAAGGTTTGAAATGGTTTAACAAATAGCATTAACAAGATACAGTCTCAAGGCCTAACACCCTCTGAAGCTATTGACCTAAATACTCTTGGCAAAGTCTGCAGTCAGGCTCTAAGTAATTACATACCATTACTTTTAAGAGGCATTAAATATCTGTTTAAAAAAGTTTTAAACAGATTTCTGCTGTCACCTCCCAGTGAAATGCACAGATTGACCAAAACGAGCATTCAGTGTCACTGTACTTGATGTAAAAAAGCAGAATTTCCCTCAAAATGAATCAGGGAATCTTCATTTAGTAAATACAAATCCATAATATAATTATTACAGTAAACATATAAAAGAAGCTGTTTTAGCACTGATTATGAAGCATGATTCAACTGAAAGCAAACGCATAATTCCTGATGTCAGAAATAACACCTGAGAGGACCATAATGTCACTTATTAAATCATCAAAAAAATTAATTTGCGAAGGAAAATACAACATTATTGGAATCAGTCTTCTCATGCTTCATGAATACAGCTTTTTGGCTGACCCAAGTGCACATTCAAAGCATCTCAATCAGACAAAATAATTCATTCTTTCAGTTTATGTATATTAGCCTGATCACCTAAGCTAACTAGGAACACGATCATCCCAGTCATTAAGCACCTCCAGAGCTACCCTAACTAGCAGCAGAAGCATAGATACTGGTAGAACTCACAACTACACACAATACTTGAATAAATAACATACACTGGTACAAATAACCAGAAATTTTGAGAAGATCTGATAGGAGTTAAATAGCATGAAGATTCAAAATCAGAACTTCAAAAACTGCAAACGTTTCATGGAGATACTACAACTGTATCTATCTTGGAACGAGCAGGGACTTAAAGCAACAAAGATAGCCATAAATTCTCTCAAAGTCCAAAAATAATTACTTTCATTTCACAATTAAAGTAAAGCACCAATAGTGTTAAGTCACTCATCTGAGTAACAGAAACTCAGATGTTGTAGATAAGCAAGAATTGTTCTGAGTTCCATTTAAAGCAATTCCAGCTTCAGCAAATCCCTGTGTTATTCCTTATGTTTACAGACAGCACACAAACCAGAAGCAGTAAGCATCAAATGGAGAAAAAGGCAAAAGACATTCTTTGGGCCCTAGAGAATTATTCCAGCTATTCCCTAAACCCATTATTACGACAGATAGCTGAAACAGAAAAGATCACTGCTCTTGGATTACAATGAATGAACTTTTTTTCTACACAAGCAAATAGCAATTATATAGCCACATGTGTAAAAGCTGATAGAACAGCATCATCAGCTAAGAAGCTGCCTTTAATCAAAACTAAAAACAGTTTAATCAAAGTCCACAGACGTTTCAAAATAAAGTAATACAACAACCCCCAAACTGTAAAAGCAAAAGAAAACATCCAAACACTCACTTTTTGATTTCTCGGAGGAGCATTCGAATAAGGATGGCCTGTAGTGGCTCAATCATTAATTTTCTCCACATATCAAGAGCTAGCTGTCAGGACATAACATCATAAGTTTACATCAGTGTAAAAAAAAATACAAAGAAAAAATAAAGATGGATGAACTCCCAACTCCCCAGTCAAGATTTAAAAATTAAATCATGAGATACCCTTCTGTTCTTGTCTTGTGCTTTTCCTAGTACAAAAACTACTGAGTGTCTGGAACACTTCTTGGGATAAGCTGTTTGAAGTCATGCCCATACACATCTCATACATACTTCCATGGTGTCTAGAATGTACCCAGTGTTACATATTCCAGAAGCAGTAAGCAGGCATGTATTCCTAAATAAGACGACTGAAAAGCCCCTGAAGTTTCATGAGTGCATGCTGAGTGAGGCTGAAACAAACTTTAGTGCACAGAGATTACAACTCTTCTTCTACGAATTCTAAACATTAGGCATAATTTCTGTAACTTTCTCATAAGACTTAGAAAAACTATACATAACATAAGCCTGCTTATTCTTGGATAGATAAAGGACAGATCATCTCTGTTATCCAAAAAAACAGACGAACAGTAATTTCCTCCATTTGAAAGTGATGAACATTGGAGACTACCTTTTGATAAAGCCCCCAGAGGAATTCAAAGATTGGAAGACAGAACTACAATACAGGAGAAAATGCTTTCAAAGCAAAGACACAATATATTTTGCCAGCACCTTGCCAAGACAATTGAGAAATGTGAACTGGTTTTACTTCTGGGATATTGAATCCATCATAAACAGTACACATAAACTACTTAAGAATAGGATCTGCACTGCTTTCCAGAGCAAAGGAAAAACTTCCATAAGCCTAATACTACCCTAGTAACGAACTGAGGTTAACATTACCACCTCTAGATCTAAAATATACCCATCACTTTTACAGCTTGGTCAAGAGAAATGGAAGCAATAGTGGGGAGCAAGATTAACAAAAGTTGATCAGTAGAATTTCAGACACAGGCACCCAGAATGCCTTTGTCAAAAACCACAGACAGCCTGCTGCGGTTTCACAGTCTTGAATGTCCACTTAATCTGTTCAAATTTTGAGCTATGGGTATGCTGTCCAAAGAACAGTTTCTGGGAAGCTTGAAGATAAGCGCGTCATTGACACCCCCTCTACTCCCACCCCAATCTATGATACCATCAATGAGAGGAATACTCTCAAAAGTTAAATTACCAAGCCTACTATTTGTTCTTCTTTGTAAACATATACTAGTGCAGAGAGCTAGGGATAAAATTCTAAGTAGCTACTACCATCCTTTGGGTGATAATATGAAATGGATTAGGACACAATCTGTGTGTTCCAGGAATACAGTCCAGAACTACTCCCAGCCCCTAACACAGTTAAACTAACTGCTTTGCACAGAGCTAAGGACTACCTCCAAGAATGGTGGGGGAGTCAGCTAAAACACAATCTATAGAAATAACAAATGTTTAAGGCCTTTTGAAGACATCACACAAAGTGTGGCAATACGCACTTCCAAGCTCTGACAAACCTCTACAGATGCCACAAAATAGCAAACCGTGCAGATAGCACAGGTAGAAAAGAATCTCCTTCTCTAAGCTTCCTTGATCTAAAGTGTATCATGCTTCTGGTGTTTTTCCAGGCCACCCCCAACCTGTCAAACGATTAGCAGCTTGAAATGGCTGCATCACCTTTCTCAGCATAACAGATGTTTCCTCAGGCATCACAATCTCTATACTCCCAACTAAGACAGCAGAGATCTCCTACTTGAAGCAATGAAGTCCAAAAGCTAGAAGAACACATCTTATACCTTTACAAGTCAGGAGAGGAAAACATTTGTGTCCCTTTTAGAGAAAAACACAAAGGTAGAGAGGAAAGGAGGAAAAATAAACAACACCACTAAAATAAGTTGCCTAGCTACCATTGTGTATTAGTTACAGATGCAAAGGAAAGAGATACACAAAGTATTCAAAAGTAAAGTTTCTATTCAACTGCATCCTGGACTGTAGTTTTATTCCAGTTCAGACTGAAGAGATACTATCAAAATTTCCATAAAGACATACAAAGCCATTCTGTTTAAAAAAATAAATAAATAAATCATTTTTTTATAACTGGAAAATATTTTTGTTTTACTTTCTTTTATTACCTGCGTACATAGCTGCAACAGTAGTCAAGAAACAACAGAAACTACATACCCTTCCACTTCAAGCAGAACAGAACTGCACAGGGTGGTGTATCAGAAGGTGCCATTACCAATGACTACTTGTTTTATAGGTATTTTAAAACAAGACTCAGTTCTCTCCAAACTACCTAAGCAACTGTGGGCATCAACACATTTGTGTTTACTTCTATTACTTTCATTTGTTGCTTTATTTGTTTGTTTTGCTTTTAAAATAAGCCCTTTCTGCATGATATTTAATTGCACAGAATGTCCATTTCTTCTAAAGTCTGTGCAGTTACAGCTGAGTCGCTTGGACTGGAAAGTAACACAGTTGCTGTAAAAAAAGCTGCTACACTTTGCAGCATCAAAAATGTAAGTCCAGAAGTAATTATTCAAAGTCACTCAAAACAAAAGTGCTTTTTCTTAAAAACATTTTCTAGATGGTAACACCATTTTAAAAGAAGGTTTTATTCAAAAAGTAATCTATATCATAACATTTTGAACAGAAGTTCTCAAACAGCATTCACATTTGCCTTCCCTCCCCATAGGTCACTATATATCCTTTGTCTTGCATCAAAAAGGTAATCTTACTTTCAAAAGCATTCAATGCTTCCACCTCCTACTGAACCATTCAGGTTCCATGACACAGAAAAGTCAAAATGTAAAAGAACAAAGCTAAACAAGCAATGCAATAAACAGAGTTCACTTTCTGAAATACCTACCTCTCCTATTTCCATCAGTGGTTCATTCATATCCACGCCACCATAACCATACTGAAGATCAGCTTCAGTCAATTTGTTCTTCTTAATGAACTGTGTGTTGAGGTACCTGGTAGAAAATAAGATATTCCCATCAAAACACAGAAAAAAAGTTAAACTAGTAATTTTTGAAAACAAATGTGGAACTGCACCACATCTTTACATCACAACAAACAACTACTTTCAACCAATGCCACTCATACCTGCAGGGCATTCTTAAAATACAGACAACTTTCATGCTGAAGCTCTTTATATCATATTAAAGCAGTACTGTGGAGAAAATTAGATACTAAACAACCATCTGTATCAATATCAGCATTTCCTTGGTATCCAGTGCAGTTGTTCAAAGAGCCAGTCTTTCAAAATAAACAGACATTTTGCATTTGCACACATAAATAAAACTGCTAAATTCTGAACAGCCCATACTACAGGGATAATAATTTATTAATTGTTAAGGGTAGAACAAAGTCCTGAAGTATTCTGTTTCCTTTTGGGATTTTTAAAAATTATTTGTTTTACCATTGTCATTAAAGTAAAACGTTCTTCTACCTATTCTGTTTATTATTTTGCATTTATCTCAGTCTAAAATACTATTCGTTATATTGTAGTTCAAGCACCACAACTGTGCAGTTATTACTGTCTCCACAACTCCAGAGAAATCATTACCTATGTAAATTATGAATGCATTTTCTACTTGGAGGGAGGCAGGGAAAGCAGGTTATGCAAGCCTGGCTAACTTCAGTATCCCCAAAGGGAACGTACAAAAAAGCCACATTCTAAAGATCACTGATTATAAGAATAACTTGAAAATTACATTAAATTACTGAAAATTACATTGCCTCAGACAAGGCAACAGGAAAGACGCTGTACAAAAAACTAAAACCTAGAATGAAGGACCATCGAGCTAAATTAATTCCATTTGTTTTTGTTTTCCAGGCAGTATTCAAAATTATGTTCTCAACATGCATACAGAAACAAAATTATTTTGTTGACAAAGGTGAACTCCAAGCACTCTATGGGGAATCTCAACAGCCCTTCCGCAGAACTCAACATCTGCTGAGGAAATGCCTGTCATGAGACATAATCATTTTCACTGTGGCACTATGTGGCCAAATCAAATATTAAGACTCACACATTCACTTCTCATGAAATACACGCTACAGTAACTCTCTTTTCAAGACCTTGAATTTTTGTGGGTTCCATAATCCACATACATTTTAATCAAGTAGCAGTAGTCTAAATGAAGTATTTACAGTAATTTGGGAAGCACAAATGAGAACAGATCGACACAATACAAAACTAACATCAATGAAGTAATTTTACGAGCAGTTGTATAAAATAAATGTTACGAATTCCTAATTTTATTTTAGGATTTACTATCACATATATAGTTTACTTCAAACAAATAAAGTACCATACACAGCTAGTAGTTTTGAGATGCCTGGATCCAGGCACTGAGAAGGGCCAGGCTAATGCAGTGCTTTAACTGATGCGCACTTCAGAAGCTGTACCAGATCCATGATTTCTGAACACTTCAGGCAGGAAGGTAAATGACAAGCAATGAAGACAAGGAGAAACACACTATGGAAACCTTTGAACATGAAAGAACTGAGGGCATGAAGAATAAGGACTGGAGACAACGCAGAGGTGACAAACTGAAACACTGAGGGCTAACCTATTTTCAGACTCCACAGAATACCATAAACCGCTAAGCTATCATCAATAATCATCATTAAAATTGAAATACTGGTCTCTGTGGAAGCCCCATCACTTCATACAAAACTTGTGTGGACATACTGAACAGCCAGAACACAAGCCTTGTTTAAGTAACCAAGTTTCTCAATCTTTTTGTTCACACTAGGCAAGCCTGCAGCTACCATCCTACCCTTTTCCTGCTACTCCAGCTAAAACATCAGGTCCTGTGCTCTCCCTCCTCACAGCTTTTCTCCTCCACTGATAAGTCCTGTCAACCAGGCAACTGATCCACATTAAAACTAATGCATCCACAAGTAAATAGATGAGGCACTTCTTGCAGACCTACCCGATTCAGCAAAAAGGTGGCAAGAAACAGCCAGGCAGAATCTCCCTTTTCACTGGCTCAAAAAAACCTGAAAACCAGCTTGACAATATTTCCTTCCCACTCCCCCTGATCTTAACATCAACTCCCAGCACAAGCAAATAACAGAAAAGACAAGCAAACAACTTAATCTCACATTAGCTTCTCCACTGAAGTGATAATTTTTTTTCGCCTTGAGTAACTACTCGAAATTACGTTTAGAAGACAATCCATAGGGTTCATCAGGAACTTGCTGTGGAAACAAGGACTGAAAATAGAAGAAAATACCCATGGGCTTGGACTATTATTGCAACTACCTTCATCTGAAACATTGATCCTACAGCTCAAGCCCAGTTCTTTGGGAGTACACACGTGCAGGCTTATGCTTTACTGACTAATCAGGAAAAACAACAAGCAAGATAAAAACATTCAGGCTGGTTCCCTTTCAGACTACCAGCCATTTGTTTCTGTATCCAAACCTCAAAACACAACCACTGAACCTGTCCAGATAGAGGTGATAAAAGTCTATAAGAATGGTAAAGGACTCCAACACCTATTTGACAGAGGAATACCAAAGAACAGTGCTCTGAGTAAATTAACAGTTAATGACAGGAAAATATATGAAAACATAAGCGTATTTTTGTGGGGAATTTTTCAGCTATTAGGAACTTGTAAATTAACCGAGAAGTCCTTTTATAAGGATTTTAATGGAACTCCAAATATTAATTTAGGAATTAAAAGGGTGGCTAATCGTTGGGATAGACTGCCAAGTTACAGGGTAATGCTCATGTATTTGGTATTTTTAGATCAACTAAGGGCAACAATCTAACCACAGATCACTGTTCTAAATACAGTGACCACGCTCCCAAATCAATGTTTTCACATCACAGTAGCACAATGTCCTTGGGGATAGAGACTTTGCAAAGCCTTGTCAGAAGGATGAGATGTAATTTATTACTTTTTAACGTTTTAATTGGTTTTAGTGGTTTTAATTACACATGCCTGATAAGAAACAAATAATAGCATTGGAAAAACAGACATCATGAAATTCTGCCCTCATGTAATTAAACCAAGACTGTACCTGTCTCAAGACAGCTCCTTAATGTCTTCTAGGTTCTCCATCATAAATTCAAAGCATTTCCCCTTCATTAAGCATTTGTCCACCCATGAATATAACACAACAGTACAGCACACTTCTAGGAATACCACACTTCCTTAAGCAAAAGGAGTGAGCGCCTTCTATTCATATTATTTTCCTCTTCTGAAAACTCTCAAAAGCTGAAAAAGCAACTTTTGAGTTACCAAGTGTTCTCACCCAAATTTGCCAAATAATCAGACTGCGATGCAACTTTTGATTACAAATTCTGACCTTAAGCAACATCCATTCGGTCAAAGAAAAACAATCTATGCAAATAAAAACAGGTTACTTGGCAATGAAAGACTACATACAACCGATTTTCAATCGGTCTCCTAGATTATAAAGTATAACAAAAAAAGTTGTTCTATCTAGATCATTTTCAGTTTAAAGTACCTATCCTATTCTATAGTTTTTGCATGTGAGTGGCAAAGAAAACAAGCAGCTACTTATACAGTTGCTATCTATACTGAGCCGCAAAACAGCACATGAACATAGCAGAATGGCGTATGGAAATAAACCTAACATAGTGCTGAGGAAAGTGTTCAAGGAATTCACATCAAATGCCAACGTGTGAAAAATTCTCACAGGTCACTGTAAGTGTTCATGGACAAAGAATGGATAAAGACCTCATGTGACAATATAATTCACTATTCTAACACAAGATGCAATTAAAGCCATAAGAAACTGCAGCTAAACATTACAGTTTCTTTTTAGAAGAATTCAAATAATTATTCAAGTTTTTCTTCAAGCTACCACTGTTTACAATTAAACCACTTTGCACACAATAGAACGTGTAGGCCTACACACTTAGTACATTCCTGGTAAAGTAAGAAATGAATATGTTACTGTATAATAAATATTAATAACATCACAATTTTTCATGATAACTTGCACATGCAAGTATGTATAAAACTGAGTAATTTTTCTTCTTTATATTTCTGCTTTTGAAAAAGGCACAATCTCAAAGATCCAGTAAGAGCTGAGCAGTCAGTCCAGACAACTTCAGTACAATGCCTTCTTGTTGCACCACAGAATCACAGGGGTTAGAAGGGACCTCCAGAGATCATTGAGTCCAACCCCCCTGCCAAAGCAGGCTCCCTACACCAGGTCGCACAGGTAGGCGTCCAAGTGGGTCTTGAATATCTCCAGAGAAGGAGACTCCACAACCCCCCTGGGTAGCCTGTTCCAGTGCTCCGTCACCCTCACCGTACAGAAGTTCTTGCACACATTCATGTGGAACTTCCTATGCTCCAGTTTCTGGCTGTATCCCCTTGTCCTGTCTCCACACACTGCTGAAAAGTGTCTGGCCTCACCACTTTCTCCCCTACACCTCAGATATTTATAAACCTGGATTAGATCCCCTCTCAGCCTTCTTTTCTCAAGGCTAAACAGACCCAGTTCACTCAGCCTTTCTTCATAGGGGAGTTGCTCCAGGCCCTTCACCATCTTTGTGGCCCTCTGCTGGACTCTTTCCAAGAGATCCCTGTCTTTTTTGTACTGGGGAGCCCAGAAGTGGACACAGTATTCCAGATGAGGCCTTACCAGGGCAGAGTAGAGGGGGAGGATCACTTCCCTCAAGAATATGAGCTGTTTCAGTACAGAGCTGGTTAGCAGCAGCATAACTGGCACCAGAACATCAAAAACAACGGGAGACCATATTAGAAATAGTACAAATCATCCAGGATAATTACTTCAGTGTTAAGGAGCAGGACACAGAATAACCTACTGAAGCATCACTCTTCTTTTTTTCCCTCCATTTTGTTCTGCTTCCATAATTATGTTCCCTCCAAAACTAACATGGCACATATCGCTACTCTTACTCTCCTTAAACTTTCTTCACGTTAAGAAACAAATCACAGAAATAATTTCAGAAATGTAACAACTTTTTTGCAAAGCTTACCTGTATAAACAGTCCATATAGTCTGCTCCTTTGCTGTATTCTTCCCAGTATCTGTGATACATAACCAGTACTTGCTCTTCAGATTCCAAAACTCTCTGTGAAGAAAGAAACGCATGGATGCACATCCATGAAGTTAGTGAAAAAATGGCACCCATAAATTGAAAGCTGTAACAGGATTACTGTTTTAGAATAACCACAGGAGCAAAAAGACCACCACAGCTAAATGCCAGCAACTCTGAAAACAACACTGTTGCTATGACTGGAAAACTAACAAGTGTTATTATTACTTAGTTTTGATAAGCCAACGACAGCAGCAGATGTTGTTTTACTTTGCATTCTGAAAGAACAATGTCTAAATACATTAATTTCCTATCTGCCTTAGAGAACAAGCATGGTTCATACTCTTGTAATATGCTGGTAGATAACAGCAGAACCACTTCCTCACATGCGCCAGTGCACCAATTTTAAACCCATGTAGCCATCTGACACACCAGAACATCACCTCACTAACTATAAATATTTAAAAAACAGGATTCATTTCAACACTCAACTGAAAATCCACCATACTTACCAATAATCCTGGAAAATAAAAAGGTTTAGAAGAACACAAGTCTATGCAAACTTAAACACACCATAACTTTTGTAAAACTGGGTGCTAATCTTTTGGAATGTCAGCCATTTATGTTCTAAGAAGCTGCTGCTGTACTGAAGTTCTCAAAATAAATTCAGATTTCAACAAGAATATGTTCAACAATTCAGATTTAAATGAAAGGAACCTTGATGTGCTGATGGACAGTTGGCTGAATATGAGCCAGCAGTGTGCCCAGGTGGCCACGAAAGCCATTGGCATCCTGGCTTGTATCAGGAATGGTGTGGTGAGCAGGACTAGGGAAGCCATCCTACCCCTGTATTCGGCATTGGTGAGGCCTCACCTCAAGTACCGTGTTCAGTTTTGGGCACCTCAGTACAAAAAAGACATGGAGGTACTGGAGCAGGTCCAGAGAAGGGCAACAAGGCTTGTGAAAGACTTGGAAAAATCAGCCCTATGAGGAGAGGCTGAGAGAGCTGGGGCTGTTTAGTCTGGGGTAAAGAAAGCTGAGGGGAGACCTTATTGCTCTCTTCCAGTATCTGAAAGGTGCTTACAGTGAGAGTGGGGCAAGTCTCTTCTCACTGGTGACAAGTGACAGGATGAGGGATGTTAGGAATCACTTCTCTACAGAAATGGTAGTTAAACACGGGAATAGGCTGCCCAGGGAGGTGGTCGAGTCACTGTCCCTGGGTGTGTTTAAGAGCCATCTGAACGTGCTCAGAGATATGATTTAGCTGATGATTGTTAGAGTTAGGGTACTAGGGTTAGGCTGAAGTTGGACTTGATGATCTTTTAGGTCTTTTCCAACCTGAGTAATTCTACAATTCTATGAATTAGTATGATTTGTGAAGGAGGATGAGATCTTAGGAATCAACTCCATAGTATGCAATGTTAAACTCTCAAGCAATAAAAAAGTCAATGTAACAAATATATAAAAGAGGAAAACTAGCAGACTAGATGGAACCAAAATTGCTATCCACTGCAGCACCAATTCCACCAAGATTTTCCAAAATCAGTTCAAAGACAAATGGTGGGCAGTCAGTTTCCAAGAAGTAGATGTTTGCCATCAACTACTTCTCACAGTTTCCATTCAGCTGGCACCCACCTGCCTAACCTAAATAAGCTCAGCCAGCTCACTAAATAACTGAGTTGCATGACAGTTCTCTGAACTGATTTAGTCCAACAAAGAAACAGAAGTAGCCTTTCCACAATCAGTACAACTACCCATTACAATGCCTAGCCTATCCTGTAAAACACACATGCACCTAAGTTCAGCAGCACTTGCAATTCTTCATTCTCTAAATAAGCTGTGTCTTTGGTGTCTGTATAAATCTATTCCTCTTTTTGTTGAAGTACAAGGAAACACTGATCATCCATCCTGTACATGCAACATGATGGATCACAATTCTCTCAACTTTAGTTTTTTTCTATCTGAGGACATAGAATTTACAACTATATTAATACAAAAGTATTGTTACGATGTCATGATAAGCAATCGTTACTTCCTCCCCCCAACTATTATTATTTTTTACTTTTTTCCCACATTTCAGAAGTTTTCATCAGTAGAATACGTACAATCTGTACCCAAGACATTAGAGTGAAGTTTTACACTTTACAAAAGGCTAATTACAACATCCAAGCCTTTGGAATATAAAGACATTGCTATAAATTCTTTGAATACAAACATTGAACAGAGAAGAACAAGCTTAGTTTTCAAGCCAACAATGAGTATATAAAATGTACAAACACAGAGAGATCTCTCATATTTCCAGCTGTATAGTCTCCAGATCATTCACATCTCTAATTTTGTGTCAAAAAAACCTGCACAACTTCATGTGAACACCATAAAAACCCTCCATAAAGGATAAGCAACACTGACACACACATCAATATCTGTGTGGGTTACCTTGTGTAAATGGCGTACATGATTTTCCAAGAAAATTTTTGTCTCGGTATAAAGTCTCTCACCGAGAGGTTCAGGATAGGCCACACATAAAGCATAAATGTCTCTGGGCTCTGAGTCAAGGTTCATATCTGCTTAAAGCATGAGAATTCATGAACATAATTTTAAGATATACAGGAACTCCCCCCAGTCAATTACATAAAAAAACATTTTTAAAGATGAAGCACAAAAGATGAAATGAATCTTTTTATTAAGCTCGTGTAAACCCTGATTCACAAAGACTCTAAGCTTACAGCATCAATTATCAATATCTCTTTTTTAAGTAGTGAAAGCTGAAGGAGTGTTAGATCTAAGATCCCAGAAATTCTGACAGCCCCATGCTGAGCTGACTTCTACTGCTTATTTATCACATACAATACATATATTAATCTAAAAGTGAACATAAATCTAAAATAATAATTCTGTGTCCACGACCAGTGTGAAATTCAAACTCTTTCTTTTTGGATAAAGGTAACTATTAAAGAAGTGTTAATTAAACAAAGAGCATGGAGCAGTGCACAACGTGAAGTTAAATTCTAATTCCTGTGCTTGCCCAGTTTCTTCTCCCCTTCAGATCCAAACCAGTTTACTGCCGTTATTATAATCCCCTCAGCTTCCTAAATGGAACAATTATACCATCACAACAGTGATTTGGATCAATAAACCTTTGGTTTATTTGACTATAATTATTACTTTAGTAATCTTGTTTAGACCACACAGCTAGACAAAATCATTACACTTGCTCACTTAAAGGCCAGCAGCAAACACAACAAACTGAATTATCGTGCAGAGCTGTATCAAGCTAGAAAAAAAACAGTCACTTCACACACTCCTCCAGCACCTTGTCAGGAAAATCAATCACAGTTAAGAACTTTCAATAAAGTCAAGCAAAGCCAAGACAAAGCTTCAGCTGATATCCCGGGGAACCACACTGCTTCTGAAAAATCATTAGAATGATTTAAAGAATAATCATGCTTTGTCATTACGTTTAGGCAATGCATCAAACTAGTCACATTAGAAATAAAAGTAACCTATATTAAAACATTTTTTCAACAAAGAGAAAGCACAAGAGCTGATTTCCTCTAATCCACCTTAAAAAAATAAAATGCATGTGCCTGTCTATAAGGAGGAAAAAGACACAAGGACAGCTGACAAGTTACTTGCTTCATCTACAGAACAGCATCAAGCTTTCATCACAGTTTTTCCCAAAAGCGTGGCTCCTCTTGGACACAGAAGTGTTGTTCAAAACAGAGAAGACACTGATGTAGAAGTGAACTGAAAAAGCCTTTACATGGCAACTGCATTCCCAGAGAACCAACAGCTAGTGCCTGCTATTGACTGAAGTTACATCATCCTTACAGATCTTTATCAGAACCCTCCTATTAATGTCAAGTAGTACTAAATAAAAACCTCTGTGAACAAAACATGCAATATTCACTGCATTGTGCTACACCAACCTGCAGTGGTAACCAATAAAACACCACAAGAAATTTAGCAAAGAACAGCGGGTTTTCTTAAACTTCATTTGTATGGAAAAATCACTCCTTATAAAGCACCTCTGAACAAATGCAGTCTAAGGATGATCTGCAGGTGAATGCATCCTCAGTATCATCCAGTCCGCAATCTTTTACCACATAAGTAAGATACTTGAGGAAGTAAACTCCAGAGCTAGAAATCCTAGGCTACTGCCAAGTCAACCGGACATGACTTTTCTATTTAGATCCACGACTACGCTACCGATTTGGATCACCAAAATGAAGTTACACATACCTGCTACAGGAACAACTTGCTTTGAAGTGAGAGGAAACACACAGCCCTCATTACAACAGCACAAAATAGTAACAGCAGCTTATCTAACAACAGCAGCAGCTAAATATCCGAGTCCATCTTGCCTCTGCACCCTAGGCTTTGGTTGGGCACCCACGTGACCATAACTGCTGTAAACAGTAAAAAAAAAACCAAAAGCCAGCATCTGTATTTCATGGAAAACATACAGCTTTCAAACAAGCCTCTCCTTATTCTAGATAACAAACTTCAGTACAAGTGGAAAGAAATGGAGTCTACCACTGTTCCTTGACACATGACAGTTCGCAGACCTGTTGAAAATACACCAGTAGCTTCATCACAAAAGCACTCTCACAGACACCTCACACACTTTCCTGCATCAGCCAAACATACAACTCCACACAGGCTCCTACTTTATGGATGAAAAGTTCCTTCAGATTTCTACAAAGAAGTCAACAGTCTCCAACAGGTATCACAGAGCAGCCTTGCTATACAGTGTTTACATTCTCGCTCAGTTTGTTGCAGTTTGCTCACCTAACTGTACCCTTCAGGTCAGAATCCAATTTGAAGTGCAATGTTCAAAAAGTGGTGAATTTCTTAACTAAAATAAAAATTATTTGAAGGATGAACCACTGAAAATTCCTCATGTTTTATTCCATAAACTAAAAGCATATTTCTTCTGCACTGCTGTTCCTCAGAAGATGAGAAAGGAGCCTTCACTATTCAATAATTTATCTTTAATGCTAAAAGCCATCTGTCCTTCCAATCCAGCTCCTTATAAGGAAGGCTGAGAAAGGTCTGAGGAAACTGAAGCCAAACCACTGCTCAGGGTCCTACAATCTGTGTTGAGCGCAAGAAGATCATTATCAAGAAAACACCGTATTCAAAGTAACAAGTGCTCAGTTACTGCCTTTGTGGATAAAGTATCTATGTAAAACAACATATTAACACACAGTTTTGAAGAAATCTAAAAACGATCAAAGCAGAGCACTCTGAAAATGTCTATGATTCAATCTTCCTTTGCAAAAGCACACATATGACTACCAAAATTCACAGAGCCCTCAGTCAGAACCTCTATCACATTGACTTTGTTTACTCTTCCTTTCCTTTGAATCTGTTCCTGTATTAAGGATACATGATTATACACGTCCAGATTAAAAGTTTGTGACTCACCATAGGATTCTTGTGGAACAAGAAATTAGCAGAGAAAGAGAGAGCAAGTACGCAGGAAAACAGAAAGATGCGTGTTGTCAAGTTAGAGGCCTTACAAACAATTTTGTTTGCAGTACAAGCACATCTCTCCCCATCCTAAATACCAATCAACCTATTTATTTGGTTGCTGCAAGAGTCAGTTCTACTGCTGAAAAAAACATAAGGACAATTACAGGAAGATCCTTGCCCAAGAAAACCTATTTCCAGACAGCCATTATCAAAGTACAGCTATTAGAGGTATAAACCACCATTCCCTATTCAAGCTTGAGCAGCCTCTTACCTTAAAGAACACACTCCAAGCAGCTATAACTTTGCTTATAGTTATAAGCAAAGCCTTAGAAGTTATATTAGGCATATGTAATAACCAATTTCCTGTAAATTCTATCTCATGTAGAGAGATGCAATCATCATTCATTTACTGGACAAAGTAACAACTCCAGAAACAGTCATTTTCCACAAAGAACCTGAAAGGAAATCTGAAGGTCAAAGGTGGCTCAAGATGACTCATGGTTTAAATAAAGTGACATATGGTCTTTCAAGTCATCTTCTCCAGATGGGATTCTCAGCTCATTGCCATTCTAGCATTTCAAATTTGAGATGAGCTATGTTTAAAGATAAGCTATGCTTAACAATAAGGTTATCAGAGTTACAGAGAAAACCCCACATTTACATCAAGTTCTCGGAAAATAATAATATAAGAATTAGTTCTAGAAGATAACTGTGCATTACCAAACTCGCAGCCCTAAAATACCGTTGATCTGTGCACCCTAACTGATTTAAGCTGTCTCAAGCAGCACATGAGAAAGCAATCACTTAGAATTAAGCTGCAGCAGATTGAAATCACAGTTCTTTGCTGCGGTTTATTCGTTGTTTCCTCATCATTGTTTTCACTACAGAGAAATTACACAGATCAACTGGTGCTAGAATCAACCAAATATCCTGTATGAATTTCATTAACACACAGTTCCAACATATTAGTCATATTTTTTTATTATGCTCATTAAGCAACAAGAAAAATAGAGTAAACAAACATTTCCTCATTCTGTTTTTAAGTCAGATCTCTGAAAAGGACAGATACATGCACTGATCCTAACATCTCTCTAGATGCTTAGAAACACATTAACTCCAACTAAATGAAATTCAGCAGAGAGCAAAAAGCTATCACAGGACAAGATAAGTTTTAGGAAGATCTGGCATTTAGAACTTATTAATAATATCTCAAGGTGGTTGTTTTTCTTTTTACATGTAAAACCCAAAAAAAAGCTTCCACAACAGCTGCATAGAAGAATGATCATGAACAGTTTATGTTAAAACATACAGCTTGGTCAGTGTAGCAGAACAACTAACACAGATTTAACATTGGAAGTTACAAGTCAGAGATGCTCCTCAGACCATTCTGCCATAAAGAATGCTCCAAAAGGCTCTCAACTGTGCCGAATTAGACACTAATAATGCCACCTTCCTAGGAACATAATGAAGAGATGACAGTAAGTTTTTAAGAATTACATGCCAAACGATTCTTCCAAGCCTGCTTCTACTATTCATAAGTGTTCCCTTCCTGATATTCAATCAACTGAAGTAAATCACAACAGAGAATCAACAGCTGACTTTGCATATTAGTACACTTAGAACTTCTTACATGGAACACAAGAGGAATCAATCCAACATCCCATTCAACTATTACCTTAAATTTTTAACCCATTTTGGGCACTGTTTTAAAATGGTTTGTCTCAAACTAAAGCATTTAACAGCTTATGGAAGACAGAAACGTGCAGTTCTTAAAATCTGCTTAGAAAAAATTACTACAGCACAATGTGCAAGCATGGAGATGCACACTTAGTTAATGCTAAAAGAATAAGGTTTGGTGTCTCAGACAAGGTGAACAGTCATGCCCCAGAAATCAATGATAAAGTTTTAAAATTAAAGAGCTTTTTCAAGATTACTGCACCATACAACTCCACAACCATCTTCTACAAAGCCTACAAGCAACCAAATTTGTATATACTTACAGATATACACTAAAAATCACAGGCAAATGGGAAAGCAATTCTGAGAAATGGTGAGGTGCTCACAAAGAGCCCAACTCTCACGTAACAGAATGAGCTCATGGTGCAATAACATACAAAGAAAAGTCTTCCCAGGCAACTCTTATTTCACCTGCTAGAATTAGAGAATTGCTATATAAGGCTAAACCGTTCTTCCACCTTATAATCAAACCAAATCTAATCAGATTGCCAGGGAGCAGCTACAAAGCCTCCAAAAATTCTCTAATTATTCACCACACTGTAAAGGTTAATGAATGCATAGATGCAGGGCACAGCTTTGCTTCTTTAAAAAGTTCACTGAAACTTAAGGCTTATTGCAAGCCCATTTTAAATACAAAAATCAAAACCATTCACTCTAACATCCTTTGTGCAGTTGTAACTTGAGCAGCAAAACTCTATGATTGCAACTGATATGGTAGTCAACAGTATACTTAAAAGTGCAGCATAAGCAGACCGGATTAAGTAAAACAAAACAATCCCACCACCCCCTAGATTTAGAGATTTGGATTCTGTTCTGTCATAGGTGCCCACTCCTGCCACACACACACTTGTACAAGGAAAACTCATTATCAAAAAGGGGAAACTTGCATACAGTTTTGTGAACAACCTCAGTACAAGCTAAAGATGGATATTACCGAAAGTAAGTAAAACTCCAACTTTTCAGCAGTTTATCACATCGAGCACTTCACAAGTACTCAGAATTTCCCACCCTTTGGCCATGTTTGCCTACTCATACACCTAATAGAAATGTCACTTAAAGGATACGAGAAGCGGTCATTCCACGTCGCTCTTTCAACATAATCCAACATAACAACAGCTTTAATTGTTGTTAGAAGTTTGTTCCATGTTTCATCGAAGTCAACTACTCGTGGTTTCAAGGACATTGTGGGGTTTTAGTGTTAACCTGTGGAAAAATTCAATATATCAGGCAATGTTGCACAATAATTTTTAGAAATACATTCAATTTGAATTTTTCTATTTAAACTTTGCATGCTGTACCACATCAGCACAGCAATACAAAGGATCCCTTCTCCCTGCCCATCCACCTTCCCAGTCAAGCTCTTATTTTTAACATTATGGAAGGGAATGTTGACGATGCATGAATCACCCATAACACAATGCCAATCTACTTAGCAGCACCACGCCTCGTGCAGTTCAGCACTTTATGAAACTTCCCATTCAACAGCATAGCACAAAAAAAAACTGACTTTCCTATAAGATTTTCTTCAGTTACCTCTGCACAAAGGCTGCTTCAGCTGCAGCAGGGAGAACCTGGGGCAGAAACACACTGAGAAGAGGATCAGGTTGTTTGAAATTACTGCTGTCAGCATACAGCCTATGTTCACTTCAAGCTTTCATGAAATATTTTTGGTGTTACAGTAAAAAAGCCACGAAACCCAAAAGCTTTGACCAAGATGACAAGAAAAACAATACACTGAACAGTGTTTTATGCACAGGTTGCATTGCCTACTGCACTGTGCAGCAGGATAAGCAGTGAATTCTTTCAAATAAACCTGGATTGAAAAATACAGAAGTTACATTAATGTATTTATATAAAAATACTGGAAGAGATCTATCGAAAGAATAAAAATGAGTGACTGAAATAAAACTAAAGGAAAAGTAGGAGAATTCAAGGAAAAAATGTCCCAAGAAAGACAAAAGACAAAACCATCAAGGCCTCCTCTTCCTGAGTCTCTGCTTGACTCTGTTCCGTGCACCCAACCCAGCAGGGACTCAAGGAGTGACAATGGAGGCACAAAACATGCCTAGATCCCACTCAGAAAGATGTCACCTTAAGACTAGAAGGAAGAGCATTCCTATTCCTGTTTTATTGAGGTGGACAGGTGACTTGTCACCTGATTCCAAATGTTGGTAGGCAGAAGGAAAAAGAAGAAAGCCACTGACAGATCAACCTGTAGCACCAGACACATCTATAAAGGAAAGAGCCAAACTATAGATCGAAAAGCTATCTAACCGTGGAAGCAGCTCACTCCCTTAATCCTGCTGGCTCCTTATTTCTCAAACCGAAAGATACTCAGTTCTCAATTCAAAGGAAAAAAGAACACTAATAATGTCAGATGCAACTTTTACACCTTACATCTCCACAAAAGCACCCCAAATAATTAACTGTGCTCCTGAGGTGCTAAAAACTCAGGAACTTCAGAAGGTTGTTTTCCTCTCTCTGCAATGCAACAGTTTCCGCTTCAAGTGTAATCAATTTATTACCCACATCTGCCTAGATTTCATAAAGGAACTGAACAGTAAATAACATCAAGGAAACTGTACATGGACTGAGCTTTAACAGCTTCATTTCTTCAAGCAGAGGAAATAAAAATCAGTAAGAGATACAAAAACACTCTTTTTGCAGCAGCAAAAAGTCAACAGGAACTAACAAAACAAATTGATGTCCACAACAGGTTAAGGTGAAATACGCAAACTGCTGCTGTGTGTTTCAAAGAAATGTGAACCTGGATAAAAGCAAACAACTGCAAAGCACTTCTCTAAGAAGGAAAAAAAAAGTCTTTACTCAAAACCTTTAATATTATTCTTCTGGAAAATGCCAGAGTACCTCCAGGTGACCACAAGAAGTTATTCTAAGCTGAGGGGGAAAGAAGGCTGAAGAGAAAGCCCCACAGTATGTCGCAGTAAATCTGTAATATCGTATTTAGTGTCACCAGAGCATATAACATGTAAAGCACTGTGAACGCACGCAGGCATTCCAGGATTGAATGGCTTAAGCCAGAGCTGGCTGGAGTTGGGCAATCTCTTACAACTTTCAATTCAATGGGAACGTAAAATCGGTGTTAAAGCATTAACAAACTCGGTGTAAGTTTTTCCGCAGCACACAGGGTGGGGGGTTGTGAGCTCCACGCAGGCGGTGCACAAACGCACCACCGCTGAGCACCAAACACTCCGTACTGATCCACACAAGGTTGGTGGTAAAAGTTACACAAGCACAGAATATCTGCCCCGGGGTTTACAGCATTCGGGGGCGGGAAACCATACCCGTCCGACAAGCCCTAAGGTGAGCGGCCGCCGCTGAAACCTATTAACGCACTGGGACAAGGAACGGACGGCGTCCCCTTCGCCCCCTTCAAAGCGCCCCGCTGTCACTCCGGCGGCGTTTTTTGACACGAGCACACGCGCGTTTGTAGCCGCCGCCGCATTCCTCGTTCGGACGCTGCGCCCGGGGAGGAACGGGACGAGGAGCGGACCCGGCGGGACGCCCCTGCGCCCCTCACAGCGCCTGAGCCAAAGCGAAAGTGGCCCGTGACGGCCCCGGGCAGCGCCCCGCCGCGCGCTCCTGCGGGACAGGGCCCGTATCGGGACCACTCGGACGCGAGCGGCCCCGGCTCCCCCCGAGCGACGGCTGCGGGGACCGGCGGCCCCGTGTGGCGGGGCGGGGCGCGGGGCTCGCGGGCAGCACCCGCCCGGGCAGGGCCGCGGCGCCCCCACTCGCAGCGCGAGGCCGTGGACCGCCGACTCCCGGCCCGGCGCGGGCTCCCTGCGCTCGGCGCGGCGGCGCTTCCGGCCGAGGGGCGGCCGCGGGGGTTACCTGGCGGCACGGAGCCCGATCGGCGCCGCCGCCGGCTCCCTCGGTCCCTGTCGCGCGGCCGCGGTCCCTGCCCCGCTCCTCGTCCTCACAGCGCTGCCATTACCCAAGCCGCTCGCACCTCACGCCCCGCCCCTCGCCGGCGCCGCCACTGCGGATGGGGGTGAGGTGAGGTGAGGCAGCGCGGCCCTCCCGCCGCTCCGCCCCGCGCCCCTTCCTCACCCGCAGCGCTGCGCGTCGCCCGTCTCTTCCACTCCGCCCCGGCCTCTCCCCGCCGGCCGCAGGATGGCTGGGGGCGGCTGCTCACGGCGTACCGCCGCTTTCCGACCGCATTCCCCCGTCGGAGAAGACAGATTTGGTACGGTCCGTGCTACGGCAAGCGCGGGCGGCCTCAATGCCCCACAGCGGGGCGGTTGGGGGTCGCACGGCGCATGTCCTCTTGGGCCGCCGCGCACGCGTTGCTCCTCCATTGGCGACGGGACCCTTTTCCGCGCATGCGCGCAGCGATCCCTTGTGGGGCGCTGGAGCCGGGCCGTAGGCGGCTCGAAATGGAGTCGCGGTGGGACGGGGCCGCTGAAAGCGCTACTTTGCAATTGATTCACCGCGGTTCCACCAAGTGTTTGGCGCAGGGAAAACTAACGTGGTTCCTAAGAGCAGGATCGAGCAAGACTGCTTCTGCTTCCCCGCTCCGTAAGAATTGTCGGCGTTGATCCTGCAGAATCAGCTGCCAGCGCTTTTGTAACTGTATCCCTTCTGAGGGTAAAGATCGCTCTTAAGGGTTTCTTTAACAACTCCTGGGTTACAAAGAATCAAGTAGTATCTCCTTAGGCTGTTAGTTACTCTTTTTTTGCTCAGTTGCAGAACCATCCCAAGGCACAGAACGATGCATTTATGACTCTGGTTCCTCTGTCTTGTTATTTGTAGTCTTTTCTGCCAGAGTGGTGGGCAGTGTCTGAAAAGACAAATCCAGTTCCTCAGCAGTGCAACAACAAGCTTCAATGTGTGGTGAACAAGGAGGGATCAGCTGTTTTGGCAGGAGCTGCCTCCTTTGCTTATGTTTACAGTACATCTAGCAGTGTAATTCTGGCCCAAAACTTGAAATAACAAAGCCCACAGTAATACAAACACTGTTTGAAATATTCCAATGTACGGCCTGCTGCCTTGCTGGAAAGCTGACAGCCCACATTCCCTACCCTGTCTGTGCCATTTGCAAACAGCATCCACATTACTGACTGCTATGAATCCCATTGTAACAGTGGGACCAAGTAAATGAGTTGATCTGTGTTATCAGTGCGTACAACACTATTACATTCATGTACTTCTTCTAAATGATTTTTTTTAATGTCAGCATCTTTCAGTTCAACAAAATACCACATTGTTTATCCACATAGTGTAACGCAGCAACAAAATAAACACCTCTTTATACTGAAACTCCTTCCAGTTCATTTTAATATTTTCATCAATTAGAGGATGATTTTTAGGTGTACTTTAATGTCTAATAAGCCCCAAGCCATATGAAATTAAAACATTTTGGTCGATTAGAAACCACAATACAACTTATCCTTGAAAAAGTGAGCGGATAGAGTAAGTTCCTAGTCGTATCAATTTAAATTCAAATGCAACTATCTAAGAATTGTTTTACTGTTCTACTTTGCTTGAACACTGTTATTAATTACAGTGAGTATTAACGTGTGAGAGACTCTCCCCTACACTGTGATTTCCTTACAAAGGCTGGTATTCCTCAGCAGAAAGAAATCAGTATGGGACACCCTTTATTCATAAAGGTCTGGATCATCCCAGCTTGTTCATTCGCCTATCACCCCACTCATTCTTGGTTCTTACTTCATACGTAATTACACTGTGAGAAATACTTCCTACAATCTTCATAGAATTTGTTCTTTCTTATATCGCTGAATCGCATTTTTATTTAGTGTGTATACTTGAAATATTATTAATAGCATCACGACCTCATATTGTAGTAAACAGGGCAGTTCATTACTTCCTGCATTTGTTGCAGGATGTCTGGAAACTCGGGTATGTGCTGCTGCCTTTGTGATCAAAGTAAACAAGGGGAAAAGCCAAGATGCTGACTTACAATTAAGCGGCAGGAAACTTGATTCTCATTGATAGGACTAGATACACAGAAGCAGGGGTGAACCTTCATTTCATTACAGGTATTTATACCCAAGACTTCGATTGTGGCTTTGTCCTTCGTATGGTGACATAAAATATAAGCATGAATTGAAAGTACTTTTGTGGATTATAAAAAGCACGGCATTAAAATACTTTTCTTGTAGCTTCCATTTCTAAGGCTACGAGGAATTTTAAATGTGTGATTCTACCTGCTTAAAACACTTCGTTTCTTGAGAGCTCTCTGCAATGTGTCCACTAGATGGCAGCGCTGAATCGATACAAAAAGAAAATGGAGTTCAAATTTGCACACCTATAAACAAAACGTGATTTTTTTTGTATATGAAATAGAAAAAGAGACAGGAATTGAACTTCCTCAAACAACATTTATTAGTTAACCGCTGATGAGTTAGTTCAAATCCCACATTTCTGTCCTTTTGCAGGACCTGGAAGTGCCTGAAATAAGAAAAACACAAATGTGTCTTTTTCCTTCATTACTAAAAATGGGCACCAACTTATTTTTATACAAATGTAGTAGATGTGAGTATGAGCAGCCTTCAGCAATTTTCCTTGCCATATTTTGTGTCGCAAAATTATCAGCAGTAAAATTCAGGACCACATTATTAACAAGCAAAACAACGTAAGTAGAACTTGTATCTCAAGATCAGTTATAAAATTTAGCAATAGTTCTGAATTAAAGCAGTTGCATTTAGAGAACTTTTAATATACAAAATAGGTTCATATAATGAAAGAACAGACACGTGAGGGCAGCGCACGCAATGGAAGGAAAGTCAGACGAGTTGGAGTAAACTGAATTACCTCTATGTATTCATGACTAAGAAATACACTGGCTTATAAGTTTGTTTGTGCAACCGGTAGTGAACAAAACAACCTGGCCAATGAAATTTTATAGTCCTCTCCTTCCTCTTTAATTCAGAATTGTTCAACTGCCTTCACATAGCAATTCAAGCATCTTTCTTTCTTTCTTTCTTTCTTTCTTTCTTTCTTTCTTTCTTTCTTTCTTTCTTTCTTTCTTTCTTTCTTTCTTTCTTTCTTTCCTTCTTTCTTTCCTTCTTTCTTTCCTTCTTTCTTTCCTTCTTTCTTTCCTTCTTTCTTTCCTTCTTTCTTTCTTTCTTTCTTTCTTTCTTTCTTTCTTTCTTTCTTTCTTTCTTTCTTTCTTTCTTTCTTTCTTTCTTTCTTTCTTTCCTTCTTTCTTTCCTTCTTTCTTTCCTTCTTTCTTTCCTTCTTTCCTTCCTTCCTTCCTTCCTTCCTTCCTTCCTTCCTTCCTTCCTTCCTTCCTTCCTTCCTTCCTTCCTTCCTTCCTTCCTTCCTTCCTTCCTTCCTTCCTTCCTTCCTTCCTTCCTTCCTTCCTTCCTTCCTTCCTTCCTTCCTTCCTTCCTTCCTTCCTTCCTTCCTTCCTTCCTTCCTTCCTTCCTTCCTTCCTTCCTTCCTTCCTTCCTTCCTTCCTTCCTTCCTTCCTTCCTTCCTTCCTACAGTATGGCTAATTTTTATAAGTGTATATTGTACTAAAATCATATGCAAGCAATGATATTAATAATCACAAGGAGACGCTTGTGAACACAGTGATGTAGTAAATAAGAATTGCTTAACAGATGCTATGAGTTGAAGAAATCTGCTTGTTTTTGTTTGCAAGGCACAGCATTTTGAGAAAATTGCCATTTATATCGAGTGGTTCTGCTACAATGCCAGAAATATAAAACACAGCACGTTGCTATTTCACGTTCCTGTGTGCTGTGTAGATACACAGATACAGGGAGACAAAAAACGTTCAAGCTCAGTGGCTGCACAATCCTTAGTGATGGTGATTTCTAGAGAATGTTACTTAGCTTTGAGGTGAAGTTTAATTTAGAGACTGCTTCCGGGGGGAAAAAGGAATAAGAAGCAGCTAATATTGGTCTTCACTGACATATAATGAATAAGAAATATTGTGTCATTTCTGAGGCATCATTTTCTATATTAAAATTGAGATCATTCTATCGATTCAAATCCACTGATTATCTAAAATGAAATCATTACAAACCCAAGCAAATCAAAGTGATGATACTTCTGAAAATATACTCCCTGAAAACAATGTATATAATATATATATTCATAGTATAAATATACAGGTAAAATAAATTATTAACTTTATGTTTTGTCATTACAGTATATTAGATTTCATACTCTTTGCAGTATACCTCTTGCTTAACGTGTTGTTTCATGCAGGCCATCCTGTTGCATCCTGAGGGTATTGGTTACCTCTGGCTTACATGCTTGCAAAATAAGTTGTGAAAACAAGGGTTGTGTGCTGTGACTGCACTTCCCTGTAATCACAGTGGAGATCCTGCACTTGCCTTTCTGTTCCTTCAGAGGCAAAAAGTACAGGTAGAGATCTTCAACAACTTGAATGGTCCATTTAGAGATCCATGGTATAATTCAGTTTTGTTAATTAGTGGAATCATAGAATGATTTGGTTTGGAAGAGATCTTAAAGACCATCTAGTTCAACCATTTACTAAGTGAAGAGACACCTACAGCTCAACCAGGCTGCCCAGGATCCCATTTAACCTGGCCTTGAACATTTCCAGGGATGGGGCATCCACAGCTTCTCTGGCAGCCTGATTCAGGGCCTCACCACCCACCCTCATTGTGAAGAACTTCTTTCATATACCTAGTCCACGTCTTCCCTCTTTTATTTCAAAGCCAATTCTCCTTGTCCTACCATGGGACTCCAAGATAACTCCCTGATAAAGAGTCCTTCCCTAATCTCCCAGCATGCGATCTTTAAGGAGGCAGAGTTGTAGACAACAAGCATCGTATTGCATAAGGGAAGAAAAACAGCATGGTTAGACAGTCCTAATGGTGAGCTTCATTAAGTGTTATAGGAAAATAAATTTGTTAGTAATTATTTCTGGTGTAATAAACTACCTATGACTTATTATCTTCTTAATAAAAATAACAGGTAGGACATTTCAGAGATGAACTCAGTAAAAGTGTTGTTGTGTGCGTGTGTATTTTTTTGTGTTTTATTTTTCTTTGTTTGTTTTTAACCTAAAAGCTAAATTGCACCTGTCCTTAGTTTTTAGGATGTGCAGGTGTGGAATGGGCTAAGAAGAGATGCATGAAATGCACCAAATTGTTGCAATTTGATGAAAAGAAGAAAAATTTCACAAGAAAAAAAATAAATAAAACAAACTATCAGTCAAGAGGGCAATAGTGGAAGCATTATTTATAAAGCAAAACTATTAAATATTATTTAAATTAGAATGCCAGTCTATTTTTGTCAGCCTGATCTACATATCTTGGATGTAGTTAGAAAGAAATCTACAAATGATAAAAGCAGCACAAACCTTCTCCTGTCTTTACTTATGTCGTGACACTCTCTGTACTGTTTTACAAGAAAAATATGTGTCTCTGAAACTCTTCCTTTAAAAAACCTATTTGGACGATAAGTGTGAAGGTCTGATATGTGAAAGCAGTTGATTTCATGAAATACGTAGGTGGTGTTCATACTGACATCACATGCACCGGTGATGTATTTACATTCCTTGCAAAGTACGTCATGATTCTTTCAATGTCAGTGCCGACTGAAGTCATTCCAATTCCTTGCTCATACATTAACCCCTCAGTCAAGATAGTACTTCTCTGTGCAGTGGCACAGGGGAACAACTTAGGAATTCATTCAGGCCAAAAGCAACTCTTTTTTTTTCTTGATATTCCATTTCTAACTCATATTACTTTCCACACAGGGTTCTAGGTTGCCTCAGCATGACTGAGGTGGTGGGAATGCGATGCCAAAAGCAAATGGAGCTGGCAGTGAGTTACACTACGAAAGAAAGAAAGAGAGAAAGAAAGAGAGAAAGAAAGAGAGAAAGAAAGAGAGAAAGAAAGAGAGAAAGAAAGAAAGAAAGAAAGAAAGAAAGAAAGAAAGAAAGAAAGAAAGAAAGAAAGAAAGAAAGAAAGAAAGAAAGAAAGAAAGAAAGAAAGAAAGAAAGAAAGAAAGAAAGAAAGAGTAGATAAAAAGTAAAAAGCTGATATTTCCTTGACCTGATGCTGCCTTGCAAATTCAGGCATTTTCAAGAGGAGAGATGACTCAGGTAGTCAGTCTGATGGTGTGAAGTGCCTGGATTTCAAATTTATGTTCAGAACCATCTTGTTTAAATGATGGTAATAATCACGGTTGTCCTATATTCTCTTCTTATGTATTGCTTTTGTTTGTAGTGTATGAAATTAATTGGTTCACTTTAGGGATTGATCCCAGTTAGAGCCATTTCAGAATTATTTTAGTCACAATGATTTTTGTAGCAAAGCCCTTTCTGGCCCCAGTTAATAATATACTACCCTGACACAGTGAGAATGCAACGCTTCCCAACTGTCACCTTCCCCCTCCAGCCCCTCACCGCCAGGCAGACTCACCCTGGGCAGAACGCTACCAGCCTCAGTAAGCCATGTCAATTATTCCAGAGCTGAAGCTGGGTAATCACCTTTATATCTCCAAGACTAAATCCCTTTGCCAGCTCACTCAGTCCTCTGACCAGATGTTTCTCAGACTGAAGCTTGATTTTTCAATTTCTTATTTAGAAAATATAAACTACAAAGGAGAAAAAAAAAAAAAAAAAAAAAAAAAAAAGCTATGAATAGTAATAAATCATCGATCATTTCAAAGCTGCTAATGACTTGTTTGAAAACTAATAGAAAATACCCCTCTACAAATTCACAAGGGTTCCACGGAATTCCACTGTATGCAGCTCATTGCATTGGTGCCCTTTATTTAACATCTTCTCAAGAAATTTCTTGTTCAACGGCTACTTTTGGCTTTTTGCTAACACTGGGAAAAGACAGAATTTATTCCAAAGGCATCAGCACAGTTATTCACACTATTTTTACTCATCTGCTCACTTGACTACGTTATTATCCTCCGAGGTGGATTCTAATTGACCAGGGGCTTCCATATCTCCTTAGGAATGTTCATAAGTCATGCCTTACGGGTTAGCTACAATAGCAGAAGGCTATTAACCGTGGGAAGAACAACTATTTAAAACTCTGAGAAGACACATAAAAATATATGCAACAATCCGAAGGAAGGAAATAGAACTCAAAACAGGAAGGGGCTGTTGTTCAATACCTCAGCGAGGAAACGGAGAATGTAAACTGAAAGCTCACACCAGCACTGGGGACACAAAAAAGTACTCTTTGCACTGCATTGCAGTTTTGATAGCTGTGCTAAATAGCTTCTAGGAGGCAAATTAACAGACTTCAGTGTCAAAGGCAGTTAAATGTAATTCACTTTTCATCAAGTCAGAGATAAGAGTTTTTTGGGTTGTTTTTTTCCGACACAGGAAATCAATATTTAGTTTCTATCCACTCTACAAACAAGGCCAAATATTTAACCTAGGTGGACACACCGCCGGCTCTGACAGACACGTCCTCCAGTTCTTCAGCGTCAGGACGTGACTTGGGCTTTGCTTCCTTCCTTGGAATACCACCGTATAGTTTTTCACAGAAAAGAAAGTAACAAACCATGGTAAATATATAACTTATTGTGATTGATGTACGGATATATCATGGAAGCTACCCTGTAGCGTAATGCCTGACGCCGGACAGCAGCAGGTGTAACAGAAGGGTCACGTCAGGTCCCCGCGCCTCTCGGCTCCGGCATCGCCGGGGGAACGGCAAGCGGCGGGCGGCAGCGCCACGTCCCGCGGTCAGGCCACTATGGCGGCCGCCGGAGCGCTGCGGCCACCCGCCCTTATCGCCGGAGCGCGGCCGGCACCACACCCGGCTATCGCGCGTCAAGCAGCCCCCGCCCAGCGGCCCCGACGCGGCCTCCGGCCCCACGGAATGGCGGCGCCCCGAGCGCTGCGCGAGGCCCCGCCCGCAGCGGAGGGCTCGTCCCGCCCCGCGGCCAATCCGGGGAGCCGCCGGAGGGCGCGCGGAGGCGGTTGGCGGCCGTTGCGAGCCCCGCGGCCACTCGGCGCCTCCGCCTGCGCTCGAGCTCCGCCTCCTTCCGCGGCCCCTGGGGCTGGGAGTCGCCGCAGACGCCATTTCCTCAGCGCCCCCGCGGCGGCGCGGCTGCATCAGCGCTGACGTGAGAGCGACGCGCGGCTCCGCCCGGCCCAATCCCCCCCACCCCCTGTGACGGGGGCAGCACGTACAGGGCGGCGGGTGAGTGCGGGAGGGGGCGGGGACACGTGTGCGCGCAGCCCGACCCCCTGCGGGCCGGCGGCGGGGCGGCGCGCAGCGCAGCGCGCAGGGCAGCGGCGGCGCGCAGGGGCCGGACAGGGGGGAGAGGGGCGCTGCGCCGGCGGGGGCGCGCACGAGGGGGCGGTGGCGGCGCGTCCCCGGAGCCGCCGGGAGAGCGCTCCGCGCGGCGGGGGCCGCGTCTGCCTCGTCCGCCCGATAGCGCAGCTCCGCCGGGCGGCCCCGCGGAGACTCCGCGCTGCCGTGCGCACCAGCTGCCATCTGGGCTCTCGTTCCGCGCTCGCCGGTGGCGCTGGGCGGGGAACGGGCAGCCAGGCTGCGTGTGTCCTGTAGCACTCGAGTGATTCCACTGATAGTAGCTTGTAAGGGATCTGCTGCTTCTGCGGTGCCGTGTCTGGATGCTGAGGTGACAGGGAGCGTGCTCGTGCTTACAGCCACAGGAAAGACGCTGAACAGTTGAGGTTGTAAAAGACCACTAAAATCATCTAGTCCAGCTGTCAGCCCGGCCCCACCACGCCCAGCAGCCATGTCCCGTAGCGCCACATCTCTGCGTTTATTGAACACCTCCAGGGCCGGTGATCCCACCACCTCCATGGGCAATCTATGCTAGTACTTCACTATTAAAGGAAATAACTTTATCCTAATATCCAACATGGATCTCCTCTGGTGCAGGTTGAAGCCATTCCCTTTCAACTTATTGCTTTACTTGGGAGAAGAGGCTGACCTTCACTTCCCATGAGGAGAGCAATGAGGTCTCCCCTGAGCCTTCTGTTCTCCAGACTAAATGGCCCCAGCTCCCTCAGCAGCTCCTCATAAGACGTGTGCTGCAGACACCTCACTGCTTTGATGTACTTCTTTGGGCAGCACTTCAGAGCCTCGGTGTCTTTCTTGTAGCGAGGAAGTTTGGGGCTCTGAATTATGTGTTAAGATCCTGGGAAGAAAACAACGGGGAAGAAAAAAGAAAAGCCCATTGGTAATTAGGACAAACTAAGTATTGTATTATAATGATATCAAAAGCTAAACAGAAACTTCATGCAGTTGGGATCCGGTCTGCTGCACTGTTGCTCCTTGCACTCAGCTGAGTGCTGTGAGCACTCAGTGCCAGCGGTGGTCCCCACGAAGCACAGCAGCAAACTGGGTTCCAGGCTTCAATACTTAAAAACAGCCATGTTCAGAAATGAGAGCATTGTGAGTGTTCCTGCACTTGCTGTGGGGTCACCACTAAGTGCAAAACAGGTGTGTGTAAATTCACATCCTTACTTTCCAGTCACTTCCCTGTGATTAAAAGCCCTCAAAGAGATACTCAAAGAAAGGTCAGAATGCATTTTTTAGGCTCATATCATTTCCTTTGTAAGCGATCTCTGATGTATAAAGTACTGTTGAAATAAAGAAGTTGTTTTTCAGATGTCTCTGGGTATTTAATTAGAAAGTCATACATGCAGAGTTCTATTTCATGTGGCTCACACATTTGAATTTTACCAACAGATATTAAGTACTCATTATATTCGTTGACGTCAAGCTAACAACAGTGTTGGTGTGTAGTAAAGTGATTTTTTTTGTGGTCTTTATAACAAAAGAATATGTCTTGATAAGATGTTCTCCTTGTCCTTTTATCTGTGGACAAAAAGTGCTAAAAGGTTCACACCTCTTGAGGTAAATGACTTCCAATTCCTTCCCTTTTCCTTTAACTCCAGTGTTGATATTGTCCCATGGGTGGTGCTGCTTTTAGCAGCTTGGAGGAGCTTTTAGTGTGTTAAGTTTGCATCGTAATCAGTGTTTACCTGACCCTAGCTGCTGCACATTGGTCACATTTACATTGGTGACTGTAGTATGTATTGATCCACATGAAAGTGTTACTCAGTGTTACTACCTAGTTCACAGCTTTTCTTTTCTCTTATTTTTTTTAGGAGTATGTGTGTGTGGCTTTGAAGGGTTGGTGGAATATATCTTGTTTATTAATTTTTAAAGAATCCAGTCTAATACTTAAAATTACTTCTCAGTGATGGAAAACAACCAAGGTAGAATATGTAAGAAATCAATGTATTAATACTGACTATAGGATTAAAGCTTCTATGTGATGCATAGCAAAAAGACAAGGAACCATGGCCTAAAGCTTGAACTTAGGAAGATCAATACTAGCATGCAGAAGAACTTCTTTATGGTAAGGGTGACGGAGCACTGGAACAGCCTGCCCAGAGAGGTTGTGGAGTCTCCTTCTTTGGACATCTTCTAGGCCTGTCTGGATACCTACTGATGTGACCTATTATAGGGTACCTGCTTTAGCAGGGGGGGTTGGACTCAATTGGACTCAATTTGTTGAGGTCCCTTCTAACCCCTGTTATTTTGTGTGATTCTTTAATATAGGAAAGCACATTATTTTATACAAGGATGAGGACCATATCCTTTAAAACCAATTGTTTGCTTAGTTTTACTTTAAAAGAGGAAAAAGTTTACAACATTATACATAGGACAGGCTTTACTAATTAGTTTAAACATATGATGTAAAACAACTCTGATACACCTACACAAAGTATTCCAAGTGTTTGACAGAAGATTTTTTTTTCCTTTACTCCAAAACTGCAGGAAAATTCTAACAGATTTATTCTTTTTGAATGCAAAGGGATTGAGTGTGACCGGTGCATGGAACTGTAGTTTCTGAATGAAATCAGTACTTTTTTTTACAGCAGCCGGTATTACTGTTGGTTTAGTAAAACATAATCATGATCCACCCCCACTTCAATGTATTCATGGTTAAATGATATACAAGATAGTATACGAAATAAAAAACCTATGCAGCTCAAGTTACAGAAATCTGGGAGCTTATGAGAGCATGCTGACAGTGATACTGGATTGGACTGTGAAATTCAGAAGCTCTTTAGCATGGTGTTGGGTTGCATGCAGGCCCACAGGGGTGATGTGGCTGTGCCACTTCTTGCCCTGGGGGCTGCAGTGCCTGCAGGTGGTCTTTGCCTGCAGGTCTGGTAATCCGCTGTGGTTGCATTTGCTGAAGGTTCTTAATCTCATAACATGTATGAATGATGTATCAACAGCCTACAGTATGCCTTCCCTTATCCTTCTCTTAGAAGGTTTATACCAAGCTAAACCCTTTAAAACTACTGAAGTGTTTGTTGTTATTTTGATGTTATAGTCCGAAGATGGTGAATTTCTGCAGCATTTTTACTCAAGTCCCTGTTTTCAAATACATTAGAATTAGCAGGTTTTCAAAAAGAAGTGTATTTTATTTATTCAGAAGCAGTATTTTGCTGTGGCTTTAAAAGACCAGCAGTAACAAACCCTGTGTTCAAGCCAAATACAGATTTTCAGATTTTGCTCCACTTTGCTGAAGATTTAAAATAAGCGATTGCCTTTGTTAGGAATCAGAATAAATGTACGCGTTTGAAGATGGAAAATATATTTCAATTCTTGAATTTTTCATGTATGTCGTGTTGTTATTATGTTTGTCATATCACTGATGTAGGTAAACAATGACAAACATAATTTAATGTATATAATCTTACAAAATACAGTCCGTTCGCTGTGCTATGCTGACTGTGCTGATACTGTTTCCACACTATTAGCCAACAGTTACTGAATTGCAGTAGCTGGAAGAGCTCTGGGAGGGAGATGCTGATAGCAGTAAAGTAAAACATTTTTGATAATCCCCTACTGATTGCAGGACCTTAAGTTAACATTAAGAAAATAAAACCTAGGTTTCACAAAATGAAGGCTGGCACTTGGCAGGTAAAGTTCTATGAAGTGTTTTCAGCAAGATGAAAATACTTGTGTTTTTTTGTTGTTTGTGTATGTGTGCGTGTGTAGTGTCTTTGTTATTTTGTTCCCCCGGCAGTAGGTTATCTGTGGCAGATGGTTTTGGATGACAAAATACTTCATGGCCCATATAAAGTGAATTAATTCTGACTGTATTCCGGCCTATAGGAAGAGATTGCAATGAATGTGGTGGCAGCCCACATGCGTTTTTTAATCTTCCCTGGTGTGTGAGCTGTTCTAAAGCTTATGGAGGCATTCTTAGATGAGCCGGATAGAGCTGTGTGAATGTTCCCAGTCTACTAAGGAGGAACACTTCTGCTCTTTCTTTGTTGTGTTGAATACATGTCTAAAAATGGAATGATGTAATAAGATAAACATCTTGCTATGAAAAATTACAGTGGAAAACTTGGTGAAAATATTCTTCTCCAAGCTGCTTAATTTGATGAATTTTAGTAGGCCTTTAATTAGATTGTATAGAATTAATCAGTGATAACTAAGAAGACAAGAATGTTGAAAGAATAAGTGCTGCATTAATAATTTTACCTGCACTGATACTGGCCTAGAACATGTCATTTCTATTGACTGAAGTACCCCAGCAAGTGCAAGTGCTGACACTGAAGTTCCTCTTGGCAAAGCAGCCTGTTAAATTTGGACAGCAAAGTACCGTGAGAGGGAAGCAAGTTAGCAATGTGCTTCTCTACCATTTAGCTGTATTCCTTTCTGACCTGTGTGATCACATGTTACTGTGCAGGTAAAACCAACGCTTTCATGTCATAAAGGGGGTTGAGTTTGTTTAGTTTGATATTATGCCATTAACTTCTAACTTATGGGACAATTCAGGAGCCTCAGTTTTGGGCTCTTAACAGTGCCCTTTCCTGGTCTATGCCCTGTCTCAGTTTATGTTAGAAACCTTAGTCAGGAAGAAACTACCAGTTGGTTGAAACAGTTGAAATTTGAGTTCCACTGGGTTGCCCTGTGACTGAACCCATCTGATCCAAACTCATGAAGCTAGATTTTCTGCCTCTTAAAACCATAACTGTATCGTGTCTTCCTTTCATCATCTTAATTCCTTCACTAACACAGTGCGCAGTGGGGAGCACGTCAGTGGGGCGTGCTGTGTGGTCTGCATGTCTACACCCTGGCTCTTGATTCTGTTTGTAACTTGCGCTGCTGCCATGGTGATGCTTGTGACATCATTTGCTCAGTGTTACACTTTCAGTGCAGAGAGGGAGCCCAAGAGAACCTTGGTTTTAAGACACACATCTCTTCCATTGTGACTAAGTGTGCCGAGAAACATGATAAAATGACCGGCAGGTAACCTATATGATAGATATATTTAGAAACTTTCCCTATTGAGCTTAAACTTGTAATTTAAATTGAGGGTCAGAGTGTTATTCTTTCAGCTTGGAAACTTGCCCTCCTTTTAAAAGCACAAGAAGAGCGGTTGAGGTTCTTGAGCCATGAGTTTTTTATGGATGGTTCAAGCAGAAATTCCAGGCTGGGTTCAGTCTCCCAGGAGCCCTTTAGAAGGCTTTGCCAGCACACAGCCACCAGTCAGCTCGAGCTGTGTTTGTTGGGAGGTGTGAGGCACGAGGTACCTACTGCAGGTAGTGCTGGCTGCTGTGGGAGCCTTGCAGCTTTCCAAAGGACATGTTTGAGAGTTCATGGCTGTATAAATGAAGATTTTAGTATGGTTAAATGGAAAGAAGAGGCTTTCATTAATCCAATAATTTTGAGAGAGGTTATGTTAATTTTCTGTTAGTTTCTTGCTCCAAGTATAAAATAGTCTGGTATTGCTCTTTTCTACCTAGACGCCTGATATACCCTTCGTACAGCAATGTTTATGTATGCATACAGCTATATTTATGTACATATGTACTTAATTTTAGACGGATGACCATGGAAATGGTTGAATCGCAACAGGATGATAACGCAGTGGATTCTTTGCCAGATAGAGACGCTGTTCACAGCCGCAGTCAGCCAGACAAACACGAGATTTCCGCAGTATCTCAGGTAAGTTGGAATGTGGAAAGCTGAGAACAGTCAACAAAGTGACATCCAGAACTGTTGGGGCTTTTTATTGTTGACTGCAAAAAAAATCCAATTTGAAGTTCTTGCATTCTGTAAGTCTTGTGATTAGATGGGGAAAACAGCAAATGTGTACTGAAAACAGTGCCTGCTGTATTTAACCAAGAGCTAGTACTGCATCAGGGCTTTTGAAGGTAACACTTGTAGGAGCCTGCGCTTCTCAAAATGATTATTAGGCATATTTTTCACTTTTCTCAGAAGATTATTTTTATTTTGCAGCTGGATGTAGGGTCCTAAGGAGCTGAGATGGCTTAAAGACCAAACAGCAGAAACCTGTATTTTGAAGATGGGTTGTATAGTAAAAGAGGAATAAAAATAGCCATGGTTCTTTCCTAGTTTTTTGTACAGAATATATTTCACCTTGCACATATAATTTTAATTTATGGTTGTTCTGTTTCATCTCTGTGCATCTGATGCCACTGTCTGGATTTCTAAAATGTACGTGTTCTACATAGTAATTGTACCTGGATTTTTCTTTGGTAGTTAAGAGGTGCAACAACTTTCAATCATTAAAAAGAAGCACTGAAAGTTTCAGTGCTTGAGGACGTTCTTGGCAGTGCTAAGCCTTACAGCTTTGGGCTGTTGTGTAGAACACTTAGAAGAACCTCCATTTCACCTTTTGTGAAATAAAGGAACTCATTTAAAAAGGAAACAATCAAAACCATCTTAGGGAATTTCTTCCACATCAGAATTTAGAAGTTCGTAATACAGTTCCAGCAAAGGGCTCAATTATTTTGTACTGCATATGTGGTATGTTAAGTTCTAAACATATATTGTAGGTTTATTTTAAGGAGAGAATATAGCTGGCTTTTTCTGGATCTTCAGATACCAAGTATGCTGCAGAATGTTTTTGAATGCTTATTTATTTTTGTTACCATTGGTATTTGTTTGTGGTTTTCATATCTGTATCATTGGGAATCCTGCCTTTTTTTTTTTTTCCTTGAATGGAGCATGAAGTCAAAAATGGTATTTGTTTTGCTCTGCTGATTTCACCCCTTCATTTTGTCCTTCTTTGATAGTTGAGGTCAAATCTTTTATTTTAACAATAGATTTTACATGCAAATCATTATGTCATCTCAGGTGGTATCTTGGTACTGGAGCACTGCACAGTGGTAACCAGTGTCTGTCATTCTGGGCATGGGCCTTATGTCTTTCAGTTAAAGCTAATACATCTGGAAGCACTGCTGAATCTCTGTCAATTACAAGCAAAACAGAGCACATAGAGTGTGTTTCAGTTTGAAGACTCAGGAGAGCAGTCCAGAGTTTACACTTGCTTGTTCCTCACTTTGGTTATAAGGCCTGAAGAGCTGAGCCGAGCTTGCAGCTGTGCAGGAATCTGGTTGCCTTTGGAAGCTGTTTGATACAGAAAGCTTCATGCTTTTGGTAAAGAACAGAGGTGTGAGCTGGAAAATTTCTCATCTTCTTTTCACGTAGGCTCCATGGGTTCTGTCTTATATGCATAGATACTGATTTACATAAGGCTGCAAATTGATTTGAAATAAAATATCCTTGTAACATTGATGATAGTCAAACTTGCAACAGTTATGTTGTTGTTTAAAGGGAAATTAATGTTACTTCTAGAAGCTGTATTGCACTGTATGTTTTCTTGTGCTCAGCTACACAAACATAATAAGAACGGAAGAGGAATGTACTTAGAATTTTTTCAATTTTAATAAAGCACTTTCAGTTCTGTTTTCTATTTTATTTATTTTTATTTTTTCCCTTTAGTCCTGCATCCTTGGTGGGTTCTTTTTCTCACTTCTTGCATTTGTCGTATCTTGCCTATTATTAGAGCTGTGCTTGCTGCCTTGATCTGAAATATTGTCTGTTGACCTCACAGTTCTGGCCGTGAACCAGACTCAGGTCAGGATTTACAATGTGAGAACTGCTGTCGCAGGGATTAGTGGGACTTTTCTGATGCATGGAGTGCACAGCCGTTGCAAGCTGGGACTGCTCAGGTTTAGCATTTCAAGGACACTCTCCTTGCGGGTCTCAGCACCTAACTGTGGGTCACATCTTCCTCTCAGGAGACTGAGCACTGTTGAAGCTTGCCACATGGTTGTGAATATAGTTTTTAATCCAGCCTGCCAAGTGCAAGTCCAGGGCATTTTTCAAAGTAGATGTGGGAGCATTAGAAAACTAGCTTTGTCACTGTTGTGCCCTTCCTAAAGGGTACACTCCCACCCAAATGGCTGGGAGCAGTCATTTAACTTCTTTATACCTGTATGTTTCCTTATTGGCATTAGTTTTGCCATTAGCCAAAACTTCCCTGTCTTCAGCATTCCCTCACAGAAGCTAGGCAGTGCTTGTGTGATCAGCTCTTTACTTTCCTGTTAGGTGAATTCACAGTGAGCTTGCTCTGTCTTTTCTTTTTCCCAAAGTACTTAATTCCTGGAGTAGTCCTTGTAGCATTTAGCTTCTGTAGCTGCAACAGAAATGACATGGAACTGTGTGTGTTTACTTCACACTAGCTATGTTTGAGGTATGAAATATAGGCTGTGAGTGTAAGCTTCGTAGTGAGAAAAGTTATCTGCCCTTGAATGACAAGAGTGTGAATGCACACAGTTCATGTGCTGTGTACAGCTGTTCAATGACCATGCATCTTGAAGTCAGAGGACTGATAAGTAACCTCTCAGAAAGAAGGCATACCTCAGTGTGAAGATAATTTGTGTTTGCTTTATGGGGGTGCTTTTTGCTTACTGTTTCTCTGCTCTCTTGGAAGAAGGATCACTGATTTCTGAACGTTTGGAGTATGGACCCGTATTGCTCTAACAGAATATATAGTTGGTATTTGTTAAAGCAATTAGACTCTACTGTAGCACAGCTCAGACCCCCAGAGGATAATACAACATCTACAATTTCTTTGCTATTGTTGAGATATAACTCTTACGCTGTTTGCTCGGGTGCTTCATGTGTTAATCTCCCCTCACCCCCTCCCTGCCACCCCCTGCATTGCTGAATTGCTTGTGGATTGTTTTCAGTTGGTGCAGGACATCCCTTGGAGGATGATGTTGTAGGTAGCATTGCTCATCACTGATGTCAGAAAGCAGTGTGGTACGTTGATTTGTTTTTTTCTTTGCCAAGGCCATTTTACTCAGCCTCCAAGTGCAAAATTATTTTGGCCAACACAGGAGTGTTCAATTTAAAGATAATGCCAAATAAAATGTGAATCAAAATTATTTCAACATTTTTTAACACTTATGAAGGAGATGAAAAATATGAAGTTAGAATTTTTAAGTCATTGTTCTTGAAAACAAGCCTAATACAAAAAAAAAAAATAATAAAAAAAAAATCCCAAATTTAATGTGTGGTTTATAGGAACTACAATAACATGAATGTGCATGCTGACTAACCTCCAGGTAATTGTGAAAACTCAGCAAACAGCGATCAAATCAAATAGAGATGTTTAAAACAGATATAAATGAACAAACAAACCACTTTTTGTTTGATCCAGGTTTAAAGATAAGCATTGTCTTTCCTCCTTCTTTGCTCTCCACTCCCCATTTAATCCTATCTGAATTAATAGGAACAAAACAATTTATCCTGTGATTCTGTAAACTGTATTCTAAGAGTATTAGCTGAGGGTTTTGTTTTTTTTTCTCCCTCTGTGGTTAGACTGAATAAGGAGCTTTTAAATGAATACAGAGTTTCTTAATTTTGAGTGCTGATTTACTTCCTGATTATATGTGCCTGACCCATTGTGTACTGAATGCAGAAACTAATAAACTGTTCATGCTGTACTGCTTTGTGTGCGTTGTGCTCTGCATGTTCTTTCTGATACACTGGCGATTTGTATAGCATTACTGCTGTCTTTGAGAGCGCAAATTGAAAGGTTAAGTGGAATTGCCTTCATTATGTTTTGAGAAACTAACACGCTCTGTGACTGTTTAGACTGCTCTGTGCTCATTCCTTGAAGCTTGGGTTTAGGATAATGTCAACTGTGCCAGACAAAATAGATCATATTCTTCAAATCTTCGAGCATTCAAGACATTCTGGATCTCAAATATGTATTTCTGATGATAACATTAATATTTGTTTTATAGCGTGGGAAGGAAGCTTGTTTTTTCTATTTACATGTTGCCATTTAATGCCAGTTAAGAAGTGATTGTTTCCGTTTGGGGGTTAGAAATACCCTCAATTGTCTTATTTCCTGAAAATATGATCGGTTTACTATAACAATTGAATGATTACGTAGTGAATGCTGACAAGATCCTGTCTCTGTTTCCTAGAAAAGCTGTTTTGTCAAGATATTTGAGCCAACATCTGGTCTTCCTGATAGTAGGATGTCTTGATAGTAGACAACAACTTTCTCTTGTCTCGAGAAAGGAATGTATTCTGGGAAAGAAGCAACTTAAAAGTCATGAGTGAAATGTTCTTTAACATTTGGAATTCAAAAAAGTAAATGAAATTACCTTCGGTGTGAATATAGAATACAAAACTCTATAAATAGAATGATTCATGACTGTATTTTCTTTTACATAATCAACATTAATCATGTTTTTCTTCTCTCTCTCACCAATTTTTACCTTTGCTACTCACACCAGGTACATTTTGGGGCTGAGAAAGAAAGCGGAAAAAAGCAGAATCTTAGATATGACATAGGGTTTATTCTTGTACATGTAGAAATTAGGGTTTTTAATGTAGTTCACTGTGAAAAAGACTATTGTATGATTTTAGGAAGTTGTAACTTTCTTCCTTTTCACTTGGAGTTTCAGGATATTTCATCACAAAGAACTTGAGATTAATCATAATGCTTTCCGTTTTGGTATCTCTATCTCTGTTAATAGGTTTAACAGAAGTAGCATAAATTTGAGCTCTTAGTCTGCTCTGTTACTTTACTACTTAACACGTTTAGCTCAGTACTGATAATGGAGAGCTGTGGGCTGGGCAATGCTGTGTGCCTGGGCAATGCTAAAATGTCATCAGGAAGAGGGCTTGGATGTATTCCTAAACAGAACAAGGCCAACATTTTCTTCAGCTGTTTTAAGCTTAAGATTCATCTGTTCTTTGTTGTTATATCAAAGTACTCTAACTCTTTTTTTTTATTATTATTTTTATTTTTATTTTTTTTTATATTGTAGAATATATAAAGAGGATTTATTAAACTAAAACAACTTGGAATTCCACGTGTTGTTTAAATATTTTGTTTTCTTCCCATTTGAAAAACTATCACATCATCTCTTTGAGAAGTCAATCTCAAGATGAAAAGTTGAAACTAAATTTTTAGCGTAACAAAGCAAAACCAGTTCTGGATGTGAGACTAAGAGCATTCTGCTCTCTGTGCTGTCACTGCAACAAACTTCAACAAGTTCTGGTATTTTTGGTTACATAACTTGAGGTTCTCCCTAACGTTCATGCTAGCAACAGCAGATTTAATCTGTGATAGTTTAGGGTTGTTTTTTATTGAAAACATGAAGTCATGAGGAAAAGAAAAGAGTAATTAAAAAGGTTTTCAATTCAGTAGTGGGCAGTTTAATTTTCCAACATGATTTGGGAAGATACCAATTTCCTACTGGTAAAACTACTATATTTCTGTGTGTGATAAGTACGCACACTTGAGCTGTTTTAGATATGACATCAGAAACTACTTGTTTTAGTATCACCTCTAATGAAATCTTCAGGCGTGCCACTTACACACCATGGCTGTAAATTTGTGGGCTTCTGTAACTGCTTCAAGTGCTGGAAGAGGATCTCCAGCAGTATCTATCTCTACAGCAGTTATCTTCTGGTCAAATTCTTCATGGCCAGGGTGTCATTCAAGCCACACAGCCCTCAGCCATTCAGTCACCACAAATGCAAGCTGTTCAGGTTAGCTCTGCTTTTCTTCTGTTTTTGTGAATATTTAGTCCCTCACTATTTGTGCCCCAAGTCAATTAATTCCTACCAATGCTGGGAGGTTTACTCACATAGTTTAGGACAGGGGGATGGGGAGCAGTGTGATGGCAAACAGCCAACTGGTAGCAGCACTACAGGCATTGTGTAGCAATTCCTTGGTGCTTCCTGTTTATCTTTTAAGAAACTGTGTGTCGGAACCTGAACTTGTGCAGTGGCAATTTGTGTAATAGCGTGACCCGTTTTAGTGCATTTTGCAGGTTTTTTTCTTGTTTTGTTTGATTCTGTGAACATCGTGTTTCTAATGAAAATGAGCGAGTGTCTTTTATACTGTATTTTTGAGAGCATCTGGATGTGATGGAAGTAAGCAGTTTCAAATGATTTTTTGTTGCTTTGGCAGGCTCTGTTGGATCATCTGGTATTGCTTTTTGTGCGTCTGTAGTTGTAAGGAGCAAAAATAAGGGCAGCTTCAAAATAAACACTTATTTGGCAAAAAGTTACAATTTAACGTGCTGAAAACAGACTGCTCCAAAATGATTATTTTCAGAGCTTTTAAATAGTAATAGTAATAATAGTAATAAAGACTGGAGAGAATATAACCTTTGGTATATGCATAATATATATGCATTGTCAGTCTTCTTGAGAAGCAGCTTCTAATGTTTGAAACTTTAGAGTAGCTTTCAAGTATAGAAGATAAAAGTCATATGTAAGTGTATTTACCTTAGAAACTAGAGAACAAGAATGAAACCTTCATCAGGTATTTAACATCATAATTGTAGGTGTACCTGATGGGATATAGTAAGGTTTTGAAATTCTAGTTCACTACTGACAAGGCACGGGAGATAGCAAAGGACTTGTGTTTGGTCAAACTTGAAGTCAAATTGAAGTTTTCAAAAGTAGTTGTTTTTTTTTCCTCTGGATTTATTTCTAACTGTAATTTGCCAGAGTGAAATAATAAACTTCAGCAAATAAGTGCATTGTAGTCTTTCCCAATTTCTGTCATTGCTTTTCTTAAAGTCAATATAGTTGGGACATGCATACAAAAACAGAGCTCAGAGGGAGGAATTTCTCCAGCATCTCTTGCCAACTGCTGTTGTGTCTTAGGGGAGTGGGAATCAACTGTTTGTTCCATTGTGTCAACTTGACCTTGCCTTTCCCAAAGGGGTAAGATGGGAAAGCTGTGTCTTGATTGATATTGATTAGTTCCAGATTTTTTGCTTTGCTTTCATTCGAACATGCTAATGGAGAATAATGCGACCCTACCAGAAGTGAGGGGGCAGGAAAAAAAGAGAGCCTTGTGAAGGACTCCATTACAAAAGTTTCTAGGCCCTCCTATGATCATCTTAAGTACTTTATCCTCCCACCCCGCACGTTCTCCAGATTGTCTGGTTTTAATTTATGTCCTTTCTATGCCAGAGAGTGGACGACTTGGAAGATGGTAACAATTTAATTAAAAACCAACCAAATACAAACTGGAGGCTGATGGTAAAGCCTGCATGACCTCTCTCTCAGACACCTGCAGCTTCAAGCAGAAAGGCATTTACAATTTTTTCTTGTTAACGCCATTGCTTTTTTGTTAAAAAAAATACTTACCTGTACTGTGCTCTTTGTTCTAATGCTGTTGTTTTAATTGTAGGAAGGTTTATAATTCAGATTTGACTTTCCTTCTTGCTTCTCCCCTGCAGTGTATCAGGTTTTGGCAGCTGGGCATGAGCTCAAAGTTATTTTTGCTCAAACACAGAGCAGTGTGTTAAAGTTGGAAAAGTCTGTCTAATGGCTGGGAAAAAAATGGCAATGGTTTCCATTTGGAAGCCTTATGAACATGATTGCTTGCTATTAGAACAAACAGACATTACATTTCTCTAATTTCTTCTTAAAAATCAGAACTTTTGAATTTTACTACAGAAAATCACTTCTTCTACATTAAAATGATTCCTTTTTCTTGTGATTTCCTTACCCTCCTATCGAAATACTACCGTGCTGGTCATTAATGGAATGAGAAGATTTAAAGCCTCTAACATCTTGTTTTCCTGCTGTTTGCCCTGGGACAAGTTCTTCTTCCCTTCCTCTGTGGCTTAAAAACTGTTTGAATTATGCTGCCCCAGCTCGTGGCTGTGGAATGGTGTCTTAGTTGTCAAGGTTTACAACAGAGCCTTGAGGACTGATCCACCAGCACATCCTGGTAGGGCTGTCTTCTCTTGGGCTGTGTACATTTTGTTTTCAGGCACGAACCACACAAGTCTGGCATCTGTGTTACTTTTTGAGTTTATGTTGCTGTGGGTTGTCTTTTTTCTGTCTTTCACATGCTGCAGGGAAGTCTCCACTGCACCCAGGTCAAAGCCTTGAGCCTTTTAGTTGCTTAACTCCTGCTTCATGTCACGCTTCTTCAGTGTTAACTTAAAACAGCTCCACATCTGAAACTGCCAGCCATCTATGTGAAAGATCATTTTCACACAAACGTCACCATACTGCTTCAGTTTTGGATCACCAATAGTTCCAAGTAGATAGAAATATCAATAGACAAGCATGCTTTATTTGTTCAGTAATCGCTTTCTGTTTTGTGTAGTACTGTGTCTGCTGGCAAAGAGCGTGATTCAGCCCCAGGCCTTAATCCCTTCTTGGGTAAACTTAAGAGAAAGGAAACTGTGAAAATAATTCTAATAAAATACTGAGAAAATAAGACAGTGTGAACTTGTCAGGAGTTTGTACAGCTTGCATGGTATTGCTAAAGAGTGTATTTGTTTTTATGATTTGTTGATAAGTGTAAATTACTAAAAGGATATTTAAATAAACTACTTTTCTAAATAGACTTTGTATGACTGCGAAGAGATTTCTGTATTGTATACTATTATTTAAGGTGCATTCATGCAGTATTCTGTATTTAAAATGTTTAATTTCAAACTAATTCTGTAATATTATTAGATTTGAAGAAATCTTCTATATTTAATACTTCTCTTGATGTCATTCAAAAGAAATATGATGTGGATTACTATTTATTTTTTTCCAAATGGGAGATGTCACCCAAGTGCTGAAGTGTTGCTAATGTCACAATTGGTGATGTGCTGTAGAAAGAGACGTTATAGATCATGTGATTTCTAATTTTAGAAAAGTTATATAAACTTTTTGTTTGCAAAATATTGTTTTACTCTTTGTTTGTTTTTTTTTTTTTGTTTGTTTGTTTTTTTTAAATGAAGTTATGAATATTAGAAACTTTACTATTACAGGTAGCATCGATTGCGGATGACTCTGCAGAATCAGAACAGATAACTGATACTCAGAAACGTAGGGAAATACTTTCAAGAAGGCCTTCATACCGGTAAGGACTTTTGATTTTGTTTTTGCTGTTTTTTAACAACAGCTTATGTGTAACAGCAAAAAAGTCTGATCAAAGGCAGTGACTTAACTTCTCATGGGTATGGAATTTGAAATATATAAAAGTATCTTTTTCTCTTTCAGAAAAATTTTGAATGAACTCTCTTCAGATACTCCTGCAATCGCAAAGATTGAAGAAGAAAAGTCTGAAGAAGAAGGAGCTGGAATTTCTCCACTGTCCATGCCAAGCAGCCTGTATCATTCTAGCACAGGGCAATTCAGTATGTTTGCAAAGATACTGTCTTTTGTAGCAGAACAAAATAAGAACTGTTTTTTGTTTTTTTTCTTAAAGTTCTGTAATGAAATAGCGATCTCAATCTTCTCAGAAAGACTACTTCTATACTTCTAATGAATCCTGATTTTTTATATTTAATTTCTCCTTATGTGAGCGCAAAAAACCTTTAGTCTCTTTTCCTTTAGTGTTTGTTGATTACTTAATTTAGTCCTTCTGGAATTCCTACACATTAAAAATGTGGAGTTAAGGCCTGGGTGGTGTGCCTGATGTCGGCAGCTGTCTGTATTGTTTGTGAATGTGCAGTGTTATAAATCCCTGTAGTTTCTTAGTCCTGTGATTTGCTGCATATTGGTGTTATTCATGAGATGACAATTAGTGAGGTAGTTTCTTATACTGTGGAATTGGAGTATGAATTTTTTTTTTTTCTCTCTTATGGTCACGTTTTAAGTCTGTCTGAACTGCAGCTTTAACCTAAACTGTTGTCTTCAACATTTGATACTTAATCCAAAATCAAGTTCCGAATTTGTTTGGTTCTATAAATCTTGACTTTTTTCATTTCTTTGTGTTTAAAACACATCATAGCTCACTCCCCATAGCTTCTTCTGATTAATCATTTATCATCTAAGGGATACCTTTCTAATAGCTTTTTTTATTTATTTAATTTATTTTTTGTTTTACAATGTTTCACTCCTTCAACTTTTTTACTTTTTTTTTTTTTTTTTTTTTTTTAAATACCTTTCTTTGTGTAGACATGCTGAAATGCAGGTATTATTCCTTACATATAATGACGGGAAAATTGGAAAAGGCATGTTGTTTTCTGAAAGAGTCTTTTGTAAGCAGAGGACATCTACTAAAACAGCAGAGTATAAAGAAGATAGAGCAGCTCCCCCTGTGCCATTTGCCAGTTGCCTTTCTTCAGTGGTTTTCAGTTTGTACAACTAAAGTCATTATATAATCTGAGACAGCAGACTTTGCATATATCTACTCTTCTGCATAGAAAGTAATGTTGCTTGGACTTTGTTAGCATCTGAAGTGCTCTTTTCCATGAATTTCTTGCCATGCTAAGTGACAGTTATCCAGTCCAGCTACCTTTGATCAAGTTATTTGTGTGTGTGTGTGTGTGTGTGTGTATGTTGGTGGTATTTTGTTTGGTTGGCTTTGGTTTAGCTTTAGAAGAATATGCACTGTTTCTATACTCAAAAAGAAAGCTATATTGAGTTTACAGTATGCTCTAATGAGCCTTCAAATCTTCTGGGCTTTGGATTTCTTAGTCACATATTCCTCTGGGAAACCAGACTTGTGGCTTAACTAGCTGTATCTCACTTATTAAAGGATGTTTTAGTTTGAATGTGCCTATAAATCACAGTGATGGAGAAGTGTATAAAAGAATAATGAAGTTCTCAGTTTGTTGGTTTTTTTTTCAACTCAAACCAACATTTACTTTTGTAAAATCAAAAAGCTGGGAGCATCACCAACAGTGGATTTGAAGTAGCAGAATCCATAAAAAATGAATTAAATCTCATTTATCTTAATTTGATCCTGGCTTTAGCACAGACCAAACATAGAGGAATAATGAATGAAAAAAAATTCAGTACACTTGATTTTTGATGTAAAATATTGGCAGTATTTTTAAGAGAACTGTCTCTACAAGCATTTATTTAATGTGTTCTCAGATGTAAAGAAACATTGCTTCAGGATGTCAGTCCTTCCAGGTCCAGCTGATTCTGGCTTAAAAAAATCATTTTGAGAAAATTCATTTTGAGAGCCTTGTCTTCCCAGAAGTGGCTTTCATATCCAACTCATTAGTTTGATATTTGATGTAAAAAATTACATCAAACTCTTCTTAGATGCTGCTCATTGCCCTCAAAGATACTGCTTGTCAGAAAAGTTTGGATTTGAGGTTGGATTTAGGTGGTAACAAGGTTGGTCATCTCCTTGTAGTAGATGCTGTCCTAATTTGGAAAGCGTGGCTGCTCACCCCTGGTTCTTATGATTGAAAGACACACATCCACAGCATTTCTAAGCAGCTGTGCTGTTGGCTGCCCATGATTCTGAGCAACTGCTATCAGCTAAACCCAGGGACACTGTGCAGGAATGCAACGTCCCCCACACTGATTTCAGCCTGGATATGAGGCAGGAGCTTGCTACGTGTATCTATTTTACCTTTGTTTCCTGTTACTAGTTTTTCTATCTGTTTATCATGATTGTGTCTGAGTTCATAAAGCTTTTTGTGCTGTACATGGCAGTGGAGAACTGCTCTCACAGTGTCACTGTAGTGGACTGTACTGTGGCCTGATTTAAAAAAAAAACATACAAAAACATATGTTGCTTGTTTTTCTCTACTGTTCTCCATATTCCTGCATAGAAGAGGCAGAATAGCTGAAAATGTGGTCTTGACTGTATTTTGGTGTCTGGAAATATGGAATGAGTATTTTTTGAAGAACCAGATAAGTAAATGTATCTTAAAACCAAATATATTGTCTCTGTTATCAGCAGTGATGCCTGTTCTTTCCTTATTTTACACCAGCCAAAATGCTGTGTTGCCATGGTTGCCAAATACCATTTTCCTTAGAACTTGGCTTTGGCTTGTGGAAGCAGACGGGCTGACGGGCACGACCAGCTAGATAGAATATCTTTCCCCATTACAACCATCAACAGGGACGTTGATGTTTCTGTAAGGAAAGCATATACCTTTTCATAAGGTGCTATCTTGTGTGCAAGCCACGTAGCCTGTTTTGGCTACAAAATGACTCTAATGGCTGTAGTCACACTGGTTATTGAATACTGAGAAAAATTGGTTTCCTTCACCTGTGGTGTTGGCCAAAGCATGCAAGAGTTATTTGCATAGTTGGTGTCTGGGGGTGTGTGTGCACGTGTGTATGAGAATCAGCTACCCTCCCCCTTCCTTTCTGCTTCTTTGTGCAGTTTCTCATGTTGTTCCAGGGGCGATGCAGGGAAGATGAAAGTAACAAGTTATTTTGCCATCTGTTTGGCTTTTTTCTTAGGATGGATTTTTAACAATTGAGGAATTAGGAAATGTACAGGGAAACAGCAGCTTTTAGTTTCTTTTCCCTGTCTTGGAAGAGAAGGAAATATCTAACCTCTTTCTGAATTAGAGGTGTTAATTGTACTAAAAGAATTGTGTTATTTTCATCTTCAGTTCTAGCTAGGGGAGAAACTGCCACTTATATTCACCTGCATCATGTACAAGACCAGGGAACGTCTGGGAAAATTCTGTAGTCTTCTGTGAAGCCACAATTTTGAGTAAAGGTCCAACACAAGAAATACCTGCATCGTGGTTGATGTTAGGATAGTTAATAGGGTGAGGAGGACTGTCATGATCATAATATGCTGGGAATCAGTCCTGTAGGGGAAATGGTTACCAAATTTACATTCACTGTTGTTTAGAAAGTACTGAGTCATGGACTGAATCAACAGATGAATTGATTTTTATGTATCTGTGAATTTATTTGATGTGATACGCAGCCGTGATGGTAAAGGCACACCGCTAACTCTTGTATGAGTTCAGTGTTTAAGTAAACATCCCAGGGAGGTGGCAGTGGCATTCTGCTGGGAAGTACATGTGCCACTGAGAGCCTGCTATTGCCCTGTATATCATGAACAGCAGAGAGACAGTAGTCCATTTCTCTTATTTCTCTTTCCTCTAACCTGCCCCTAAATGGGGCACCTTCTGCTTTGAAGGGCAAAAAAGGCATCATCTTGCTCATTCATTCTTTTCTTGTTATGCCGTATGGAACCTGCATGTAGCGTGAATCCAGTTATGTGTGACACAGTTGACAAATTCACTACTGTCAAGGCAAATCATCTGGTATCGACTGTCCACCTCTAGAATTTGTATAGGTCTCTAACAAATCACGTAAGATGCCCAGAGCTGAACATGCAGGAATGTCACCATCAAGTATCACAAACTTGACCATGAAATCAAAGGAATTATCTGTCCTGAATCAGTAGCTGTGTGTAATGTTTCTCACACCACTTCAAAAACAATGATGGTGTTTGTAGTTTTAAGTAGCCTTCTGGGGAGAATTAAGTTCATAGCTTCTTGGGAATTGGGTTCTCTTTTAAATGTTCCAGGAACTTTTTTTCTGCTCTTCTGAGGACAATGCTAATTTCAAGAGGAACATACATTTAACAAACCACAGGAAGTTTTGTGTTTGTCTGAATACTTAACTTTGCCAAGCAACCTGCCAATTACACCGCATTGTTTTCTTATGGGGAAAATGTATTTTTCTTATTGTTGACTACATGGAAACAGAACTTCATTCTGTTTCTCTTTTTATGTAAGAATCTGAACAGCTTTATAAAACTTGTAGAAATGTTGATGGCCTAAAATGTCACTTAAACTGGGAAAAGGAGGCAGAGTGAGTGTTGAGATGAATTGTTCTTCTCTCCAGGTGACCTTTGTTTTACGTTGTGATTTGTTAAAGATTTTTTTGAAATAACAGCAGTTCTTTATGGCGAGGAGTTACTAGTCTCTTTTTTTCCCCCTTGTATTAAGACTATCATAGGACCATTAATATTGCTGAACATACAGAGGAAATATGTGGGCTTCTGTTGTTTTTTCAGTTGTTTTTTTTCCTGTTAGACACAGAGCATGCACTACATGACAGGCATTATATTTGTGGATGTCAGCATTAAGGTTATATAATTTTTAGGCATGATTTTTTTTTAAACACAATTGCTCTTTAAGCAAGGGGAGAACCCGTTGTCTTAGCAAAACATGTTTATTCTCAGAAGGAAAATGCACTTTAGCGTGTTGTACATCTTTTTATTGCCTAACCTGCCTTTTTCTTTTTGTGTTTAGTTGCTATAACTCCAGGTGGTACAATCCAGATTTCTAATCCACCTTCTGATGGTGCCCAGGGACTGCAGACGTTAACAATGACAAATTCAGGAGCTCCTCAGCCAGGTGCTACCATTGTGCAATACGCAGCACAGTCATCTGATGGTACACAACAGTTTTTTGTTCCTGGAAGCCAACTTGTTGTTCAAGGTATAGTTTATTAGTCTACTGCATTTTCCTTTTTGTTCGTATAAAATGTTTATTCTGAATAGACTTTTCATATAGTGTTCAGAGTATTGTGCTACGAAATACTTATGTTTATGTATACCAACATGGAAGACAGTATTACAAAGAGACTGAGTTTCTCTCTTTGGGAAGGCAGCCATTTCTGTGGATCAAAAAAGCTGTGAGGAGAAAATAACAGGATAAAATTACCCTCTGCTTTTCATTTCCTTGTCCAGACTTCAAGTGACATGCTTAATTGAAGTAAAGATGCTGTTGCAACCTCATCATCTCAGTTCAGACTGTATCTCATTTAGTACAGAAAGCTATTTTGTTTTTTTCGGCAGTTTTAGTCTTTGTACAACATGGGTTCTGAAGTTACTTGAAAGATTGTAAGGCTATTTTTAGGGCAGAATTTCCTTGCAACTTTTAACTTTCTGTCATTAAAAAGGAGATCCTCTCTTGAAGCTAATTTTCTCCATCAAGAATACTTTTTAGGTTCTGTGAAATGTACACGTCAATACAGTGAATTCTTAAACCTTTCTGTAGTTTATCTAGGATTTTCTTTCTGTTCACTGTTTCCATTCATTCAGAAGTGCTGAAGGAGATAAAGAATCAAGCCTATCTTGGATTCTGACCAATGCCAAGGAAAGCAAAGTTGTGATTTTAAGTTATTTTCAGGAAACTTTGGAAATGCATACAGTGTCTTCTGTATAGAGACACTAAAATAATGGCTGCTATGGAACCAAATACTAAATAAGTATTCATGGAGTGGATAAGGGTCATTGACTACATACAGATGGATATAGAATCTTTTAGTCCAACTTCCTTGCAGTGGGTAGGGATACTTCCCACTAGAGTGGGTTGCCCAAAGTCCAGGCCTTGAACACCTCCATGGATGGGGCATCCACAGCTCCACTGATGACCTGTTCCAGTGCCTCACCGCTCTCTGTGTAGAGATTTTCTCCCTTGGATCTAATCCCAACCTACCTTGTTTTAGTCTGAGATGAATATTGAAGTCCAGGTTAAGGATTTTTTCACCCTGGTATAGATGTTTAGAGTAAGTTTTGTCTTTATGTGTCTTTTCTTTGCTATAAAGGAAGCTCAGGGTATAAAGCTAATACCTTGTAAATACTTGAACTTGTTGAGACAGTACTAACTAGTGTACCAAACCTGATTTTCTCTGTTGCCTCTGGTTAATTATTTGCTGAAATACAGTGTCTTTCTAATGCTTTCAAAAAGCATTTCAGGGAAACTTTAAGACTGTAATGTGAAGAACCCTGAAACAAAATGTTAGCCTTCACAGTGCACACAATATTGTTATATCTGCCTTAAGTGTTACCAGGAATATGTTCTTAGCAAAGCCTAAAGACCAAAAGGTTTTGTTTTGTTTTTTCTCCATTTCCCATTCTGCAAATTTCCCATTCTGGCAGTGGAACGTTTCTGAGTGTATCTCACCTGCAATGGAAGCTTTCCAAATGGATTCAGAGACGGTTACTGAATACCTGCTGTGTCTGTTTCTGGAAGCTTCTAGATAATTAAAACTGAATTGATTTGTTTTCTGTTCATGCTCAGAGAATTTCTGGAGTTTCATAGAGTCTATTTTGCCCAAACTCTGATGCTTTACTGAGGTTTACAGTTGTTGATGCTGAAGAAAAATTCTACTTGAAATATAAAGGAAAAAATATCAAAGGGAATAGTAAGTGAGCATGATCTCAGAAATGATCACAACGGAAGAGCTTCAAATTATTATACACTCTGTTGGTGCTGAAAAATCATCTGGAGCACATTAAAAAATAAAAAGGTGTGAAGACCCCTGAGAATGTTTGAGCTAAGAGAGATCTTGCTCTGATAAGCTCATATCATCAACAAACCTGAGTTACTCGTGATGGAGTGAAACTATGGGTTTAGTGGGTCCTTTCTGCGGGTCCCATTGCTTGGTATGTCAGAAATGCAGGTGTATAACTTACGAACGTTTGTTGTTATGTGCACTTGGTAGTTCCCTGTACGCCTGATATGGTGATAGTGTACATTATAATAGAAAAACAGCCTTCTGCTTAGTAAACTTTCAACTTCAACCTGTGCTTGATGTTTCTCTGAGGGCTTGTGATTAAATTGAGGGATGAATATAAAAGGGCAGAGATCCCGAGTGATCCCACTGAGTGATACTTTGGTAGCTACTGATTTACGTTCATTGGAAAAATGGGGCGGTTCTGATAGTTTCCTAAGACGAATCCAGGGTTTTTGTGCCAGCTGAAGGAAATGAAGTGTGTAATTATAAGTGAAAATGAGTTTTGGAAAGTTGCATCCAATGGTATTCTGTTGGGATCGAGGTGTGTTTTCATAACATGAAATATTTGAGAGATCCGTGGCTGGTACTTCTTGTGTGCTTCAGTTCTGATGTTCTGCTCACGTGACACTGAAGCAGTCCCAGAATGACAAGGAGAATCCATCATTGTACCGATGCTTTCATTTTTGCTGTCCTTGACGTAGTTCCACAGCTGATGAATTACCAGTCTAAATTAGTTTATCACGGACAAAGGCTTGAAAAGTGGGCTATGTTCTGTGTGCAGAAAAGTGCCTGGACTGCGGGTTTGAAGCAACAGCTTTCATAAAGCTGAGGTGTTTGTTCATTGATTTATTTTCGTAAGCCAGCCAGTTCCCTTCCACTTTCTTTTGAAAAAGAAGGGGTAAGTGAAGGGGTTGCCCTTATTCAGGGTTACTGTTCTGCCTGATGGAGCATCTGAAATCCCTGGAGCTTTATTCAGTCTCTTCTGAAGCTTTTAATTGAAATGAAACGAGTGGGCTGTGGTCTCCCCTAGAGCAGCTGTATGTAGCCTTTCATTTACGTGTTTGTTACGGCTTGTTAGGCGCTCCTGCTTTACACGGCTGTCAGAGTTCTGCCTTCTGGTGGAGCTGCTCGAACCAAAACAATCGCACGTGCCCCTTTAAAATTTTGCTGTTTGCTGTCCAATTGTGATTTAATCCTTCTGAATCATTTATGAGTTCTGGAGTCACTTTTAATTTCTGTCGGTCGGTGCTGTGAATCTTGGTCTTGTTTTGCAGCCAGCTCTGTGGTGAGTGCATTCTGTAGCTTTATGTATAATTGAAGGCAAGAGAACAAAGCTGGGCTTACAGAAATACGGAAGGGAAAAAAAAAACAAACGTTTACTGGAAAAGCAGCAGTTGTTTGGGCTGCAGTTTCAGTGAGCTGTTCCAGTGACAGAGCATATTAATGACAGTGGTAGGCAAGTGAGGTCACTGTGATGTCAGTGCTCTTGCTTGTAATCCTGCACATGCTTGCTAGTTTGGAGCAGTTCATGCTGAGCTCTGGGAGAGGAGCAGGAGAACTGTGCGTGCAGGGGCTGAGCATGGCTGTTACAGGAGATGAAACAGGTAAACGTTTTGTTAGTCTTGTACTGGGCATTGTGGCTGTTTAAGCAGTGCTTACTTTGCGTTTGTGACATTTTTCTTTTGAACTTGTTGCTGTAACTCTTTAATCTCTCACAACTGGCACAGATGGGTTCCGGCTCTGTCTGGGCAGCGTTGGGTCTCGGTCTAATTTTAACAGTTTCATTTTGGGGGAAGAAATTGGTGTGTGAGTTGTTGCACAGATTGATGCAGGTAATGAAGCCTTAATGTTTGATGGAGGATACTGTTGAAAAAAAAATCCAGCACTCTTTGAAATCCTTTAATACGGAGATAGTGGCTATGTTTGTCATTGTGTATTTTATTTTGTAGAACGGATGCTGCCTTTTTGCTTAGCAATAAACCCTGTAGATTCAGTAGCTAGAAGAGGCTCAAGCATAGCTGTAAGAGAAAGGTGTATGTTGTTACAGTGGTGTAAATATACCCTTATACTTTCCTTATAAAGGACAACTGTGAATGTAAGCAGATAGGAAAGCAGCAGTTTCAAGTATTGCAACGCCTGCGTGTTTTCTCCTCTGCTGTTGAAATGGTCTGTTCCTCCACTAATTGAGTTCAAAAGGCTGACGTCATTAGGCTTCCTGGAATCGTGTTGCAGTAGGGAACTGGAAAAGTTAAACTCCAAACAAGATACACATTGACGTCAGCCCCAAGTCATGCTGTGATTTAGTCAGTTCCTTTCTGCTTCGTCAATTGCCTCCGGCCGAGCTGTAACATTAACCAGTTTGCAGCCGATACCTACATGCTGCTCGGTGCTGGCGTCTATTTTTTTCATCAGCCTGAAGATATTTATCTTCTCTGAGTCCGTGTTTTGTGTTTTTATGCTCAGAGGAATAGTGATTCACGCCTTGCTTAGCTAGTTCAGTGGTGAATTTTAAAGCCCTCTGATAATTTAGTCCTATCATTATGACTCAGAGGAAGGGAGCATAGATACACTAATGCGCAGCATGTCTCATGTCTTTTTCTCCTGGGAAGCCACTGTAACTGGTGCAGGGATGCTCTCTAGTGTTCAGAAAGTTCTTTTCTCCTAGAGCTTGCTATTACAAAGTGTCGGATTTATTCTCTTTCTCTCTCTATATAACTTTTTTTTTAAGGCTTTTGTAATTTTTTTTTAACTTCTCAGAGCTTAATTTACAAAGGTAGCTGTGCTCTGTTTCTGTGTTTTCCTGCTAAGAACATTCTTTCTCTAAGTCTCAACTAAAAGCTGCAGTGTTCTGAAGACTCGCTTTTTCCCCTTGCAATTTTAAAGAAGAAAAAAATAAAAGGAAAGGACAATGTGGGTCGATATGCCAGGGGAAATGCACCAATTCCAGGTCGGTTAACATGCTCAGCCCTATATCTGGTGTGCAGCAGTGCCTTTAAAGCCCCATGCAGTTTCATTAGAAATGGACACTGATCTTACAGACATGTTGGCCTGGACCAAGGTGTGGGTTTTTGTCTCATATGCAGACATGGAAGGTACCCTTCTATGTAGTACGTCTATATAATAGACTTAAACAGTATGAATTTTTTAAGGGTATTTTGTCCTTCCTTTTTAAAGTCTGTTTTGTCTCTACTACAGTCTATTTGAAGTGAAACAGTATTTTATTGTAATGTTTAAAGCCATTACAAATAATTTTGCATAATTAGAAATAATCACTTCGCAATATATATAATTTACTTCCTTGTAAAACAAATGTTAGTGTGGTGGTCTGTAGCACCAAAATAATTATCTATCTGTTACCACACCTGTAGATTCATAAGCGAGGCAGTGGTTAGGCAGGGCTGGGCACTTTGGAAGCTGGTCAAACTACCGATGCACTGTTTTGGTGCTTACTGTGTGCTTGCTGATCACAGCTTAGATAGGGGCTTACTTCTCTGAGTGTGCGGTAGGTACTTTATGGCAGTCCTTAGAGCACCAACAGTAAGTGCTGTTGGCGAACATCCGAGAGGAGTTGAGGCACAGGCAGCAAAGCAGCTGGTGCTGCCAGGTGGAAGTGACCTGGGTTATCAGTCTTTCCCCGTGACCTGATCTACAAAATGCTTCACTTTGATTTTTAATGAGATCCTTTTCCTTTTGTGAAGAAAGGTAGAGAAAGGTAGTTCATTCAGTAGTGTTTATGAAATGCATGTAATGTGGAGAGCGAGCCTAGAGGGTCTCTAAAATTCCATTTTTGTTAATACCAAGCTGAAGTTATGTTTCCTTGACATAGCTGGGGCTGCTAGCAGATGGGGAGGACTCACAGCAAGGGTTAAGTCATTCAGTGATACATGAGAAGACCGAGGCTGCTGGGCCATGCTCCAAGGCTGTCCTCCACCGAGTTCTTTGCCTGCCCATTCCCAGCAGATCAGATCCCTGCTGCAGCTGAGCTGACAGCTCTGTGCCCCTGTGACCTGCTGGGCTGCAGTGGGGGGGGGGGGCAGAGGAAGGCTGCTGAAGCGGATGGGGGGTTGAGACGTGGCTGTGACTCAACACAGTGCATAAACTTTAAAAGATGAATAGTATATAGATATATACATTTTTAAGTTGAGGATTTGGATTTGGTTCATTTTTTTTTCTCCTGATGTTCAGTGATGTCTCTTTACTGCTCTACCTGCCAGCCTCCTCCAAACTGTTTTTGTCTGCTCGCAGCAGGGGGTTGGAGCTAATTGATCTTTAATGCTGCTTCCAACCAAGCCATTCTGTGGTTCTCTGATTTTATTTTTGTGATTTTTTTGCTGACCCTTTAGTACTGCTTTACGTCTGAAATGAGTATAGCAGCCCCTGGAATGCTGTTTTATATTTAATTGTTTTTATGACAGAAGTGGACGTTGTGCTGTTTGATGATGTGAATTACTTAATGGGCAAATACTTGCTTAAAATTTTAGGGGTATACATTTTTTGACTTATTTTTTTTTCTATGTCAGACAAGACAGGTACTTAGGATGCCTGTCTCATAGTGCTTGAAAACTGAAACACATAGTGCAGGAACAAAGTATTTTAGAAATATAGAAATGAGGTGCATATATCAGAAAGCTGCTGAATTGCAGATCAGATTTCAGATCTACATTTAGCATGGGAGAGCTCAAAATTGGCAGGCTCAGGGGGTGAACTTTTGCACTCTACTGCATGGCTACACCTCTTCCTGTGTAACAGCCACTCCTTTCTCTTGCCTGCTAGTGCCTCAGCATCCCGTTTGTGATCCTCCTGCTCAAGGAATGTGCTCCTGTTCACTGTGTGTATGTGTTCCTTTCCATTTTGTCAGCAGCAGCTCTCACCAGTTTTCCAACTGCTGCCAGATTGCTGGTAGGGCTGGGGCTGTCACAGAAGAGGAGAAAGCTGACTCCCATGTCAGCTGTTAGAGGACAGCCATAGCGCATCACCCTCGGTGGCTGTGCCAGGAGCACCATCTTTTTGTGGAACTGTACCAATAGGAAATTAGAGTGGATGCTCTGACAGCATTTCTCTAACACTTTTCCCTGTGTTGTTTGCAAGGAGCCATGTGGAAGCTTTCACAAGCTTCATTCTGGATGGCTGGTGGGACTACATGCTGGATCAGTCTAGGTGATTCATTTTAGAGTATAGAAATGAAAGCTAATAAGATAATGCACTAAGGCAAGTTGTGATATTACAGGCCTGTGAGAAACTTCGTGTGGTAGGAATCATGGGTAACTCATCAACAGAAATCTATCTAGTGTGACTTTCGCATGGTTCTTTTTTGCCATAAAGTTTTACATGTGATTCTTTAATACAGCTGCCACTGGAGACATGCCATCTTACCAGCTTCGGACTCCCACTACTAACTTACCTCAGGGAGTGGTAATGGCAGCCTCACCAGGGGCTCTGCATAGTCCTCAGCAGCTGGCAGAAGAGGCAACGCGCAAGAGAGAGCTGCGACTTATGAAAAACAGGTAAGATCACATCATTAAAAGCTGCTGTTGGGAAAGTAAAAACCCAAGCATAACAAAAACAAAACTAAATTGATAAACTTGCATTCTAATGAAGTTATTTTCTTAAAGTCATGAGCCCTGTCTGTGATGGACAAAGGGAAGGTGAGAAATTCTTTGTCAAGCATTTCATAGACTTATAGCAATGATGAATGTTGGCCTTGTCCCCGTGGATTTTTAGTCTTAAATTATATGGTATTTCAAAAATCAGTATTGGTGTTGTTCATTAGTGGTCATTTTTGTATTAATCCAGATGTTGTTGAAAGACATTTATTTCCCACTGACAATAAAATGACCAGTATGGGCATGCTTGTCTTAAAGCATCCCAGGAAAGAATTGGTAAGAACAATATCTGAGAATCTATAATGCTGTGAGGAAGGTTTATGCTAGAACTGAATGATAATTACAGAATTTTCTATATGCCTGCCTCAGATATGTTTCTATACAGTGCTCCTGTCTGTTAGAATATTATGTGGAGTGGCTGTATATGGTTTTAATTAGTTGGCATGAAATTAACTATATACTATAACTATCTGTCTTTATATACCTGCCTTTGTCTGCATATTCTTGTTATATTTAGGAGATTTTTTTTTTCCTTTTTTAAATGCACAGCCACTTCTGTCAATGGAAATGAGATTAATGCCTCAGGAAAAAGTAGTTTGCTATGCAGATCTCTAGTACATTGAATAGCCATTTGCCTTATGATTTAATTCATGGTATTGCTTTGCTCTCATGCCTGTTCTTACTTAAAATTGCTCACAGGGATTGCTGCATTGTTGTGCTCCCCCTTGTTTTCCACTCTTATGTTTTTAAAGCTAGTCTCTATTCTGTCTCTGAAAATAACTGTACTGCAAAGTTTTGTTCTCACAGTTTGAAAATTTGAGTAATTCCAAAACATTTGAGGAGTGGAATCTCATTGCATATAAAATTTCTTCTATAATTGAATGCTTTTTTGAGACATGCTTCTGAAAATGCTATCTAAAGTCTGTAGTCCTCATTCTGAGAATACTGTCTAAAGTCTTTGGTATAACAGAGTTCTGAGTGGAGCTATGGGAATGGCTGTGGGCTGCCATTTGCCTACAACAAAAAGTCACTGTTTTGTGTCCAGGTGGACAGTTCAAAATGCTGGCATACTGTAGCTATTTGGTCTTCTAGTGTAGATTGCTACATTATGGTCATAAACTACATCAAGTTTTAAATGTGGCATCTAGCTTTTCATCTGAAGGAAGTAGAGCTCAATTTGTGTTTTCTGAAAGTAAATTCTTTGAGTTTGAATGTAAGATTTTGAATGTGGAGGTTGTTGTCCTTGTAGATGCACAGAATGGAGTGTGACTGAAAAAGGAAGCTCTGCTTTCAGTCTTGTTACCTGCAATTCAGGTCAATATGTCATCGTTTACTGTACTTTCCACAGTTCTTCTGTGCATTAAGCCATCATTGTATTTGTTGGTGATGAATTTGTGTCTAGTTGTTTTCATTGTTTTCAATTGCATTTTAACCATGTTATTGCTTATGGCTGTTACATGCTGTTCTGTTTGTGCGATCCAACAGTTGGTGGTGGTGGTTGTTGTTATTGTGGAACCACAGGGATTGCAGGTAATTTCATTTATCCAGTCTTTGCCATACTGTGGCTGTTCCTGTAGTCATTTGCCTTGTATTGGTTCCAGGGAAGCTGCCAGAGAATGTCGCAGAAAGAAGAAAGAATATGTCAAATGTCTTGAAAATCGTGTGGCTGTGCTTGAAAACCAAAACAAGACTCTCATTGAGGAACTCAAGGCCCTCAAAGATCTTTATTGTCATAAAGCAGAATAACTGTCTTTCATTTGGACCTTGTTTATTATGAACTTTAATCAAGGCATGAGAGGAAGCAATTCTACAGATTGCCATATGAACTTGAGAAAGAGACACTTGAGGCCCTTGTGGAATCCCAGTTTTGCTTAATGTTTTCAGACATATTTGGGAGATGCTGCAAAATTTGGAATTCAGTTGTAGTCTCCCTACTCTGCTGAGCTTTCTAATAGCATGCAAATGGCTTTTTGTTTGCACTTTTTACTTCTGCTTTTTGCAGGGAAGCTGCTAAAGAATGTCGACGTCGGAAGAAAGAATACATAAAATGTCTGGAGAGTCGTGTTGCAGTGCTAGAAGTTCAGAACCAGAAACTTATAGAGGAGCTTGAAACCCTTAAAGACATTTGCTCTTCCAAAGCAGATTAGTAAAAATATTTATTATACTGTGAACTGACCTAAAATATGTCCGGTTGCTTTATAAGGCAATACATGGCCAACATGAATTATGGCTTTCTCTGTGTCATTTATATTATATTCCAACTTCTAACATTCCCAAAATGCTTTCCTGCTTTTTGTCAATTCATAGCTCTGCTTACAGATTTTCCACGTTCCACCTTTCCACCTCCCAAGGAGCCAAATGGTTTCACAAAAACAAAAGAAGTATCAAAGTGAAAAAAACCATGATTTCTAAGAGCTGTTTCTTTGCCATATATTTACATGCTACTTTTTACATGTACTGCTAGTGTTCTGCACATGCAAAATATTTTACAGCTGTTTCAAATGAATCGTAAATATAATGCATCCGGTAATACGAGAAAAATCAAATAACTCAAGGTATCTCAGGAAAGAGTTTATAAAAGAATGTTATGATTACATGTATGTATTAGCATACTGGTCTACAAATGATTTTATGACATATTTTTATATTAGTTGCTTTGTGGAAAGAAAAAGTATTGTATTGCTATCACTGAGTGCCATGGCTAAAGATAGTTTTTAATAGAATGATGTTGTTTAACCTGTGTAGTGTCTGATTTCCTTTAAACATCTGGTTATTGGCGATGCTTTTAAACCTGTGAGAGTTTGGAGGGGGAAGAAGAGAACAGAAACTCCCTGACATGATGCTGAGTATATTGCAGGTATCTGAAAATGTCTGTTACGTGGCTGCTGCTCACTTATATTTCCTGTAGTCTGTGAAACATTTGGTTTATTAGAAGTCTATGTATAAAAATTCAACTTTGCATCCTGAATAATTGAGAGATTCTGGAGGGTTGTAGGCAGTTACCTGTACTGAAGGCTGATGGCGTAGTTCTTTTTACACTTTCTGCAGCGTACCAAAGGGGAGTAAAGGTCACCTAAGGAAGGAAGCTTTCCAATGAAGGGTAGCTGTCTACTGATTCATGGGGTTCCAGAATAACCTGTAGGTGAGAGCTGAAGTTTTTGTTTTTTTGTTTTTGTTTTTTTGTTTTTTTTTTAATAAAATTATGCTTAAGCCAGATTACAGTTTTGGTAAATGCGGTGATGCAGCTGTTCATTTTGTCAATTGCTTCTGAGTTTTTGTTTATTTCAGAAATAATCTAATGCTTGTTAGCCTGTACAGTCTTTGAGCAGAGTATTTGGGAGCTTTGCTGGAACTAGGAGCACCATTGCCAGTGCTCGGATCCTGCTTAAATGGGGATATGCATACGTTGAAGCAGGGGGAAGGAATTCTGCCATTACTAAACTCACTATGATTTCTTCACTTAATTGAAACTGACTTTACATTTAACCCAGTTCTTCCTTATACTGCTTGGGGTGTGTGGAGGGGCACATATTCTTTTAATTTAAATCTTCTTTTCTGGCACTTTCCCAAATTACTCGAAATAAACAGGATAACTTTCTCAAAACCTTTGGAAAATGCCATTGGGTACTTCAGTGAGACTATCTGTAAGAAGAGGTCGTGTCTCTCTTTTCTTGCGGCTGCAGCAGCTGATTAAGGAAGGAAGCAGACTGGCTTTTGGACCCATGGGGCTCTGCTTCAGGTCTGTAACCAAAATGAAGTAAAATGTGAAATATCTTCTTCACTGTGATAACTCATCCTAAGGACTAAAGTCAGTGGAAGTGTCAATGTGTCTGTTGAAGATGGAGGATAGGATGAGTACGGGCTGTTACAGGTCTATTTTGTGGCCTCTGGCCTCAACAGAAGTGTCCAATGAATTGTTTGTGGCTCTGTCACTGGAATGTGTTTTCTATTACAGGTAGGCATTGTTCCCACCTCTCTCAAGGAACTTGGAAACTAACTGGAAGAAAACTTGGGCATCTACTTCGTATCCATGTGGTCTACAGTAATTTTTTTTGCTAATGCTTTTAAAACAATTAATATGTGTTTTTTATTTAAGTTCTTCAGGGGAGCTGAGGAGAAGGCTCTGTCAGTAACTGAACTGAACTGAAGTGTTCTCGGTGTGAGTTAGGTCATTCTGGAAACTCCATTTCATTTATTTATCTCTACCAGGAAAAAGTATCCTGTTTCGGAAAAGTCCTCTGCACAAAACCTGGCTCTTTTAGACTACAGCTAGGAAAAAAATACTTGACATGTTATTCCGTCATTTGAAGTAATTTGGCCTGATAAATCATTGGTGTTGATAGAATTACCAAAACACTTCTGTATTTCAGTCTGAGAATGCATGAGTTTATTGGCGGGTAAGAATATTTATGTTTGGTAAATTAGAACCAAGGTGCAACTTGTGGCAAAGGAAATAGACTTGCAAATGAGCAAAGGAAAGCCTGCAGAAATGCCAGGGAAACAGGGATCTGTTGTCAAACTGACACTGGAAAAGTAGAGTACTTAGCAGTACATCCAGTTTTGTGTTAAGAAATGTGCAGTGAAAACTTTGAGAGTTCCCTAAGGGGAGATTTGAAGGAGAGCTCAAAGTGCCCCTGGTGTTTGTCAGAGAAACAATACCAAAGTACATATGTGAGAAGGGACTGCTGGAACCCGGGTCTCTGTCCGAGCAATTGCAGTAGTAGGGTTTATGAATGAGTTCAGATTGTAAGGAAACAAAATATCCATGACTGCTGTGGTGCACACCCAGGACTTGCCTTCTATACTCATTTTAATTCTTCAGTTCTCTGTTGAACCAGGTTGAGAGGAAGAAAGAAAATGGAAGGAAGATTAGATCTCATCAGTACTTTGTTGTTGCACAGCAGTGTAGGAAAGCATGTGTGAGCCCAGTGGGTTTGAACACTTGAAGCACATCAGTAATGTTCGTCTGGATTCACATAGACTTGTTTCCTAAAACAACTGTTTGTCCAGAAAAAAAAGACTGTGTTCTTTTGCCCTTTTCTTAGTGGGCTGAACTTAGAGCAGTTTTAGGCTTTCATTTTCCGTTTCTTATTCATAACCTTACAGTCTGTCCAGCAGTTGCCAGGTAAGTTACATTTAGAGAAGTCTAGAAAATATGAAGTAAAAAAAATTGTGTTTTAGATTTGTCTTCCCCTGAACTGTAACTTTGCATTCTGAATTAGTATACCTGAAACTCAAGCCATCCCTTTACGTACAATGGCTGTTGGTGATTGCTGAATTATACACAGTTTTGAATTTTTCAATTATTCCAGATTTAATTGTTTAAAGCAAAGTGTTGTGTACAGCACGGAGTGTAACAAAGACAGTGGGGTGCTTAGTTTCATTCAAAGACTTTGCTCTAACACTGCCAAGTTAGTCCTCCTTGGTAGCAGAGGGAAACAGCAACAATGGATTTCAATTTGATTCAGCTGCTTTCTTGTCTCTTTGTACTTCTCAGAGAAGGCATACAGGGCCCCTCATGCCTACTTTGGCTCCTTCAGCAGCGCGAATGCCCAACTGTTTAATTATGACACTCTTTAATGAGGACTCTCATAACAGTTTACCCCAGTGCAGTTCTTGAAGCAGGGAGCTGTTTGTATGCTGAGCTGCCAGAATTAATATTTCAGATTTCCCATGCCTCGGATCTTAGTTGGATTGTTATTGTTCTCACAACAACCAGATAGCGTGCAACGAGTGGCAATCCTCACCAAATTTATGGTATTCATTCAGAATTATTTTTGTTTCATAAGCCATTCTGATACAATAAAAAGCAAGCTAACAGTCTGACTTACTGCTCAACTAAATTAGAAGTGTTTACTGTCCTGGAGATGTGTTCACTCTTCATCTTATTTGATGGCCTTGTCATGTGGTTGGACAAGCAGGGGAAGAACCTACTTCCCTGATGAAAACATGGCTCTGAGCCCTGGATGCTGCTGTAATTTCTGTTGGAATCTGATTCTAATTAAGATTTGTGAACTCAAAGGCTTGGTGGGTACAGGAGAGAAGCCCTTTGGGCACAATATTATTCTCATTACAGAATGGTAGGGGTTGGGAGGGACCTCTGGAGGTCATTGAATCCAGCTCTTTGCTAAGCAGGTTCCCTGCAGTAGCTGATGTAGAAAAGCACCCAAGTGGGTTTTGAGTATTTCTAGAGAAGGAGACACCAGAAGCAATCAGGGCAGCCAGTTTGTGCTCACTGGCCCTTGTTCTGAGACATGAGCCTGACTTGATTACAAGAGATTTTGAGCACTGTCTGAGCTGTAAATTCTCAGTCAGATTTTGTTTATTTTTCCTCCTGTAACAATTAGAAAGGCTCAAATAGTTGATTTATTTTTCTGTAAGGAAGTCATATCTCTGTAGTACAAAACTATTTTCCCTTTGTGAGCCCATGCAACTGTTCGCAAATTTATTCGAGACAGCTGGAGAATCTGCTTTTACTTTATAGGAAGGTACACACAAAAAAGTGTGGATATTGTTTTCATATATAACTTCATGTTGCTCAGGGGAAATGGTCTGTTCAGGAATGTCTTCAACCTCCTGGACAGGTAGGTGATGAGGAGTGCCGTGTTCCTCTTCCTCTTACACTACAGTTTTGAGTGCCAGCTGTGTTCTTCTGCATCTGAACAGGGAGGTGAGGGGAACAGAGTTAGAAATCTCTAGGCTTCAGGGCAGAGCTCTCTTGACTTGCCTGAGCTGTTGTAAGCTGGGAAAATTGGAATTAAAATCAGCGTATCGTGTTGAGTAGGTGTGAGCATGTGGCTTTTATTTCTTTGAATTGTTCGTTCCCATGGATTTTGCAGGATCTGTTTGTGGTTTTTCTCCTCGCACTGATTTAGGCCTAAAGTCTGCATTCTTTGTCATCCATCCCTTAGTTCTCTGTGGATTTCCCTCTGTTTTCAAACCATAATGCCAATCTGTACTGTTACCCTACAGACATTGGTGTAACAGCCAGATCCACTGTGATCTTCTGTTCTGAATGGAGTATTGCTTCAAAGGACGCAGCAGCTATTTTGGGTTGCCTCATGTTGCAACTGTTCTTTTCCATCTCACTTCAGGTTTTGTGTTTGGTTGTGTACGTGAGAAGAATGTGTTGAATGCTGATGTTGGTAGAAATAGCTGCATTTTAGTTGACAACATTCCCATATGAAATGTGTTCGTTTGGGGCAACAGACTTTATTTAATTGAAGATTTTTAAGGCGCCATGAGGCTCTTCTAGATGAGTAATAATGATTTATTCCTGTGAAAGTTATACTAGGTTGAGTTTGTGCTTAATTTAAAAGCTGAAGAAAATGAGTTAATTAATTTCAGGGCAATATGACGGTATCGCATGCAGGCTGGCAATGCCAGGTAGCAAAAATCACTTTATTCTTCTATATGCGATGAATCTCTTCTAATCCATTTGCTTAAGTTTCTGGGTTTTTGTTTTTCTTAATCATTTCTGAGGTTGAACTTCCTTACTGCACCTTGTTTGTTAAATCTATTACAAAGCAGGTGTCTACATACACAAAGTTGTGGAGAGACAGAATAATGTGAGAGCTGAATTCTAGACTAAGGGAAAAAATAACTTCATTGTATTATGTATGACTTGAATGGAAAAACCAGAAGAGGAAGCGTCCTTGTTACGATAACTGCTGAGGTTTTTCCTCTCCTTTAATAGCCCTATCAGTGGAGTCAGCAGTGATTAATATGTCTTGTGAATGGAATAACAACTATAAAAATGTCCCAGTTCAGAAGTCTTGTTAACAAGCCAGGCTATTGTTTTTATTTTGTAGTTTCAAATGTACAATTTCCAAATGGTCTCGAATGAGGCTTTTAGAGGACTTGCTTCTTATCATTTTATTTACTTTTTTTGTTTTGAAACATGGCTGAATCATACCAGGTAAAAGCTGCACCAGAGCTGTTTAACAAGACCAGTCTGTAGGGAAAGACATGAGGTAGGAAGAAATCTCTGCCTGATATGAATGTGTAATAATGTAATTCCCATCTGGACAAAGGCAGTTCCTAATAAGGATCATAGAAAATGTCTGCTATTCTATCCAGGGGCTACTTCTACTGAAGTAATTACTGTAAAGCTTATTTATTTCAGCCTGGTCTTTATCAAGTTTCTGGCTTTCTTTAAGTCTTGCAGTAGTGAGATGTGTGGATGCTTTTGAATTGAGTGCACGCTGGTATGTTTGGGTTTATGTTTGTTTGAGTTTTGAAGAATCAAATTCTCAAAGCTGTATATAAAAAGCTTTCAGAATTTTGTCAGCTGCTGTACAAAGAAGAAAATACCTGAATTCTTACATACCTGCCTCTTCACTTGTGAGGCTGTCAGTTACTTCAAAGATCCGGACCTGGGCTTGGAACTGCAGCCTTCTTGACACAAGCTAAAATCTTTGAGAACTTCAAAGTAGACTTTCTCCTGCTTCTCTCATTTGCAGCATGAGTTATTTAGCTTTTCTTTTCTGAGGCTTGTCAGATCTGTTTCTAGCAGACATAAAATACGAACAGAGAGATGGGGGAATAACAGGAGAGTGAATGAAGTGTTGGAAAGCTGCAGTATTACAGAGTATGACAAACAGACCGGTGTTACCAATTTGCACATTCGATCTTATTTTGCTTAGCTCTGTTTTCTTCAGTCTAAGAATACAGGTGATGTGGGCAGGGATCAGAGTTCTGCTGCATGGAGCATGGGATGAGAATCATTAACAGGTCAAATTGTTTCCCGTTTGTATTCTAGAATCAATTATGAGCCCTAACTCATCTCCCTCATGTGAACAGATCTGTTTCGTGTGTTCTTTGTCCTTTCTCCCCTAAATGTCTTTCATTTCTTTGAGATATTCATCTGCTGCACTCATGTTTGTGTCTGATTTCTTCCAGTGTGTTTTGAACATGATGGTCAATTTCAATTTAATAGATACCTCAAGGATATCTCAGAAGTTCCCTCTAAAAAAGTAGCTGCCAAAGAAGGCAGATGCTGTTCATGGACTTAATGATAGAAAAGCTACAATGTAAGCTGTGCTGGATATAAGAAAATCTAACTGGAATTTTCCCTCTTCTTAGATTCCAGAGGACAAATCCACTGATTGTAGGTGAACTGTAGAAAATTTAATGCTATTAGGCTTATTGCTGACAATCATTTCTGTCTGGGGAGAGACTCAGATTCTGTTGAATACCTCATATGTGTTTAAAAGGAAAATGTGTTTGTAGATAAAGTGTTTATTATTATTATTATTTATAATAAAAATGTTAACGATTTAGGTCTGCAAAGCATTTGTGTGTAAAGCTCTTCTTCAGCCAGCTGCAGTTGGCTTAGTAAAGAAGCAAGGAATTTACTCTGATTAAATACTTGCTGGTTGATCTCCTGCATTTAAACAGATTATGACAATTGTGTAGACTTCAGCTGGGCAAGTAAGTAGAATAGACTGGCTTTGAAATCATAGAGCCATTAAGATTGGAAAAGATCTCTCAGATCATCTAGTCCAAATATACTGTTTACAAGAAAAAGTGCCCATTGTCTTTATAGTGTTGCACTGAAATTGCTCTGAATAAAGTCTGGTAGGGTGCCCTATTAGATGCCCAGCACAGTTTTATCTGATCTTTTGGGTCGGAGCTGGAAACAGAAGATGTTGGGTTTTTCCAGCTGTTTTAGGGTGACACCTGGTGGAGTATTTCTGTCTGTACTTCATTTCCGAAGAGTAAAGTGGTCAAAAAGTATCAGAGAAGTAGGAAGTTTCCTTGTATCCAGGGGCGTGTGGGGGTGAGAGAAAGGTTTACTAAGTAAAAGGTGACCTGCGGTTGAGAACAGGAACTCTAGAGAATAACCAGATAGTCTTTTAGTGTGTAAAAATACTGTATTGACAAATTCTCAATTTCTAGAGTCTTCCTGACTGATCGTCTCTTTTAGTGGAAGCTCAAATGAGAATGATTTATTCTTGGTTACGTTCGGTCTAATACTCATGGAATGTTATCTAAATGTGTAACAATCAGTGTTGCAAGCACTGCCATTGAAGCGCAGCAGCTCCTATTTCTGGGTTGGGAAAGGGAAATATAATAAAAAATAAGCATGTTTTGAAAGGCAGTAGTGTGAGGGTTAAAGAAAGTTACTTTATTGTGTTCTAGTGCAGTGCAATCCGGGTGAATGGAAAGATCATTCTGGAGACAGGAAAATAGGAGAGATTAAAAGAAGGAATACAGAAAATGGGAGAAGATAAAGGCAGTGATAGAGAAAGGCCAAAGAGATTGCTCTTTTCTAATTCTAGTTGCTCATTTCTACATTACAGCCATGAGTACAGACAGCTCCTATGGTCACATTGTCCCATCTCCAAGAGGCTCTCTGTATACACAGGTTACACAGAACTGTGTGGTGAAGTTTTTCCCATCACTCAGATGAGGCCTAAACTGAGATTCTAAATTACTTTTTTACTTTTTATTTTCTTTAACGTTACTGAACGGAATTAGCCCTGTACGTGAGTTTTGATCTGAAGCTCTGGAACAGCAAGTGCATTTCTGTGTGGTATGGTAAGTTAATGGGCGTGAAACAAAAAGATGACACGGTTCCTGAATGGTTGTTATTAAGAGATTCATTCAAACAACCTAATTGACAAATTAAAGCAGCAGTGAATACCATGTAATTTCCAGGCATAAATGTAACGTTAACTCACAGAAAAGTCTCCTTAAAGTTTGCTGTAGTTGAGACAGCCTGAAGAAGGTTGATACCCACTGCCACTGTACTATGTGACTGCAAAGCCCATGAAGATGAGTTGCTGTCCCAGCTGTTTTCAGCACAGCTAGTTTAGCCAGCATTAGATCTGGATGTTTGTCTGCTCCCTGGATTAAAGCATTTTTGAGGTTAGGAACACTGCTCTCAAACAATGCTTAGCATCAGCTTTGGCTGTTGAAGTAGAGCAGGCAGTTTCAGAGACAAAGCCGTTCTGTACCCACACCCTCCCTTTCCTGAAAGAAAGAAACCATCGTTCCATTTCTTTAGCCAACATTTTAGCTCTAGAAATGTGTACAGCTTCTCCTTGGTCTCCTACATCTTCTACCGTTCGTGCCCTAAGAATTGGAAATGGTTTTTCACCTGGAATGCAGCTATGCTCTTCACTCCTACTAACAGCAGAGGTCTCACTGTCCTACTCCAAAACAGCAGAGGGAAGAGGAGAAAGGACTATTGCAGCTACAGCAGTGACTGCAGGTATCAGGTCAGAGCTGTTTTACGGCGCTACACTCCTACCACTTCTTAATCAGTCATTGACTATAGAACCTCTGCTTTCTACTGGACATTTACCAAAAACCAATTACAAGGTAACTTGTACAAATTATTCTCATTCCTGGGGGCATCGCTTCCTATCAGTTTCCTTTAGATTTCTTTTTTAAAGGCTTCTATTGGAGTGACGGCTGTTGTAGTAGAATTTAATGACCCAGATGGCTCTAGATGCTAATGTGTAAGTTTGAATTTCCTGAGTAAGGTTGTCTGCTTCTGCCTTTGGCTGTGAAGTTTGTTGTGCTTCATCTTATGCACTTCTCTGCTGAGGGAACAGTCACAGGGAGCTTTTCCAAGTGTCCAGGTGTAAAATAAAGGCAAAAGCCCAAATTTGAAGCTATAGGAAAAGCTTCTCTCAGCATGAGGGGTTTCCTCATAATGAAAACACCACGGCTGTGCTCTAAAGTTTCACAGAAGACTTCTATTTATGCCAGAGCATTTCCTTACCCACCCCTTTAGCCCCTGCAAAGGTTTTCTAAGTAGTAAGTTCCAGCCATGTAGGCTAAAGAGTCTGAAAGAATCAATTTGCAGCAGACAGTGTAAAAATTCTCATTCAAATGCTTGTCTGCACTGAAATGTTAAGAAACTAAAACTAGGGCTCATGTGCATGTATTATGCACTGCGTGTAGGCTTGGAATATTTAGGACAGAGGAAGAAATCATTGCAAGTGGCAACATAAACTGAAGTTTTGGTTAGGATATTGGTTTAATTTTACCTGTCTGAATTACCCTAAGAACAAGTCTTAATACACAAAATAATGTTAGACTGCTTTGTAATGATTTATGTAATCGAATGAGAGAAATTGCGTATACATGAAATAAAATATGAGTCAGTTGGTGACCTTGTGAACCAGCACAATGGTTGAGTATACAGGCCACTTTTACAGTGTTTCTTGTGTAGGATCTTGGACAGATGCCCAGTAAAGTCAAACACTTAGTGGAATTTTGGATATCGAAGTAACTTATTAAACTATAGAGAAATGTAAGAACAGCAGCGTGCTTGTCAGATACATCCTTGCTCAGGAAACAAAGCTATCAAATGAACAGAATCTCTTTATAAGCACAGTGGCTCTGAATCTTCACCAGTATAATGCAAAATAAAATGTATCCTGAAATACAGGTAATGTAGCTAACAGATGATGGGGTGATACTTGCTATTATCAAAACATAGTCATCCAAAATCGAGGTAGTGCAATTATTAAGCTGTTTCAGTGAAATAACAGGGAGTTTCTGCAGTGCAGTCTGTGACTTTCAGAGCCTGGAATTCCTGTGTGAAGGCCAGTTCCTCGCACTGAATGTACAAGCAGCTGACAGGAGAGGAGAGGAATGTTTTCCCAATAGCTGAAGTTAGTGGGGATGCATCCCACACCAAAGTTTGGTATGTAACAGAATTTACTGTTACCTGTGGAAAGGTTTCACTGTAAAAAAAAACAAAACACCAAAACAACTCAGATTTTTTTATTTTTTTTTTGTTAGGGAGGTTTAAAAGTGAACATTGAGCAACGTACAAATTGTGCATTGCAATAAAGTTCCCCAGTTCTCTCTTTTAACCCAAATAGTTCTATAGTTTATTTGGGTTCCAGATGACAGCGTCAGAAGTTGTGTTATTCACATGAATAACATGAATTAATAATCAGTACAGATCTAAAAGCATTTGAAGTTATTTTTGTCCCTGTTTGCAGTACCACTTGCCACTGCTGCTGGCAGCCTGAGGACGTGTGATTAATTCTCTCTGCAGACAGAATCCTCTTTATTATCCTTTAAATGTATGTGTTCTGGTTTTCCGGTAACACTCACAAAATCCTTTGCTTACTGTTAACTTATGGATGCTGCTTCTGCAATTCTCTATGACCTGTCTTTTAAGTGGTGATGGCCAGTACGTATGGATGCAGAAATACAAATTAGCTTGTTCAAATAGACTGGTATGAAAGTTACCAATGAAAATGAGTTATACATTGGTAAAATAAATGAAATACATAATAAATAGGGTTCCAAAATATATGCATTAAATGTAGGACTCCGGGGTACTCACTGAGATTGCATGGAGGTGATGATGATGTTAAGGTTTAAGAAACTGAACTCCTTCATTGCCCAAGAGAGGTACAGAGGCACATACAGTCCTCCCAGAAAATCCCACTGACAAAATTAATCTGTACATGAAACCCATCAGCTACTCAAAACTTTCTTTGGCAAACCGTTGTCTGTTTTGTAAAAGAAATTGGTTAGTGACAGGCAGCTGCCTCCTGCTGCGTCTGGCTTAAAATTGCATTTGGTTTGTAATGGACTAAGGCTTTATCTCTTCTATAAAGAAAAAAAATAGCCCCAAAGCATGCATACATACAGTGCCAGTGAAAGCTTTTCACTTATAGCCTGGGAGGATGAAACCCCAGAATGGATGTAACAACACTAAACTTCCCACTGATACCTTCTGTTGGTCTCTTTTGACCTGAAGACACCAGTAGGTGAGATGAAGATACTCTTCTTCCTGTATCCAACCAAATCCACCAAGTTGGCTCACCTCTAAGTGGTACCTCAGTGCTGAATTCCTGATACCTTTCTTTTGCCTGAGTTTCCTGTGCAACGTTTGGGGATGATTACCTAAGAAAGCAAATTCCATAAACCACACTGGAGTTCTGCTGAGCTCAATGGTTAGTGAAGAATGCACATCTCTATGTGCTTCAGCTGAGAGCAGTGCTCTACTGTTGGCTGTTCTTGCATCTTTTATAGGGGTATCCTGGGAAAAACAGGAATCCAAGCTGTGCAGTACTTCTCTGTTTCAGGCCTCACTGAGGTTGAGAGATGAGCTCTGTGTTTGTTCAGACCAAGCATTTGCTCTGCAGTCAGATCAGGTTTTGTGCCACCAAAATCTGATCACATTGTTCTTAGGTTATCCTTGGGAAAAAAAAGGAAAAAATAAAGCAAAAAAGTAGGAATGTTCCTAAAGAAATAGGGACATGTTAAAACTGAGCAGTAATTGATAAAAAACAAGGAGTGGATATCCCAGCTTAATTCTGCTCAGGTTAGGTTTGGCCAAAGCCTGTAGAGCTGTTGCGATTCTCCTTACTGACTGACTTTGTCATTCAGTTTTTGGTCATGTGGTATTTCATAGGGCCCCTGCTACCTTTACTGCTTAAGCCTGTATTAAAGTAGGAGGCTTGCAGTGTGGCAATTGGTGTCTATGGGTGCTGCCATCTGTGAACATACAAACTGCCAAATCCTTCCAAAGAGTTTTGCTTTGTAATCTTGTACCAAATTCTGCAAGCTGTGTAATTCTCTCATTGCAGAAACAGCAGAAGCCTTTTTAATTGTGCCTTTTTAATTTAGTGAATAGATTTTGCTATTTGAGAAGTTCTGTAATAAAACGTGTGTGTGTTTGTATACAGATATTCTGTCCTGTCTTATACCAGACGCTTTTCTTTTGTAGGAATAGTTTTGAGGAGGTCTGTCTTCCACGTTTCAAGCCAAGCCATGCTGTAAGAGTTTAATTTGTAGTTATATTTTGTAATACGCTCTCATGTACTTCTACATCCCTTCCAGTTTAGTGGCTTTACAGCAAAGGGACAAACTCATCACCAAATCAACAGAACAGTGACACATCCATACGGGCAACAAAATTACACTGCAGTGAACTGGGACAGAGAAAATACCCATTCTAATGCATTTGGTGTCCTGTGGCACAGCTTTGGTGATATTTGATGAAGGAGAGAGCTCTGCTACGAGAGGACATTTGGGAAGATATTAGCCAAAAAGGGTAGCGTTAACTTGCAAGGAAAGGCAGAAAGGTAGAATTTGATTTGAAATAAAACTGTCTTCATTTATTACACTCTCATAAATGTGAAGTATAATTCAAACCGACCAGATTCTTGCCAATATTAGTCAGCAATTTTCTGTAGGTATCACTGCACTGAGTTTTCTGTTTAACCATAGCTTTCTAAATGATAAACCCTTCTGGCTTGTGAGCTGCTACAAGGACTGCAGGGTGGTGAAAATACGTAATCATTTCTTCTAAAGAGTTTGAGAAGTGTTACGGATTGTTATTTAAAATTAACCGTAAACGAGTCACTCCAACCTTTCACTATTCAGAACAGTTGAACAATAGCATTGCTGTGGTTTTGTTACTTCTTGGTTCCATTTCACTTTTCTAGGATAGTCTACTCTTCATTTTACCATCCAGTCCTGTTCTTTCTCCGCTTGAGCTTTTGTCACTTTTCGCTCTGTGGAATGGATTCACAGACATCCAGTGGGAAGTGTTTGTAGGTCAGTGACTAATTTTCCCACGCCTGTATTGCAGGCTCTGGTGATTTATACTGACTCTAGAAATAGAGAAAATATGTTTTTTTGGTTTGTTTTTTTTTTTTTGTTTTTTGTTTTTTGTTTTTTTAAACCTATGAACTTACATTCTCACACTGGCACTTCTGCAATCAATTGATGTACCTTCTCGTTGAGCGATGATGACAGCGGAGTTAATACGCTACACAAGGCAGAATGTGCTGCAACATACAGGGGTCTGTTTCATGATTAACATTGGATCCAGGCACTGTCTGCATCAAGAAATATTAGTGTGCACATCAGGAATAACACAGTAGGCTATAGGATTTACAAGGACAGTAATCTAATTGTTTTATTTATTCGGTCCCCTTTTCTGTAATACATGAACAACTTGCTATTTCCAAGATTTTAGACTCGAAATACCCTTTGAAACATTGAGACGTTATTGCTGTTTTACTGAAAGAGATCTACGAAATGGAGATGGAGGGGCTTTTGAAAGTCTTGCATACGGTCTACAGTGGAGCAGAAAAGGGAATCTGGGTTCCCTGAATGTGCGCAGATGAGAAATGAGAAAGCAGAGATTTGTGGCAAAATACTCTGAAAAAATATCTCTGAAACCTTTTAACTTCTCATTAAATTTCTTCAAATACAGCTCCCCATTCCTTTGGTTAAAAAGGTTGATCTTATAGAGAGCTGTAGGCTAAACCTTCCCTGATATTTTCCTTCATACAAAAGGGCTCAGCCTGAGCATGTTTGTGCTGACACATGCTTTTCCAGTGAGCAATACTTCTGAATACTTAAATCCCTTGCACATTGACATGTAATAGCTCATTATTACACAGATGTTTTTAAGTGTAAACTGCCAAGACTGAAATCCAACATTGCTTGTATTGAGAGCCAGATGAAAGTTTGTGGGTTTTTTTTTTCTTCATTTGTTTGTTTTGCTTTTTAATATTTAATATCAACTTGAGAGAAAACAGTTCTGCCTGCTCACCCAAATTTCTGGTCCAGGTTCAGATTTTACTCTTTGCCTAAATGAGGAGCAACTGCACTGAAATGAAAGGAGTTACACTTGTGTAGACCTGTATGAAATCAGAACGTATTAACAGATACCTCTTTATAGAATAGAATGGGATCTTTCACAAGCAGGACAGAATGGAACACAGTAGCCTCTTCTTCATACTTCATATAGACTCTCCAGCTGGCAAAGTGCTTTGTGGCAGCACTGCCCGTTTTTACACATTATTTTGTTTTGTTTAGTTAGGCTTTTCCATACAAGGGGTTTTATTGTTCAAGAGGGGGCATTGCCACCCTTTCTAGCAGTCATCAAGCCATACTATTGGGTAATTATAGCTCTGTACATGCCAAGATCTCAGACCGAGGGATGGCAGCCAATCCTGATATGGGAAGACACACTGGCACAAAAAAACTAGCCACGGAGACAATGAAGAGAGACAAACAGAGAGAGACTGTATGGGATTGTGCTCTGTCTGCTGTGACAGTAGTATCAGAGGCAATGTTGTTTTTCCCCAGTAGTTTTCCAATATAGTTACTCCATTCACTAATGAATTAAGAGTATGTGAAAGTGTGCCAAAGTTAATCCAGTCAAATTCCACGCAGATGGTTAAATCCAATTGCCTTTGCCTTCCCCCACCGTGCAAAAGCTTCCCTGGTACAGTTTGCTTGCTTACTGCTTCGTCGCCTGCTAAACAGCAGCTCTGTGCTGTATGGGAGATCTTCCTTCACGCGGCTGCCTCCACGTTCAGATCTTATTCCATCCCTGAAGAAATAACAATAATTACTAATGGGTAGGTATGTATAAATATTTCAGTATCGCTGCCTTTGAAATGCTTCATCCAAAACAATGCTCAGCCTTTCCCTAACTGGGGGAAACCGGCAATAACACACACTTATCAGGGCTATGTATGTTTAGGGAAGTATTCTGACACCTGCTCTTGGGTGTATCACCTTTGTTCCTGAATAACCTACTTCCTTCTGTGGAGTAAATGAAAACAGATGGAATCCTCTATTGTTCACGTACTTCAGGGCAGGATGCTGACTTTGTACTCTGAATTCCCACTTAGAGTAGTATCTTTTCAGTGGCTGGGAGGAGATTAATATCCTAATTTATTCACTGAAGTTAAATGCACGAGGCAGGTAGCCTGAAGTCTTTCATTTGTATTCAAAAGAAATAATGATTTATTCTTTCCATATTCCTCTCTGATTCAAAAATGCTGCTTACTTTCTAAAAAACAAGGGCGCTGTTCACCAAAGAGCAATCTGAATATTTTAAGTTGGGTCACACTAAGCAGTAGCTCCATATATTGCATCAATCTCGCTATGTCTTGACGTCTTTACTGTGAACAGTCACTGCAGGATCGTTTTGCCAAGTACCACTGAAACCTCCAGCTGTCTGTGTTGACAGCATAATGGTTGGAGTTGGTGTTGGAAGGGCTTCAGATTGCTTGTGACACCGCTGAAAGGATGTTTTTTGGCAAGCACTGGGTTACTCCCTCCAAGAAAGAGAAGACTGCCTTATTCCTCGAAGAATCAACAGCTAAGCAAAGGGGAAACGTACCACTGGATCAGCCCCTGCAGTCCATAGGGGTGAACATCTGAGTGAAGAATGAGACATGATATGGCAATGTATTCTCTTGAGGAACACAGCAAAAGATTTTGCTGTCTTGGTTGGGTCAGAATCAAGATAGTTTTGCTGCCACGGGCTTTGGAATTGCAATAATGAACATAAGTAATAATAAATAATGTTATCAGAGAGTTGATCATTAGTATCCCTTGGCTGTTCATCACTGCCATTCCAGTTGATTTGGATGTTAGTATTATGGGCAAAATAAATGTAGGAATTACAATTAACAGAGTTGATGTCATGATTCAGCTGAGCAGCCAGGTCACTTTTCATGTTTGAACACAGGCACATTCATTTGAAGTTTTTGCTTAAAATCCTGCCCAACAGATAACTCTGATGAAATTGGCAAAATGGCATTTTAGCCTTAATGCCTAAAGTAGTAGTAGTAGGACGCCTATTAAACATTAGGTGGCAGTGTGTGTGTGTGTGTGTGTGTGACAGATAACTACAGTCAATGCTCCAATTATCACCAATTGTTTATTTTTAATGGATTCTTTTACACCTGTGCTTCCTGTATCATTAGGTTTGCAAGCAGGAAGTAGTTTGGTGCTAAATAACATTTATCGTTTCTTTTTATCCCAAATGGATAGAAACTCCATCTAAGCAAAACAGTAATCTGTGTCTGCTGGTTTGAACCATGCACAGCTTTTGATGATGTACCAAGAAGATTTCAAGAACCAAATTTAATGGGTCACGTCATTAACATTTAACCTATACAAGTACATTGTCTTCTGTGTAGTGAAGATGCTACAGACTTACAAATACCTTAATGCAGGAGCTAGCCCTTTGTAAACACAGTTACCACAGTAACTCAGTCTTGGCCTGAGTTTTAGATGCTTTATAGTGTTCCTCAGCTGCTACATAAAGCTCCTCAGGAGGAGAAATTCAGGCAGATGCATAAACTTAAACTTCGGAATGGTCTCTAGGCAAATAAAGACAAGATAATACTTAGAAGCAAATTACATCTAAGCAAGTCAGTAACGTACAGCAAACTGTTCTTGCTTTACTGTACCAACACTTATCAAATAATAATTCACATCATACACTGGATACAGCTCCAAGAAAGAAGCCAAAAACCAAACACAATAACACAACCAAGATGATGTATTTCATCTATCTACTTCATCTATCTATTTCCTGGTTGTTGCTGATGCCTACCAGAGATTTATTTCAGCAGCTCTGGCGAGGTGAGCAGAGCTAACGCCAAGACCTGGTTGGATGGCAGGGCATGCCCAGCAGCAGTGAACTACGTGGTAGTGGGATGCGACATCCTGTATATGATGGTCCTTCTGAAGCAGAGCATCAGCAAATCCTGAATGTCCTTTGGTTGGAATCTGAACCACAGCAGACACTGCCACAGAAGATGCTGCACGTCCTTGTGTTACTCAGATGCAGAGGGCCTCGCCACGCTCCTGTTAAAATTACTGCAAAATTAGTGGCAGGAGCCCACGCTCAACAGAGTCCTAAGAAACAATATTTCTCTATCGCTTTGGTTTGCACCTCACATTCACAGTGAGGAGACACTGAAGCCAGTTGAAAAGTAACATTTTATCGTTTCTTTGCAACGTGTGATCTGAAAAAAAAAAGATGGAAACCCCAAAGCCTTGTGTGTAATGATCTGCCTTGAGCACATCTTACAACACCAGATATCACGAGATAAGCTGAAGCATTTTAATAAATACAGAAATGCTTCTCTGTTCAGGAGTTATCTGTGCAATCATTAGACTGCCGTGACTCAGACCTCCCGCAGTCATGAGATTTGCTTAGATTGTGCGGATCAAAGGAAAAAAGAGGAAAAAATACTAAAAGAAAAAACTAAGGAGAATCGTCCACGATCTCCATCTTCAGCCTGACACTGATACCCAACAGGGCTTTGGCTGGGAAAGCCCCGATCACAGCGGTACGTCGGGGTGTCCTCAGAGGATTCCTAAGGGGACCAGCAGCGAGAGCCGCCCGGCGCTGCACACAGACGCGCTGCCGGGGGGCGACAGCGCTGCAGCCGCGTTTGGGCCCGGCCCTGAGGTGACACGGAGCGCACCGCATCCCGCAGCGCACGGCCGCGCTCCCACGTTATGTACAGCCGCGCGCGCCCGCAGTGCGATTCGGGGACACCTGAGTGCAGCGGGCCCGGCCCCTCCGCTTCCCCCCCCTCCCCCGCTCGGCATCGCGGGCGGTTGAGGTGCTCAGAGGCGGCGATCGCGGCCCCGCCACCGCTTGGCGCGGAGGCGTCTCCGCCCGCCTGAACCGGAACCGCTTAGCGAGGGCCGCCCGGAGCGGCTGCTGCTGCCGCGGTCGCGGGGCGGCCGCGTGGGTGCGCGCGCGGGCGCGTGGAGAGGGGCCCGCGGCTGCGCGGGGGCGGAGGAGGAGCGCGGCGGCCCCGCCGCCGGCGATGGGGCTGAGCCTCGGCCGGCCCTGCGCCGCCCGCCCGCGCCGCGCTTCGTAGCCGCCGCAGCCCTCGCCGGCGTACGGCCGCGCCTCGGGGGCCGCCGCCGCGGATGAGCCAACGCCGGGATCCTCCGGGGAGCGCAGCCGCAGGGCGCCGCAGCCGCCGCCTCTCCCCCTCGTCCGCTCCGCTGCCCATGGCCGCCCGCCGGCCCCGCTGAGCGGCCGCCCCTCGCCTCCTCCCCGCCGGGCCGGGCCGAGAAGATGGGGAACACCACCTCCTGCTGCGTGTCGTCCAGCCCCAAGCTGCGCCGGAATGCCCACTCCCGGCTGGAGTCCTACCGCCCCGAGGCCGACCTGAGCCGGGAGGACACCGGCTGCAACCTGCAGCACATCAGCGACCGGGAGAACATCGACGGTGAGGGCAGGCGGCGGCTCCCTCCCTTTATCTCTCCCTCTCCCTCCCCGCGGTGGGCGCCCCTTCCTTCCCCGGGGCGCTGCGGTCGGCAGCACGGCCCCTCCGCATCCCCGCGGGGCGAAGCTCTCCCTGCCCGCCCCGATGCTGCGAGACGGCGGTATTTGTGCTCGTTATTCGTGCGCGTTATTCCTTCCTCTCGTTGTTATCTTTACGTGCCGTAGAGGCCCGGCTGACTTCTAAATCTCGCAGCCGGATCGCGGCCCAGAGCGGCGCTCCTGGCTGGCAGCTCACGTCACCTGCCGGGCGGTCACCTGCCTGAGCGGCGCAGGGTCGGGGCTGGAAGGACGAGCCTGCCTGGAGCGCTGCTCCCCCCGCGGTCTCCTGCCCGCTGCCCGCGCTCCCGCCGTGGGGCACCGCTCCGAGGAGCCGCCGGGACTTTCTTTCTCCCTCTTTTCCTCTGCAGTGATACTCAGAAGCACCGCGTTCCCATTGGCTCAGTGGTGACGGAATGTGCTGCTGTTTTGGCTTATCGCAGCTCGGCTCGGTTTTAAAGATGCGGCTCAATCTATATGTGCAATTTAGTTTTTGATTAGCTGAAGTGATTAGCCCTAAAAGTTTGCTTGGTGAGAGGTCGGTGATGTCAGGGGGTCATTTCCATGGACTGCCTTGGTCTCCGGCCAGAAGGAACGCCTGCTGCGCCTCACTTTGCCTTCACATTTTTCTCATAGCTTCTGTGGCTTTGATTTTATCAGTTTAATGTTAAGTCAGTTCTTGGCACTGGCCAAGTGATGATGGATTCCCTTTCTGGTTAAGATTATTTCTTTTAATTCCAAAAATTCTTTTAATTTCTGCATGTTTTTTCAGTTGTCTTTGCTACGTGCAGCTGAAAACTGGGAGCCTAATGGGGATCGGAGGTGGAAAAAATACATAATGGTCTGAGGAAGCCAGGGAGATGAAAGAACCAATTGTTGATCCATGAATGATGAATTCTTCCAGCGCGGGGCTGTCCAGCACAGCAGTGTGTGTCTCTGCCTGGTGGTGTGGGGTTCAGCTTCGGCACCACCGGCTCCTGCAAGCTGTACTCACATCAGTGTGCGTTTGTGCTGCGTTCTTGATGCAGTTTTGTCTTGGTGGGCAGAAGGGCAGAGGGGAAAATAGTAAGTGCACGTGTGCCTGCTGGATTGTGCTTTCAAGGTGATAACGTTTTGTATCTTGGTAATTATGGCCAAATCACAATCTTTACTGGTTGCTTCATTTGTTGGATCAAGGACCAGATCTGCTGTTTCTCTTCTTTAAGCTGTGGCATGACATTTTTCACTGAGGGAGTGGTGAGGCCATGGCACTGCTGCCCAGACAAGCTGTGGGTGCCCCATCCCTGGGGGTACCCAAGGCTGGGTTGGATGGGGCTCTGGGCAGCCTGAGCTGGTATGTGGCAACTGTGACAGGGGGTTGGAACAGGGTGAGCTCTAAGGTCCCTTCTAGCCCAAGCCGTTCTGCGATTCTGCATTTCAATCCTTGAGTTGTATCCTGGTCTAATAAGCTGCCTCTTGTAGTATTTATGTGTTTCGTTTCACTGTTGTATTTAGGACTGTTGCTTGTGAAATGCCATGTTTTCAGTGGGCAAGCCATTCTTTACCTATTGACAAGAATATACAGTGCCTTTGCATTTCATTTTTGTCCTTTGCTCTTATCTTACTCCTCTATGTGGATAGAGGCACAAAGTGAACAGTCTCTGAGGAGTCTGCTGGCCGCCAGCTGTCAGTACACACAGACCAACAAGAGATGCTGTGCATAAAACAGCTTTTTGTTGCAGATCTGTTGCCCTGGCTCTGGAAGCATGGAGGTTTTCTCTCCAGCAAGCCATAGCTTTGTGAGAGGGCTTCTGGGAGCCAAGGAATCGTGGCATGCAATGTCTGAGGTAACATGGCTCACGTTAAGGAAAATTCAGGAAGCTTTTGTTTTCTTTTGGGTGGGGCAAGCTGCTGGACTTGGATGAGAACTTGCAAATCCTTTAAGTCACCTGTGAGCTGTTTCCAAGTTGTTAAGAGATGGGTTGAAATTGTTCATTGTTTCACTGTTGAAAGCCTCTCTTCAGGCGCTGTGAGAGGGAGAGAAAAAGAGGGAGGATGAGGGCTCCGAATGAACTGGAAATGTTGGTAGTGGTGGAAGTGGGACTCTTTGGGATTTGCCAATGTTAAATACTCCATAAAGAAATATTTGTCAAATCTGCCTTCAAGATCATGCCTTTAAATGGCCCCTCATATGGATCAGTTAGGATTCCCAATACACTAGTGGCTTTTTGAGGAATGCTGGGAGAAATCCCACGTCCATAGCGGTGGGTTTTAGCAAGATAGAACCTCTGTGCCAATCGTGCCTTGTCAGATATTCTCCATTCTATAGTACTTCACAACTGACGGAGAGGTGATATCTAAAGGAGAAGAGAATGTTGAAGGAGTTTGAATTTAACAAGTGACTTATTCTGTTTAATGATAATGGTGGATTTCTCTCTGCTGTATTTTTTGGTCCTAAAAGTGTCTAAGAAATTAACTAACAGACTTAAGACTCCAGGTATGCATGGCTGGCTCTCTTAATGTTGTGTATTCACTGGGATGCTTTTTCTTTTTGTACAGATTAATACCCAACAGATTTTTGACCTTTCTTTTTGTAGACAGTGCAGGAGAAAAATTGTAGCATACAGTTCAGGGGTTACCCTCTCTTGGTTACCGTTCCTTTTTGATGATGTATTGCTAAGGGGGAACTTTGTTATTCTTCAGTGCTTCACATTTAGAAAGTTGCTTCAAGAAAATTCTGGCAGTAGGCTCAAGATTTGCTCAGTAGGCAGCAGGGCAGAAGGAGCTGTGGGGAGAGGACAAAGGGGATGTTTAATCAGAAGTGAGGTGACGTGAAGCAAAGCTGCTACCTCATAATTCAAGTGCCCGAAAGGCTGCTCTTGACATAAAGACTGGATAGAGAACTCCTAGGTCTCTTGAAGAGAAGTTTGTTAACGGATAATCCCTTCCCCTGTCTTTTTGTTCCCTCTAACGCAACCCCCCTCCAAAAAAAAAAGCATGATTTTTTTCCTCTTTGTAAACTGCTCATGTTTCTAGGTCATTTGTCATTGCTAGCTCAGATAGTGTCATCCTGTGTGACTGTGCACCGCTGATAGCCCTGCTCAGCCATTCTCATCATGTGCCAGTCATGGTAATTTTTCCTGCATACAGCAGACTCCAAGGACTGGCCTGCTTTTGAAAAGCCCCTTATTTGTTCATATGCATATTTTTCTCCAGTTTTTGGAAGCGGTTTATGGGAATCCTTGGAATGTGATTAGTTAGTATTTGTGTATCTCCCTCTGCTGAGTTTTAAAAGTTAGGAGACCTTAGCAAAATACAGGCAAGTTTTAATATCCCGTATACCTCAAGTTTGCTGGAAGGGAATTCCTTCACAGGGGTGACGGCGTGCTTTTCAGTAGTGTTGCTTGCACTTGCTAGAGGTCATGTATTGCTATATATGCATGTATGCAATCTTGTGCATTAAGAAATTAGAACTAGAGCCTACTGTGGCCTACATCACCAAACGTTGTCCTGTACCACATGCTGCTGGTGATGCACATCTCATAGCTTGCTTTTTTACTTCCACTTTCATCTTCATCTGTTTATCGTGGTGTTCCCAGCTGCTCAAGTTAAGGAAGCCGTCATGTACGAAGCCTTCATAAAACCTCACATCCACATTTTTTGTAGAGTACCTGGCACTGTTGTAGCTCTTTGTGTCTTGTAGGTCAGCCACGGATCAGGCTAACTACCTTCCTTGTGTATTGGCTTTGCAAGAATATGGAATACACTTTACAAACTGGAAGCATAAGCAGTAAATAGCCTTTTTCTGATCTTGCTACATAGAACTGAATTGAATTACTTTAGCTTCTTTTAATTTTCCTTTGGACTTGGATAACTGGTGTTTTTTAAATCCTTGTCCATATGCATTCTGACATATGGGGTGGTCTTTTTACTTCATCCTGCAGAACATCTAATGAGCATGCTGTAAATCTTTGAAATGTATGTGAAGAGATTATAAATGTTAATTAACTTAAAAATTTAGCCATTTCTTATTTAGGTAGAATATGTCTAGCAGCATGCTTAGGTGTTGCATTCAGTGCAGTAGTTATCATTTCCTGTGTGTTTTCTGTAGCAGTTTTGCCTCCCTACAATCCAACTTTAAAATCAAATATTCCAGAATAGCTGAAAGGAACTCTTGCGGTATTTTCATATTTCCCAAGATAAAAACCTTTTGCAGAAGTTGACCAAAATCCAGAAATGGTTTTATTTTGCCCAGCTTTTTGTTGCCAAGTTTGTAGTCTTTGTATGTCATTGGAACTCCCCCAGCCAGTTGAATCTGTGTGTATCAGCAGCCCTTGAGCTTTATCTGGGAGAAGTAGCTTAAACTCAGTGTGCTCCTTAGCCTGAACTGCGGAAAGTTTCCTCAGCTGTGCATCTTGGAGGGGAAGAACATCTGCCATGGCATCTCTGTAGTGTCATTCTTAATGCAAGAGTCAGCTTTCAACTGCATCTTTCTATTTTTCTTTAAATAAAATCCACAAAAAGCCACACACAGCTTTAGATAAGAAAAGTTGCATCCCAGCCTGTTTACTTGCTTGTTTCTTAGTCTGCAGAAATGATTCTTACACACCTTTGGCTGACATCCTAAAGATGTCGGATTGAAAGTGAAAGCATTTACTTTCAACTGTACAGAAATTAAGGTTTATATTCTAATAGCTGCTTTTCTTTACTTCACTGTTATTTCACCAAATGTGGGAGCAATAAGTTATTCCTGAATATAAGCCAGAACGGCTAGTCAGCTCCTGATAAAGCCATGGTACACCAAATGTCACGAATAAGGTGCACTGTTATTTAATGAAGTTGTGAAGCTGGTGGTACAGGAATCTTGTGCTAATTCGGAGTTTTGGAGCAAAATTAGCAAATTACTGACATGCTTAAGGCTGCTTCTGAGATGCAGTTTATTCCTGCAGATTAGTATTCAGAGAAAGGATACCTTTTTGTTGCTATGTTGTTTATTTGTGTTATGACATCTTATCAAATTCTTCTTTGTTACTGCTTTTGTTCCTGGGAAGAATGCATTACTTTAAGATGTTGAAAGTAATAACTGCATGAGAAAGAAATTATACTGGATCAGCAAATGTGTTTTGAAATGCAAGCAAGAAAGTTAGTGCAGTGTGACAACTTCCTAGGGAGAGGATAATTTGGAAGTTACAAGTCTATGTGAGGCTGTGCACGTGATATGACTGGTGGTAGTTATGTGTCTGTGCTTGTAATTTTATTAATAGTTCCACTTTAAACTTAATTGTACTGTAGTTTCTCTGTCTCCTTTTCTGCACTTCTTGATAAAGGAGGTTGTGTTACTTGAAGATCCAGTGTCTGTGGCTTGTAACTGGTACTGAACATAATGGGGCAAGCTTCCCTGCTTTGGATGTAGTCGGGGAACTCTACAAGAACTTAAAACATCTCTGAACTGTTTTTTGAGCTGTGATACTCTATATAATGGTGCAAGTTATTGTAAAGACCTCGAAAAAGGTCTTCCAGCATCTGAAATTTATTAGAGCCGTTGACTGTTGGGCTGATGTTCAGAGGTTTAGATCTCATCTGTTTTTCTAGTTTGAGCAAAGCCGTCTGTATGTGATACCATCATATGTTCCGTTTACATTCAGTGAGCTGTAGTCTCTGCCAGTTGGACAGCCCCACTTCCTCTTTCTCAAAGAATCCTGTTAAAATAGCACGTGTGACATACAGATCAGAGGTGTTATGATCAAGAATATACAAATAATTCTAATAAAAATTTTACTTTCTGGTCTGCTGGTCATTTTAGTTGCTGTAGAAGCACAGCCTCTTGCATGTCCAGGAGATACTAGACCTGTTAGGAATCGGGATGTTTGTAGTCTGTCTCAATAGCTGTTCTGTTTTCTTCTTGTTTTTGAGGGCTTAGGAGCAGTCTGATTGTCATTTTATTGGTTAATTGTATGAACCTGTGTAACCAAAAGCAATAAAATTCAGAAGGGTAAATCAGGTATTGCAGAACATTTTATCTGACCATTCAATGCAGTGTTTGCTGTATACTAAGGAAGGGGAGAAAAAAAAGGCACTAAACAGTTTCAGATCCTATCAGGCAGGACTTTATTACTCATTTTTAACAGTGTCAACTCAGCTGTAGACAGAACCTTAAACTTCTCGGACCCCCACAGTCATAAATTTTCTTGAGGCTGATCTTCATTTAATTTGAAATTCTCTGCTGTTGATGCCATTAAGATAAGTAATGCAGTTAACCTTTTGACATAATCGTCCGGATACGTGGTTAGAAATTCTAATGTTACTCAATATTAAGTAATAATCAATCATAGATTTATTTGCATTTGAAATGGATATTTCCTGAAGAGGAAATGGAATGAAGATAACAGAGCTTTCCTCTGATTACTGTTTTGGTATTTCTTCCTACGTCATTTTATATAGAAGGTGTTAGAGGGAAGCAGTAGTCAGTCAGATGTTAGAATAGCCATTGAGATAAATATCCAGCTTAAGGAGTGAGATGTTTCGCACGTCTCTGCAATAAGCTCGGTGCCCACCCTGCTTGACTTCTCCCTGTCCCTGCGGCTCTCAGCAGCACTTCATTTTCCAGTTTTCATTGTAACTATTGTTACCTGACAGAAATCCATGTGCGTTTTATTCAGTCAGTGAATCTAGGAAGAGGGTGAATGGTTTGGATATGCAATTGTATTTTAAGCTTTCCAATCACGCTGCCTGCGGCTAAATGACTTCTTTCCTTTTAGAATAATTCCTTTGTGGTGGTGTCTGGTATACTGCATTGTCAATATTCAGTTATCCTCTCTGTGTCAGACGGAGAAGGAAATAGTAATTTTACTGGGCTGTGTGTGTGCTTTTTCCAGCATTTAGGTAAGAGAAGGATTCTTGTAACTGAGGAGGTTCTGGAGATCCAACCTATGATAAAAGCAGTGCGCAGTGAGAGGGAGCTGACTGGTTGTGGTGTGGAGAAAAACACACCTTGAAAGACAAAACAAAAAGTAGTTTAAAATTCCATATGTAAGTAGTGATGTAAATTTCATGTCTAGGAACTTGTTTCCCCTTGGCAAAATGTATATTTAAGTGAAAGGGACGTTGCCAAGTTGCATTTAACTGGAAGTGAATGCTTTGTGAAAAGTAAGCTCACTACCTCAAGTCACATTTGTTTAAAAAGAAATACTCTAGTAAACAGTTATTTTTATAACAAGTAGTTGAATCATAGTTTATGCAATCCGAACAGTGAAACAACACGAGAACCTGAGCTTGAAGTGAACAACTGTTCTACGTTTTTGCATATCTGATTGTGTGGGTTCTTTTTTCCCCACCTTTTACTGCATGCTTTGATTTTTGAATACAAATTTGCAGTTCTACGGCAGTGACGTTATAATGGATGTGGGCAGTAAAGGGAGGAGAGTAGGTTTTTGCCTCCTGATTTTGTGTGGGTTACCTCAAAATGGATTTGTATGAGTGACAGTAAATTTGTCCCTCTAGAAAAAAATAGTGTGCTAATAGCAGATTAAGTTTAGGCTTAATATGAGGTTTGATGCAGTGGCTGGCAGAAGCCTGCCCCAGGAGGCAGGAAGGCTGTGGGCTGGCTGCTGCCCCACGGAGCTGCTGTGCAGCCTGGTCCAGGCAGGCTGTGTGACCTCAGGTCCCACTAACCCTGCAGGCCCAGGGAGCAGCGGGCCACTCCGTCACAGGGTGCAGGATGACTGTGATGTAGCCCAGCACAGAGTGTGTCCCTGGGCTGTTGTCAAGCTTCAGGAAGCTCAAGAAGTGAAGTTGGCTATCGTAGCTTCTTTGGGAATACCAATTAGGGTTAGGTAGTAATCTACATTAGGGAGCCTGCTTTGCTGTGGGGTTGGACTAGGGTGGCCTCCAGAGGTCCTTTCCAACCCTAAAGTTCTTTGACTGTGATCCTGTGATCTTCTTTCTTTTTTATCATGTCGCTGATATAATCTGAAACTAGCTTTGATCTGAAAGAGAAAAATACTTGGGTTCAGTCACTACCCTCCTCCATCTCTGTAGCTTCAGCAGGGTTGTCTGATTTTTCTGTCCTCTTCCCATCATCTTTGTACATCTCTGACAGCCCTTACTGCTTGCTTCCTGCCAGTGCTTGTGGCCTTTTTTACCCAAAACACATGCAAATTCCTGCCTCTCATCTCAATGCCTTTTATTTGACTCCTGTTTTGCTGTGCTTTTTGAGCTGCGAGAAGTGAGCACTGTGTATTCTAGAGCTAAGTTTGTGTGACGATTCCATGATGGCATTGTGACTTTCAGTGTTGATTTCAAACCTCAGTTTTTAGATTGCCATTTTATCATTTGCTTAGCATTCCTAGTTCCTACCTGTCCTGCATGTTTTACAGCCAAGCAGATAAGATAATCATTCTCTCAGCTCATCACAAGTTACCTGCACATAGGTAAGGTGCCTGCATTTCTTCCCTGTGTGTCCTTAAAGCAGCAATGAGCATGTCTTTACATCTCTTGTTTTCATCATGAGCACCCTGTGATTAATCTGTGTCCTGGATTTGCAATTTGGGATTACAAATACACTGCAGTGTGTGAATTGTAGTTCTTAAAATATACTATGATGCTGTGTATGTTGTTTTTTGTTGTTTTTTTTTTTTTTGTTTTGTTTTGTTTTTTTTTTCAGATGGAGTCCATATATTGTGCTTTTTTTTTTCCTTTCTAAATAAGAAGCTGAAAGCTGACTTAGTAGTATTAAGATTTGCAATTCGCAGAAGAAAAAACTTGATAATAGCTGTCTGTAATTGATACTCTGCCCACACTTCAGTGTGTCCAGCTGTATGTAAATCTTCTCTAACTACATATTTTTGCATTTCTTTCCTCATGTAAATGAGGAATCTCCTTGGTTTCTATTTGGGCACTCAGTTCTGATTGATTTAGTATTGCCTAATTGAAAAGCAGGATGTGTTGCTGTAAAAGGCTTTTCCTTCTATTCAGGGAGTGGGAATATGTGAGTTCTGAGCTTAAAGTTCATTTTGTGTACTTCCCATGTGTGGGGCTGGTGAGAGGCTGCTTCTGACTGGACTGCATGGCAAGCAGGGCAGTGAGGCAGGAAGAGCTGCGGTGCTGGGTGGCTGTGCTCCCAGCCCTGTCCCGCCAAGGAGTGATCAGCCAGGTTTCCTCCTGCTTGTGGCCCTTGTCTAGCTCTCTTCTTCCCTGTGAGCTTCAGTGTCCTATGGCTCTTCGCATGAAAGGAAGGAAAGGGCCTTTGTAGATCATCTAGTCCAAGATCCTGCTGAAACAGTTTCCCTGTGTCAGAAAGGCTTTCCAGCTATGGAACTTGCTTTCTCTCTTGTTTTATTTATTTTGCTATTTATAGAATTAAACGATTGTGAATATTTCTTGTGTTCTCCTTGCTGTCCATGCCATCATCTCCAACAAATGGCTCCTGCAGCCTAACTGTGCTGTGCTACTCAAACCAGTAGGAGTACAGAAGATGTCACATGTGAAGTCAGCATGTTGCTGAATGCAGCTGTGGCTGTATAAACTGACATGTCTTATTTGTGCAACAAAAATGAATGTAAGCACATAAATCTTGAGAGGCTGTGCTGACTTGCTTGATCCACTACCAGTTCTTACGTGGGGACTTTAATTCTGTTTTTTTTTGTTTAGGCAAAATAGTTTTGATGCATGTAAATCAGGAATAAGTTGCTAGAAGTAACCTATCAAATAAGGACATTTATATGTATGTGCGTGTAGGTGTGTGTGTGTATGTATCTTCTTACGTAAACTCCTTGGCAGGGGTGAAGCTGTGTGTCACTGATACTGTTAAGCTTCAGCAGGGCATGTAAGCTGTATATTGGAAGTCTGTTCCTTATATCCTTAATGATATTACAACACCTGAGCTTGTTCTTATCATTCAGTTAAGCTCTTTAATAAGTTCTTTGCTAACCAGGGAATTGTGAGAACAATGCTTGTTAAAATAATTGAGAACATGGAGCTTGTTCCTGCAAGATGCTTAGCATTCAGTTGTCTGTTCACAAGGCACTTGTTGAGAGAGAGAGGATGTTGCATCTGATTTATAAATAGCCCTATTAACTTCCTCCTGCTTGCTGCAGTTTTCTTGCCTCAAGTAACTCAGGTACTTTTTTTATGATATCTGGTGGAAGATAATAGGAGATGTGTACGTGTGCTGATGTCTTCTAGAGTGCTGGTAACATCTAGCTGTAATCTGAATTCTTTAACCCTGGAGCCTGTTTGATCTCTGGAGAGATCTCTACAGCATTCTTCAAGTAAGAGTCTGATAGTATTTGCTTACAGCTTGGAGAGGAACCTCAGACTTGGTTCAGGAAAGCAGTTTTGTGGAGAGGAACCTCAGACTTGGTTCAGGAAAGCAGTTTTGTGTCATGGCTAAATAGCGTAACCTCTGCTTATCTTACTGTCTGGATCTGCTTTCTTTGTTCATGCACTGTATTTTCATTGGCTTCTCTTTTGTCTTTGTTTATCCCTTTGCGGCAGGGATTATTGTTTTGCAAGAAGTAAGCTTTCTTATCCCAGCAGGTGAAGTTGTTATTCAAGGCTGGGTCATGATAACTTTTTTTTTCTCACATTAAAAAAACTTTGTGTTTAAGTGTATTTTCCTACTGGATGTGAAAACAGATGAGAGGGATAAGTCACTGTTTCGTTATGGTAATATGTAAGCCTTAGCATCAGACACATAGCTATTTATCTTAAATATCTAATATGTTGTAGTTACCATTAATTATTTCCATCAGCTTCATTCTTTGGATTAAAAGAAATCATTATCATCTCTGCTGTGGTATATGTGGTATATTGGCCTAGTGAACAGTGGAGAATCAAGAATGCAGGTTGTTGTAATGAACAGTATTCTCCGTGTAGTCACGCTCTTGGTTATTAATATGTTAATAGTGGGTGACTCGTTCTGTTTTCAAGCTCAGGCAGCAGTAAGCAGATCTCTTCAGCTCTCTGTTTACAGAAAGAAGGAATTAAACAAAAAGGATTGATGAGATTTAGAAAGAAAGCTGAAGGAGATTTGGATATTAAATAAGCTGGCAAATGCTGTATCTGAATCTTGGGAATAGGATTTATTTTTAAGCTAATATATGCCCTTTTCCCCTTAATGGAAATTCTTTTATTTCACAGTGATAAAAGACTTTTATTTTTAGAGGCAGTATCTTGATGCTGCAAGCTAGCATTAGAAGTAAATCTGTAAAGCAAAGCAATCTCCATGTCAACAAGTAATATTTGTAAGGAGATTAAAAGCCCTTGAAACACATTTGAAGACGTATGGCGAGCGGGTAGGGAAATGCTGCTTTATACATTGGTCCTACAAAGTAGGAGAAATTTCAGAGTCCCTTAAGTTTTTTTGCTTGAATACTTTTCTCTCAGCTCTATAACTCACTTAGAGTCCAACACTTACCTGTTGCAAATGAACTCAGTGGAACTGCATTTAAGAAAATCTGTCTGTTTTCCAAAGTGGTGGATGGAGGCAGCTCTCCATGTCAAATCTGAGTGCTGCCTCAGTTCTCAGAACTGTAAGAAGAGAAATGGAGGTTTTCATCCAATTTACAGCTGGTAAGGAGTTAATTTAGTTCTCGTAGTAAAATAGCTGCTGTAAGATTTATGGAATAAGTTTTTGTATTAAACTTGTGTTGTATATAATAATCCCACAAGAAAATCCTGTCTATAAGGGAAATCAGAGATTCTGTATGGATGTAAAAATTATTAGGGTATAGAGGGCTCCTGCTGGGGACATGTAACAAACAGAGCTGTTATCAACCAAAATCTTACTTCGCTAATTTCTTTGTACCTCTGTGTGTTTATAATGGTAGCAGTCATAAACTAGGCATCTTTGTGGATTCTGATCCTTACTCCATGGTTTGCGGAGGATGTTTTCATTTTCACCACTGCAGGCTGAAAACTGTTTTCTTCTGTGCTTGTAGGTAAGGTGTGAAGGATACATGCTGAGAAGTGCCTGATAGGCCTTGCAAGGTGTGTCCTTGTTAGAGTGGTGGTGGGGATGTAACTAAGACAAGATCAGCAACTTTGCTATACTGCTGAACACAAATTTAGCATTAAACCATCTGTTTGACTTTCTTCTGTCTTTCTGGGGGGTGTTCAGCCATGTCTCTACTTAGAGCTTCATTTACAGTTGCTTTGAAAGTAGTTGTGACCTTGAGCTATGGAAATCCTTTCTCATCTTTTCAACCCCCTGCAGATTTTATCAAAGGATGGAGGTTTTTCTTTCTCAAATATTTTCTCTGTAAATGGGTGTTTAGGAGGTAGCTTATCAACTGCTCTTCCCTCTCCCTCTCTGCATGCAGACTAGGGGGCTGCTGCTGCTACATTCCCTTCTGTGGAGCATTGGCTGTGCTTGCTTGTGTTGTGGCATGCAGAAGTATTCCCTATGTAAGACTGACTTGCAGAAGGGCAAACCATTTTATTACTTTGTAAGATTAAAAAAAAATGTGCAAAATAAGCTTTTACTGAATTGTACCTTCCTGAAAGTACATTACGTACTTGTTTGATAGCACTGTATCAGACTGTAGAAGAGAATTCGTATAGTCTGAAACCTACTTTTGGTCAAGCCAGATGGCTGACGGCAGTGGCTGCTCCAGGAATATGCTGGATTGGATGAATAGCCTTACACAGATGAAAAATACTTGGAAACATGTAAAAGGTGTGGAGATGTAATACAGTTGTGTTTGGATGTGAAATTATTTTTAAAGGAGGGATAGCATTAACCTTAAAATAAACAATCAAACAAAAAAGCTTGTTTATATTCCTCTGTATTGGACTTGTATTGCTTCTGATACTGGGAAGAAAGTTTGTCCATGGAACTGTTTTAGAGTGTGCTCCTCTATTTCCCAGGCAGAAGGGCAGAAGCTACAGAGTCCTACAGAAATACACTGCTTTGGGAGCAGCAGACATACTTAGATATCTGGTACCTTAGTGTTGCTGAGCTGAAGATCTGAAAGAACATCATGAAAAGTTTTTATTGTCAAGTAGAATGTTGAAAAATGCAGACTATTGTTTGCTTGACGTTTTTCTTAAATAAAAAATCTTACTTCTGAAAGATGGTCCTCGTGCACCAAGAAGTTTCACAGGGACACACAAATCAAGTTACAGTTTCAATGTGAAATGTGATTTTAATGCTTATACAGTAGGATTGCATGCCCTTACAGACAGAGGTTTGCTTTTGGCCTTACAGGAAAGAGCACGGGGTCAGCTTTTCCACAGCCAGATATGGAAATGGCATAGGCTTTCTGAAAACTGTCATTAATATCAGTCCTTCAGTCCTTGCCTCATAATTTGTGAGGGAGATATATCTCCATCACAAACTTGTGGTCTCTGTAGGTTGGTGGGTTTTGTTGTTTGGTTTGGGGTTGGTTTGTTTGTTGTTTTTTTTTTGCATAGAGTGCTGGAGGGTGAATTGGGTTTTGCATGGCACATAAATACTGTTTGATGGGAGTGCAGGAATGCAGTGTGTGCTTTAAGACCTATCTTAGTGAAGCAGGGTTCCTTAACTACAGAAGTGTGTAAAGCAGAAAAGAAAACGCAAATGTGAACTCCTGTTAACAGGTATAGTTCTGTTGCTGCGTATATTGGAGAGCATTGCTTGTACACTGAAGAGTGGTTTTATACAGGGGAATGCCTGCTGCAGGACAAGAGCAAGTATTTTCTTCTGGAAAGCATGTTTTGCACTTGGTTGATTAGACAGCTTTAGTAATTACCAAAATCATGTGCTCAAAAATAAGGAAAATTTAGAGCAGAAACTAAAGTTGAGATGAGGATTAGCCACAGGATTAAGGTGGATATGCATATCAAATGTGATGGTGCCTTAAAGTAGTATGTTTGGAGAAGGTGGAACTCCCCCCTTTTCGTCCCCCTGCTGTGATTCCCTACATGATGGTTGTTCAGTGAGGACAAAGTATGGCAGTCTGAAACCGCAGCCAAGTGTTTGTACATCGGTGGCATTAATGTTTCAGTTCCATTTCATTTCGAATGAACAGAAGAACCTTTTCAAAAAAAGCATTTCAAGAAAGATTAGCATTTAAAATACTAGATTGAATAGATATAAAGTGTTATAATTGTTGTTCTCATCTCTCCCATACAATGGCCATGGCCTACTCCTGGCCACTTCCTGTGACCTCTGTGAGATCTTGAATGTTCCCTTCTCCTCATTTCCTGATAGTAGAAGTTTTATGCACGCATTATAAACAACATCATACAACTTCTTATGTCTGCAGTTGGTGGAAAACAGCCAGTAAGTAGCAGTACCTTCAGTGTGAGTGTACGGAATGGCATACGAAATGCCCTCTGTTCTCTCTGGTGTGCTCAGCAGCAGCCGTGTTGGGCAGCATACGACACATGATGTGTTTCTGCTCAGAGGTGACTGTGCTTAATTACTGGTGAACAGTCAGAGTCCACTAAAGGCTTTAATCTTGCTGTTTTGTTAACTGGCATTGCTCAGTGACCGGCACCGAGACTTTATCTAGGCAGACAGAGCGAGTCCTTCTTTTGGTGTTTACCATCTGCGTTCTTTCTTCTGTTTGAACTGTTATTAAGGAACAGAAAGAATGTTGCTCTAATTAAAGAAAAAGAATTGCCAACAAGTGTTCATTTTGATAAGTCTGATCTGTGTTTATTCTTTTAACCCTACCTGCTAGGCAAGATATGTAACCATTTTCTCTATGAAGCTGCTCTTCTATCATTTAATAGAATTAAATTAGACTTCAGTCTATTTCTAAGTAACTCCAGTTCTATCTGTGTTGCCATTGGGATACTCTTCTTACATTCATTGCTAATTTTCATGCTTAGAAGCAGATTTTCTATTTTTCATAAGCTCTGCATATTTTCTGTTTTGGTTGGACTTCCCTACCTCTTGCTGGTTGCTGCACAGAAATCCCTGTAGGCTGCTGAAAAACTGTCTGCTTTCTGTATGATTTTCTGTATTTTCTCCTTCCTCTGAATAGTTACATTTTCGGGTCTTGAAATGAATACATTTTTCAGAAGCTTCTTGTTAAAGTTGAAACCCTACCAATTTACTTCCAACATTTTTCCATTTCAAGTGGCTTTTTAGAGCCCTCTTGGCTACTTTCTGTTCTTCTCTTTCCTCTGTTGCTATGTGAAAAATTGCTTTCCATGTAGAGTAAATTCGCTGTTTGCTGATAACATCACGATGCTCTACAATATGCTCATTCTTATATTGCATTAATCTGAGTAATCCCAGTAACAACACCAGTCCTCTCCTATACCTACTTACATATACGTGTTGCCAATTTAGTGTTTTATGCTTACATTACAATCATATTATCAGATTAGGGTCATTCTCTCCATGGTTTTAATAAGCATATCACCAGTTTTGAATGAAGAATTGTGCCTATGCAGTTAGGAGAGGCCAGGTACGAGTGCCATTTGTAACTGGTGTTAAATAAGAATAAAGGGAGCCACCTTTTTTCAAATGGTTTTCCAGTTTGTTTTCTGTTGTGGTTTGCACTTCACAAAACAGGCATCCAAAAAGAGGAGGAATCAAAAACAGCACATTATACTGGTGAGAGCAGTGCAGGCCTGTATTGTTTTCGTAAGTTGGCCTCAGCCCTTTGCTTGTTGCTGTAATGCAGAGATTGTTTGTTTCCTAGCAGAACTGCAGTCAGAATGGAGGGACAAGAGTGCTGAGAACAGAAAAGCTTCAGGATTAATCCTGGTCACTGTAGCACATCAGTCCCTTTGGAGAAGTATTGGGAGTTTTGACTAGCTCTAATCTTTGCTTCTGTTCTGGAGAAATGTAACTTTTGAGTAATGAAATTATTTAACACATTATTTTCCTTTAGAAAAATGAGTTATTTATGGAATTTTGAAGATTTTCTGATTACTCAAAGTCCCAAATTCTGATGCTATTTCCAGATAAACTGATGAAACCTGTCCTCACCTTTATCTCAGTGATGTAATCTGTTTTAAGGACTTGGGTTTTCCTGTTTAATCTGCAGACTCACATCACAGTGTCTCCTTTCAAAGCTACTTATGTGTGTTCTGAAGTTAATCACTGATATCATTTGAGGCTGGAGCAGGCTGGAGCCTGATTGAGTTTTATCTCTGTCTGCTGTCAGTGGGCTGATGGTAGGCAAAATTTTGGGTATAATGGTTTTATTTTTGTGTTCTAAGAATATTGTGCCAGCCAGTGTTTTTCTATTGAGCCAACACAAAAGACTTTAACCAATACACAACTATAATGTTTCTTTTTCAATTGATATGTGGCTGGACTTTAGAAATATGCACAGTTTCTAGGCTGTATAGGAAGAGGACAGTGACATTGTGGACATGGAATCTGCCACTCCATGGAGAGTTCCCAGCACTGAAGTTTGTAGGATAGATTTAAGACAATTTTCCAGCCTCCATGTGTTTGTTGGTCTTGCCTCTTGGAGATAGAAGAGTCTTGCAGCCCCTAGAAGTTCCACTGATCAAAGTGGGCCTTAAGATTTTGGCAAAGTGGAAATGGATCTCTGGCATGCCCTGAGAGGAACTGGATAGCCTTTTCTTACTTGGCAGCAGAGCTCCTTTATGTATATCTGTGAAGTCAGTGTTGTTGTAGGGAAACAACAGGTTGTTTTACTCCCTCTTTACCACTATAAATATTGAGGTATTACTTCTTCACTTTTGGGAATCAGTTAGGAGTAGAAATCTGAAATGCACTGGCCTTTAGGGTACACTGTATCTGACTGAGTCTATCAGAAGGAATCTGTACAGGTTCTAAAGTTCACATAAAACAAATCATATACCTATCATCGTCTTTTTGGGGAGGTGACTGGATAATTAGTAAAGCGTGCGCTTGGTGCTATAAAGCAATACTCTTGCCTGACAGTGTGAATAAACAATTTCTGTCTCTCATATAATGAGGAATTTAATATCTTGCACAAGACAAGTGTAGTGTATTGTCTTCTCTGACAGTAATGAATTTAAAGGTGTTTTTTCTTAATCTTCCTAAAACATTTGTTCTACAGCTTAGAGGGTCTTAATTTGTTTTTGTGGGGTGTTTTATTTTTTATTTTTTTATTTGGCCATTGGTTTCTGTAGATCGAGATTGCTCACCTCTGCCAGGTTCTGTCAGGCCTGATGGGACAGTGCATGTTTGCCTGTGGTTTACCTCTGGCTCCCCTTATCTAAGTACCTGACAAAGTCCCTGCAAGTTTTCAACTTGTTTGAATATGTAGTAGTAGGGGCCAAGTGATATGCAGGAATTATGTGTGACCTGAGTTCCTCAGATATGGTGTTCCTATATACAGGAGTGTTGTGCTGCACCTGTGTGTGGAGAAATAGGAAATACTGGATTTAGTTTGTGTACACAGCGATTTGAAACTGAGATGTCGTTCCCTGCCTGATGCCTGTAGTCAAATTACATTGCTGTGGTACATGTATTTACTCATTTGGTTGTGCTCAGAATAAAATACACTTAATATTCTCTGAACTGATTGAGTTCACTGGAATGTTCTCTATTTTTTTATTTTTATTTTTTCCTGTTTGAAAGGTCATAGAAGTAAAGGAGGAAAAAACTAAAAAAAAAGTCTGCCCCTCTTCTGTTGTCATTGCACTGAAATGTATCTGATGTCCTGAGAGTACCTTTGAATTGTGATTTTGAATCACCTGTACATTGCCATCTTTCAGCTGAAGTTTCTTTCCCCACATCACTCTATCTTCTGAAGACAGCAGTGCTGCATAATTGGAGGGCAGGAGTTACCACTGGGGATCTCTGCAAAGTTTATTGTCTAATGTTACCATTAATGTTTTGATTTATAAGAATGAGTAGCTTGAAGCTAGGATCCATTTCCCATGGGTTAGTAAAACTGGGAGGAAAGTGACACAATTCAAGCCTCTTTATAGGTGCTGAATTTCTACCAGCTAATAGAAAAAATGGTGAAGATCTATATAAAAATAGTTCCTGTTTGCGCAAATGCTTATCTTCTTTCTGTAAGAAGTTTAATACAAAAAGGCTTTTGATAAGTATCTCCCTTCTGTCTGCTGATCCCCAGAAAAAAAAATGTCAACTTTATTTTCAGTATCAAATTTTGTAATTAAATAAATAACATTCATTGCAATACTGCAGGGACAGTACCATTAAAATTTAACTTCCTGGTCATGCTTCCCTTGGCTGAGTGCTTTGTGACAGGAAAGAAGAACTTCATGTTTGCACCTGGCTGATCAAGCATGCCTAACCAAAGTGAGCCCATAGCTTGAGCTATCTCTTCTGATCCTCTTAGGGACGTACTGAATGCTGATGCAAACCTAGGAGACTTGTCACAGGTGAATTGTTGATAACAGGTGCCCAGGGGCATGGTGCATACACTTGGAATATATTACCTCTTTACAGTGGAAAGTAGCTTGCAGGTGGGAAGGCATTTGCCAAAAGGAGGTGTTTGTCTGTTTTCCTGCTGTAGTGTGCTCAAGTGTGCAACCCTTTTGTGTGCTGCCATCCAAATGTTTGCTCTTCCCTGTGTTTGTTTTTTCAACTGAAATGAAGCCAAGTATTGATTAGACTCTGGCTATCTTACAGTTACAAGTTGTGTTTTAGTTTGTCCTCTCTGTTTTTTGCATACAGTTTCAGCACTAGGTCATGTTGAAGGAAATAAAAATGAAACCCTTTTTTTTTTTTTTTTTTTTTTTTTTTTTTTTTCTTTTCTGTTCTTTTTTTCCTGTGTGTGTTTCTGTAAGACTGCAGCTTGGATTTCTGCGTCTGAAGTACCCAGCTCTCCTTAGCCTTCTCTGCTGCCCTTTGGTTCTGTGGTTACGCTCATTGCTAGCAATGAATTAACAGCTTTTTCCTCTTATCAGGATAAGGCAGCAAACAGGTTGATGACCTGACAAGGCATACAGGTGGAAGCCAAAACTTTCCATGCTATGATTTTATTTTGTTCTTTAATGACTATTGCTCTTTCAGGTTGAGTTGGCAGAAATTAGTAGATCAGATTACAATCCAACAGCCAGAGCCATGTGCTAATGGGGTAATTCTTGTGGTGAAAGCAGCCCTGTAGCAGTAGAGGTGCAGGAGGTGAGTGGAGGATTATGGATGGGGAGAGATGAGGAGGACTGGTCCTGTGGGAAAAAGAAAAATGTAGGGAGGATGCTGTTATGCAGTAGTTAAGTCCATGCCAGCAGCTTCTGGAGGAGGGCTAGAATTCCCAGCACTTGGCTTTTGTTGAAATGGATGATCACTAATTGGGGCTGTGCTGGGGAAGAGACCTGGTTGGAAAGAGGAAGAAAGTATGTTGGTCATTAACTCTTTGTTGTCTGGTTGGCTTCTGTCACCCTTTCACTAACAGTTTCTTGCTGTTGTTGCTATTCTGTAGTGAAAGTAGAGAAGCTCATAGTATTTTATACCACGGTGTGTATTTGAGTCTGGCTGTGAAGAACGAAAAGATCTGTCAGGCACTCATACTGTGCTAGAGCACCTGCAGAACAGTTTTGGGATGAGTCTGCAAGCTGCACATATATCAGAGTTTCTGTTACAGTTCCTCAGTGAGTGGTTCTCAGATTACTGTTATGGTGTACCTCATTTTGAGTCTGCTTCGTTTCCTGTGTAAAGCTGAAGCTTTGAATGAGCCTTGTCCCTGAAGCACCTGTTGGTTCCCAGTGAGCAGTTAGGGCTTCTCAAGCCTGTTTGTACTTTTTTGTGTTCTGATTTTGACAGTTCTGAACATAGATATAAAGAAAGGTTTAGTGGGCTGGAGTTTGACAGCTTACTAATGCCTATTGCAGTATTAACAGCTTAGTTCTGAGCCATCTTTCAATAAACAAGCACAACCAGATTCTGGGACACTTCTTTGCCTTCACATAACTTGATTAGATTTACAGGCGTTTGTCAAGCAGGCCTACAATTCGACTTAGACTCCTAGAATGTTTTTACTAAACTTTGATGGAAAGTATGAATTCAGTTTCTTAAGAAAATGCATTTCTCCTGTTTCCAGCTTACATTTACAAGGTGATGTGGAAACAGTGCTGCTCAATAATGTTACGGCCTTTCAGTAACAATTAGAATCATAACTTCTTACAGGTAGAGTCCCGTATAGTGTTGGCTCTGTTCATTCTTTTTTAATCAGTCTTCATCAAAACTGATTCAACTGGAATTGTAAATTGATAATTAAATAGCAGGAAAACTCTCCTGTGATGTATGTTTTTCAAAAACGAAGCACGAGTGTAATGAGTTCAGGTCTCTGTAACTTCTTTTTCTTTTCAAACAGAAATTACCTCCTTGGCTTGTGTCTAATTCTTGTGTGGAAAAGAATGTTTCCTGTAAGTCCCTACACATGAGAGTATCCCTGCCTTGAGTGGGAAATCTGAACAAGCCCAAGTCTGGCACTTGTTGTGCTGAGTTTGAATGAAAACAGTTAAGAAAAAAAATCTAGTTAAGTACAGTCGCAGAGATAATTGCAAGTAGTCATAGCTTGTTACAGTCATTTTCCTTTTAACAGAGGCTTTGGTGTTTACTTTTAATTCCTGCTGCTTTACCATATGCAGTTTCTGAAACGGCATTAATGATGAAACTAGATAATAAATATTTTGAAGACAATGAAATGATTTTTCTGTAGTCCTTAAGCCAATGCACAGTGAGATCTTCTCTGTAACTGTCAGCTGTGCTGTAATGTTGTCGGAGTTTTATTGCTGTGGTTTTTCTCACATCTTGTTCAGAGAGGTGCAGTGTTCTTCTCTTGCGGCCTACCAGGAGGTTGGCTGCCTCACGCGAAATTAAATAGCTTTTAGTGGTGTGCTGAAACCACTGTGCTTACTGTATTTCAGGCAGAATCTCAGAAGTGAAATAGCATTCAACCCACCCACGGCTCATACCTATGGATCAATGATATTCCATTGTATTGGGCTTTTTGATTGTAGTCTTAACCCAGATAAGCTATTTACAGTATTCCTCACATTCCAGTGGCTGACCTCTGTGTTCCTGTGCTTATGGTTGCAAAGTAAGCATCAGCATCCTTCTTGAGCACAGATTGTCCTTCTCACTACAAGTTGTGTTCCTAACATCTACTTCGCATCTGTAAAATCTGAGGTTAGTAGCTCACAGTTACATAAGATGGATAATGAAGCTGCTTTTTAGTGAGGTCTTTCTTTTTACCTCCTCAGTTGCAAATGCAACCTGTGCACAATGTTAATATCCTACAAGAAAACAGAAAACCCAGCTAGGTTTTAAAATCTTCCATAAGTTACCATGGTTTAATTCAAGGTTTTGGGTTGGTTTGTTTTGTGTTTGTTTGTTTTGTGGATTTTTATATATATATATTTTATTTTTATTTATCTATTTCTTTTAATCTTCATTCTTTTCCAAATTTCATTCCTTCTTTTTCCACAAGATTCTATTGTCAGATCTCATACCTGTTTGTGGTGTCACTTTTGCTTGAGAGAAGCTTGCTTGGAAACTTGTCATATAAATTGAGTTCCATGCTTTTAAGCTTGTGTACTTGAAGTTAATCTTTTAAGTAAAGGAAGCCCAGTTATTAAAGGTTTAACTGTATTAACTATATTATTATATTGTTGTGTAGGGGCAGCATGCTTACCCTCTTTGATGTAGGATCCTGGTCTTAGAAAAGTATTTGGCTTTGAAACAGCTCTCCGTGCTTTAGCGATGCTGAATGGCAAATGCTTTTTGTCTGCATTTTTTAAATGTATGAATGCAATGAAGGCTGTGCTTTTATGTCATCTGAAGTTCTGTCTCTGGTGAGGTTTTTGTTCACCTTATTTCTAGCTGGGTTTGGTAACAAACCCTTTTGTTGGTTGTTAGGGTATGTTTAAATACAAATGTGCAACAGGAGCTGGGAATGCAAACTTCCTTCATATAGAGATTGGAAGGTGAAATCAGGGAAGCACAGAGCTGCTTTTGCTGAGCAGGACCAATATGTCACCTTCTGTTCTCTGTGTGCTCTTTCTGTATGCTGCTAAAGGCATCAGTAAGTGCTCTGCCTCCAGAATTGCAACATAAATAACTCCATTAAGACAAAAGGAAGAATAGAATTACCACATCTTCCGTCCATTCACAGTGACATAATTTGGCTGTTACAGTTCTCTGTCAATGAACAGTCAGCTAGGAAATTTCTGTGATGCCCTCTGCAGCCTGGGAATTTTTCCTCCTGTCCTTTCTCATGACAGATTAATGGCAGTGGGCTTTCTAAGAGCTGTGAAACAGATGTCAAAAAGCAGCTAAGAGCAGTGGCAAACCCTGCCTTGCTTCTTGTAATCGTTGGATCTCAGCAAGGTTTCAAAGCAGGAGGAAAGAAGCCATGTCAATACAGCAGTTCCTTCTGCTTGTGATGGGATCTTATCATAAATGTTGTCTTCATAATATTTTTGGTATGTTTAGAAAAGGCTGCAAAAGCAACAGTCACTAAAGTCCATGGTAGTGTATTAGAGATCAAATATTACCCCTGTTTCCCCAACTTCCTTTCTCCTTCTGTGCTGAAGTGAAAAAATAAATGAGAAACTTTACTGAAGAAATGAGTTCTCAATTGACTTTATGTTCAGTTTTCATTAAAATCTGTCATATACGGAAAGCTGAAGAGGGAGCTCACATCTGAAGGTGTTCAGTAGTTGGAGAGTTTGCAGTTTTGGAAAAGAAAACATATTTTTTTCCTTTAACAGCTCACATTTTTGTTACTGTTAAGGGTTGGGTTATTTTTCCTTATTTCTTCTCCAACGTAGTCTGTTCTTTACAGACTGTCCTTAGGCAAATATTATCAGGGGGCTTGGGAAGAGGAAAATAAATATCACCTTACAAAAATCATACAGAAAAGCATCCTCTCAAAGTGTTCATAACGTGTTCTGTTGTGAATAACCCGAATTTGTGCAGTTTCTTGATTTGTAATACATTTGCATGTAAGCAACACGTATAAGTTAGACAATCTAAAGATACTTTTATACTTAGAGTCAATATTTAGTATCTTATTTCTCTTAATGTGCATTAGAATGGGTGAGATGTTACATTGGAGTACATCTAATACAGGGTGCTTCCAGCTGCTCACTTGCTTTGTAACTGTTACATTCCAGATAGTTACAAATGTGCTGTAACTTCATGTAACTTCACTTTTCACCATGACTCCGTATCCATTTCAATTTTTTTCTTTTTTTTCCTTATTTTAATTAAGACACAGGATTTTATGGACCATACAGTTGTTTTTGCTATTCCCATCGGTCTGAGCAGGCACCATCTATGATGTAGTGATAGGTTTGGAGATGAGTTTGATGTTAATTTACCATGGAGGGGGGGGGGGGGGGGGGGGTGGGGGGTGTGTGAAGCTGCAGAGTTCACGAGCTGTGCTAACTCTGTTCCTTAAACAGAACTGTGCTGCTAATTGGTTTGCAGTCATTTTGAGCGAGCCTGCAGACAGACGTTGCATTGTTAAACATATTGTTACGTGTCACAGGAGTCATTGGCTCTTGTCTTGTATTGACATTATGGGATGTGCCGCTTCTCCAAATAAACCAAAGCATTAGTTTATTGTTTCCATCAATTACTTGAAATCTTTATTTATTTTAAATTACCACATTTCTGCCTTAAGAACAGGTTTTTGAACACATGTGGCAGGGTAAAATAGATCAGTAGCAAATGCAAAGGAATGAACTGACTGGAAGTGTCTGCTGTTTGTCTTGCTGTTTTATTTTTAAAAGCTTGAAGCCTGGATGAAGTAAGTACTCACCCCAGCCTAGTTCCTGCCATCCAGGATTTAACACAGAGATGACTTGCTGCAAACCATTTCACAATTCACCACTGCTGTGCATGTGGCTTAGGTATTTGGATTCGTTCCTTCTTAAAGCCCTCCCATGTGACATAATGGGTTCTGGTTTTCAGTATAGGAAATTCCTTTATCATTTGAGATTGGAAATACCTCTGCTGTTCCCCTGCACACTTTTCCAGTGTACAGTTACTTTTACAATATAGTAAGTTACATGTAAGTTCAATTGATTTGATAGAGAATGATTCTGGGCAAACACCATCTTCAAATGAGTTCTGCATCTTGCCTGTATAAAATGTTTTAATTTGGTACTAGCCACATCCCAGCATCAATCCTTCTGTGTTCCCCTTTTTTAATCTGTTGTAGCAAGATAAAACTGAATCAGAGAGTTTACCCTTAGAACTCAGTGAGACGTTCATCCTCAGTTTGCTTTGAAGAACCATTGCATCAGTAGATACATTGCTTTCAAAGTTTAATTATTCTCAGAGCTGAATGTAAGTTTTATCTAAATGTTCCTATCACTGCTTTCAGCTACTATCTGGATTTTATTATGGCTTTAAAACGCATTATATTACATCTGCTGTGTACACAGATGCCCTGGCAATTTCCACTTCTTTTACCTTAAGAACTCAGTGCTCATAAGAATAACACCATCAGTGGTTCTTGGGCACTGTGCTTTTTGCTTCCCAGCTCGGGCTCCTCAATCTAACCATTACCAGAGTGGTTAATTATATTTTTATTTCTTAACCTTTTATTCTGTTCAGTAATTGATCAGTTTCAAATTCAGTCATTAGTCTTCCCCATCCAGCTCGTGCATTGAAGCACAGCTTTCCTCAGTCGTGCAGAAAGATATTTCATTTTTCTCTCCTGACCATATGCTGCTCTGAGGGTAATAGCAGGGAGGTTGTCGCATAGCACTGGTACCTAATTTAGTCATAATGAGGCTTGTCTGTGCTATGGCTTGTGACAGTCTGCACTTCATATTGATGGATTATGTCTACCAGGTATGTCATAAAGCAATGAGAGCCTTGGCAGTAAGAAACCAGTCACATTTATTACTGTCTCTGAAAGCAAAGGGACCAAAGATTGGTTTTTAGAGTGCTTCTGAATGGCTGTAGAGGATGGTGAAGGCATTGCTGGCTGTGGTCTGGCAGGGCTGGCAAGGCAGCAGCTTGGCCCTTTGGCCCTGCATGTTTGTAGGGTGAGGAATGCTCCCCTGCCAGGAAACCCTTGTCTCGTGCCCTGTCTGAGCCCTTGCAGTGCTGTGCTGGGAAGCAGATCCTGGCACTGGTGTCTGGGGGTGCAGCTGTGTGCAGAAAGCCGAGCCTCTGCGCCAGTGGAAATTGTTGGCTCTGTTTGGGCAGTAAACGGCAGCATTTCTAATGGCCTAGTGAGGCACGTTGCCAGAGATAAAACAAGGTCAGCTGTACCTCTCATGAGTGCATAATGCCATCCATAGTCCTTCCTGTCACTCCATTCTCAGCAGCAGCCTGGGTGTTCAGACATGGGAGGGTGCTGCTGGTATATGTATACCAGAGCTCTGGAGTGCTGGGACTCTTCTTGTGTCATGCACTTACACGGGTGGGACGAAAGCCAGGCCTTGGGGACTGCTTCCTGGCAGGCTGCCCCATAGGGAAGTTCAGCATTTTAATGTTGTTTCTGGTTCTGGTGAGAGGTTTTATTTTTAGCTGCCCTTCTGATTAAGTAGAACTTGTTGTACGGTAAAGTGCAGCTACATGGAGATTACATGGCTGAAAAATGGATAAAAAATGGGAGGCCCATATGCAGTGCTAAATTGGTGTTGTTGTTGTTTTGGTTTTTATTTTTCTTGTTACCTGAGATACTTTTTTGTTTTTCCTTACCAAACTTTGGTATAGTAGCATACAGTGCTGCAACATAGGCAAGCTCAAAGATTCTTGCTTTTAATAACCCCCTGCAGTCTTATATTAGGCTTTTCTGGAGCTTTGGGATTGACTTGTTTTCTTCAATAAGAAAAATAAGCAATGCTTACTACACTAGATTTGGATAATGCATTCAGGTTTCATTTTAACAAGGTGACTGAGGCATGGAATGGAAGCATCTCTGACATCTGTCTTGGCTATGCTTTCTGTAAATGCATTTTTACACAGCCAAGCTGTAGATCAAGGCCATATGCAAGTCAGATTGGCCAGCCATACCTTTTCTCTTTAAGGAAAAAAAAAAAAAAAAAAAAAAAAAGAAAAAGAAAAAAAGAAAGAAACTAAAGCTATGTTGTTGTTTTTTTCTTTGAAGTAGATCATGATGCATAAATAAATGCCCTATTCTGCGATTCTGTGCTATCTCTAGTAAAGCATTAATTTTTGACCAATGATTGCAAGTGATGGTTGGTAATAGGTGGTTTCTGCTGCTTTCCTTGACAACTTCGTCTGGCCTTGGGGGGCTTTCGTGTTGTTTCTCAGTGTCACTGCTTATTGCACTGCAGATGAGAAGGATAAGGAATGCACACAATTGTGTGCTGTGAATTTTTCCTCTCATTTTGCCTGGGGAAAAGGAAGGACCTGAGAAATGCTTGTTTTTCTTGTGAAAATATTGGTCCCTAATACGTAGCATTGTAGTACAGTTGCCTTTGTGGTAGATAGGTCAAATAGGCAGTGATCCCCGAGAAGGGCAGGAGCTATGATAAACTCCCTTAAGATATGAACAAATGCCTCTGTGTGTTCTCAGAAATAAATTATATATCACTCCATTACTTACTGTGTGGCATTGCTTTAGATCTTGCTGGGAGGTATTGGCTGGTTTATTTCTTTGATTGCATAAGCCCTTATTCCAGAAACTAGTTATGTCCATCCTTCCCTTGGCCAGCTATATATTATTGGGCTGCATAGCTTTTATCTTCTTTAAGTTGTAGAGGCTTTAGTTTAATGAGATTCACAGCAAGAATTTGAAGAAGCTTGTTGCTGGAATTGCTTGAAGGGAGCATATAAACAGGAGGAATAATTGCTGTTTGTGAGTGTGGACGGTGATAGGACAAGGGGGAATGGTTTTAAACTGAGACGGGGATGTTAAGGTTAGATATTAGGAGGGAGTTTTTCACATAGAGGGTGGTGACACACTGGAACATGTTGCTCAAGGAGGTTGTGGATGCCCCATCCCTGGAGGCATTCAAGGCCAGACTGGATGTGGCTCTGGGCAGCCTGGTATGGTGGTTGGCAACCCTGCACGTAGCAGGGGGTTGAAACTCAATGATCATTGTGGTCCTTTTCAGCCCAGGGCATTCTATGATTCTACGAGGTGGGGGGACTCTATACCTGAGTGAGCCGCAGTTACCTCCTTATTTAGATGGATGGGCTTAAGAGTATTTTAAGAAAAGTTCAGGATCTGAGATTTCAGAATGGCTTTTCTCCTGTTTTTTACAGGTGAGATAACTTAAACCATATGTAGAGAATACTTGCCGTAAGGAAGGGTTGACAGAGAGTCTCTGGTTAAAGTTTATTTAAAAGGATGAGAGATAAAATGGCTTTAGTAGGAATATTGCCTACTGATTGTCTATTTTGCATGTTTTTGCTTGTAAATGATCCACAGCCCAATATTTGCTTTTTCACAAGAACTGCCAGTAAAAAGGGTTTTACTCCCAAACTTGTCTTCCCTGTCAGGAGTTTCAGGCGCTGTATGTTCATCTTCCTTGGGAGATGCTTGTCATAATTTTAAATCTTAATTATTAAAATGTTTTTTTAAAGGATACTCTTTATGTTCTCTCGCACATTCCCACACATCTTCTACAATTTACATAGATAGGAATTGCCCTCTAGATATTTTGGGGTTTACAGTGTAGGAGGAAATTGACTCCTGCAAATTACTTCATAATTAGATGGTGTTAAGGTACAGCAGTTACTACGGGACTTGGAAGACAATATTTCAGTTGTTGCATTTTTTGCTCCTTGGTCCTATGAAATGCAAACAAGGTGTTCTTTTGGGCTTATTTGTTTTGCGTTTCTCCCCCTTTGCCTCATCTCCCCCATTTGTTCTTAGGTGACATTTAATATTCTTTTTCTGTTTGGAGCAGAAGTCTTTGCTCCCATAACACAGATGTGTGTGAAAGCAACATTCTCATTGGAAGTGTGCTTACTGAGCTGCTGATTTATTTTATTGAGGGATTTTTTTAAAATAAAATATTTAACAGTGTAGATATATAATGTGTTTTTACTTTGCAAGGTTAATAAATCTGCCACTCATGGTCCTGTTGAATAATTCACCTTCTCAATAAGTGTATCTTTTTTATTTAGTTTATGTAGCATATTTGATGGTAATACTTGCACAGTAAGATTCTTTCTAACGTGATTAAACTTGCAAAAATAAATCCAATGGCATATTATATGCATTTGGTGGTATGGGTAAAATGTTTCTTACAGTTCCTCCCCTACTTTGGCAACATGTTCTTATTATTCATCAATTTCTGTGACACAGTTCCGTAACTCAAATTGTTACAGAATTGCACTTTGTGTCAGTAGGGCTCTCTTGACCTCAATCACTGCCAACTACTGCAAATTCCATTGAATATCCCATGGATTTCTAAGGTTAGTTGGCTGGATTTAGCTCAGCGCTAAACCTAATTCTGCCTTGGTCTAGTAATATCTTAGATTATATTATTGGTCATCTTGGGTATAGACTTAGTGCAGACAGTTGTGTCCATGGAAGCTTGATTACTGATAATGAATTATGTGAGCTTGTCCACTACAAAATGTCACCAAATGAACAGTGTGCTTATGTCTCAATGCTGAATTTACTTGCTGGAGTATTTACTACTCCAGCAAGTGTCATGTTTCTTCCTTCTTCATACCTGGATTATTTGAGCTCTAATATATACTACAAGAAGATGTGTCTGCTTTTGTGTCTTATATTTCAATATACTGTTTTCCAACACCCAAGTATAGGCTTGAAGTTGAATTGATTTCTTTTAGTGGTGGATCCTCTTGGTGTGTTGTGTTCCCTGATGCTTCAGGGTTGCTACTATAGTTAGTGGCTAAGTAGAGACACAGAGATTACAGTTAGTGGAAATCTTTCTGATGCAATAGTACACAACGGTGTCAATGTATATACATTCTGTCATTGTGCCCTTTCTGCTCTGTGAAAAAGACAGAGCCTTTTATAGCTGCTTTGTGTTGGACCTTGACACTTGCTAATTGTTTCAATCTTTGAATATCACAGTGTATTTATCTTAGGCCTCCGGGAATACTAAGTCACATTTGTATGCCTGATACTGAGGTTTACCTATTTTAGCTAGGTTGTCTTTTGAACTCTCATTAAAACTGGTGGGGTTTTTTGGCTTCCCATGTTTCAGAATAAAGTGCTGGTAAGTGCAAAAGCTTGTTATGTGCTTTCATAAGACAAACCTTAGTGTTGTGTTCTAGAGTTTGATTGTTCCCCCTTTGCTAAGGATTGCTATTATTCAGATAACTGATTTTCCTTCTCTTTCCTCTGAAGTGAATCAAACACCAGGCAAAATGGATTGTATGCAGGGCTGCCTGCACACCCTGGAACTCACCCACTTTGTCCTTGGGTGGTTGTTATTATTTTAAAGAGCAAGAATCAGAACATTGGAAACAAAAACTTCTCTTGTTTGGTTACAGAATCTGCTACTCTAAAACAAATCACCTTAGTAGCAAGATAACTGTAGTAAATCCTTGATATTTAGAAGTAATTTACAGTAGGGGGGAAAAAAGGATATAACCTCCATGTACATGTAACTTTTAATCAACATCTCTAAATAACTTCTTTGTATATTAATTATAGGCTTGAGTAGATACTTGGTTCATCCAGCCATAATACACTATTGGTAGCAGGGCAGTGATGTTTACAGTGAGATTCTGAACACTGTAAAGGGGTGAAATGGTCCTGGAGGGTCCCAGGCTTGGGAGGCTGGTGAACCTGCATCATGCTTTGTGTCAAGTGCTCTTCTCTAGGCTTTGAATGAAAGTATAAGTGAGACCTTGCAGACTGAAATACATGGAAAAAGGAGAAAGTATGGGGCCTTGTTGGGCTCCCTGAATGTTTACTTCCATCCTTTATTTGCCAGGAAAATTGTGTTAAAGAACAAAAAGTGGGCTGAGCAGTCATGAGTGTGTCATGCATCTATTGGAATCAGTGGACATGTGCTGTGCTGTGATAGAGCTGGTGTGTGCTGGTGGGAGCTGCTTTATTCCATCAGCTGTGCTGGGGAAGGGACAGTGTGCATTCTCCAGTCATGGTATTTGTTGTGGGTTCTTTTTTTGTCTCCAGCTTGTCTCCAGGGAGAGGTGTGCCTGTTTTGGGCTTCCCAGAACTACTTCTTCTAATTGGCAGTAACAAAAACCTGCTCATCTGTTTTGGGTGTGTTTTGTTATTTGTACCAATACCTTCTGAGGTTTTTGAAAAGCAAAGTGGTGTTGATATACTTGAGAAGTCTCTGCTTTGGGGTTGTAGGTGCTATATGTGATAGATAGGTGTCCCTTTCCATGTGGGTTCCATATAAGAACAGCATGCGTTTGTCTGAGGAGGTTGTGCTTGGGCCCTGCTGCAGGAGGTGACCTGCTTCAGGAAGGAGCTGCATGATCTGACAGCTGATTTTGCTGACAGAATGAGACAAAACACCCAGGTTCCCTTTTGGTGCCAGCTCCCATCTGAAAGTCCCTTCTCCGTGGAGTGGGGCTCAGCAGAGCCATCTGGAGAGAGCTGTGTGGGTGCTGCTGCTTGGCATCGTGTTGCCACAAATACCCTTTGAATTCTTTGCTTTCTGCTCCACTATGAGTTTTCTTCCCTTGAGCAGTTTTCCATTATTAGAGTGTTAATAGAAAACAGCTCCTGTGCTCCCCTGGTGAAATGGCCTATCTGGAAGTTAAACGTGTTGTTCCTTCTCCAGGTATTGGTAATAAAGGGTTTCAACTGAATTGTATTGTGCAGGTCAACAACATTTTCTGTGCTGCCTTGCCCTGCTTTACCTTAGAAATTTCACTGCTACAATGCACTCCCTGGTTTTTATGATGCTGATCTATCTTAGTCAGGCTGTGATCCATCCTGCCAGTTCCCCTGATATTTTCATCTACATATCTTTCCTTGAGAGGAGAATCTTTAATTCTTTATGAAGATTAATTCCAAAATAGGCACCATGTTTCCATGGGTAAATTTGTTAGATTTCTTGCTATTGGTAGCTCTTCCTCTTGCAAAAGCTGTGAAATTGCAGGTTGTGATGTTCAGCTTGTTTTGTTCCTTTTTATAATTTCAATGGCATGAGGCTGAATATTTTGCTTTAAAAACCTTTCAAGTGAATTGTATGTATTTCATCTCTTATTTTTACATTCACTGATGCCTTTCTTCTTATTCTGAGTCTTTTAAGAAGATGAAAACTACTTTAAATGTGCATCTGTGACAGAGATCTTGTGCCTTTTTGCTGTAGCAGCCTATAGAATGGCCATGTTGCCTGCAGGTGGCAGAGAGCTGTAGAACTTCAAAAATACTTAAGTATAAAACAACAACAACAACAAAACATGGCAAATTGCTGCTCTGGAAGGTAGAAGATATTTGATGCTGCAGAGTATTATTCTGGGCCAGGCAAAAATCTTCTCAGAACCAAGTAACCTTTTTGATCAATCAAGAAGGAGGAGATTACCTTTCCCTCCTTTGGCAGTGATAACCTGTATATTTATCTGTCAATAAGCTGTTAAACACTTCAGGTTTCCTTCATTTCTGGGCCATCAGGTGTTCTGGATACACTTGGGTATGGATCCAGGTTGACAGTGCCTGGAACTTCTGTGTTATCCTTGGTTGATGCAGTGACAGAATCTCATGAGCTAGAAGGGACTCTTAAAGGTCATCTAGTTGAACTCCCCTGAAATAAACAGGGATATTCACAGGTCCATTAGGTGCTCAGAACCTGGTCCAGCCTGACCTTGAATGTCTCCAAGGATGGGGCATCCACCACATCTATGGGCAAACCTGTTCCAGAGCCTCACCCAAGGTATTTCCTTGTTGCAGTTTTCTGCCATGCAACCACTCAGGTAAGGCCTAGCAGAGCAGACTTGTTTGGGAATGCACCATCTGACCCCCAGTGTGCAATGTACTGACACACTGCAGCACTGTTTGTGTACCTTCCAAGGGAAGTTACATGAAATCCCAAAATAAGCAGGAATGACTCTTTACATAGCCTTTTGAAGAATAGGAGGAAGAATGTAGAAGAAAAGCTGATCTTGGGCTTCTGCAAGTCCATTAAAAAGGAAATAAATGCATCTTTAGCAGAAAATGGCAGCAGGATCTGGAACTGTCAGCTGTTTGTCATGGTTTTGGGGTCACTTCAGTCTTGCTCCCAGTTTTTCCCTCTGGCCCAGAGATGGCTTCCATGTCTGTGCAGAGGGATGTACCAATGGGACAACTGTCACTCACTCTGTATCACTGTTGGTGACCCGAAAACAGGGGTGACAGTTAAGCCCTCTGAGATAAGAATGTTCTGTCAAAGAATTGTAGAATATCTTGAGTTGGGAGGGATCTAAAACTTACCTCTTTTAATAGTATTTAGCCTTCTGTTTTTGTTTTTTTTTTTTTTTTTTTCCCCCAACTCTTCTGTATAGACATCATTATATTGGAGTAAGCTCAAAATTTATAAGCAAACATTTCAGGCTGTAGAACCTTTTTTTGGTTCTTTAAATCAGTAACAGAATTATGTAGCATCAACATAGATCTAATAGCAGCTTAACAACTAATTTAATAACAAATATTAGAAAGGTATGTTCCTGTTTTAGTAGAGGTACTGTGGCTTGCTTTCTTGCTTTAGTTGCTTACAGGAGAGCCAGTACACTATAAGCAGACACAAAAATTAGAACAATGTATTTAAGTATGGCAGTGATGATTTCACGAGGGATACATGGTCTGTTCCCAGCAGCACTTTAAACCTCGTTGAAGTCTTTGTTCTTCTGCCATTATAGTGATGTTTTACAAGCTTCTGCAAGTACATTTTTTCCTTAGCACACAAATTACAACTTGTGAGCTCATGGGCAGCATGTGTGATGCTCATTTCCCTCTTGTGCTGAGTGTGGATGTGTTAGCATGCAGAAGGGATGGCGAAATACCTATCCCCATGACTTGTGTTTCTTAATTTGTTTTCTTGACTGAAGATTGTGGTTTTACAATATACAGCAGAAATATTCTCCCCAAGCATAAATTTTAATCTTGCATATGCTTTGCGATACAGAAAGAGAGGGTTTGTAGAACTGATGATAATGAACCTAGGCCTGCTGTAATTCCGGCCTGAGTTTCACCTGCCCTGCAGTTAAAACAGAATCCTTGTAGGTGTAGCCCTCTGAGCTGTTTTCTTTCCCAGAGCAATTAGTTGTTGAGTGCATGCCTTTTAAATGTGCCCCTGATGAGTTCACAGGCTGTTTGCTGCCTGCCTGGGATTCTGCCTTGTTTGTACCACTCATTTGTGCACAAAGCAGAGAAGAAATCAGCAGCATAATGCGGGACTTGAAGGATTTTCCTACGCCTGCAATTCCGTGGCAATTTAATTTCGTTTTTGCCTTTTGTTCATTGTGTACCCAGCACTAGAGAAAAAGTCTTTGGAGACTGAAAGAGAACAAAACTTATTCATCAAAAGCAAATCCTGCTGTGAGAGATGCCTTAGAAGTAGAGATAGGTATTCTGCAGAAGTAGCTATACTTAGAAGATCGTTTAGTTCTGCTCATTTGGGGAAGCATAAACACTGTTAATTTAGCCTGCTGTTTTTGACTTGCATCTGGAATATAGAATACTGAGAAATACTATTGCTTCATTTTAGATCTAAGAAAATTGAGAGGGCTCTGATATAACAAATAGCACTGAGTAGAAAACTTGACAAAGCTCTGGACAGGAAGATTAACATCTAGTGCTTTGCTGTTAAACATCACTTGTGACTTGAATGATGCTGGGAGAGGCAGGAACCTACAGCTGCCTTCTCTTTTATGTACTTTCTCCTCCCTTCCTCCCTGCCTCTCTGATCTGCCTCTATTTTCACTTTCCCCTGAATTTTTTATTGCTGGTTACTAATACATTAAAGTCTCGGTGTAAGTGTGCAGTGTATGGGTGCTGTATAGTGGCTCACATCTGTAGGCTCAGGCATATAGAAGGAGGGGAAAACAAACAGAAGCATTCTGGGACAGTTTGTGTGAAGGTCTCATCAAGAGAAGAAACCACTTATCAAATCTTTCTTATCAGTTTATAGTGTTTTTGAGACTTGTCTACATTTGTTGCAAAATGTGAATTACAACAGCTGCTCCGAAAGTAATGCCTCCTATTTTTATTATGTTGAACCACAACATCAGTAGTGGATGTTGGTGGTATGGCAGTAGAGACTGAACCTTCCCACCAGTATTCCATTACATTTTATTGCTGTGTGACAGATGGCAGCAGAGGGGCAGTCTGATGCAATGGCATATGGCATGGAAGTGCATATGAGGCAAATGTGTAGAAATGAAAACTTTGTGGAAAAAAATAACCCCCTTTGATGTTAATTGATGCTTGCTGAATGTTTATGGAGACCAAACAGTGGATGTCAGCTAGGTGAGGTGGTAGGTGGTGCATTTTAGCAGTGGCAACAGTGATGTGAAATACAAGCAGCATTCTGGTCAGCTGTGCACAGCCGTCACACCATGAAGTTCTTGGACTCAGTGATCCTTATGGATCCCTTCCAACTCAGGACATTCTATCATTCTATTACATATATAGTGTTACATAAAATACAACTAACTAACTAACCAGTGTTGTTGTGCTCTTTTTATCTGTTGTAGTTTCCATGAAAATAAATAGGAGGCATTCCTTTTGGAGCAGCCAAAATAAGTAAAGCATACGTACATCTTTTTTGCATCAAATGTTATACAAAGCAGTCATATTTGGCAGATGAAATGTCACCTTGTCACTGTCTTTGAGATGTTTGTAGTTTGAATACACTCATTCACTTTTCTTTGAGTTACAGCTCAAAGCATCTGATGCACACTTGGATTTGGTGCATGCATTCTCTTGTCTTGCTAAGGACATATGGTAGGTGTGGGAAGGCTGCAGGAGTTTGCTAGGGAAATCAGAGACTGGGAGGAGGCAAGGCCTGCTGGGAAGAAACTTGGAGATGCTGCCAGTTGTCTGGGAGGAATCTGCAAGGCTGTGAGTGGAGGGATTGGAGAAGCTGCAGACAATAGATGTAAGACAACAGTGTGCTTGGGAAGGTTGGTGAGCAATCTTGTTCTCAGACCCACACTATTTAACTTCTAAACATGATTTCTAAGATGTATTCATGATATTTTTTGCCATTCTATGAATACACCAATAGAACGTAGTGCTTTTTTTATTGAATGGTAAGGTTTGTTTTGTGTTTGTTTGTTTGTTTTGGTTTTTTTTGCTTGTGTACATTGTTGGCTTGTGGCTTAATAAACCTTCAAATGGAGTCATTTGAATCATGTCTCTGATACATGCAGGATAGCATTAGGGGCTGGGTTCTTCTCTCTATTGATGGTGCAGGGAGTCTGTGGTAATTCGTCCATAATTTAGGCTTTATTTAGCAAGATAGGTTGAATGTGAGTCTGGCAGTGTGAGGGGCTGGGGTTTCTTTTTGTGTTTTTGTTGTCTTTTTTGGGGGGGTGTGGGGGGAAAGAAGGGAGAAATTAATGATATTTAAGTGCAATTGAGTATTATGGGGTGTTCTCAGTTCTCATGGGTGTTCTCACTGTTCCCGTGAAACCCCTTTGATGTTGTTCTTCTTCTAGGCCACTGGTTCTCCTTTATGGTCCTTTATGCCTTAAGATACTTTCCCTATATAGCAATCCTCTATTTTTGCAACTGTGTTTCTTACATTGAAAAGCGTGAAAACAAAGTGGCCTTTCCTTGTGAAAGCAGCCATGAGTTCTTAGGACGGATGCAGTTTGTCCTTGTTCGACTCAGCAGTTTGTACCACTCCAGGCATCGATGTATCTCTCCAAAGTTACAAAACCTCTCAACTCTTTCAGAGTCAGCCGCTGTGGTTCGCAGCTCCTGTAGCACTGTGCCTTTTTGTAGCTGCCTGGCCCCCTTCAGTACAGGCATTGCCACTTCACCTCTTGTGTGCTGGGGCCAGTGGTGCTGTTTTTCTCAGTGCCGAAGCCCTTCAGCGAGCCCTGCCAATTTATTTCAGACTTGAGTGTTGGTGCTGGAATAATGAAGATATATAGCAGTAGCTCAGCTGCTGCAGAGTGGGCAGGCACTGATGAAGCTGTTTTCTGTTTGCTCAGCACTTACAGCTGTTTTTGAATGAAGAGGGTAAAGAAAGCATAGGAACGGTGGGAATCTGGTGAAGAAATAACTAATGAGTTCTAAATGTTCAAGTTTGAGGAGTAGTTAGGAGTAGTCTTTTCTGCTGAAGAAGAGGAAAGAGAGAAAACAGTAAACATAAAGCCAACACCCTGGGGCAAGATAAGTAAAGGCAAAAGAGGAAGAAGGAGAAATAACATAAACTTTAAAAAATGTATCTGGTGGAGAAGAAAATTGAACTCTGGAACTACATGGAAGGAAGCTGATATGCAAGAAAGAAAGAATGAATAGATGTTAATGTTACATGTTACTGTAATGTTAGAGTTTGTTGTGGGAGAAAAGGATATCTGGTAAGTGAAGAAAAGGTAGCACCAAGTGGTACAGGTTCATAGGAATATGGGTGCATATTCTCTCCCCAGATCTTTATCTTTTACCTGTATATGTGGACCACTGCATGTTCTGAATGTGCTCCATTTTGAGACTGACCAGAACTGGATTGTGAATAGGTGGAGAACATTTTTGTGGCCTCGCTGTGGTTGAGGTTCGCCCCACACTATTGTTTTTGTCAGAAAATATATCCTGTACGTTTTTTGAGCAGTACCTGATGCTGCCTACCCAGCTGCTGAAGAGACAAATAGGACTGAGCTAATCTTTGGCACTAATGAAATGTGGGGGAACTGATGTGTTACTTGGTGGAAGTCTCACCTGTGAGGTGTCTTCTCTACACTGTAGTTGCGTGAAAGTACCATCCCTCAGTCGTCATTTATGCTGATGAAATCTCATTCCTTTTTCATGTTTACTACAGGCTAGTACCCTTTTTTATACACAGTAATAATCAGCACTTTATTTTAATGGCCTGTTAGCTGTTAACTGAATGCAGACAACAAAAATTCAAACAAAAGGGAAGTCCATCCAAATTCGAAGGAAGCAGTTTGCTTTTCCAAAGCTTCTCTGCTGTTGCTTTTATTTGACTTTTTTTTTTTTCTCTGTTCTTTTTATTTTATTTTATTTTTAAGAATCATCCAGTAAGTTTGTATTTTATATTGATACACTTTTAAAAAGAACATATGTGGAGTTTATGTGTAAGCTTCCAGGAACTACATAAGCAAGTTTGAAATTAGTTTCATTCTAAAAGTGACCCCAAATATTTCTTCTCAACTATAAAAGTCTATATTTGGCTGTGCATGTGGCTGATTTTTCCTGCCAGGGATCTTTAAGTAATTTAGTAGTATGAATTCACTTTTGAGGATAACAGAAGTAATTTATGGTGGTTACCAGCAGTGAGGAATGTCGCTGACAACGAGGAAAGCCAGATGCCATTAGTAAAGTTCTTCACTGTCTTTGTTTCTCATTGCATCTGGAGATTTTCTTAAGATAGATCACCTTTATGTCCTACAGGATATGAGAACAAACATATAATTGCTGTTCAGAACGAACAGTTGTATTAAATGGCATAATGCAATTTCCCTCTTTTTTTTTTTTTTTTTTTTTTTTTTTTTTTTTTTAATTCAATCTGAATATAATTTAGTCTTCATCTTAAAAATATTAGTGCCAAGGGACATATGTTAAAGATTGTGAGGAGCACTTAGGATCATTTTAATCAGAGATGAGTTAGTCCCATTAAACAATTGAATTAATCTTCCTGCCAAGACATAACATAGTCTGCTACATGCAGATGTATGTATGGTGTTCCATGACCAGCAATCTAATGAGTTCTGTCTTTTTAACTTAACAGACGCTTGTTCCTTGTTCCTTGCCCTGCTGTGCCCTTTCTCCCAGTCTCGTCACTTGGACAAAAAGCCATGAGTGCTGCCTCTGGACTGGAAATGACAGTGTGCTGGGCACTGCCTCCCCATGGAGAGGATGGTTCTTCCTTTTAATGAGACCCTTTATGTGATGCCTATCCTACATCTGCTGCCAGCTTTCACAGAATGTGCAGATGGATGGCACAGCTTTATGTTAGAACTGATTGTAGTTGGCTTTGGGCCCTAAAGGTATCAGGAGAGAGGACCGAGTATTAACACAGTTATGTATGCTTGATTTCCATAGGAAGTTAGCTGAAAATAGTATGACGCTTTTGTATTTATGAACAAGCCCGGAAGCTGATGCTTTATATTGTCTAGTAAGCCTCGTTTGTAGGCAACAAAAATGAGCAAGGACGTCACTTCAGTATTTGTCAATTTATAAAAGATGATAGTAGATATTTCCAAACTCTAAAGCTAGGCAGTAAAAGTCTGTGTCATCTTACGCTTAGTTTTTTACTGAAAGGTACCCTATTGTTTCTCTTGGCCTTTTTATTTTGCCCTTCTGTCCATCTTTTTGTCTGTCTTTCATAGATGATAACTGTTTTGATATAGGTGACTACCTGGAACCTGGTATGCATAGTGAAAATGTTAATGAATGATCTGTATGTGCAGAAATTATATAAGAATTGAAATATGTGAGGAATGTGTAGAAAATTGTGAAACACATCCCATAGGGAATATATTGCCTACATAAAATACCCTGTTGTTGTTATTATTTTTTCATAAGTACTGCTTAGGGATTTAGGCTAGGTAGCATACTCTACGTGTCAAGTAGTACATTGCCAAGGGAACTGAGCTTCGCTGGATTTTGATGAAAGTCTCCCTAAGACAGCCTGTCTGAGCAGCACAAGAATGAAAACACTGCAGGTAGATTGTACCATGCCCTGTCTATGTTGCCCAAATCCAGGGCCTCTGTGCGTGCATGTACCTGCTTTATTGCCAGCATGGATACAGACTGTTGCTGTTTCAGCAGTGGCCCTCATGCAGATGCTTATGTTTCCACTTAATTAGATTTCTTTGTCTAATGTCCTCTATTAAATACCTGCTAGTTAACAAGTAATAGGAGATTGGTCTTCAATAGCAGCTCGAAGTGTATTATGTGGCACTTAATAGGAATAGAAATAACTAAATATTGTGTCAGAGACAAATGTCTAATTCTAGCACTTATTTCTAAGCACTGAGCATTACCTGCATTTCGTTATTATAATTCTCCTATGTTATTAGTGTGTTTGGTATTATACTAGCAGCATAGCTGGTTCTGCTGTGCCCTGAGTGGATGGGTCCCCAACAGAGTCATAAGGCTCCTGCAGATGAAGTAGAGCAATCTTGCACCTGCCTACATTGTTCTGCGTAAGCAAGCATAGTTTTTAGTGGAACAAAACTCACAGTGCTGCTCCTTATATAAGGAAGAACTCAAGATGGGACCAGCAGCTTAGCTACTTGATTTATCTGGTAAACACACAGTGTATAAAGAGAGCACATGTTAATGGGTTTGCATATACAGTGCTGAACTGTTCTGACAGCTTCATGGGCTCTGTTGTTCGTTGTAGATGGAATGGCAGTAGGCAAACATTTATGTATCTCAGTTGGAATTGAGACTTGATTTACTTGGTGTTTATTCAGAATAAGGATCTGTGTAGTTACTTAGAGGCACAGGATGTTTTATCACTTAGAAACGAGTAGTTCAGGCATTTTGGAGAATTGTGACATTTATTGTGTGCCTGGGAAGCTGACAGACACATGGCTTCTGTTGCTTAATACCCAGAGTTGATGTTCTGTCTCAGAAATCTAGAGCGCGGAGTACTTGTTCTCTTAAATGTCTTATTGCACCTAATAAGAAGAAAATGCCTATATTTCTAGTTCATTCCTTTTGAATACAACAAATAGATAATCCAGTATGAAATCAACTATACAGCCTCTTTTACATGGCTGTGTACATAATGGAAATAGGAAAATTTGCTTAGCAGGAAATCCAAAAGAGGAACAATGTTTAGAAAGTAAGTAGTGGTCAGCTATGATGTATAGTTTAATAGAATTGTTTAATTTTTTTTTCCCGTGAAACAAATAAAGTGTCACATTTCTTTAACATGTTATGTAACAGATGGGCAGTGAGCATTCTCTGTATGAATTGTTATAAGTGGTGCATTCGAAAAGTATAAACATTGAGAAACTGAAAACTTGAAATATAGGAAATGTTAATAATGCTGCTGCTGATAGCTGAGGGTTGCAGCTCTTGATTACTTAGCCACTCTTCTTGTCAGACCTTGAGAGATGTTGTACATGTAGAATTGCACCTAAGATTGCCTCTGTAAAGTTTTTGCCTATCAGCAAAGAAGCTCTCTCTGGGGATGGGGAAATTATTTTCCAGCCATCCTGTAAAACTGTTCTCTCTTTTTACAGCCTATACCTTGTTTTGCTCCTTTCAAAGGGAGATGCCTTTACATGTGTCATGCTCTGCAGACAGCCAGGGTGATGGGAGCTTCCACAAAGAGTGGAACAGAAGGATTGAGGGAGGAAACAAGAGGTAGAGATGGGAATGTATGTGACTCACTCCACTGGGAGTATACAGAAGTTGATCCTTAAGTCCAATTATGTTTTGCTACAACAATTCAGGAGCAGTAGTGAAATGAGTAACTGCAGTCCTCTACCTAGCTATTACCTTGGAGAGTCCTCAAATGAAACATCAATGTATGTGCTGCTGGAGAGAAAATAATCAATAGGGAGCAGCTGATGAGCAGTGTTAACTTCACTGTTCTCTTCATTTCTGGCGTGTCAATAGATAGGAACCAAACCAAATGCTCTCATTTGTTTGTGAAGATTTATGAATGCCCGGGCACACACAAAAATAATTAGGAGGAAGGGCTGACCTGGGAATGCTCAGCCTAGAGAACACTGAGAGGGGGTCTTATAAACTCTTTTTACTTGAATCAAATTGTGCTTGTTAATTCATTTTGAGTCAGTACCTTTTATGAAGAATGTCACTTGTTGTTATTTAAGTAATATTTTAAATATAAACCTCTGAGTTCCTAAGAGCAATACATGTGTGCTTACTCTAATTTGGTAATTTAAGCGAGTTAGCATCAGCATTTTATTCATCTGTGAGACCAGCTTCAGTGAGTAGCATGTTTGTCTGAAGAGTGCACTGTGATATGTCAGTTGGCTGTCAGCTCAGGAGCCCTTCTGAGGAGCATCCCCTTGTGTACTTCAGAGTTCAGAGCAAAGTGGATGAATGTTCTCTCTAGAGTGTCTGATAAGTCAAGGGGAACACTCTTGAATTTATGTCCTGAAGCACGACGCTTATATTTCTAGCATAGCAATCATAACTGTAAATGTTATTAGCTTCAGAGTATTCCATCTGCCTGAAATGTGCTGTGTTTATTTAGTCCAGATAGAAAATGTGTCTGTGTAATTATTATGATGTGAATTATGGGGATAAATTGATTTTGAAACTGTTTGAAAATAGGAGATATTACATGGAATTGTGAAATGACACCTATGGGCTCTATAAAATGACAAAGACTTTCTGGCCAGTCTTATTGGTACTGGTGTAGTGTACTGGTACACGTTTACTCTGTGTGTGAACCAAGAATACACAGGGATTAATCTTAGATGTTACTTAGGTGTCTCTGCTTCTAAATGAAAATGAATTCAGGTTGTCTCCATATAATTTACTTTTAGAATTTTCCGCATTCTTAATTTTCCTTATAAAAACAGTCTTTCAGTAGTACAGAATCACCAAGTTTGGAAAAGACCTAAAAGATCATCTAGCCCAACTGTTCACCTATTACTAATAGCTCCCAATAAACCATGTCCCTCAATACAACATCCAATCACTCCTTGAACACCCCTAGAGTTGGTGACTCCTCCACCTCCTCAGGCAGTCTATTCCAGTGCCTGACCACCCTATCTGAGAAGTAATATTTCCTTATGTCCAGTCTGAATCTCCCCTGCCGCAGCTTGAAACCATTCCCTCTAGTCCTAGTATGCTTTACTTTAGAACAGAACTTCATATTCTGTTGCTCTTTTTTGATAAATGTATATGGTTTAGCAAGGTCTGACTAATAACATTTACTTATGGTATCACAGAGTACCCAAAAAAAGATGAGTTTTCCCTACTCTTTGGAAAACAACTTCGGGTATTAAATTTTTTCATAATGTTTATTACTGGTCTACATAGCCTTAAAATATTTTAGTAATAACTAAAGGAAATAATGAGCTGTAATTCAAAGTATTTTTGTCAGGTTGCTAAAGTTTAGCTCCTTCATGGAGAGATGAATTGCAGGGATGATAATGAGGTAATGTTTATCTGTATAATCTATAACGTTGCTTCAGCCTGTGTATTGAGGGAATTTGTTCCTTGTTTGACTGCGAGGAAAAAGTGTTGCTCCCTTCCTTACAGTTACATGTAGAAGGGCAGCAACTGAAGGAGACAGAAAAGCCAAGTTACTTTCAAAGGCAGCTGGCTGCTTTTTTATTAATTAGGCGTGAAGGATAAATTCATGTGAAGTCCTTCGCTGTCTGACGTGTCAGGCTTCCTGCTGTAAGCTCTCAGTCAAAAGTTTCTACCAATTCACCTTCCAGCTCTACAGAAGGATGGCTTTAGTAAATGAGATCCCATGCCTTTTTCTGTGCCTGATTTGTTCATCTCCTGAAAGCTTCAGAGAAAATGGGAGAGGAGATGGAGAGGTGAAGAAAGAGATTTGGTCAGGTGTTTCTTCATATTTGCATTCTAGATTTCAATGCTGCATTTTCTTAAAAGCAGAAATATGTGCTGAAAGATTTTCCTGGCACTGAGAAGAGGTATGACAGTCTTTAAATATCGTGAGCCATGTAGTGGTGTTACTTGGCAGCACCAGGAGGATGAGTCAGTCAGTTGGTAGTCCAGTGCCCTGTACTGAGCAGTCATTTCAGCTTTGCACTGCTATTCTACCCAGTGGAGAGTGGCCAGGAGCAAAGAAAGCTTTTAATTGCAGTAAGAGAATGGGCAGTGTTTTGTCATTTGACTTTTCAGTCATTGCAGCTTATCCTTCCTGGCATGATGTTAAAAATGAGTTAATAGTGAAATGCTTGATGAGAGGTTCAAAATAACTCTTTTTTCTTTTTTTTTCCCTTTCCCCTTCATTTGCTGCAGTTTGCTCCCTCTTGGCTCTGTTCCCCCTGCTGTTCCTATATGTTGCAGACATTTGTCATAATTTTCCTCTTGAGCTGTCTTTGCATGATTCATGTGAAAATCAAAACAGAATGCCCTCCCCATGCTGTTTGTTTTGACTTCATGTACTGTTGTTCCTCAGAGCTAATAGACCTGTGGGAATTCAAGCAAGATAAAAAAGAGATTGCCTAACGAGAAGATTTTGCCATTTAAATTGAAAAATCTTCTTGAGCTGACTCCAAGATCTAATACTAGTCCCATTAAAAAACCCCAAGGAGCAGAGAGCATCTTTCTCCAACACCTAAATGTTTTAAGATGTTTTGGTTTTGGAGGAAAAAAAAAGAAAATGGGTCAAAGTACTGAAGATGGGAAGGGAGAGATCCAGATATCCTTAACTGATTTTACTGATAATGGTGGCATCTCCCTGTGTAACAGTACTGCTGCAACATATGTTTTTATGGTTTAAAAATAGAACTATTTGCCACTCTCCTGGCATAGTCACTCACGCTGTTGATTACTGTAGATTAAAAACAACAGCCTATTCTCTAGCCAGTGCTGCAGTATCTCAGAATTATAGGAGAATATCAGCTCATTTGGTGCGAATTAAAATTGGCAGGGGATTACTGTTTAATTGTGCAGTACTGATTGTAGTACAGGAAGAATTTCAAAGGTGCAGTAACAGAAATGAAGTTCTAAACAGCAGGGTTTGTACTTTGAAAACAGTAATAGCTAAAGGTCTTGTGTGATGCTGTTTAAGCATTTCACTTCCAAAGCAGTGGCTTCTCTGTAATAATGATGAAGGTTTAACCTTTCATCCTGTTATCCTGCAGCATTTTTCATGGCTGTATTTTACAAAAAGTGATTTCCTTATGGGAAACCAGGGAAAACCATTCAGAAGATTTATGCTCTCTGTTGTACCTGTTCCGAATAGCTGTCCGCTTCACCAAAAGAGTGAAAATGAAGCGTAAAACCGTTAACAGAAATTTTGGTTTTGCAAAATGTATTTTCCAGTTGATAGCGCCATAATTGTTTAAATATACATCTTTTAGCTTGTTCTGAAGAAGAGTGTTATGGTCATTGAAGCTTTAATTTTGAAGATTTAATTTTTGTCACTTTGTTCATAGAATAAACTTTCCTGTTCTTTTGAATTGCATTTGGTTTCTTCACTCTGTTCTATTAATAAAAATGCTTTCTGTACTTCGTAGAAGAAGCTACTTTTGACACAAACTGGTTGGATGGTTGGCCAGCAATTTGCCTTACTTGATTTGCTTTCAGCTTTTTTTAAAGCACTGGTTGAAAACGTAAGGGAGAACTTAAATGCCCTGAAGCCTCAGCCTGGGACAAGTAAAACTCCCAGGCTACTTTAATTCCTATCTTTTAAAAACAAAAAGATGGTCATTGGAATATCTACTTTTGGCCTCTTACTTTTCTTCTCACTCATCTTCCATTTCATCTTGCATGGAAATCTGCTGCACCTCTGACTGGGAAGAGCAAAGTGTAAGTTTCCTGCAGAACAGACCTTTGTCTGTCCAGAGGAACTGCTGGGGTAATTTTATTCACAGATGGAACTAAAAAATTTATTGTTACCAAGCAGCAGTCCCTGACACTAATGTCAGCTGTACTAGCACCTGTATTTCTACACTTCCTTCATCTAGCACAGGACGAGAGCAGCTTAGAATCTTGCATAGACTATTCTATGCTGTGTTAATCTGCATCCTGTTCTCATTTGCACCTTACCTTGAATTTCTGGGAGGATCACAGACTTTTCTTCCTGCGTCTCTTTTTTTGCAGGAGACCTTTGTGAGGCCGTGCCCTTCTGCAGAGCCGTGAGTAATTGCCTGTAGCAGCAGGCTGGAATTTCCTGGAGAAATCTCCAGGATGCAGCTGCTAGTGTAACATCTACACCAAATTTGTTCCTAATACAGTCACCTGCTGTTGTTTGGCACCTTCTGGCCATCTCAGAAACTTATTTTCTAGTGGCCTCTACCTGTTTACTAGATTATTTTTTCTGTTGAGGCTTGAGGACTTGTGAAATGGATATATTCCGTGTTTCAGTATGAAGAATAGAATCTTCTGGCTAGGACTTTCTAGCCCGTGTGGACTAGTCAGTGTTTAGAGATTCTCCAAATGTTTCATTAGCTAGGAAGATATGATCAGGAACAACATTCAGAGACTGTCAGTGTTGGAAAGTATTGTGGAAAGATGCACCAGAGGGCATAGAGAAGGAGGAAGAATGATAAAATACATACTTGGGTGTAGCAACAGGGTAATGATGGATGATCACTGTCGATGCTCCTTAGGCAGACTTGTTTGTACTTGGAGAAGGGGAAATAATCATATCCATTGTAGAAGGGGTTACTTTGGAAGAGTTTAATCACATGATCCTTTTTCATTTTTAGTTTTGTTTTCTGAGACTCAAGTAATTGCAGAATTCGGATAGAAGGGCATCATACCAAAGTATACCGAGAGGAGTTAATTTTTCCAATACTGTGACACTTTTTCCACTTCCCAAAATAATGTGTATACATGAATATCTTTTAGTTAAGAAACTAATCTTCTCAAGAACAGAACAGTCCCTTAAATGGGGGATAGCAGCTGTGTGGACATAGAAATTCACCAGTAGAGTTGAGAATGCGAATGTTTGCATGTGTCACAGAGGCAAACTACAGAGAACATATTCCATGGAAAGATCATGCTTAAAGCTCCTCTTTTGGCCTATGTAGAAATCAAATAGTAATGGCAATATAGGTTTCTCTTTTAATTTAAATTCCATGAATTTTTACCAGTAGTCGGTGTGAACTTTTTGTCTCCTTACGAACAATGAAAGCTTGAGATAACTGGCTGTGCATGAATTCGGTTTGCTATGCAGTGGTCTGTTGTTTCGTGGGCCTTTATTGCTGAGTTCTCTCCTGTATGAACAGAAGATAGCTGAGACTTGGGAGTGATGGTGATGAAGTGAGAAAGTGGGTGATAAAATGAGAAAATGGGAATTAGATTATGTGAATACAGTGAGCACTAGTGAAGCTTGGGTTGCTGTTAATTGTCATTTACACAAATGGACAGTGTTATCTGCTTTCATAAGGCCTCTATGTATTGTTTGCTGTTTTCATTTGTAACTTCTTTGCTGCACAGGTCTTATGTGGCTGGTAAAACCTTGCATTCACATCCTTCTTGTTATTCCGAGAAATATGAAGTTAGGTTTAAAAAGGCTAACTGGTTGGTGATGGTGTTTTGTTGTTTTTTTTCTTGCAGTAATCCCGTAACGTTAATTGATCTTTGTGAAAGAAAAGAAGGGGAGGTTAATGAAAATAGTTTGCAAGCTCCTGTTTCTGTTCTTTTTTCTTTTTCTTTTTCATCCTGATCCGTATTAAATGTACTCTCTTTCTGTGATGGCTTGAAAGGAGCAATTTTCCACCTGGTTGTATGTGTTTTACTGTATGATAGTTGAATGCATACTTATTTATTGTAGGATGGATATGGAATTTTTCTAGTGGAGTGAATTGGGAGGGAAAGTGTAGAGGAAGATTTTTGATATAATATTTTAAAATCATTAGTAAAATTGCTTGGAAAAAACAAACAAAACAACAAACCCACTCTTCAGCTGAACTTTCTAACAGTGATTTTTGAGAACAACTTTTCTCTTTGCTAGATCAGTGTGGCCACCTTGGAGTCAGTAGTGAAGAAAGTGGTGGTTTGGAAGGGATGCCCTCTGCCAGTAAAATCATGATTTCTCTGCCACTAGGGTCACAAACTTGGAATGAAAATGTAAACATGAATTTGTGTCTTATCAGAACAAAAAGATGTGGTCCTGTTAGATTTTCAGGGAAGTATAGAACAGATTTCTGTTGTGTTCTTGTGTTTCAAAAATAGGAGGCAAGCATGGGCTGCATATGCAGTTATTTTAATGTATCTCTTTGCATAGTGTCAGCAAAACAGAAAGTGGAAACTCACCCAGTGGTGGATTCATGCAAAAAAGCAGGCATTTTTATCTGTAGTTTTGTCCCTTGCAGGGCTCATCTTTTTTTTTTTTTTTTTCTGTGATGTTTATGATGACCTTTCTGAGCACGAGACTTCTCTTGGTCTCAGCAATCCAGGGTCATCTGCTGTGCTTTCTGCGTCTGAGGGTGCTGTGGTATTGTTCCTTTCTTGGCATGTCTGAAAGATTTCCTGGTTTTAGACTTACTGTTATTCTGTCACAAAATGGAGCTTTACATTCTGACTGCTGTAGCCTCTCAGATTTGTGCTGACTTGCAGGATATTTTGAGACTTAAGTGCTACGGTGTCCTGGATCTTCATCTATACAGTCTTTCTGGAGCATCTACTGTACGTACGGGTTTGTGATATCATAGAATGTTTCAGGTTGGAAGGGATCATCCAATTCCAACTCCCTGCCATGAGTAGGGCTGCCATCCAGCAGCTCAGTTGTCAGTTTATACTTCTGAAGTAGTATAGAACATTATTGCTACGTAATAGTTTTAAATGCGCACAGATTAGGCAAAACTGTGTACACTCAATTCCGTTTCCTCTTCTGGATTATGGCTTTAAATTATAAGGAGGATCCATTTTTTTTTTTTCTGTGGGAACATTCATATTCCTCCCTTCTCCATCTCAGATGCTTCCAAAGCCTTTCTCTTGCCTTACATGTTAACTTTCAGTCCCTGGACTCATTTTCTTTATGCAGATAGGAAGAGCAAAATTTTCAGCCATTCTCATTAGTCCTTCAAACATTTTGTCAAAGTAAAGATGTTTTTGTTTTACTTTGCACTGCTTTAGTGCAGACAGGATCTCTTCCAAGCTGCTATATGAACCTTGAGTTGCTATGTGGCCTCCTTACAGCAAGAAACAATAATTCTTCTAAAAAAGTTTACATTTTTAAATAAGTCAGTACAGCAATGTTAGGAAGCCCAGGAAATTATTTATGCAGATGAACATAGAATCATAGAATTACCAAGGTTGGAGAAGACCTAAAAGATCATCCAGTCCAACCGCTCACCTATTACTAATAGCTCCCACTAAACCACGTCCCTCAACACAACATCTAGTCTTTCCTTGAACACCCCCAGGGTCGGTGACTCCACCACCTCCCTGGGCAGTCTTGCCCAGGTGCCTGACCACCCTTTCTGAGAAGTAATGCCTCCTACTGTCCAGCCTGAATCTCCTCTGCTGTAACTTGAAACCATTCCATAGAAACCATTCCAACTTAATATGCTTGTGGCTAAGTTGAATGTATATTGTAAATTCAGTGAGTCTCAGCCTTTTCCTTCAACTGTAATGCCAACCTTCTCTCTATCATGCTGAAGAAAAGCCAACACCAGACATGCCAGTTGCTGTTGACTCACAGATGGAATACAGTACAATGTACCTAAACCAAGGCACCATAGCACATGGCAAATCTTTGAGAGATTAAACTCTCAAAAATTGTTGATCTTTCTTCAGTCTTCCTGGTATTTTGAACCATATATTGGACTGTGAACTTGCAGAATTTCTTTCCATATTCAATAGTGTGAAATATTTTATGGCATCTCTTGTCAACGTTGATGAAAAGTGGTTAATCTTAAAAGGACTTAAAAACCAAATTAACTATTTTCTCCTTATTTAGATAGGAGCACTTTGGTGTCCAGTTGTGGGGGTTTAATCTGCATATTTTAAAGAAATATAAGATAGAAGAGGAAGAAGGAAAGCCATCAAAATTTAAAAAAACCAAACACAACAAAAACAAAACTCAGAAAGATGTTTTCAGGATGCACGTATTGTAGTGAGGATGAACAGTTTCCTGCTTTGAAGTCAGGTATATTGGAGACAGCATCAAGTTTTGAAGGTTGAAAAACAGAAAACTAAGATGATAGTTCAAAGTCTTATACCTTTGAGTTAGATTCACCTTGCTAGTATTTGTGTTGTAAAAATATGTCAAGAATGGAACCACCTGTTTTTGAAACTTCCTGCAATTTTGTGCATCTTCAAACAGAATAATTGGAACCTTCATTTTTTAGGTGAGTCCATATTGCAGAAAAAACAAATTTTAAGACATTTTTTTGTTTGTTATCTTTGCAAATTGTGGCTAATAGCTGGTAAATGAAACCAGACTGACTTCACTGAAGACTTCCAGTTGCCTTGAGCCCTTAAGATACGCTGAATACTGATGGAGAAAGAGAGGGCACACCAAGACCTGTCTAGCACTGCTGTTGCTGGGACTACTGATATGTTGTGTGCTTGAGCATTTGTTGAGAAAAGGCTAAGGTTCAGCCAGCCCACAGATCCTCAGAGAAGTCTGCCAGCAGCAGTGATGTCAGTGCCAGTTCTGCTGTCTGTGTTTTATCAGGACTGAAACTGATGAAGTTACCAGATAGTGTGAAATGGTGTAAATCTGTACATTTCTTTGGAGCGGTTCCCATTTATGTCAGAACCAAAGTGAAGTTATTAAATGGATGTTTTGTGCACTTTTTAAAAAAAATTATTTTTGATATTAATATCTCATCTGATTATTATTATTATTATTTTCTGCTTTGTAATGGTTTCAGTGTTACGGAATGAAAGAGTTCAGTTGTGGTTTCACCTGCGTACATGTAGACTTTGGGAAAATATTCTGCTCAGCTCTTGAACATAGAAGAAGTGGCAGGATTTTAGGCTGGACTCCAGAATCCTCCCACTTATCTGCAGATTATATAATCAAATCCTGTGCGTGTTTCATGTTGCGGGGACAAAGTACAAACAGCAAAGTGAAATTAATTCTTATATAAAAGGAGGCCAGGAACTGCCAGATTTTACAGCATGTGTTTAAGAGCTGTTTGGATGTGGTGCTCAGGGATATGATTTAGCAGGGGGATTTTAGAGTTACGGTACTATGGTTAGGCTGCAGTTGGACTTGATGATCTTCAAGGTCTTTTCCAACCTGGGTAATTCTATGATTCTATGATTACTGCAGCAAAAGTTATGGGAATATTTTGGTGGTGGTGATGAGGATGAAATATGGATTGGATCCCTGCTGGACCCAGGCAGCAGGTGAAACTCTGCTTACTCAGGTCACTCTTGTGCACAACAAGATGAAGAGGAGACAAAGGCATCTCTAGGCTTTTTGTATGTGGTCAGAGGCCAGTATTTTATCTTCCCACACTTCTGAAGAAATGCAAGGCAGTAAGGGAGCATTTGGATGCCATATTTTTATTTGTGATTTTTCTCTCAAGCTGGCAATGGCCTCAAAAATTACACTAAATCTTGCATGTTTCTGTGCATCCAAAAACTGTTTAATGTCTTCTTTTGGTATTTTGAAAAATATTCACAGAAAATAATAACACCAAGATCATGGGGTGCCTAAAGAACAGTGGCAGTTTTGATTTGCATTTACTGAAGCTAGAAGTTTCTCAGACTCTCACTGAGCAGTGATGTACTTTTGGTGTGGCTGATAGCCTGGTGTTGGCACTTGGATGGATGCAGGATCCAGGTCCTCCTTCCTTACTGCAAAGCTTTTTTTAGAACCTCACTTCACTGTTTAAATGTGTTACAAATTATGTGTTGAATAACATGTTTAAAAAATATCAGTCAGAAGTGTTAACAAAAGCCTTTAGATGGTAGCCCATTAGCTGTTGCTATGCTGTCCTTTGTTCTGGTTGTCTCCCATGCCTGTTTTTGAGTAGACTTTTTGCATTTTAAATACTCTTATTATCTGTTGGGCTTGTCTTTTTTTTTTTTTTTTTTTTTTCTTTCTTTTTTTTCCTCCCCCCCCCCCCCCCCCCCCCATGCTTTTTACTGCCTTGCCTACCTTTCTTTTCCCATTTCTGAGTTTTGTGGTTATCTTTAGCCTATGTTGCCCTCTATTTGTCTGTGGTTCCACATATCTGAAGCAGCTGGCCATTGCAAAATGTAGTGACTGCAGTAAACAAAGCAGTCCAGTTGGAGACTGAAATCCATCTTGGTTGTTGTTCACAGTTAGCAAAGGCCTACAAAATCCTTGTAATGTAATTTTGAAAGAGGCATGGAAAGGAAAACAGCCCAAACCTGATGTCCCCGTTCCTCTCTACTCAAAGGACAACTCTAGTTGTATAAATCATAAATCTACATTTGCCTTTTTTTCTTTTTCTTTGTTTTTTTTTGTTTTATTTTGTTTTTAAGAAACATCTTTGGTCTATATATACAGTGATAAGAGAAGGAAGGTTAAAGATCAGTTCCTCCTTCATTAGTCCAAATCCTTAGCCAACATACAGTGTACGTGTACATAGTATTAAAAGGGAAATGAGCATTTTTCTCTCTGGAGAAACTACAACATTGCAATCCAGTGACCTGAAAGTTAATAGGTGTTGTTAGCACAGTCAGAGCAAATGAGTAATTATCCCCTCTATGTAAATTTTGTTTCACTTCTCATCCATCTGTATCTTAGTTCCTGTAGTGCATGCTTAAGGCATGCAGTACCTCTCTTCCCTTTCCAGACCATCAGCTACCAAAAAGGCAAATGCGTGTCTGGTTGGTGCTCTCCGGGGATGAAAGTCCGTGTGCTGCAATACATCTGATACTGGAAAGTCGACACTGTAGCAGTGGAGAAAAGTTGGTTAATGGTAAACTACTGGGCTGTGACAGCTTTCCTCCATGCTTAAGAAGTACGTGCTGGTCTAGTTAATTCCCTGCTATAGGTGTAGTTAATCCAAACGTTTTAATAGCTCTCAGAGACAAAGGACCTATTTGGTTCAATTTAAGCTGTTTATTTTTCTAGTATCAGATTACAGTATAACAGGACTTTGATGTACAGAGGAGCAGCGTAGGTTAGACCTACGTTCTGGCTGGCCTGCAGTTCTGTTTCTTACAGGTGCCTGTGGGAGAGTATAGGAACAGAGAAGGCCTATGGCGTTTCTTCAGGATTACCTAGGTTCTCAAAAGCTGCACCTTAGGAACTTCCTCAGCCATTACTGCATAGTTTTTAGTTCTCAGGGAATTTGTCATGCAAGAGCTGTCTGATCCTTTTTGTACCATTTGAAATTGTAGGTTCAGCGTGCCATGGAAGGTGTCTCACAGCAGTGATGCTGCTGAAGAGCCTCCACCTTTGGATTGGTTTGAATGTGTCTGTACAAGTTGCATTTGTTCCTGATTCCTGCAATGTGTTTCTGAAATGGCAATACTCAGAGATATTACTTGTTGTTCTGAAGATGAAGTTAGAATTATGTTTCTGTGTGCATTAGTTTTTTGCGTTTATCTGCTAATTTATTGACTGGTAATTGTGACATTCTTCATAGCTGGTGCTTGTCTGCTGTGCTGTGCTCTCTCATTTGCAGACTGACATCTTTCCATGTTTGTTTAATGTTTTTAAATGGAAGTACCTGTCCTCAGCTGTTGAAAAGTAGCCATTTCATCCTACCCTTCCTTTCAAGTCAGAGTGTGATGGGGTAGCTACTTTCTCTATGCACCACACTTGCCACTTAAACCTCTCTGTGATGTCAACTGTCTGACCTGCTTCAGTGGAAAAAGTCCTGACAGGATTTGAAATGATGAACTACTGTCCTGAGTAGAATGACTCACTGTATTTAATTTCTATTGGCAATTCAGACCATCAGAACAGAAAATTTCACATGTGCTTAGCGATTGCTTAAACATTTAATCTATGGAATGACTAAATGTGTTCTTGATAGGAGAACACGTTGTTAATGCTGTTAGTGTTCTTCCCTGTCAGTTGATTCCCTCAGTAGTTTGTCTTGGAGGAGACTTGATGCAGTCATTCTGATTAGTATGCTGCATTAGGAATTATCTTTCCTGCTTTAGCATATTGTGCTGTTTGGGTGTTTTTTTAATTATTTTCTTTTGTCATAGCAACTCTGAAGGCAATCTTGTAGACTGACACGAGGCAGTGTTAACTGATGGTTGTTATTTCTGTGTATCTAGCAGAGGGTTTGAACGCAGTCTTAAGTTGTGCTTGTGTGGGTATATGTAATGAACATTTGAAATTGTTGAGCTACATGAGGCAAAAAAATAACTCCAAAGAATTAAACTCAGTGAGTTAAATTAATATTTCTTTGCCAGACAGTAATGTGTAATGTTAGCCCAAAGCTGTTACATTGCATGGAGTCTGGCATTTACATGCATCTTTCTGGTAGCCTTGGTACATGGAATATTCCCATAATATGGAATAAGCTACTGCTTATTTATAAGAGCAGATGTGAATTATTAGAAGCAGGCTATAAAAATCTGTTGCCACGTTTCTGAAGCACTTAATTTTATGTATTGAATTAGTTCCCATATCTTTTGTTGAGAAATATGCCAGGAAGTATATAGGGAGTCTTAAATATTCTATCCCTGACGTGTCTGAGAAACAGCAGAGACCACATTGTTCGATGATGAGACTTCAGATTGAATAATTCAGTTGAAAGTGACCTACAAAGATCATAAAGTCAAAATGCCACTTAGCACTCTAGACAGCTTCACAGGTCAGTGGGTTTTCTGAAAAAAGAGTCCAGCTATCGAGCCAAGCTTAATGTCTACTTACAGTTTTGAGAAAAGGCTTGGAAGATCAAGAATTTGATAAGTAGCCACTAGAAAGATGCAGTTCCAAAAATGCATGCCTTATTGACTAGATGAATAGCTCTGACTTAAGTATCTATTAAGATATCAAATAAGGTATTAAGATTGGATGAGGTAGTGTTTCTGTGGTCACTGTGTGCTCTTCTGGCTGGCTGGCTATCTAGTCCGAATCCTGCAATCTAATTGCGGGGGAGTGAAGGAAGCAGAAAGTGGCATCAGGATTTTACTGCACTGACTTAGTTTGAATCCTTCACCTGTAATGAGAATACCTGTACCTGCCTGAACCTTTTTTCAGTACTGTACACAATTTAGCTTTGCATGTGTTCTCTGCATCCTATCTTTGGGTTACAGTTTCATAGTGCCCTTTGCTCTTCTGACCAATAGCATAGATATCCCTGTTCTGATCTTGATCTGATAGAATTTTATCTGCCTGAATGGCTGCATTACTTGTGGCTGATCAGGTCAGCCTCAAGACTTGAGTATTTTATGCAATGCCTGTTTTCTTGTGAATGAGAGAAAAACAGACAGGAAGATGCCTTTATCCTTACTTTGACTTGCCAAGAGCTTCTGTTAAGAGACCTGAAACCAATTACTGCTCAAAAACCAATATCCCAGGCATTAAGCTAATATGATTTGGGGAATAGATAGATGTTTGGGATAGGTACAAAAAATTTTGTATTATTTATTTGAAAGTAAATGTATGAGACTTTCAAAGCTATTTGTATATTCAGAGTAATAAGGTAAGTTGTAGTGAAGATGAAAGACAATGTTTTAAGTCATTATAAATTCACAGCAAATAATACAGTGTCAGTATACTGTTTTTCTTAATCACTCTGTGCGGACAATTGTACAACATACGAAGTTGTCAGAGGTCGCTTATCCAAGATCGGCACTTAATGATCCTATGCTGACTCTTCTGAGAGCAAATATCAGTAAGAAGTATTTTAATTAAAGATCTGCAGTTGGTTTCTTCAAATTTTAACACGTCATTCCCCATCTTCTCACTCCTTTTTCTTTATCAGGTGTTACTGGAGATGTGGATGTGAGTCAGGTTAACGCTTTTTTTGTGGACAGGTGAAATACCTGGAGATTAGAGATCTTCAGTTTTGACGGGCTTATAGTGGCTTGAGTCCTGGCAACACTTACTTGTCTTCGCCTCAAGTGGGATACATTTTGAGTGAGCTGTATTGTATTTGTTTTGCAATAGGACTTTATGGGGGCTGAACTCCCTGGGCTGAGGGACTGCACCAAAGCTTATTCTTCTAGCTGTGTTCATAGGCATTTGTAGTGATGGGAGATTTTTAAGTTAAGGTCGCTTCTCACATATAACTGGGAAACGACATGTAGTATGAAAAATAATGCTGTGTCTTGGTAGCAGGGTAATTTGGTTGCCATGTGAATATAAATCTGCAGGGGGAAAAGTTGAAAGCCTGCTATTGTAGTTTCTCGAGCATCCTGTGGTGTTTCTCAGAAAAGACTGAAAATTACGTTTTTTGCATATTAAAAAAGCAGCTGCTGCCCTTGAAATCACAGACATAACCTTACAAGTGCATTATAATACATTTGCACTAAATTTTCTGAGAAACCAGAGTAGATTATTAATGTTCACTGATTACCTGTCTGCTGTCTGATAAAGGCTTTAACTTCAGATCACAGCTTAATAGCAAACCAAAAGGAAAAATACAGGAGACATCCTGAAAAGATGACATTTTCTCCAGTAATTTATTAAAGTTGTTTCTATAAGGGAATGAGGAAAGTGAGCTCTACCAGTTCTGATCTGCTTTGAGGGCTCTGCAGAAAATGCATCACTATTATGAAGTTTTTTGTTTTTGTTTTTGTTTTTGTTTTTGTTTTCCCATATGAAGAGCTGAGATACAGCTAAAAATCTCAGGGCCTAATTTGTAGAATATAACACACTGTCAAGGTCGTTCCATTTCTTAACGCTGTTACGGCAATAGGAATACTTTTAGAAATGGTGAAACAAATACACCTTGATGCAGATCTGCAGATGATGCTTCAGTCTAAAATTAAAGCTTACAATGCCAGCTCACCTGTAGGATGATGGTGATGACAATTATGCTCCTTTCTATTGATCTGTGTCCTCAAGTAAAATTGGTTTGCTTTACTGTAGGTTAACCCAACACTTCTATGGACTGATATTGTGTGTTTGATTCTGTGGCAAATAATTCTAAAATCTATATTAAATTTATGGAGAGGTTGGCTAGAATCACAGACAGCTTTACCTGTGGCATGCATGACTTGATATCTTGCATATACCTGGCAATACTGCTTGAATATTTTGAAACTGCAAGTAAGAAGATTTGATATGGCAACAGCTGGTGTCATTTGTCACATGTAATGACACTGTGGTTACACCTGCACAAGGTTTCCATGTATAATTTAAAATGATTTACTTTATGTTAAATAAGAGTGTACAGTAATGTAATTTTTCTGAAATACTTGTGAGAGGAGAACAAATATTTTTACATTATTTTTAATTTTTAATATAAAAATATATATTTTTAAAGAAGATTTTCTCAACTGTGTAAATTCTGTCCTGTCTGCCTTTAGATCTTATATATCGGACAAAGAAAATTCTTTTTAGTGTGGTGTATACATGATGTAAAAAATACATCAGGGAAAAATCATTTTGAGTGTTAAGTGTCACTGGGGCATTAGATAAATACATTGATTTCAGTTTAAGGTTAATAAGAAAGCAGTTTTGTTCACTTTGCTGCTGTGTGTCCCTCAGGCTTCAGGTGGTGCATGAGTGACATGGACAAAAGCAGGCACTAGTTATAATGTCATAAAACCCACCCAAAACACATAGCAAAGCAGCAGAGGTTGTGACATTCCGCCATGCTATGTAAGAATGTTACATGGTATGGCGAGACACAAACCTGTCTTTTAATGGGATACCTTCTGATATGGTTACAGCATGGGTTCTGTGGAATTTAATGCTGGAGGGTTTTTAAAAGGGAAGGTAGAATTGATGAACTTTTGAATACTGCCTTTTCAAGTGGTGTTTAGTAACAAAATAGGAAAATCAGAAGTGAGCATACGCAGCTTACGTCAATGAAAGTGGGCATCGTTTCTGTTCTAAATGTAAGGAGACACTAACAAAGAAAATTACATACCACTTTGTGTCTGATGATGCATCTTGCTGTTGAGAATCGTCTTATTGGGAGAGACCCCAGTGAAGGGAAATACAAATATTGAAAAATAATACAATAATAAAACTAATTGATTAAAAAACTTGCTTGGCTTTTTTTGTGAAAAGTCATATATGTGATTTTCCTTCTAGAACAGAAAATAAACACAGCTGCGTCCCTAAGAACTGTCCAGTACTGTAACTTGACTGACTGGTCTGGAAAAGCTATACAGAAACAAGTGTTATTTGCAACAGACAGCTCTTTTTGTTCAAGAATTGTGTTTCCCTTTAAGTCTGAGATCACAGCAGAACCTGGGACAGAGTAACTGTGTTATTGGAACTTGCTGAGAACTGTGCCTGTTGTTTCCTTGGAGTGATAGGCAGAGAATACAGTGGCTCCAGGGTAGCAAAGATTATAGCCAAGTTTTTCCAGCCATCTAGCCAAATCTGAAGGAGTTTGCTCTTCCAGCCAACTGCCTCCTGAGAGCTTTCCAATTTTGAACTTTCTTTTCTTCTCTTCTCACAGTCATTGTGACAGGGCACTGCTATGTCATCATTAGCATTCTTTCTCACAAGAATTCTGCAGTGAAAAGGCATTTTTTTTAGAGGTGACTTAGCTGCTTCCACTAGATGTAAAGTAGTCTAATGTATTGATAAGTCTTGTAGGCCTGCTTTTGCTGCAGTCACATTATGTTTGAATGACATAAGCTGAAACTTACATGTAGTGAGTGGAATTCATATCTTTGAAGTTGTAGTGTAAAAGCAGATGCAGCTACTGTTATTGCCCAGTGAAGTCAGGGAGAGCAGTACAGCCCTGTTTTGGCTTAGAAGCTGTGAAAACTTATGAGCAGAAAGCATCCCATGTTATTTTATTTGTAGTACTTGTTGCGTTCAATGTTTGAGAGATATATCTCAAATGAACATGCAGAAGTCACAAATGGAAGAAAGTTTTAGTACTGGCTTAGTCATATGGCTTTCCAAATGTATTCTGGCTCCCTAACATAAATCATGATGTTATAAAATGAAAATAGTGTGCGTGGTGAAAAGTTGCTTTCTGGAGTTGTTTCCCTTCTTTCTCTTGCTTTTAAAGTAATTTGTAGGGTTACTCTGCTTCATTTGACTGGAGGCAGGTGATGGAAATGTTCTAAGCTGAGGTACCCATTTAGCTCTTCCCAGCTTCTAGAGGAATTAATTTTTATTCAAAGCATTTGTTTAAGGGAGTATTTGCATTACTATACATCTAAATGGCGAATGGCTGTTACAGAGGGGAACAGACCACCACAGCCCCTTTGCTGTGCTGTCTTCAAGCTCCTGAGGCTTATTCAAACATTGCTCTCACTGTTGTCCTTTAAGTTCTTGATGAACACTCTGCAGTGGTTTTATTGCTTTCCAGCCACCAGGCTGGACCAGGGAGTTGCTCTGTTATGTCGTGTTGTGGGTCTAGAAAAGCTGGCAAGGAGGTTGATTAATTTGTGTAGGACCAGCTCAGCTGCAGGTTCCTCTCTGGCCCCTGGCATGTCTCCTCTTTTCTTTTCCTGAAGTCTATTTATGAAATGGACAAGCGAATGTTCTTGTATGAAGAAATGTGGATTGAAGTTAATATGTGACAGTCTTCCCTTTAACTCCTTTAACTGCAGTGGTGTTTTTGTGGTGGCATTGATAGCCTTCCCATCTTAAAGGGAAGAAGTAATTTCTGCAGATTATTTCAGAACTACTGACGTATAAAACAAATGTTTTTGCTCAGTTTAGATATTAGATCATCATTGAATCAGCATCGGAATGTTGGCAGTATAAACTTACCTGACTTTCCTCATTTAAAAGAAAGGACATAACTTTTTTTTTTTTTTTTGTTAGAATAAACCCATTTTCAGGCCTGCTCTCTGTTCTGCAGCCCACAAACACTATTACAAAGCAGGAACAGTGTTGGTTTTTCCTGTTTGTGTAACAGCAGGAGCTTTGATGTGTGTTACACAGAGGTTAGTTGTTACAGTACCCATCCTTTGGCCTCTTGTGGCGAGTGTTTCTATCTCATTACACTCCTGATATGGAAGAAGAAAAGCTTTTTTTACTGTTAAACTTTTACCACAGACAACGTCATCCCTTTCTTTTCTGTTTTTAACTTGCATAATGTATTCTAACAACACATCTTAAAATGCAAATCTTCCTGAAGTAAGAATTGCAGTTTTAGAAAGCTTGCTGTGGTTTGCTAGGATCTCGTGCTTGGTAATTTAAACACTTGTTTGTCTTAAGATGAATTTAAGCTAGAGGCCCCTGGGATCTTCTGGTCTGACCTACATAAATCATAAGAGAGGAACTTGCATCTAGCTATTATTAAATGAGCCTAAGTACACATGCAAGACTGGAGCCTAAAAATGTTTTTTGGAAGTAGTGTTCTAGAAAGGGAAAACATCAAAATCTGTTGAGTTCTTTAGGGGTGGAACTTCAGTGATTAATTAACCTTCTTTTTCTTTTCTTCCAAATTCTTAATTATGATCTTTCTGCTTCACCTTCCACTGCTTTTCTTCTGTTGTGTGCTAGATTGGAGAGAATTTTCTGTATTTATTCTTCTCCCACTGTGGATGTACTTGTGAACTGCAGAAAATTCCTGGATTTCCTCTTTGATCACTTAAACAGCTTGAACTCCACAAGGCTTTTATTTTAAGGCACTTTCTACCAGTCATTCTTGGAGGTCTCTTCTATGCTCATCTGAAAGTTTTCCTTTATCCTTTTGAAATGTGCAAACTGAAGCTGTATCCAGTGTTTGTCATTTCAGTAATGCTTTTTAAGACCTTGTGTATAGATAAAAAATCCTTCCTGGGCTTTAGTCCAGTTCTGAAACTGAACTGTTTTATGGTTCACTTCTTTTTATGGCCATATTTGAATGCAGCTACTGTGGCTTCAGGGATGAAGTTTCTCACAGTGCCCAGTGAGAATCTCAATGTGATCTTCTGATTATTGTCTTAAACTTCAGATTGAGTTATAGTTGAAATCTACCTTTTGTTCTTGGAGGGACTGAGGATTTATTTGATGAACTGTTATTTTGGCATGACACTAAAAAGGAAAGAGAATGCAATCTTAAGTTTATTTTGTATGTATTTGTAACTCTCGTCTTACCCAAATACTCAAAATTTGTACAAAGTGCTTTTAGGCATGTGATCCCTTTGCTGAAGTGCTTTCGAGTCTGACTTTTATTTGGCTAAGCAAAATTAGGCATGATTTAAGTATGTGTGTGTATATATATATAATGATAAAGGCATTTTGTATACATTTTCACGTAAAGGACATATATGATATAAACATAAAAATATAAAAAATAAATGATATATATGTAAAATAAGCATGTATTTATATATATATATATGTATCTATGCAGGTATCTTTATTTCTATTATAGGTAAGGATGCATGCATGTGTATATGTGTATGCATACATGTGTATATGTGTATGCATACACGTATATATTGACATTCATCTTTAGTTTATAATACTATAGACCTACTGGTAGTCAGGAGTTGCTTTATTTGTGGATTTCCTATATTTTGCATTTAGTGCAACTGGAACAAAATATTCCAAAATGATGAGGTGTCCCTTGCGGACAAAAACATGGTATTGGGTTGAATAGGTTTCAGGAATCTTCTGGCATGCAGTTAACTTCTTACTGTGATCTTCAATGACTTCAGTATTCAGAACAGGTATTTAAACAGAGTAGAATGTGATTTTGTTCCTAACATTTTCCCATATTTAATTGGCTTTATTAAGTAACTCATGGAAATAGATGTTATCATCAGTAAAGCCTTTACCAGTGTTTCATCACTTTCATATCGTGTGTCTACACTTAGTTATCACTTCAATAGAATTAACATTAATAATGTATTATATTTGTATTTATTACTAATGGTAACTATTATAGCAATGCCTTATTTTAAGACACTGCATTGCTCCATAAATTGTTGTGTCAATTGTTACTTGTCCTGTCATTCTTTAATTTAGTAAAACCCCACAGAAACTCTGAACCCAAAGGATCTGTAATTAAGCGGTATGTCTGTTAATCAGAAACCAGTATTCTCTGGAAAAAAACAAAACCTATAGTGAAAGACTTTGGATTTGGACTATGTTTGAGACTCTTTATTTTTCTTAAAGCATTTTGGAATGTAGGATAACTGCTAGAAAAATATCCACTTCAAATCTTTCCTTTGTAAGGCTATGATGAGTCATAGAGCAGACTGCTGGTAACGGATAAAATTTTTGTACACATTTCAATAATTGAAATTCTGGCTCTCGCTTCCCTCTCTAACAGTTGAATACTGTCTGTGTGAGTTTGCATCTCTTTTTAACATCAGTTATTCCATTACAAAGTGGGTAAAGCATTCATATTGTGGCTGTTTTAATTTTCAGATGCTAGAAAGTGCAACTGGTATCACTAAAGCAATGTGACTGTAGGATGGAGGTAGCTTCTTGATGGCTAATGCCCTTAGGCATTGTGTTAGTAACTTCAGATTTGTGTGTAATATTTGATCTCTATCTCTTATAACACTATTTCTAATTGCAGACATGTAACAATTTGATCCCACATTGAAAAGGGCAATTATTTCCAAACTGTACAGTAAATTTCAGTCTCTGGAAACTGAAATCTTTCTTGTGTCTCATGGAACCGTATCCTTTTTAATCTCTCCATGTGGCAGCTGCAATGATTTGGAATGCTGTGGTGCTATCAGCACCTGTAGAGTGCTCAGATTTACCTCAAGCTTTTCTGTGAGGAGTGGGGAGTGATGAGGTTGCAGGTACATACCACACAGCCTGCTTTCTCCTGCCTACAGAAACCTAGGAGTAAGTGCTGCGCCATTCCTCACAGTGAGTGGGGACTCTTAGCAGTGCTTTTCTTCTTAAGGTCACCTTGTGCTGGGTGACCAGCCCTGGCAGGCTTTGCTGCTCACCTACCCATGTCATTCACTTCTAATTTTGGTGATGGCAGTCTGAAAAAAAAGAGACAAACAAGACGTGTTTGGCTGCTGATTGGAGGGAGGGGATGGCAGAAGGGGCACTGACAGAAGAGGACGTGCACTTTGAGGGGTTTGGAGCATATAGTCTAAGGCAGGTGGGGTGGGAAGGAGCCCAGGCAGCTGCCTCTCCAGGCCACTTCCAAATCCATGCTCTGGCCTCTGCAGCTGCTGAGTTTGGATCTTGCTAGCCTTCTTTCAACTCCTGCCAGAAAACAGCTTGTGCTTTTTAAAAAAGACTTCAAGTCCTCCATTGTTCCACTTCTTTCGCATAATAGTCTTTTACAACACGGGAATCTGAAATAGTTGTGATTTTGACTGCAAGATGTGGCAATTGCTTTCCTTTCTTTTCAGCCCTGCAAGCAGACTGTAAGCCTGTTCCAGGCTGTTATTACTCCCCAAGCAGACAATTTTCTAGGCATGAAGGAAAGCTCATCGTTTTGGGGACAGTGTTTTGACAGTTGAGTTCAGTTGCATTTTATCAGTCCTGTTTTGTTAGCTGAAATTGCCTTGCTTGTACTTTAAAAGATTTTACAGAAAAACTGTCTGCAGTGGTTTTTGTTTTCTTGGTTTTTTGGTTTTTTTTAATGCACTTTATGGTAATGAATTGTGCTGTTTGATAAAAATGAAGAGGACGATAGAAGGCAATGTATTTTGCTGTTTTAAAACACTGATTATGATTATTCTTTATGTAATGATTTACATCTTGAATTCAGTTTAATGGAAAAAAAAATATCCTGAAATGAAAAGCAGTCTTCAGTAACACTGTCTACCACAATGGGTATTTTTTTTCTTCTTCCCCACATCTAAATAAGATGCAGAAAGTAACAAGAAAATGTTCTTTCTATTTGACAGTCCTTTCCAATCAGAACTTTCAGTAGTAAGGTGACCTACCTAAAATCTCCTCTAGGCTTGGCTAGCAATTGTGCTTTCTCAGAGAATCAAAATGACTTTTTCTGGAATTTGTATTGTATTTATCCTTTGTGGCTTGGATAACAGTAATAAGCCTCTTTTCTAACTGAAGAATTGTTCATTTGTATTCCTGATTTCTTCTATTAAGTAGGAGGTCCATTACTTGCCCCAGAAGTGGTCTCCAAATACCAGCAGCATGTCAGGATGCTTAACAAGGCAGTGATGAAAGAAGATAAAGGGTCTGGAGCACACAACTTATGGGGAGAGGTTGAGGTCCCAGGGTGTGCTCAGCGCAGAGCAGAGGAGCTGAGGGGAGGCCTGATGGTGGCGGCAGCAGCGCTGAGCTCTGCTCTGTGTGACAGTGACAAGGCCTGAGGGAATGGCATAGAGCTGTGCCAGGGGAGGGGCAGCTGGGGATCAGGGGATGGTTCTGCACCAGAGGGCGGTGGACATGGAATGGGCTGCACAGGGCTGTGGGCATGGCCCCAAGTGCCAGTGTTCAGAAAACTTTTGAACAGCTCTCTCAGACGAAGGGTGTTTGACTTTGGGTGACTCTTTATGGAGTGAGGTTGGACAGGATGATCCTTATGGGACCCTCCCAACTCAGGGTATTCTATGACTCTGCAATCTTATGGGTTTCAGATGCAGGGAGGCAAAGAGGAAACCAAGAGATCACAAATGCCAGAAAGGACAGATAGAAGATAATTTTTTTAGAGAGAAATGATCAGGAGAAAAATGTGGGAAGGCCTAGTAGAATTATAAATGGAAGGGGAATGAAAAATGGAGCATGGTTGATGGATGGTGAAGTAAGAGAGAAAGTTGCAGATGAGAGAACTTGACCCTTGGGCAGAAGTATTTCTTTTGTTGTTGTTTTTGTAAGACTTGACGCTTAATTCTCTGTTCTGAGTTGTCACAGATGGAGGGGAGTGAGAAATTTAGAAAGCCTGAGTTAGTTACCAAAGACAAGCTTATCAGTGCTTGTATGTAGTGTTGCGTAAAAGCCTCTATCAAGTTGAAAGGAATGTATCTGTAGAGATCAAGAGGAATATAGGAGAATTCATGTTGTACTCATGTGGGGAGTGCAAGAAAAATTCAGCTTCAACAACTGCTTATTTAATCACATCTAATTATGGAAACCTATCTGATGAATATTTACTTTAGAATACTTCATTCTTCTATAATTACATACAACAAGCTGTGTTCCTCTGCTTAGCAGTGGCTTCAGGGTATGGAGAAGGAAACTAACTAATGGAAAATAGATAATTCTTGACTTGTTATATACAGACTTCCCAAGCTGCTTTATCTATTTTTATCCGAAAGCAAAATAGCCCTTAAAAGCAAAGACTAATCCCAAGGCTGTGTTGATGCAAACAATTTGCATGCCAAAGCAACTACTGGTGTGAAAAAGGGTAAAAAACAAAAACAACAAAAAAAGAAACTAATCTTCAACATTGATTTCATTTTACAGTAGCTGCTTAAGTGTGTAATCTTGGTCTTATAAAAAAGAAAATATAAGAAAATCTGAGTATGCTTAAATGTTAAATGTTTAACATGCTATTTTTTCTTTGTTTCTTTCCAGATCTGAACATGGAATTCAACCCATCAGACCATCCACGGGCCAGTACGATATTTCTCAGTAAATCTCAAACAGATGGTAGGTTACTGAACTTATTGCTGTATTTATTATTGCAGTTATCTCTAAACTCTTTGTTAGAATGCATGTGGTAGCTAATGAATAAAATATTCCCCTCCCACCAAAAAAGAGGCTTTCATAGGCGCTGTATTAGAGTTCAAAGAAGCCAAATTAATTATTATTTTGTCAGAGTTAATAGTAGAAGGTCATGTTGAAATTGTAAGTTCCAGTTTGTCACAGATAAAGTTGAATATAATCAAAAATATTTTCCCTAAGTGCAAAATTTTCTGTGCAGCCATGTTTTTTTGGTTTGTTTTTCTTCTAAATCTCTGAACAGAAGGCCAACGTTCTGAGAAATGCAATTTTTTAGTATTTTACTGAAAAAACACCTGTTTGCATTATCTAAGAAGACCATCCAGAGTTTCCTCTGCTATAGCTGATATGTGGATGAGTTCAGTACTAGATTTTAATAACTAAACAACTCACCTCCCACTCAACGGTTCTGTCTTTTTCTCTCATGGATTTGAAATAATCATATATTTGTCTGGAGTTTTTGGGGTTTTAATTGTCAACAAGATGATCACTCTGGAACTACGTCTGTTAAGCAGGCTTCTTGATAGATGTAGCAGAACAGAAGCCATTTACTCTGGAACTTTTATTCCCTGCTGGACATGTATGACATGTTCTTTTAGAAGTAGATGAGAATAATTGTTGCAAAAGGCATTATTTTCTACCAAGACTTTCAAAGCATTTCCTACGTTGTAATTCTGAGTGTATGGATTCTTTGTCCTTCTTTCTGTTACTTATAAATGTCATTTTTGATTTACATAGTAAATTACAGTGTCAAGCACATCACTTAGAAATATATTTTGTGCTAATTTTTGAGCTTGACTAGTGCAAAGAGACTGCATTTAGGTTCTGATTGAAGGGTTGATTACTTGAGTACTTTTGCCCTTCAGACTGTCCTGCATTCAGTTCTGATTCTGTCAGTGGCTTACAGTGTGTTTTTTGATGTGATGTGCCATTCTGGTCTGGTTTGGTAATCTATAAAATGAATATGATAACAGTTCCATAGTATACTGTGTTGTCAAGACTGATGTTTATTTTTATGGAGTTTTGAGACTGTGCAGTCCCTTGTGGATACTACCTGTTTCTCATTAAATTTTGTTGGAGGAAAAAAAGGCCAAAATTCAGTTGTAACAAATGAAATTTTGATCACACCTGATAATTGCTCTTCACTGCAATACTAGTGATAAATCTATTGCAGTACAGAGTTAACTGCACAGATTTTTAAATGACTGTGTACACCAGGATTGTCCAACCTTTTGGCTTCCCTGGGCCACACTGATTGAAGAGAAATTACCTTGGGCCGCGTGTAACTTCGGGAATATGGTTAACGTGTATAAATAACATCTTGTTTTTATATATATGCTTCACTGAAACATTAAAAAAATGAGGGCAACGAAACTATAAAACTGGTGGGTTGAACATGTATGGTTTACACCCAATCTAGAGTTGGTGTCTGAAACCTTATTCTAATGTAAGTGATACAAAGAACTCTACATAATTTTTTGAGTGAGAAAAGTGAATTTATATAACTTCTAAAACAAGGTTTTAAGATCTGTTTGGCTATTCGTAGTGATAAAAATCCAAAGGCTTGTACAAAAGAAAAAGGTTTTGTGAATATTTATCTGCTGATGTATTGCCAAGAACCATCCCATTATGATGGTGTGTTGCCCCACTAGAAGCATTTTGCTGTACTTTGGGCCTGTTGTGGCAATAAGTGAACTGTTAAGACTTATCATACTGTTCAGGGATATTGCCTAATACCAAATGCATTAGAATGCATGTAAGGGGAAAATATAAGGTGTTTTTTTGTTTGTTTGTTTGTTTGTTTTGTTTGTTTTTTGAGGTATGTAGAATTGTATTCTGGCAGCCTGCTGTGCAGCCAAAGAGATCTCCTAGGTCTAAAGTCAGTGTAGAAGGGGAGAGCTGCACTGGTAATGATGAAAACACCTAATTGGGGCATGTAGCTACCACTTTCCATTATTATACAGTGTTGGGTTGACAAACCTTCCTGTAGTTAACTGTAAATGGAAGTATTTTTATCATCAGGAACTAAAGGTGTTTAAAATTTATATTTTAGAGAGCTGAGACATATTTGGACTTCAGGTTTTGTCCAGGATCTGGCTGTGGCTCTTGGGTGTTCGTTATGTATTTGTATAGTGGGAAAGGGCCAAGTTCATTACTACATGGAAGAGTGACTTGGCAGCATCACCTTCAGGCAGCTCCACATCTGGCTTTCCAGTAACCCATGTCTGGCTTTCTAGTAATGCTGTGCTCTTACAGCGTCATTGGTGATCTTGTGGTCTTAGCAGGGGAGCTGCTCTTTGAGCTGTTTGTGAGCAACATGTAAGTGAAGAGCAACAGGCTAACTACAATAAATATAATGAAACAGCGTGAAGCATCTTTGGATGCTACATGGTCAGAATTTTTCACTGTTCTGTGTGACTTAAATGCCAGCATCTAGATCTGTATTGTCTCTCATAGTCAGTAGTTTCAGTGTACCCCTAATTACCTGAGAATTCGATAACTCCAAAGAATAAATCGAAGGCACAATAGATATTTATTTGATATGTAACTAAAATAGCATTTCTATATGTTTCCAATGCATTATGGGAGTTCTCCAGGTGCTTAGTCTTACATGAGAGTTCTCCCTACATGGGTAGACAATAGAGGATGTCACCTTTCATACCTTTATCCTATTTGAATGCCTTATGCCAGTTCTTGCTTGGTGAATTTGGCCTGTAAAAGGATGAGCTAGGTAACTAAAATGCCCTGCACTATTCAGAACCTGCTGGTGGTTAAGCTGGGATTTCCAAGCCTCAGTGCTACAATAGCATAATTTCCTTTCTTTACAATAGCAAGAGCACAATTGTTTTTCCATGGTGCTGGTAATGATCTTTCCTACAAGTGGGTTACAGCTCTTCTCTTTTCCTAACTTACATTAAGTTTTACATGTGGAGTTCATTGGTTAAATTTTTTGCAATGCAAATGTAACAATTGGCTTTAGACAAAGCACATTTTGAAACCATATTTATTTGAATTTGGATAGATGTGAATTAGGGTGCATTTTATTTTTATTAACTAGGGTAAGTTTCCTGTTTCTCAGACAAGACAAAATGGTCTGCAAACAAAATGTAAGAAATCTTCATTGACATAATCCTCAGTGATTTTGTCCTCCTTGCTGATATGGGTAACATTAAGGTTTCCTATAGAAATTACACGAGTGAGATTTATGTTACAGCTCAATGAAAAATGCATACGTGATTATTCACACACATACATGTATGCATACGTGTGCATTTCCTCACTCCTTTTTATTCCAGGATAATATGTTTTCATACTCTAGCAAAAGTTCGTCAATAACAATAGGAAGTGCCTGAAGGAATGAGAAATGAGGAAAATTAAGAACATTTGGCAGCATCTCAGATATCAGTCTTGACTTGAAGAATTCCATTCCAATTTTCAAGTGTTAAAAATGTTAGAAGATACAAGTTTCTTCATTTAGTTGTTTAAACTGTGACTATAAATCTGTTCAGCTTCGTTTCATCCAAAACCCATTGCTGAAAGTCAAAAGCCCAGAGTTGCAGTTCATGCTTCAAAATGATGGTTAATTATAAAGCTACAGCCTGCCGTCTGCTGAAGTGAGCACTGCAAAATATCTCTACACTCACTGGAGCCAAAGAGCAGAGACTTACCTCTTTACAATAGTTCCAGTGTAAGGCTGGCAGAAACAACTTTCTGCTTCTTGCAGTAATTGTCAGTACTTTGTCTAAAGGGAGGGTTGTGAGCACAAAAGAAAGCAGTTGTGACAAAATGAGTTTCTACTATGCTGCATTTCCCATTGGTATATGTTCTGGTAAGAGTTGAGCTTCAGGCTGTGATAGAATGGTCCAGAAGCATGAAGGCACAGCTGCTTTCTTGTAGTCCCTCACTGGACAGTGAAAGCTAATGAAATTTCTATTATATGTGAAAAAGAAGGGAAAGAGTCAAGGTGGTGCTTGGAAAACTGTGTGGCACAAATTGATGTTTGAACAGGGCGAAGTGCAAGGTGTGTATAAATGCATGGTATATTTTTCTGGAGATTGGAAATAGCTGTAAGAGCTGCAAGTGACATTCTTGCTTTGGTATACAATAGTACTCATAGGGAATAGAGTAGTGTAATGGGTACAAGTAAAAATACAGAAGATAAAGTCTGAGACAGAGGAAAAAGAGGTATTTAAAAATGAGATTTGGAGTTTACGTGCAGACTGTGTTTGTTGGGTTTTGTCCATAATAATTTTGTTTGAGGGGTAATTGAGATTGTTGTCAGTTAAATATTTAACTGTGTTTGAAATGTCACAGTTAATAGCTGTTAATTTTCACTTATGTACTCTATTAGCTTTACATGCAACTTATCAGAATTGTTTATTGCCTGTATATTGCAATATGCAATGCTTGACAAATAATTTCTCTATTCTTAGAAGTACCAACTATCATTTTGTTGTTTCCCTTTAGATTACTTATGTCTTTTTCTGGTTGTAAATGCGGTGTATGGAACTTCAGTGTAGCTCAGTGTTTTAGTAGGATTTCAAGCAGTTTAACTATTTACTCAACAACCTGAATTCTCCTGCTGTTCCTGTTTTATTCTGTCTCCTATACAATGTCCATAACTGTGGATCTGAGCATGTACTAAGTGACATGGCTAACATCTGTCATGTGTGATTCTCCTTTCTGCTCCCTGGGAGGAAAATTATGTAAGGATTTTTTCAAGTATTTTATTACTTTGTTTTTGTTTTATGTCTGCATTAAACAATTATTTCACAGTATCCACATGTACAGCCTTGTTTATGTTAGATTGCTTGCTTTTAAAAAATAAATGAGTCACAAGTAATGGCTTCTCATCCAACAGGGAATGGACAGGCTATCCCACCATTGCAAACACTCTTATTTTGCTAAGTGCATTGGGTTGCATAGCTTTCAAATCATAGTGCACCGAAGTGCATTTAATCATCTACAGCATGAAACCATTATTACTTTAATCCTGCAGTTTGATTTATGTATTAGTTGCCTCCAAACTCGTATCCTAAATGCTTTGGTATTTTCATGGGAAGGGAGCTCCACAGGCTCTACGGGGTGAGTTAATTTGGAAAGTGATGAAAAATTTACATAGAATGTATTTCATCAACTGTAATAAACATTTGCCTGATGTTAAGACTGTACATGTTCCTTTGTTGCTGCTGTTTACTGAGTATTTTGACTGCTCACTCTGGCCTTGACTTGCAACCCTTGCTTGTGATGACTAGTTCTACTCGCCAACTTTCATTGTTACATCTGACCTGAGTAGCAGCTTCAGGCTTACACCTTACCATTAGAGAAGGCAGTGGTATAATGCAAATATGTTTTCAAAGCACTTTGAGGTATCTTGCATGAAGGTATTCCTGATGCAGGGTATCTGCAGAGATCTCTGGTGAAGGATGACTGATCCATTGCTGACTTGGACTGTAGCTTGCTGCTATTAACCTTCCCATGTGTACCAATGCCTAGTGAATACCCAAATGGATGAGAATTTCAATCCATCACCACACTAGTGAGCGTAAATGCCTTTAAACATACAAATACATGTTTATTCCGTATTCGGTATATAAGTATACATGGTTAGTGCAAGAGCAATGACAATGTCATACGTAGATAGCCTCCTGTTCTTTTTATTATAAATGGTATGTAAGAAGCTTAATCAGGAAAAATAGTCATGTAATATTTCTATCATATTTTGTGTTTTTGCAGTGAGAGAAAAACGCAAGAGTCTCTATATAAACCACGTAAGTGAAAATGCCTCGCTATGCAGCTTTCTCCTTGTTGTCTATATTATACAGTAAATAAGAGTTTTTACATATGATTTCCATACTGGTGAGAGGATGCTGATGCTTCAGAAGTCTGCTCTGCATCAGGATCCAGAAGCATAGGTCACAGCTACTGAGATAGTGGAATGGATCTGTTGTTCTGAGGTAGTGCTGTGCTCATAACCAGCGTGTGCAGGCAGCTGCTAGCTGGAATGAAGAGCTGCAGACACTGGTATGGTTTTTCAAAATTAATCCAAAACAAAAGTCACAAAACGTTAAACTGCATTTGTATGTAAGCTTGCTGTTGTCAGAGAGTCTGTGGCATTCCATTTTTACACAGAAGTCTTGAAATGCCCAACCATTGCTGATGCAATGTATATGTGTATTTGTTATGTGGTATGTGCTCAGTGTGAACATGGAGTTTTGGTACGCTTATGTACCCTGGGCATTTTTCAGTTTAGTTCTCCTGTGTTTGAACTGAATTCCCAGTGAAGCTGAGAGCAAATCTCCCATATTGAACTTTGGGTACAGGATCAGGGTCTTTCCCCTCCTAGCATCATTTGCACTACCAAAGCATCTGGAACCAGCAGGTCCAAATGTTAAGCCTTATGCTGAAGTACCCAGAGTCATACCCCAGTGAAGTGGAGGAAGGAAAGAAATTATTGTTTCTCAAATGATTTTTGTCTTTAGGGTGAAATGGGGTGAAGTTCACAATTTTTTTATTTATTTATTTTTTTTTTTCCTATCTGAAATTATAATCCATAATTTCACAAGCCATTTTTAAACTGGTACAGCTGCTGAAAGAGTGGGATTTGGTTTATAGCTCTCCTCTCCTCTTGTGCTGGTGCTGATGCTTGCGTGGCTGTGGCTAACCTGGTTTAGGGTATAAGTAGATTCAGCATAGCTACAAGCAAAAATGTATTTGTTCCTCAATGTGATTTACATCAGTGCTTGCACCCACACAAAGAGAGGGTGGCAAAGAGGCTGAAATGAGCAGCTGAGTGGGGTGACAAAGCGGGATAGCTTCATGTCTGTACACAACAGGTTTGTGCTCATTTAGTGTTTCTGAAACTATGGCCTCGCTTTAAAAGCAAGCTGAAGTTTTCACAGTTTCCCAAGATTTTGAGAAAGTCATGAGTTACTATGAAGTTTGTATGGTCTGCACAGTTGGCTGCACCAGATCAGCAGATACTGTCTGCTTCCCACTTCTATTCCTCTCCGAAACATTTCTACTGTTTACAGTGCATGTGAGAGTAGTTAGTATTATAATAGTATTGTTATGAAATAGTAGAGTCAATGTGCTATAAATGTAATAATGTATATTCAGTCATTTCCAGCAGGCTTTTTAGCCTTAAACTTGGAGTCTTGAATGCAAAAATATACGGTCACTGCAAATCAGGGTATTAAGAGTGTCTGTGACAAGCCACCTCACCATGTGGGTGACATTCTTATGTGTCCCAGTATCTTTTCATGCCATGCAGAAGGTATGTTCTGCACTAGAAAAGACTGAGGCTGGATTTCTGTGGCTGGTTGAACAGAGGTAACTCACAAATTCTGCTATGAGCGCACTGTTGCGAATTCTGATACAAAATGTTTTTAGGCAGGGTTAGGTTTGTTACAGGAAGGGGAAGGATGATCACGCCACTAAGGAATTGCATTGTAGGCATCTGGACGCAACAGCTCATGCATTTGATACCCTAGGGAATATACCTTTTCCTTTTTTCCTTTTTTTAAGTATTATTTAAAGCACTAACTAAGCTTGTAGTGATATAAACTTCTCTCAATCTGATTTATTACTAAAATCTGACTTCTTTGTACTTATAAAGTACCTCTTCTGAATTACAAAGCTGATAAAATAAAGAAAAAATCAGTCTTATGAAGCTGAAGTTTTTCCTATAGTTTGGTGTGTGTGTCCATACACATTAGTGACGTTCTTAGCCAATATCCAAAGATAAGCCATATTTTCAAGTGTGGCCTGTGATATTTAATTTGTTAACATCTTAAGTGAGATATGGTTGACTATAGCACACCTGTAGGTAATAATTCAGCGCCTCTGAAGTATTTGATATGCTAAAGCTGACGTATAAACTGCTGGTCATTTTTGAAGTGGTTTCTGTGGCCTTCTGTATACAGCCAGGAGTCCTGTTGGGTTTGTAGGATGCCAGTAGCCACTAGTTCCTAGACTACCTTGGTTGAAGAAATCTGAGGAAATAGTTAGATTCAGCAAATGTATATGATAAGTCATGGGGTGAATGAATTTACAATATGCTCTATTGGTTGGCTATTTCTTCTTCACACTTTTTCTATGTATGTTAAGGTCATTTCTAACCGGAGCTGTTGCTGCTCATCTGTTTCCTTCAATGCAGTGTCTGCATCTTTGCTCTTAAGGTAGCAAGCTGGAGGAGATATGTTTTGGAGTGTTGTTTTCTTTCTATAAGAGCTCCTCGCCATAACTTAGCACTCTTTTCTTTTGTCTTTTTTCCATAATATCATCTTTTCTTTTGAGTTTCTAGGTCTGTGTATATTTATTCCCTTTTTTGTCAAATAACCAGGAATATTTAATTTAATTTTATTTTATTTTTATCCTGTTGTGCAGTATATTATTTTGTAGGAAAAGCTGAATATCTCCCAAGCACAATCAATGTGGGTAGCAAGAGAAATATCAGTAAATATTGTACTTTTTAAACTGCCTGTCTAGGTCTGTATAGCAGCAGGTGAGAATGGTACCTTACACAAATATAGTTTCAAAGCATTAACTGGGAGAAATGGAAAATAAGTAAAAACTGACTCTTTGGTTGTATGTAACAGTGACATTTTCTGGAATAATCTTGTGGAAGCTTCCAGAAATCTGTTGAAGTGTTAACTGTGCTCTTGTTTTTCCTGTTATATTATTCTTTTAAAAATTCATTTTCTCACTGTGATCAAGCCATTTTCCTTTCTTGCTTGCTCTTGTTTGCAGCTTATTTTCATTGGCTGGATAGTTCCCTTTTATCCCCAAACAAACAGTGGGCTCCTGCTTAGATTTACTGTGCTTTGCCACAGGCTGGCAGTTTCCAAGCCTCAGCTTCACCTTGTCAGTAGGTGTGATGGGAGAAGATAGCAGCTGTTCTTTTTGGGTGGGGAAGTACTGAACGCAGGGCTGACAGGTGCCGTGGTGAAGCCGTCATCTCTCTGTTTTCCCCCAGAGTCTGGGGGGATGACAGCTTTAGGATGGTGTTGAAGCCTTTGCACAACTGCAGTGCTCATCTTCCATAGGGGCTGAAAGTGAGGGAGTTACCCACCGACAGCCTATCTGACGTGCTTGCTTTCTTCCAGCCTATTTTAATTTCTGAGCAGCTGTAGCACATTACTTTCCCATTGAACTGGCAGCTGTTGTACTTTGTTATACCTTTGGTGCTTCTTCAGTGTGAGCTTGTCTTTTATTTTTTTCAGTCTGCTTAGTAAGGCTGCTGAGGGGGATGGAGATGCAGTCTGAGACAGAGGCGTTTCCTTTCTTAGTGAGAAGATTGCATCGGTATCTGTGCCTGGACATGGAAAGCAAACAGGAAGATACACGTTGTGCTTTTAGTGGGGGAGGGTGGAGAAAGATGGATGTTTTATTGTTACTTGCAGAAACTAGGCTTTTTTGTACTGCATGGTTTTATTTTGCAGGATCAGGGCAGGAAAAGGTTGTTTTCTTTGTAAAGATTTTTAAATCTTCCCATTCAGACAAGATGAAAAATGATTTTATTTTATTTTTTCCCCCTGATGAACTTTCTTTTCCTTGACTGTATATGCTTTTATAATCTAATTGGTGTTTATTAACAGTAACATGCAGTGAAAATGTGGGAGCATATGTGTATAGACCACAGTTTTTTTGGCAGTTGGGGAAGAAGCTCCTGGGTATTAGTCATGAAAACTGTCCCTATGAGTGGTCCCCTGCGATTTCTGGCCAGGGAAGCATCTTCCTACAGGCAGACCTGCTGGTGGGGCTTGCAGGGAACAGAGGGGCCCTGTGGTATAAGCACTGTGGCACAAGCACTTTCTGTGAACCTCTCTGCATGCTTGAAATGAGATGTGTTTATTTGCTACTGTGTAGCCCCCAAATTTTCCTGTCAGAATGGATCAAGAGGCTGTTCTGTTTCCTTTTTGTGAGACTACCATGTGTACAACTGGTGATCAGATACTTTCAGCTAGTGATTGTGAGAGTAAATATGGTACATACTGAAATGGGAACGCAGTCTGAGAAGGTACTTTAATCCATGAAAAATACAGAATCACAGAATTTTTCAGGTTGGAAAAGACCTAGGAGATCATCTAGTCCAACCATTACCAATACTTCCCAGCTAAACCGTATTCCTCAATGCAACATCCAAACGCTTCTTTGAACCTCCCCTGTCACAGCTTGAAACCATTCCCTCTAGTTCTATCACTGTCTACACGAGAGAAAAGGCCAATCCCCAGCTCACCACAACCTCCCTTCAGGAAGTTATAGAGAGCTATAAGGTCTCCCCTGAGCCTTCTCTTCTCCAGGCTGAACAAAGCACAGCATAAAATATGAGATTAAGTTTGCATTACGTGGACTGCCTGAGGCTGGCTATTGAAACGTTTATTATTGCTGGCCAAATTCTTGAAGATATTTTAATTAACATTCCTTACTCAAATAAAAGAACAAGATAAACTGGAAGGTAGATTAGAGGCTTCTCAGGTGCTCTTGCAGCTCTCCTGCAGACTGCTTAATCTGGTCTTTGCTCCTCTCCATTGCAAGATCACAGATCAGCAGCACCAGAGGCACCGGCACCCTTCTAGGCTGTCTGGTCCATCTGGCAGGTTCACTGTACCAATGCCATTCCTTACAAACACTGTTCAGGATGCTTTTTAAGGCTTTCCTGTAAGTTAGAATCCTCAAGTTCTGTCTGTCTTGGCTGAATTGAAATGTTTTGTGGTTTGTTTTTTTTCTTTTCCTAATATCTTTCAGCTGTATTCTTTTATGTCCACTAAGGTGAAGGCTTTATAACTACTCCTGTCAGCCTCAAGGCAGTAAATTCTATAAAGTAGGGGAAGAGGCAAAGGCAAATTTTAAGGTGGGGTGAGAACACGGGAAAATTAGTTTACAAGATGACTGTGTAGTAGTTGCTTCACTGGGAGCCTGGTAAAGTCCCTCTGGTCGAATTACACAACACCAGCAATATGTAAATATAAGCCTTTGAGCTACTTTTAATTTCACATGAATATTTAATCTCTTCATGGTGCTTTACCTATGTTTTATTGAGGTCTGTGTGTGCTACAGAAGAATTTACTAGAGCCCTCCTGGAGCTCAGTGGGACCTAATGCAGCTTTCTGTATTAGATGAGAGCAAGGACAAGCTTAGAGATTTTGAAATAACTACAAGTAGGGATGTAGCCAAAGGCATCAGTTTTGAATATTACCAAAACACTGATGAGACAAACCAACTGAGAACAAGGCTGGATCATGCCATAGACTGGTTAGATAGAGTAGATATTATGTAAGCGTAGTTGGTCTGGATTTCATTTCAATTTTTATTGTAGATTTTGGCAGCGAAGTGTAAGCATACATTAGTGTTTACTTTTGTTCAGGTAAATATACTGTACTCTAGCCACTTAATATAGATAGTTGTGTTGTAGCAAAACAATATGCAAGATAAAAGTAAATGCAGAGTTTTGCAGAGCAGTGCACAGCTTGATTGATTTTGGAGGCCCTTTGTTGACCTATAAAGTTGTGTTCCTTCTCTGAAAGATTTTGTCATTACTAAATCATACCCTGAGGCAACAGAAGATCCCTGAGTTCAGAACCTCCCTTTTCTGCCAGGAGCAGTCTTGCTTGCTGTTGTAATCTGTCCTGTGTATACCTTTCTATGACACTTCTGCCAAGTTATGTTTTGGCCAGTCTCTGCTGCCTTGAAGCTGCTGAACATGTCTCTGCACATGGGCGCAAGATGGCCTCAGATTTTCCATGGAAGTGATGTGTTTTCACAGCACCTTCTGAAACTTCTAAGCAAAGGCACCTGGTTTGATAGAAGAGAGAATACCAATATTGAGGCAGAAGCTGGAAGTTATCTTTTGATGAACAAGTGGAAAAATGTACTGAAAATGACTGAAGTTGCTCTGCTGAACTGGAAACTGACTCAAGGCAGCTCTGGAGTAAGAGCTGGAAAACTTCATTAGAGGAGTGCTGTGCCCAAGTGACAAATGCTGCTGAGCGTCAGGGCAGAGTGCCATACTACGGCTGCTAAATAGCATCCAGGACAGAACTGGCGTGTACCAATTCTGGACAATTCTGTGTAAGGTCTATTTCTACCCAAGAGCACCCTAAGATGACCATGTTTATAAAAAAAAAAAAAAAAAAAAAAAAAAAAGGAAACTTCCCCATCCTCTGCAAATTTAACATCAGCATGAATTAAAATGAATCCTGAGAGGCAGTCATCCTCTCATTTATATTCAGCGTGAATTAGTTAGGAATTCCTTGTGATTTCTGTCATAACAGGTATGTAGAAACATTTTGGCACAGCTTGTATGGTTATGACTTAGTTTCTCTGCCCTTTTTCCAAGAAAACCAAATATCAGGCAAACTAAGTCTCTCTATTACCGATAAGATGCATTTTATGTAAGATTCAAATAAATCATACTGTTGAAACATCTTAAATACAAATCACAACCATGATTTGAGAAGTTGGAAGGTGTCACAGTGGAACTGGGGAAAAAGTTAAGAAGTGATGTTTCCTTACGAGCTGTGCATGGATGCCTAGCTGCTGTTTTTAAGAGCTAGACACCTGTAACTAATGGAAGCACACCGGATCTTGACCTCTTACAGCTTGTTCTGTTGCGCATGCAAAAGCTTAGCAGGTTAGAAAGGATTTTCTTCATTATACCACTTCTCCTGTAAAGAAAGAAATTCCACAATATAATAAGTATTATGTTGTCGCCGTAGTCTTCATGTCATTATTTTTAATGAACTTCTTTGACTGAAATGAGAAAACAATGACTGCTTCTGGAGTCAAGACCTGTGAATCCTTTCTCATAGAAGAGATCACAAAATGATAGAAAATCTGTCCAGACTTCATTTCAAGAGGCTTTCAGCCTGAAGTCATATCCTAGAGCAAAGTGAGTCCCGCACCATATTTTGTTTCATCACATCTCCGTCGCTGACAGTGGTAAAGATTCTATTGTTGTTCAAGTCATTCAAGGTAGAACTTTGCTATTCCTGCCATTAAAAAAGATTATTATTATTTTTTTATTTTTTTTTATTTTTTTTTGGCATTACCTCCTCTCAACATTGCAGGTCCATTCTTAATTTTCCCTACTTCAATATACATCTGCTCTTTCTCATGCCTTTATCAATGGTCATGGAGAAAAATGATCCAACTCCCTTCAAAATGACATGGAATAAGTGTTGCAGCTTTGTTCTTTAAGAAGACTTGTCCAGTCGTTCCTTCTAAATCTAACAGTTCAAATGTCTGAATCTTGCTGTTCTTTCCCCCAGAATTATCCTTCATGATCAAATCAATTCATCTTTCTTGAAATATAGTAGTCAAAACTGGACGTAATATCCCATCTGAGCAGACTCTATCCCCTTGTACGTAAGGTAGCTCTATTTATAAGTCCCGAATGATATTTTACTTTTTTTATTTTTTTTAACAAGAGTGTATTTGTTGTCCTGTGGTCTGCACATCCTTTCTGATGAAAGGCTCAACTGTTGTTCGCCATATTATATTTAGACAGATGGTTCTTCTCTGAAGTGTATAGCCTTGCATCTGTTCTTCATAGATGTCAGGGTTGTGTTTTTGTGCAGACCACTTCCCAGGCTTGTCAGGATTGTTCTGGTATTATAACTTTGCTTTCTAATACATATTTTGTTCTCCAAGTGAATGCCATCTGTAAATTTAATAAAGAATGATTCGATTCTATTATCAAAGTTACTGCTCATTATTTAATACTGAGTAGGCAAGACCTCTGTGGATTCACTCCTTTCTTCAGCTTTCCAATTTGGAAGTGATCATCGGGTAAATAGAGTTCAGCTTTCCAGGCAGACAGGCAAAAGCCTACCATGCTATCCTTGTTTAGCGCTGTGCAAGATGGAGTCAGAAGTCCTGCTGAAGTAAAAAAGCATTGTATCGTATGAATTACAGCTTGAGGACAAAATATTACTTGTGCAAGTTATAGCACATGTAAATGAATATCCCACTCCCTGTCAATGAGATGACTTTGTAATTATTTGTATTAGCTGGAATTGTCGAGGCTCCACTTATGTCCTGTACTCACTGTCATGGTTCCATATGAAGGTTTATCACAGGAACTGCATCAACTCTTTCTCACTTGTCAGCCTTAGTGGTGGGACAGAAGCTGAGGAGGAACCAACTAATTTGGCTCATTTTTTGAAAGGTTTTATACTCTGTCTCGGTTCTTCTGATTCCTATCTGTTACAGCCTCTGTGACTCGTATAAATGGAAGATTTTTGTAATCAGTCTTGATGGATTTGATATGTGAGGCTCCTGTACAATTTTGGGTGGACTTACTCCATTGAAATGAACACTGAATTGGGGTTTATTTGTAGGATGGTATTAAATGCTGAGCTAATTCTTTTTTAGGATGGAGAAGGTTCACCTGCAGCATTTTATGGAGGTTCAGAAAAGACTATTTGGCTGGTCTTTGTGACTTTAGATTTCTTCCAGTTTAGTCAAGCTAGAATATGAAACTGTGAATACGCTTTCTGTTAATTTGTAAGAGGCATAACATCTGTTATCTTGCTTACCATATGCTTGCATGTGGACATCAGAGTAGAAGCTGGGAGCATTGCTTTATCAATTGGTTAGTTATTCACATGGCAAAAATGTGTATGTGTACCCATGGTGGCAGGCAGGGTTACACTTGGAACCATTTTTCAGACAGGCAGAAGTGCCCCTTACTGCCAAGTGGTTACGATTGGGTAGTGAGGCATGAGACACCACAGACTTTTCTGTGATGTGAAAAGTTCTATGCCTAACAAAGTGTGATGTGGGCAGAGAACCGAGGGGAGGTCTGTAATGTGGTAGTTTCAGAAATCAGGTGCATGCCTCAAATGTTGAAGTTCTGTTTGTGTAAGACAATTTAAATCTGGTAGTGATATTGCTATAGAGTTCTACTCTGCTTTTCTCATGCTTGTTTTGGATGGACTAAGGCTACTTATCATAAATGGTATCTACTTCTGTAAAAAACACTCGCACTTAAAATGTATAATTAGAACTTTCCATGTGCTTTGTTTTTTTTTTTTTAAATGATGCTCTGTCCATAACTCTCTTTTATTCCCCTTTTTTCTTTCCAACCAATGAAACATCACATTTTCACCACAACCCTAGTAATTTTCCCCATGTGTATCAATGCCAAATAATATATTTGTTGGCTTTAACACTTCCAGTGCTTTTAAATATCCTTTTTCTTTGACATCTTTTTAACATAACATTGCTACAACTGTGAGAGCTTCAGAAAAGGATTTATTTTTTCAACTATACTTTGAATGTTCTTTTGCTCGTAGTTAGGAAAAATAGAAAGAAAGCTGACTTGGATGCATATGGGTCTGTGAAGAGTCTGTTCTGTCTGTTCTGAATCTAATGAATGTACTAAATGTTAATGAGTGCTGGTGCTATTAACAATACCTGTTTTGGAGTTAGGCAAGGGAAGATGTACTGAATGGCACCATAGCCTTGATACTGAGTTACTCTGAGCTGGTAAATCTCTGTGCATTCCGCTGGATATACTGACATTGGGATCTCAACTGAAACTGTGAAAACAACGTTAAATTGTAAGGCAAATTAAAATTTTTGTGTGGGTGTGCCAGCTGAATTTGAAATCTATCACAGTCTGAGTTGAGTGCATCATTTCTCTTGCCCCCACTTCCATGATGGGATCCTCTTGATCAAGTTACTCACTAGTTTAAGTAGAATAAATCAGGATAAAATCAAATGGCATTAATGAATCTGAGTGCTGTTAGCTGGTATGATGGAGCAGTTCTCCTTAGACTGCTGAAGTGCTGGCTGCTCTAAACAGCTCAAGGAGATCTCTCTATAAGAAGTCTTCTGAAATAAGCAGTGTCATTGAATGCCATTTCTGGCTGTTCTTTCCAGTGTATTTTTATGGTAGTGCAGAAGTATGATTGAAATCTCTTAAACTTCTTCAATTAGGCGATCTTATCTTTTTTTGGGCATATGAGTTTCTCATATGTATTTTTATGGGTTTTCTTTCTATCTGTAACATTCTATTTTAGTGAACTAATTTTTGTGAATTTTCTCTGTTAATCTTTTAGTTTCTATTAGTTCCACTACAAAGATGACTTTACCATCTTTCATTCTGTTTTTGTTTGTTTGTTTTAATTTCTCTTTTTTCCTAAGCACAGTTTTGCACCTGTTTCTAAACCAGTCTTTATCTCTTATGTGGTGTCATCCTCATTCTTCCAACTGTTCTTTTGTAATAAATACAGGAGCATAGAACTTGTTCGTATTTTCTTTCGAAATCTTTGTATTTGATTTGAGGAATTCTGCACAAAGATTTTCATGGTGTTCTGTGGGAGGGGGAGAGGAGGGGCTGAGGCTTGGAGAAAGCATTAGGCAAAGCTTAGGCAGGAGTTGTAATTTCTGCAGTGGTAATTATTTTTGAACTTTCTGAACTGCTTCAAATCATGATCACGTTACTGTGTTTGTCATTGTGAGAGACAGAAGAAGTTTATTTTCTCAAAATTCTTACATTTCAGAGAAATGCTTTGGTATTACGTAATTGCTATTGTTCTTTTGTGTGTTTTCCATAGCATCCTCCTGGACAGCTGAGAAGAAAGTACAGTTCCTGCTCCACTATTTTCCTGGATGACAGCACAGTCAGTCAACCGAACCTCAAGTATACCATCAAATGGTGGGTTTGAGATATATATATATATATATATATATGTATGTGTGTGTATATTTAGCTGAACCTTAATTGTATGCTGGATATGTGTACACATTTCTTAACCATTACTCGACAAGTTTCAAAGCAGTAAATTTGTTTAGTTGTATCCTGCTTTAGAGGCAGTGAATTGGATGAGCAAAGGGTGCTACTCGGATTTTAGTTTCATGAGGAATCAAACTCTTAGTATTGCATATCTCACAAGCAAGCAACAATTAAGGTTCTTGAATTCTAGCAGCTGAAATCCTTGTGCTTCAGCATTCAATTGAGTACTTGCTTTGGATAAGTTCTCATGAGTGAACTTGTTCCTGATTTCATGTAATTTTGAAAATCTGAATAAACTTCTGAAATGGGAGGGCTTTATTCTGGTCCTGAGAAAATGCTAATTTTCCAAGTTTTCCTTCCAGTTTTCTGTTTGAAATGAAAATTAATTGACTCCTGATTCATTTCCTTATTCAGTACTGAGACACTGGTACTTGCGTGCACAGCAGTGAGGAGCTTTGTATGTGGTGTCCACATGGACTTATCCTTGGGGGACACTGCAGATGTTCACTTCAGGTTTCGCTAATGTATTTGTCCATTTAGAGAAAAAATGGTATTAATAGTGTGTTAATCTTTACATGTTGTACAGTAAGGGAAAAAAATGTGAGAATGAATATTCGGGCATTTTCTGCTGTTTATCATGGTTGCAGTTATACTCTTGCATTTCCTCACACTTTTTCTGTAGTTAGTAACTTAAAAATAATTGTGGAAAATCTTCTGGGGGCTTTGATATTCCCTTTCTCGCCTCCTGAATTTCACAATTCTTTGCTCTAAATCCCTTTGCACAGGGATTGCTGGAAGTGCAGTCTTTCCAGTGGGTGAAGGGAGGTGCAGCTTCAAGCCTCTATCAGCACAGAAACTCAGGCTCTTAGTGGAAAGAAAAGGGTCCAAGGGGCTGCAGCAGCCAAGATACAGAGCCAGCAGCAGGGCTGTGAGAGGGCAAGCAAAAAAACAGGCCATGGGTGCTGAGCTGGGGGCAAAGTGGTGGCATTTCAGGACAGGGTTGGGGAGGAGGGAGCTGCCTCTGGGAGGTGAGGGACCTGGCAGCTGGCATGGGGAGGGCTGGGAACTGCACGGGTTCAGAGGGTTTGAAGAAAGGGTCATGTGAGGTGAGGAACTGGACTCTGGCATATGAGCCCTCTGGAGGAGAAGTTTCTTTCTTCCTCATCTCCCCATGTGAGTAACAGAATTAAGATGGGGAGACTGCAGGATTATGGCTTTTGTAGAACAAATTGATTTCCTGCACCCCTCCTAGGCGTCACTGCCAGTGACTGACTATGCACATGTGCAGATCTGTAGAGATATGTTTTGGCTGGCTTCTTTATTTGTTTGGGGTCATGTTATGCACAGCTTTAAAATAGTAGTGTGTTACCTGGGAGTCTTCAGAATGAGTGGCCTGGCTGAGTATGGTGATGGAAAGCTACGTCAGCTGCTAGGTAAGGCAACCCTGAATGCTAGCTGAACCAGTGCATGAAAAGCAAAATAAAACTTGGGTTTGAGTTAATCTATTACAGCTCTGAGAGACCTTCAGATTCTGGTATAGATTTCTGGAGAGTAAATATTTTCCTAAATTTAATTTGGCATTTTGTTACAAAAACAATAAAATGGACAGCAAGCAGAACTCTGCATGTATGTTCTTGCATCCACTTTCATAAAATGAACTGGAGCTGCAAGTTTGTTCCTGGGGGCATCATTTGAAATTAGATTTTAGGACTAAATAGTTTTCAGTCAAATTAAATTCATTCATAAATCTGATTTTTGTGCTCAGTGAGGACTGTGTCTTTTGAGTGTCCTCAAGTACACAGTAATTTTTATTTTATCAAATATATGTATGTAAGAAAAAAATCAGTTATTCTTTTAAAAGGCTTTCAATTGGAAAGAGGGCAGTTTTGCATTGGTGTAATACATAAGCAACTTACATTGAATTTGACAAAACAAATCACCCACAAATAGAATCAGTGAACTCTCTCCCCATTCCTTTTTAGTTTTTGTTGGATTTTGTGCTGTTAGAATAATTAAGGAGGCCGCTCGTTTGCTCTAACTTTCTTTAAAGCTGTATCCTCAGTGAAGCAAATACCCTATAATAAAGCTCAAGTCACAAGTTGGAAAATGGAGAATAACTATGAGAAGCCAAGTCTTAGTTTTCTTCACTCTCAAATGTGAATGCAATCAGTTATATGTATAAATAAAAACTTACCTTTCTGCCAATATAGGGACACTTTGTTTTGTGCAGAATATATGCAGAGGTGTTTAGGTGCATGATTGAGAGTATGGGAAATGAATAATGCAGTAAGTTATTCAGGGAGTCATTGTCCACAAGTTGAAATAAGTAACTTGATGCTGTTAAAAGTGCAGGAGCACAATATTTCAGTCTCCCATGTGAGTAACTACATAAAAGGAGCCAGAGCTTAGTGCATTTAAACATCAAGTCAGTATAAAACATAAGCCAGTGGCGATTAACATGTTTCAAGTTAGACTTACAGCATCATCATAGAGTGATAGAATGGTTTGTGTTGGAAGGGACCTTTAAGGTCATCTAGTTCCAACCTCCCTTCTATTGGAATGGACACTTCTCACTAGACCAAGTTGCTCAAAGCCCTTTCCCTTATCAAACAATAAGAATGAATGCCCAATGCTGTGTTGCTCTTCCTTCAGCCCTGGAAATCAATAATGTTTTACCATTGACCTTAGTGGAGGTGCACTTTATATTGAAGGTGTGCATGACTTGGTATGTGGAGTCTGAGTATTTTGTAAGGTACTTCATTAATAGTGAAAAGGAACCACTTTGTGCTGGATAAATATTCTAAATCTGTTTACAGCTTTTTTTTCCTGGCATCCAGTAATGAACAGAAATAAAAAGGCATTGAGCTTACTTTTTGTCATACGTTCTGCTAGGTTTGAATTTTAAGTGCTAACATTGCAAATAATACATGAAATATTAACTTTATATTTTTCTTTACAGTGTAGCTCTTGCAATATATTACCACATCAAAAACAGGTATGTATACTTGTACTGAAGATGTCTAATAAAAACAAATGGACTTCTGAAACCTGAAAAATCTGTACTTTGTTTGTTTGTTTTAATGTTTTTTGGGGAGTTTTTCTGTTATCTCCCACGTTAGAAAAGAGAAACGTATTCTTCAGTTTTGAGTATAGGAACGAAAGTTACAGGATTAGGTATCAGTAAAATCTGCAAGTCCAGTTAGCATTTAAAACCTCTGATGATTCGGTATTTGGTATAATATGCCCTGGGCACTTCTGTGTTATATGTGTTGCAGTTATGTTTAGGGGAAATCTTAATAATGTCTTTCAGATTTATTTTTCCAGGCTATGCTTTTGTAAAATTAACTGTGAAAGCCTACAATCAGTTAATGTTAATAGATTTTGAAATACAAGCCATTCATTATACTGTAAGTGTGACAATATCAATAAATATAATTCAGGATGATGCAGAAATAGAGCAGGTCCTAACTTGTCTCTTCCTGTGCAGTGTGCTTCAGATCTCTGCTCAATCAAGCTGACAATTAAAATTGAATAGAAAACAGGGTCTCCAAGAAGTAACTTGGTACATAAATTAACACTGTAGTTGTTACATTGCAGTTTTGTTTCTTAAATTCTATATTTTCATGATGTATTAAGTCACCATATCATAATATTCTCTGATTTTAAGAGACTTGTATGAATACTTCCAGTGACTTCTGTGTACGTGGCTTTGCAGCCTGTCTTCTTGGAGAACTTGGCTTAGATCTCAGCCTAACAAATCAACTTACAAGTTTTCCATCAAGGCTGTGAGAAGTCCAACTAGAGCAAAGGGAACTGAGTCCTGAGGACTCAATTCCTGAGTCCTGAGTACTGTGTCCAGGTATGGAGCCCTCAGAACAAGAAAGACATAGAGCTGTTGGAAAGGGTCCAGAGGAGAGCGATGAAGATGATCAGGGGACTGGAGCACCCCGCCTATGAAGACAGGCTGAGGGAGCTGGGCTTGTTCAGCCTGGAGAAGAGAAGGCTGCAGGGTGACCTCATTGCAGCCTTTCAGTACCTGAAGGGAACCTATATCCAGGAGGGGAGTAAACTCTTTGAAAGGACTGATAATACCAGGACAAGGGGAAATGGATTTAAGTTGAAAGAGGGAAGATTTAGGTTGGATGTTAGGGGGAAGTTCTTTACTAGGAGAGTGGTGAGGTCCTGGAACAGGCTGCCCAGGGAGGTTGTGGATGCCCCGTCCTTGGAGGTGTTCAAAGGTTGGGGCCCTGGGCAACCTGATCTAGTAATTGTGGAAGTTTGGTGACCCTGCCAGGCAGGGGGGTTGGAACTTCATGATCCTTGAGGTCCCTTCCAACCCAGGTCATTCTGTGATTCTGTGTGATTCTGTGAATTACTTCTAATTTTAAAGTTAAGCTGCTGCATCATATGGGATTGTGTTTCAGGTCATTGGAGCACACTGCACTTCTTGAAACAAAGCTGGTGTCTCAGAAGAAACCTTTAGAAGTGCAGAAAGGTTTAGGGCTTTTGATGCCTGTTGAAAACTCTTAGAAGACTTTCCAAGACCTCAGTGAACCTTGGACTCAAACATGGCAATCTGTAAAGCAGAAGTTGGAGTGAAATATATTTTCCTTTTAATCTAATTTCCTAGGAAATGAAGCATTAATGATCATGCTTGGTTTACTTGTCTATCCATCTGTGCTTCCCTCTTTCCCTTTCATTCCGACGTCTCTGGGTTAGTTCAGCCAGCTAATCAGTTTTGTCTATGCTTGACTGACTCACAGAGATACCAGAGTTAATCAGGTTCTAAAGTTTTGGGGAACAATATTGTAAGTGCTCTATTAAATGCTATGCCAACTGAGTAAAAAGCTCAGCAGAATGGGGGCACGTTAGGGACTAAATGTGGGTGAGGAACTTCAGCAAGAGTGCGGTGAGTCAGGAGGAAATCCAGAGCCTAAGGAAGCCAGGCTCACTTCCTTCTGATTTCTGACTTCAGTAAAATATGTGCATTCATAGCCTTCTCACAAAACCTGATTCAAGTTTGACCTGCAACAGTTAGACAAAGGGGGTGGATATGAATAACAGAAAGGATCCTATGTCTGTGACATGAAAACAGATATGTTCTGATTGTTATTTTCTTTGGAAACTTGCTGTCTGTCCTCTCATTTTTGGGAATGGAAGGGGAATTTATTCAGCAGGAACTGGTGGGACTTCTCACCTGAAGCTCCTAGGTGCAATGATGGGATCTTTTGTAAGAAGTGACACCTTGACACTGCAGCAAGTGCTGGTACATCAGTTAATGACTCTGAATGAAGGTTGTAGAGCAGCTGTTCTATCATCTCTCATTTAAGAATGGAGGGAACAAGGTGATAACAGCATGATAACAGCATTTGTTTGTGTGTGCTGCTGAAACAGCAATAAGCAAAACATATGTTCTGTTTCCTGCCATTATAGGCCAAAGGAAGTTGTTGACGTTTGTGGTAGATTTCAGTTTGTTATGGCTGGGGAGCATGAAACCGCTGCAGCCCTTGGGTAGGCTTAAAGTTCATTGTGACAGAAAACAAATTGAGCACCTGCTTTGCCAGAAACAAATTATTTTCTGATAACAGTTATCTGTTTCTCACCTATGCGAAGCATAAAACAATTATTTGCAAGTATTCTAAACCGTCACCAACCCCAGATGTAGTTTTCAGAGAAACTGTATGTATGTTTCATGTCTTCCCCACATTCTGATCGTGACATTCTAGTTGGCATTCCTGCTTTTTTTCCCACTGTCTCCTGTCACTGTTACATTGACTGACTTTTTCCAGCTTTTGTCACACTACCGTCCAGCAGGCAGAGGACTACGCATAGCTTCCTTTTGGAAAAGTGAGGGTGAATTTGCTGAATAAATAAATAAGCAAAATAGGACCCAACAAACTAGCAAATGGTCTGATCAATTAGTAGATAATTGCTTTTTGAAAGGTAAAATGAATTTCTTTTAGTGAATAAGGTACAAAACCCAATCCATTCATTTTTTGGTGTGATAGATTTTTATTATGGCAATCTAAGGTGCCTTCTTAGCATGCAGCAAAGAAACAAAATATGTTTTTTCTTTCTGTCTTCTCATTGTGAAAGGCCACAGCATACCGTAGCATAGCATTGACTCCAGAGAGACTGCTGCTGCATTAGGGGACCTGCGCTTTCCTGTAGGGTAAAAGAGTCTGCCCTAACATCCTTGCTGATTGGAATTTTGAACTAATTATCTCAGTCTGCTTGCTGGTTTTAAATTAACTACTCCTTTTTAAAAGAATTGTGCTGATTTCCAGTGTGAGCAGGCTTTATAGCAGAAACAATAATGGTGTTCAGACACTGAAGTTTAAGTCTGTTATCCACCGATGATTACATTTTGTAGACATGAATTTGTTCGTAAAGCTCATGTTTGTGTGCTCTGTGAGGTATTTGCTGGTGATAAAGACAGAAAACATATTCAGTGATTTCTCTTTGAAGGCTTTTGTGACCAGAGGATGCAACAAATAAAGATGGTATTGTACTAAGAAAGTCACATGGATGCATCTGTCCAGAAAGTGTCCAGTTCTAACTGGCACTGTTACAGCAATTGCTATTGAGATTGTTAGCATTCTTGCTAAAGTTACACACAGTAGAAATTTTAAATTGCTTTCTGGATGCTAGAGGTGAAGTCGCATCCACTTTCATGTCAATCTTGAACAGCAGAGATATGAGAGAAATCGTGTATTAAGTCAAGGATTACGAATGTTATTTTGATTTTTTTAAGTTTTTTTTTGTATACTTTCTGCTTTCAGAAATCATTAATAGCATAAGGTCTTCCAAAGAAACAAAATTGAAGTGCATATATATTAAAGAAGGTGTAAGTGTGAACAGTAGCGTCATGTATTTGCAAATGTTCTTGGCCTTGACAATAAAGGAGGAGGAGAAATTAGTTAAAAGATGTGGTGAGGATCAACAAGGTGAAGTTAAAGGAAGAGTGAGCTGAGTTGATTTTATTATGTTAGAAATTTATCATAGTACATCCTTGGGTTGTGAAAAAAAGCCTGCAGTAAAGAGCGCAAAAGCTTTTTGTATTTTGGCTGTTGAAATGTTGAAAAATGTTGTATATTTTACAATATGGATTTCATGTGAGCTTTATGATGGAGTATGTCCAAAGTTACATTTCTGCAGCATTTCGAAGTACCTCACACCATGGGTAGTATTGGAGCTTTAATGATACGCTTGCATCTGTGAGAGCTGCTTGTTTTTGTGTTCTGATAATGACTCTACTTTGGCTTTAATGCTTTCTAGGGATACAGACGGCAGAATGCTCTTAGATATTTTTGATGAAAACCTTCATCCCCTTTCGGTAAGTTCATTCATCTCTTCTTCCTTTTTGTGTGAACTGCTTCTCTGTCTGCTTTGTTTTGTTTCAGTCACTTATTTGGAAGTATTTCTTCCTTAGAAATCCGAAGTGCCACCAGATTATGACAAACACGATCCAGAGCAGAAACAGATTTACCGCTTTGTTCGGACGTTGTTCAGTGCTGCTCAACTGACTGCTGAATGTGCCATTGTCACCCTGGTGAGTGTCTGCGAGATGACATCAGCTATCTAGCAGATTCAGTTTTGTTCCCAAAGCTTGCTTTGCATGATTTAATAGATGAAGGTGTTGCCAGGGGAATTTTTCTCACCATGGAGACCAAAGGAATTTCTTGATGGGAAGAGATACTGCAGTTTATTTTCATGGGAAGAGTAACTGATCAAAGAAAAGATTGGATAACGCGTGACACAAAAGCTGGGGCTTCGTCTTGCCCTCACGGAGCTATAGCATTACAGGCCACCAGGGTGGCTAATGGAAAGCACAGGTGGCAAAAGCAGTCAGGACAGGAGGGAATGTTAAAAGCAGAAATCCTTCCACTTTGGGGGGTTTATTGTGTATTGCTGTAATTCCCAACAGAGAGTCGGGGGACAGCTGTAGGTAATCTAATAGCACTAATAAGAATTGGTGGACAGATGAAGGATTTGGTTGGTGACTGAAACGTGTTAGTGATGGCTCCTTTTTTTTTACTTTTGCTGTACTTGTCTTTCAGGACTGCACTGAGTGGAACAATTGTGCTCAAGGCTAAAGTTTAGCTACTTAAAAATAGCATAATACAAAAAAAGCTCAGATTTTCAGCTGGTGTGGATCAGCATAGCTATGTGGATTAAAGGAGCTAAAGTGATCTCTACCAGCTGAGAATTTCTTCATTTTCCTGAAATTTATATCCTGTCAAATCTCTTCAGCTTTCAGGCACAATTTTGGCCATGTATTTGAGTCAAAAATACTGCAATGAAATGTGCTTTTCACAAATACAACATGTGGTTTCTTAATAGGTTTTTTTGTGTAATAGCTTTTTTTTTTTTTTTTAGATGGTATAAGGGGAAATCTGAGAACACGAGTTTTGAAAGCAAGACCTATTCCTTTTCTCTGTTAATCTTAGAAACCAGGAGCAAGAAATTAGTTGTTAGGATTTTCTCCTTTAGACAGTCAAAATGAATTGTAGTAGCCAGAATGGAACAGGAATCTGAGGGAAATAGGACAAGAAACACCCCACGGTGCTCCACCCTTGCATTCTGATGTATTGCTCTACCTGGTTAGTTGGTCTAGCCATTACTTGTTTTCTGAAATGACATTTTGTCTGTCTCTTACATAACTGCTCTAAGTACTTGTCCTCCTTTCCTTTCTAAGTGTTTTCTGCTGGAGGCAACTTATGCTGTGTGAATCAGTATTTTCTTGTATAATTTAATTAATCTACTGTCAAATACAGTGAAGCCTTGTTGTAATTATCTGTTATTTGATCTCAGGTTATTTGATCAATGAGGGCACTCTGTTGTAGAAAGGAAGAGGGCTTTTTTATTTTTATTTTATTTATTTATTTATTTATTTATTTTAAATAACAGTATCCTCCTGTCTTTGCAATGCATGGAAAATTCTTAGCCACAGATCTTGACTCATGAGCATGTTTGAGTATCTCTCATTTGTAAGTAGTTCCTTGCCTCTTCTGTTTCTCGTGTGGCTTCCTTGTGAGGTACTGCTTTTGCTATGATTGCAATTAGATACAAATGTTTTTAACTTCTTTGTCATACTGCAGTTTGTGTAGTTGTTAGCACTTGAAACTTTAAATGGCTTGTGTTTTTACCCAACGCTGATACCTGGTATGTTGTGTTATAATCTGATTCTCCAAGTGGTCTTGCAGATATTTGCAGGTAATTTGGGGTAGGTGGTCAACATTACTGTTCTGCTATTATTACCCATGTTTTCGAGATAGTAGTAACTGCCTGACCCCTCTTTCCAGAAAGCTGGAGAATTTTGCAGGTATGAAATTTTGTTCTTGTTGTTCTGTTTCCTCTGTTCTTTTAGATCCCATTTCTTTATTTGTTATCATCATCAGAAGAGGCTCCAGAGACAGATCATATTGTTTCTGAAATGTTCAGATATAGAAATTAGTTGGCTAGAAAGCAGTCAATCCCTTCTTCCCCATGGCATTTCCGATATCTTAATAGTGATGGTAGCGGTATTTATGAATCCTCCAAATGTTATCAATTTTTATATCCTGATTGGAGAAGGAAGGAACTGCACTCACTGATGAAGCCTGTGTTTTGCCATAGTCTGGTCATGCATTAGAAAGCAACATGATACCCTGGTCTGCCACTTGTCCCTTGGGGGAGAGCTGCCAGAAGGTAGGAGGTATAACCGTGGAGATCACGATACATTCTGAACTAGATGCTACAGCTATTCTATTTCACTCTAATTATTTTTAAGCAGTCCTAACTTCTATTTTTCTTTACTACCTAGACTACCCAAATTATTAACACAGACTAAGAAGCGTAGTGGGATGTACTTGTTGTCTTCTTGTATGCCATTAGCCAGGCAGAAGGAGCAGTTAGAACTGGCTATATAGCAGTCTGTATGCAGCACAGGAGCAGGGAAAATGTGATACTCTAGACCATTAGATAAGCTATTCTGCAGCAAAAAAAAGTCAGCATCATATTGCCTTAAGCACTTAATTAAAATATTTCAATTAAAGTCTCGCTGTTACAGCAAAGCCAATTTATAATTAAACAAAAGATTTAATTTTCACACAGCCTTCGGAACTGCCAAGAGGTTTCCCATATTGATAGGTGAAAAATTAAAATCTCAGGTTGAAACAATTAAATATTAATTCATATTATTTATTTATAAAATAATACCTTGAGGATAATATTAGTTTAATAATTACTTCTGTTGCTGACTTCTGTCTTGTTAAAAAAGTGATTTGTCCCAGTGAACAGTTGAACTGGACTCTGTGACCTAACTATGGGAGAAAACCGGTGCTTTTACCTGATGCAGAGTATTTCCATCCTTGCTAAGACTGAGAAATGCCTGTTGTCTGCAGTATCTCCTTGCACTTACATTAGCAGATTAATTAGATAACAAAGAAAAATGGGAATAGGAATGTTATCCATACCAACATGAAAACAATACATTGTTCATGTGTCTGGAGTATTGAGTATTTGCTCTTTGCTGTTCTGTTCTGCGAAAACAATACAATTTTGTTAACTAGACCTGAAGAGAATGGCCAAGTTTTCTGCTTTGTCTTCACATGACTTTGTGAGTTTTGTGCAAGTAGGTCAAGTCTCACCAGAGAAACTTCAGTATGCATAACAGTTTCAGAGAAGTTTCATTTTGCATAGGTAAATACTCTATAGACTCGGCTCATACATGATGATATCTAAATTCATTCAATACGTGATTGGAATTACTTCTGCAAAGTTCAGAGAAGAGTGTTTTGAAATGCATTGCAGAGTTCATACTGTCACTGGAGGGATTTGATATTGGGAAATTTGAAAATTGAAGTACGTAAGAGTAAATTCTCCTTATGAAAAACAGGGATTTAATTAATCCAGCCAGATGTTCCTGGTTCTTATTGTACTCTCCAGTCATTTTTTTTAGCAACCATGTAGAGAGAGAATATTTTTGAACCAATATTGCTGAACTATGTGATAAAAATTGTAGTATTTGAGGATAATTTTCTGTTTATTTGGAGGGAAGGAGGAAGCCCTTAGTTGTTTCCTTTCTCTGGAATGTTTTTGCTTTTAAGTGCTGATAAAGGATCACTTTTGCATGTTTTATTTAATGAAGCAAGAATGAGTTACTGGTTTAAGGAAAACAGAAAAGTATAAGAAGGTCATCAGAGGCTTTAGAGATACTTAATTTGTAGCAGAGATCGTTTTCAACTTGCCTGGCCTAGCTGTACTCTATGTGCAGCTCATGGAAGATGCACATTGCTCTGCAGAGCTCTGAGTACACCACGCAGAACTGTTTACTGCCTGGTTTGAAGGCTTTTGCTTTCTTTAAGTAACAGTGAGCAGGCTGGGATCCACCTCATGTGAGAGACGTGAGGACAGCTGTGTGCATCTGTTGTTGCTGGTTGCCACCTTTTTAATTCCCCAACAGAAAAGGGCATTAATTTCAAAGAATGAATACTGCTCTCAGTTTTACACTGGACAGTTACTCTTGCCTAATTGTATGAGTGTATTTTATATGCATTACAAATGTTTATCTTAAAATGAGTAAAGTAGGGGGCGAACCTTTGCTCTCAGTTCCATTACTGCTTCTTATAAATATCTTCAATGCCACTTTTCAGTTACTTGCATGTTCAGAGTTTTACGACTACATTCATTATTATGTTTCAACATTTGGTCTCAAAAATGAAAATTGGATGAAATTGCAAGGATGGTGATGATTTGATGTCCTTTTCCACCAAATGGATGGTAGCAGATCTTTATAGAACATTTTAAATGCCCAGCTGGGCAATTGAAAGCACAGTTATTTGTGGAGAGTCGTGTTAGGGAACTGTAGAACATATGGCAATTTAGTGACTGGATTTAGAACCGTAATTTGACTATATGGGGTCCACCATCAATTATGATTTTTTTTCACGTAGATCTATTTTTAGTTTCAAGGCATTGTGGCATTCTGAAGTTTTCTCATTAAAAAGACATGGCTGTGTATTTACTTCTTTATGATGTTATGGAATAGAAAATGTCTTAACTTACTCTTTCCTTCTGCAACTACTAATGTGAGTTATCTAGTGAGGTTGTGATCGAGTTTAAATGAGAGTGAGGAAACCAGGTGGTTGCAAACACATGTTAATTTGTAGATTTTCAATTATGGAACTTAAAATACCAGGAACATAGTCTTCAATGTGTCAGTGTGAATCTGCTGAGTATTCATTAAAGCTACTAAAGTTTTACTGGTAAAATAGCATTTGACATGAAGTGATACCAAAAAAAAGTATGAGAAAAGGTCATATTGCACTCTTGCTGCTGCCTCAAAATTCTGAATTTTTCCACAAACACCAGTGACCTTCTTTGGTGATTGCCAAGACTCATACATGAAGAGAATGTGCATCTTCTGACCTCTGTGTTACACCACAGGAAACTCCAGTATTTCAGACAGCACTATCACAGAACGATTTAGGTTGGAAGGAACTCTCAAGGTCTCATCTGGTCCAGCCTCTGCTCTGAGCATGGCCAGCTGAATGAGGTTGTGTAAGGACTGACCGGCTGAGTTCTGAATTTCTCTGAAGATAAAAATCACAAAAATCTCCACAAATTAAAAAAAAATTGCATTGTTTTATGAAATGGGGGAAAAAAAGTAATAAAGAATTATAGGATTTGTGGTCCTTAAACTGCGGCTCCAGTGTGGTAAGGGATTTCAGTGGGATATTGGAGGTTTATGTGAAGCAGTTCCAAAATTAAGTAACAAAGAAAAACAAAACTTTGAAAAGAATCCCATACTAAGATCTTAGTAAAACTTGAATGTTCTTTTGGATTATGAAATATTGAAATGAGTTGATTTGACACTTTCATTTTTGGTATATGTCCTCCTGAATAGGGAAGAAAAAGAAATTCACTTCAAGTATTTTAACTTGTCTTCCTAATTGAGAATATGGTATAATAGACAAAATATGATGTAATGTCCTCTGAGGTGAAAAAAATGAAATGCTGCTTCACCCTAAAACTGATCTCCTCAATGCAGTCTTCAGTTTTCAGTTTCTTCAAATGAATTTACATGCTGTTAGTTGGCATGTTGTGTAACCAGCTGTCTGGTATCCAGAATCACAGGGAGATGGGACATCCCACATATTTGGAACAGCACTGGATTCTGAAATTGTTACTATGGAAAAGACCAGGTTGGATTCACTCAACTGCACATAATTACCCCAGGGAATAGGTGTGGATCAGCAGCAGTCCTGCTGGAGCCATATCAGTGCTGCAGAGTGGATGCGCTTGCATCTGGTTAGCCTTGTGCCATTTTGCAGTTCTGTTTCTAGAGAAAAAAGCCTCCATGCCTACTGTTGATGGCATATGCCTAAATGGTTCTCTACCATGCTATTGCATGTCCAAATCTTGGGAATTAAGATCAAAGGCATCCAGACTAACTCAGAATGGAGTAATTTCAGGTCCAAAAGATTAATTAGCTCAAGATATGTGTAGAAACGCATCAGATCTATACCTCTTCTGGACCTGAAATGATTTTGGAAGCCATTTGATTACATGCCTGTGGTGCTGCATCTAAGCTAAAGAACCTCTTCAGAGTCTGAGCCAATTTGGGAATATCTTTACCTGCAGAGTGGTAACTTTATTTAATTAGGAGAAATAAATTCTCAATTCAGATAAACGAATTCGTAACAAAGGAAAATTGTCTAATGATTTCATTCATGATTAAATGAGCATTTACTGCCATTACAAGCTTAACGGTCAATCACTGCAAAATACTGGTGGAAATTTGTGGGAAGCTGAAAAGTAAGAATTAAAGAGTGCTTTTCTGAAGTCTTAACTCAGTGCAGGTAATCTCCTGAAATGTGCATGAGTTATTATGACATCTCTAGTGAGGTGCAAGTGCTGTCCACGGAGAGCTGTTTGGGGGCTCACAATTGCATAAAATGCATGGTTCATTCCAAACAGAGTAAATTTATAATGGAGGCATCATACTCTTCAGGTACAGATTTTTTAATGGAAATGTATTGGTGGGCCAATGCCCGCTGGTATTTTCCAGCTCGGAATTGTGTTTTCATTTCAACTAGGAAATTAAATATGTGACAAATTAGTATTGAAGCTTTTAGTGTTGTTGGTGTTGCTTGTACTTGTTCTTTGCAAACTGAGGAAATTCAGGACAGTATGTTAGTTGACTGGAACCAGTGAGAGTTTTTCTCTGTGTCACATCAGTAGAAGTAATCATTTAAATAGTGTTGTTATCACTCTGCATAAGTCTGAAAACACGCAGTCACAGAACTTAGTGAATGATGACAGGTGCTGTGAAGATGGCTCTTGGAAGCTATTAAACTATTTGAGGAGAACGTGGGGTTGGATTAAGGCAGAATTAATCTGTTGTCTTTTTGGAATTCAGCTTTCAGATATGTAGAAGCGCTCAGGGAAGTGCCGCTCACCAAAGCTCACTTTGAGAAGTAGCACAACGAAAGATGAATGATACGGAAAACTTACAGCTTCAATCTGTTTTGAGGTTTAGATGCATTCCTAAGTGTGAACCCAACTGTTAGAAGTGGGTGAAGGCAAATCATGGATTTTTTTGAAACATGTTTCTTCTTGATTCTAAAATCTCTATTTATTATTAGTTCTGTTTCTGTATAGAAATACCTGCTGAAATAATCCAGAGATGAAACGAGGCTTTTGAATTCTTTTAGTAAAAGTTTCTTACATTGCCTTCTGAGCTTTTTAATATTTCAGTGCATACATAAATTTCTACCACCAACCTGAGTCAGGAGTTGCAGTGTTCTTTTCCACAGTGGGCTTTTAAAACGCAGCTTTGTTGTGTGGCCTCATAGCAGCTGGTCTTAAAGAAAATCTAGAAGGCCTTTTGCTTTTGAACATTGAGTGACATTCATCACAACACACAAATACATATTAAACCGTGGAGTAAATGCAGAATCCCAAGTCTGTGGTTCACACCCTGTGTTTAAGAAAATGAACCCCTGTTTCTGAGGTGTTATTGTGTAAACTTCATTGCGTAACCAAGGTGAATGCAAGTGGCATTTCCATGTATCGCACTTAGCATAACAGGATCAATGTTTCCAGAGACATATATATATTTTCTTATACTTGATGTGGAGTGTGTCTGCCTTCGTACAGGAAGACTCGCTTCTGCCAGCAAAGCAGGTGGTGCTCTCCCACCAGCCACGCATTTGTTTGGGATTGAGCAGCAGAGTGACTGATCGCCCACCAGCCTTCTTCAAATGGGCTGAGAGCCACCTGGCCATTCTCCAAAAGTCTGTACTGATTCAGCACATCTTTGCATCAGCCAGAAGCAGCAGTCCTGAATAAATGTAGGCTACTGAGTATGCGGCAGGCTTTAACCCTCCTTCGTTGGGCTGGGAGTGGAGTTCCTTTTATCACAGTGAGCTTTCTTGTGTGTGTACGAAAGAGAGCTTGTCTGTGCCTTTACTGCTTTCACAAATGTACCCTACCTGAGTAGGGCAGAAGCCCATGTACATTCCATACTTTTCTTTGCCTGAGGTTTGCTGTCTGCAGAGCCATCTGCTTCCCCCTGACCTGCAGCTAGAGCAGAGGGCTGTAAGGAGGACAGTGACTGTAGCCGAGGGGTTTGGGTGAAAGTTGAAGAACTTAACTGTTAGGGATAGCATAGGCATCATTGGAGACTAGTTCTACCTTATGCTGAACTCTCACGCTATCTGAGGACTTCAGTAAACTTCTGCAAGTGTTTCTGCAAGATGACCCTGAAAGGTGAAATTTAAGGGGCTTGTGTTTACAGTAAGAGGTCAAGTTGAACATTGCTGTAAAGCAAATGAAGTTAATTTCCATTGCCCTAATTTGAGTGGCGTGGTACTGCAGCACTTCCTACTTATGAGGCTCCCTGTGTTAGTTTTGCTTTAAACAAGCATTCCACTTACCTGGGACAATTCCAGGAATTGTTAGCTCATAATTCAAGGAGCAGTTTTTCTTGCTAAGTTCAACAAGTATGTTTGTATTAATAGTCAGGGGTTTACATGGGCTGCCTAAGAGGCATAGAGCAGCCTTTGGAACTGATCCATCAAGTAGTTGGGCTCCACTGAGATGCATTTGCTGCCTTTTTTACTGAGCTTTGTGTTTCTGTGGTTTATGTATGTATTTCTGGAGCACTCCTTAGAGAAGTGAGTCTTTTGAGTCTCCAGTGCTGTTCTCACCTCACCCACTCTTGCACATTTTTCTGAGTTTCTGTCTTGAATCCTTGTGTTGGAGTGACCATTTGTTTATTTCTAGGGCCTTGGATGCTCTTGCCAGTCAAGTTAGTGATATTTTGCACAGGTTCACTAGAGGGGATTTGCATGATATGATGCCATATCTGATAACTGTCTGGGAATTAGAGCCGTGGTTGTTTGTATGATAGCTAATAACTACAATTGGTAGCATGTGCTTGCCTTCCACATTAGTAGTTGTCATTTTATTTGTTTATGTTATTTTAATAATTTATTTAAACTCTCATTTGAATTCATTGAGATGTACAAATATGTGAGCAACAGATATGGATAGAATAATAACAGTTTTGTTTCTGTTTTGTGGTCAGAAAGCAGAGGTCAACTAAAACATGAATTTACCATATCCAGTCTTGATCTTGGCATACATGTATCTGTTAAACCTACAGCTTTTATGAAAGAACTTTCTTTAGACCAGATTACTGTTTTGAAACTGCAGTAATGGGTTTATTAGAATAGTTTTCTTAATCTTTTTTGCTATTAAGGAGAAGTGAAAAAGTCTTGATTTTAACATGTTTCCACAGGTATATCTTGAAAGACTTCTAACTTATGCAGAGATAGATATTTGTCCAGCAAACTGGAAGCGAATTGTACTGGGTGCTATTCTGCTGGCATCCAAAGTTTGGGACGACCAAGCAGTGTGGAATGTGGATTACTGCCAGATCCTGAAAGATATCACAGTGGAAGACATGTGAGTCCAGTGTGTTCGTCTTTGTCTGTGGTCTGTGTGTGTGAGGGGGGAAGTTATCTCATAAATGTTAAAAAGGTTGCGTGTCTGCATCATATCTAAATGTGGTGGATGCTGATATATGTGACACGAGGTCCGCTGGACAGTTGCGTACGTAGAAAACATGAACTGTTTTGCTGTTGTTTATATTAAACTGTATTTTACTTCTGGATGTTCACACACAGTGAACTTACAGAATATTGAAAGCCATGACTTGAGCAGAAAAACAACACACAGAAATAAAAAATGTCAGATGAGCCCACTTATCTTCAGTTCAGCAACCTTTACAGTAATGTCAGTTCTCTGCACAGACAGTAGAACAATGTGTAAGACAAGAAGAAGATGTGTTCTGATTATAAAAAAACTTGTAGACAGCCACACACTTAGAGCTGCCGTTACTCAACCATTAAATGATCGCTCACATATTTCTGTTGTTATTCAAATACTATTTTTTCCATATCCTGCTGAATTTGTTTGCAAGGTTAATGTAAGTATATATTTTAACTTGCAAAGAGAAAATTCATTTCGATAACTTTTCCTTTTTTCTTTTTTTTTTTTTTTTTTTTTCACACAATGGCATTCTTCAGAAATGTATTGTGGTGGCACATAAAGAGTTACAGTATGTGGCTAGATACTTCCCGGTCATTTTAAGAATATATTGCAACAGTAATAAAAAGAACTGTGATAAGAATAAATATACTTAAGATCTCAGGGTTTACAAATACTAAAATGAATGTTTATCCCATTAAATAATCAAGTACTCGTGGTTGGTTGGTTAGTTGGTATTACATGTATTTGGTGAAGTACCTGAATTTCATAACATTCAGGGCTGAGTCACATACCGTGCACCAGCTCACAGTTGCTCTTATCTGAGTTAATGTGCACAAGAGAATGCTGATAGAATGGCAGAAGCTGGAATTATGGTGCTGGGATCACACTGGTGGGGTCATGTTCTTAAACAGGCCACAGAGTAGTGCATTCAGAGAGTGATAGTGTGAATCTACACCTACACTCACATTTTCATAAGAACCAGTGACAGTAGAATGCTTAAAGAGATAGTTTTAGTACAGTACCTCTGCATTTCTAAGCTCTTTTAAACAGGGAGAGGTGTTTCTAATATAAAATATAAAGACCTGTTTGTAACTCAGTTACATCATAATTGTAGTCACTGAAATGCATTTACTGTGGCTGAATACTATTTACATTTATTTATATTTCTGTTTGTTTTGTATTTATGTTGTGGCTACACACTGTAAAGTGGAGAGAAAAGAAGGGGGAAGTAAACAAGAAAAAATGTTTATATAGACAGTGTAGTTTTTGAATCTCAGTTTGCAGTCTCAGTGCAGTGAAGATGAAGCATTTCTGCTGCAGCTACTCTAAATCAAAGCTACTAAGAAACTTTATAGCTAGTCTAAAAATGATCTGTAAGGAAAAGGTTCAAAGCTGGGAGACAGCTGACTGCTTCAAATGCAGCATGTCATACACTTCTAGGTAAGATGCTTAGAAACTGGGAGTAGCTCTCATCTCTTGAATGTTGGAGAAGTTATCTCTAGATTTGCACTAACAAATAGTTTGTAATAAGATCTTCCTGCACAAGAGTAAAAAAAATAAACCCTTCATTGCTATGTTGTGCTGTAGATAACCCTCATTATTTTGGGGGGAAACTGTCATTTCAGAGAAGAAATCAGAAATGTACATAATAACATTTCAATTTCTGTTGCATACAGAACAATTTGGTAATGCTTTCTTGACTATTTGCATGCTTTCTGAATAAGGTTCTTTCTCCATTAACTCCTCCTTCAGTGCAAATCTGAGCACTTTTACAGTGTGTTTGAAGTTGAAATACTGGGTAAAGTAGAGCTCTGAACAGCTTGAAGCAAACGCTGGCAGTTTTGACTGTGCAATATGGCAGTATTAATCAAGTATGGTTATAAATCCAAGCTTTGAAATTGCTGAATCTCAGGGCATTTTTGGAAGGCAGGTTAAGGGGCATATTGAGATGATATGAGAGGGAATGGACAAAAAAAACAGATTTGTGCTTTTGACAAACACACATGGTGGCGCTGCTGTTAGAAGTTGCACATCAGCAGCATATAAACATGACTCCAATGGCAGACCTGGGCTCATGTGCTACCACCAGTCCTCTTTCTTGTAGAGAGCTTCATGCCCTCTAAACAGGCCAGTGATGTGTCCTTGTCCTTAAAGTGAGAAACACAGAGTCTTCAAAACAAAGGACAGAGCCAGCAGCCTTTAGGGAGCGTAGGCTCTCTTTCTGTATGGCACTTGATGGTCTGTTTCGTGAGCTTTGTGTTTGGAGCTCCTTGTGAATGCCTCAGCAAAGAGTTGGGCGCTTGTTGATCTAAGGATGTTTCTCTTCCTACTGCCATTTTTTCCAAACATTTCCTTCCTCCTATCTCTGATTATCACTATTTATTTATTTTTTTTCTTTCTTTGGGTGGCTGGGACAATACACTGTTACAGTTGTCATGTGACTTGGTCTGTACCAAGTGAGGGCTTTCATTTTTTATATTAATAAAGCAAGGAGAACTCTACACCTAAATCTTCAACTACTGTCAATCATTAAGCATGAACTTATCTTTCAAAATGTCATACATAATTTTCGGAGCTTTAGGAATCATCGTACTCTTCTGCAAAATTTACTCTGTTGTTTCTGGTATCTTGAAAACATTATTTTAAGTATATTAAGTGCCCCAGTGTATGTATTGTGTAGGATATTTAGTTACTATAGGTCTGCTCCTATCCTTTCTTTTGAAAAGCATATTTTTTGTGGTACTGAAGGTGAATTTTTCTTGCAAGTAGTAGAGAAAAATTGCTGTATTCTGCTCATAAGCCCAGACAAATGGTATGCTGAAGAAATCAGATTTCCCGTGTCTAGTTTTAAGTGATTTATTATGAAAGCCAAGAGAGAATAAACAAGTTGTCCAGTCATTTGTATGTTAGGATAATTTGAAACATCTCTGAGGGCTGTCTGACAAATTTAGGGCATGTCTGTACTTTGTGTTGGCATAGCTGTGTGTGCAGATCCACCTAGTGGAGGCACGGCAGAAACTACAAGAACTTTATTTTCCTGGCTTTACTCTTTTCCTAGCTTGTGCTCACTTAACTAAAGGGTCTCTTCTGCTGGCAAAAGTTTGGGTTTAGGTTTGATTGGCACAGCGGTAGCAGCTGCAAGGTGCAGCAACTTTAATATTCCTCACTGGAGCATGTATGCTCATAGAACTTGGTAGACTAGTTCAAAATTTAGGCTAGGATAATTGCATCTCTGTCAGGAATAAGAAATGAACTTGGTTACTAGAATTTGCAATTTAAAGTAAATTACATTCAGGATGCACAGGCTGAAAAAGTGTTTTCACATTTATCTTCTCTCTACAGGAATGAGCTGGAACGCCAGTTTCTGGAGCTGTTGCAGTTCAATATTAATGTTCCCTCCAGTGTTTATGCCAAGTATTATTTTGATTTGCGCTCTCTGGCAGAAGCAAATAACCTGAGTTTTCCTTTGGAGCCCCTCAGCAGGGATAGGGCATATAAACTTGAGGTAAGTTTTTTATATTGCCCAAAGATGAATCTATATGATCATTTGGAATTGTTGAAGTATTTCCCACTTCCCAACCTATCTCTTCCCATATATTCCCACGTAATGTTAGAAAGTGCCCAGTATCCATAACTGATTTTTATTATCTTTTTTTACCTTGTGCTTTAGGTATTCATGGGTATGGAAACAATTTTCTGGCCCAATTTACTTCATATCTTGCCTTGCTTTCCATTTCTTTCCATTCTAATTTCATGTGAATCCAATTCTGCTGTCTCAGCAGTGTTATTCTCAATAATGAGACAGAAATGAGCACACATCATTACTGGGGGAATACTTAGAAGACCTGAATGCGCCATGTGCATAAAACCACTATGTCAGATGTACCTGTGAAATTCAGGTCATTATGAATTCCTGAATTGGAGTGTCTTATTCTAGTTGTAAATATTCCCTCCAAATTTCTCAGATAGCTCTAATAAGGAGCGAAGTTAATTCTGTATATGAAGTGAGGTGTAAATTTGCATCAGATTTCATTTGTTAAAGAGTCATAATAATAAAACATAAAAAAATCGTTGTGATTGGCATCAAAAGAAGTGGTGTGCTGAGTTATTAGATGCTAGATCTTGATTATTATCACCATCACATGCATTTGTAATTAAGTATATTACTTTTGGAAGAGAATTTAGTACACAGCATTTCTCAAACCTGTCAGTGAGTTACAAGTGAAGGTAATGAAGACAACTCCTGAAACCTTAGAAGAAAACAGCAGTAAATATTAAGAGAATACTGGTTGTTATTCTGGACTAACTAAAGAGAATGCATATTTAAAAAGAACTAATGGAATGTTTTTGAATTAAGTCCACACAACTAAAAACTCTGCTAAGGTGAGGTGGTTTGTACTGTTAGCACAAGGCAGCTCTGAAATAAGCTTGCTAGCCAAGGGGGATGGCTTCAGGTAAGAAGAAGAGTCTCTGCTGTGAGACTTCACCTGGTGCCAGCTCCTTACCTCTCTTTTGTGGCCAGAAGGAAGGGAACATGATTGGAACTGCCTTGTTCCCTGGTGATATTGGATGTATTTCGTGTACCCTTGAAAGAGCTGACAGCATAATGTATAGCCTAATTCCTTGAGCACAGCTCAATGTAGCTTGCCAGGAGTTATCAGAATGCATCTGCAAAAATTTTCAAGGTCTATCATGCAATTTTCAGTCCAGAGTTCTCTATTTCTGAAACTGAGACAAAAGCTGCATTCTATGATCAAAGGTTACAGACTGATAGCAAATGTACACGTGCACTGAAATGATTTGTCATGTCTGGTAAATTGAAAAGACTTTGCTTAGTTCTGAGATTTCAAGCAACTTATTTACTGGCAATTGACATGATTGCATTTTACAGTCGTGTTCAGTATCTGGAACAGGAGCATTAGGTCTCTCATGGCAGAATCTGTGTTGCTATTTTTGCAAATACCAAGAAGTTGACCTACCAGTGACAAAAAAACACGCCAAAAGAGTCCCAAGGACAAGGCTAGTGATGGCTGTTCCTTGTCAAATGGAAATGTTGGACTAGATCCATCAGATTGGATATGCTAAGAGAGGTCATACCACTTTTTAAAACTGATAGTTCTTTCTGGAGCTTTTGCAGGGGATGTTTTGTCTTGTTTAATGTTCCCACAACTGATACAAAGAAGCAGCTTTGTCTTTTCAATGATAAAGTGAATGCGGTGTGGCCTGAAAGCATCCTGAGTTTGTTGTACCAGTCCACCTAGTAGTCAGGAAATACTTTTATGACCCTCTTTCCTGCACCCCTCCCCTCACCCCCTTCAGACACACACACACACACACAGTGTGAAATCTTTCAAGTTAAAAACAGCAAATAACCTTTCATTATATCAGCCAGCCAGTGCTCCTTGTTCAGAACAGCATATTTTGTGCTGTGTTTTCTCCTTCCTTCTAATTGTATCCAATGCAAGGCTTCCGTTTCTTCTCCCGAGAAATTAGTTTCTAACATGGGAGATTCTTCTGCCAAGAAGATTGTCAGATATCCAACCTCAAACCACTATGTTGTAATTTCCTACTCTTGCACCTGGTTTTTCTCCCATGTACTGAGCTAGATATGAGTCAGATTCTGCTCTTCTGATAAGTCCACAAAACATACCTACCCTATTTCTGCTTGTGATCTTGGCACTTTGCTCATTTCCAGACTAGGTTTTGTAAGAGCATTTTTTAGTGCACTCTCAGTTGAATGGACTGTGTGTTGTCTCAGCTTTTTATTATTAGGATAGTGCTTGAGAAAGAACTCTTTCAACTACTGTGTGCTGTATGTTCTTGACCCTAAAGAGGTACTATTCTATAGATCAATCAGACTAAAAAGAGGAGAGAAAATTGTAAGAAATGAGCTGAGAAGTGTCGTTCTACCCTCCAGCTTCCCACTCTCACAGTGACTGATGGCAGACCTGCATGTCCTGTGTGCCTCCTAGCTCAAGAGCAAAACTTCTTTGACTTCTTTTGTCCGTCCTGACCTGACGATTCTTCTTTCATCTCCATGCATTCAGAAGAACCCCCATCATCAGAGCTTTCAGTCATTTGCTTTTTTTTTTTTTTTTTTTTTTTTTTTTTTTTTTTTTACATATTCCAACCGGACTTATTTCTGACTCCCTACATTATCTCTGGTTTACCCATTTTGGAGAACCACAGCACTCAAGGCTGAGTGCATTCATGCGTTTCCAATGATGAATCTATAGCCAGCACTCCTGCTTTCCTGCTCTGCCCAGCAGTGTGCATGCAGCTAAAATTTATCCTCTGCTGCCATTCTCCCCCATCTCCTCATCCCCATAACCCTTACCAGTGATAAAAATCTCCTTCAGAGCTATGTAAAGTATCTCGCAGAAGAAACAAAATTCCACATAATTGATTGCTGTTGCTGGTTTTAATAATACTTTGTTTTAATTTCACGGGAGAAAAGAAAGACACCTCGCAACAGGCAGAAATTAATTTCCTCTGGTGTTAAAAGTAATAGATACATCAGATGACGGAGGGGTGTTGTAACCTACATACATTTATCTTAACTGACAGACAAAGTAAGTAATTACAGTTTTCCACTTTTGTCATGTTTTCCCCTATGTTACAAGACACTTCAGTGACTTTTCAAAGACTTAGTGAATTTTCAAATAGGCTTCAACTGTCTATTTTGTAAATTATTTGCAAATGAATTGGCACCATTAGGTACAGGATTGCTTTAAACTCAGTCAGTGTTTTACGTCCATATGAATAATCACCAGGGATCGGAGCTGCCAAATATTGAGTACCACTTCCAAGCCAAATCTTGTTTTCTCTGAGTGAGTGCCAGAACAGGAATATTTTCCTATTGTACATGTAGTTTTGTAGTGATTTTTATAGCGATTACTATTTCTATTCAATGCCTAAAATAAAAGACTGGTTTGGCAACCAAAAGAAGCTGACCTCCAACTCAGCACGCTTCGTGTCCCTGCACGTTATGTTATGATTCAATTCTTTTCATCCATTGGATTTTAAATCCAATTGAATTGCATAAACTTTCCTAGTTTATTGAGTTCCTGGTTAAATTATGTAAAATATTAGTGAGCAATTTTAAGTGAGTTAAGTTATGGGCTACAAAGCAACAAGAATAGTTGTGTTATTTTACTCTGTTTTCTTCATGTGCACTAAGAAAGCAAACTATTCAAGAATGGATATAGCAAAAGGGAATCCAGTTTCCAACTACAAAATAGCAGCTGGTTTCTTGGTGGTTCTTGTTTGTTTGTTTTAATTTAAGTTAGTCATGTTTTGTGGCTGACTTATCCATAGAATTAGGTGAGCTTGTTCTCAGGGCAGGAGCTGTGTGCTTCTGCCATACCTGCCGCTGATCTTTGCTGGACAGTTGGGATGTTAGGACTTTTTTTGACTTGCTGTGCTGTTGAAGTAAAGGTTAAGAAAAAGCATGATGCACGCTGGAGTCAGACTGTGTATTTATATTGCTTTCTTTTATAATCAAACTCTTGTGCTGTTTTTATTTGTGCAGTGCTTTATGTTAAACATCCCATCCTAAGACACCACACCACTTAAAAGCATTCCTGAGTAAATGGAAATACTGTTTTAGTTCATCTCATTTTCTGAGTTGACCTTGAACGCTCCTTTGGATGACCTTTCTCGTTAGCTCTGCATGTTTAAATGCCAGAGTTAACATCTTCACTGATGCAGTCCATAGCCTGTCCTAACCATATGAATGCTTACAGGGTTGAGATATAAAAGGCACATAATAAAGGTTTGTTTTAAACTTGGCCAAAAGCAATAGGAACATAAAACATTAGCCTCACTGTCAGTAAGTCTCAATAATCTTCGTCTCTTTCTTCAAAAGATATTCTCATGATATTTCTGTGTATTTTTAATACAAATAGAGTTATTCTGAATCTGAGAGACGCTTCACTTTAGCAGCCCGTAAGACAGCAGCTTGCATAGAAACCATCTCCTGCAGGTTCTTTGGAAATGCAGGCAAACATCAGCCCTATTGGCAAAGCAGGGCAAGTCCTCTGACAGGCTGCTCATCTCTAGAGGGAATACAAAACAAGGAAATACAAGCCATCCTCTTTCTGAACTGTCCTAATATGATTTCTATGAAGATCTCTACATTTTGTTGCCAGTGAAGTGCTCCATATGGGTTACTTGCTAACTGTCTCGATTGGGTTTGCCATAGTTAGGCAGTAAAGAAAAGTCTTGCAATATGCTTGCTGAGTCCTTCAAAAGTGAGTATGGTGGGCAGTATAGTGGAAATGTTTTGATTACCATAAGGTTAATGAAACAAGTAACATTTGGGGACAAGTTCTTAACATATTTGGTTTAATTAAGTGCCAGTTTATAATATTGTCTATATGTAAAAATATACCTTTTACAGATGTGGGCAGTGCAATTGAGGTATCTTCCTTCTTTTGTGTTACAGGCCATTTCCCGCTTGTGTGAAGACAAATACAAGGACTTCAGGAAATCTGCAAAGAAACGGTCAGTCAGTGCTGACAATCTGACTGTGGTTAGATGGTCTCCTGCTATTATCTCCTAACAGAGGAGACTGGAATATTCCTACGGACGTACTGTTTCATCCATCCAGATGTTTGTTTCTTTTTTTTGGGGGGGTCGGGGCGAAGGGAGGGGAGAGAAAAAGACTTCTGATTTATTTTATTTTTTTTTAATTTTTAAATTTGTCAAGCTGCCTTTACAGTGCCTCCCCATTGTGTAGCACACGAGTAAAGTACCTGGCAGGAGCTGAAGTGGAGAAGCCGGTGTTTGGGAGAGAAGACGGGCGACAATTTCTTTCTCACTTTCAGTAACAGCTTTACTCTTTCTACAAGGAAACAGCAAATCAGGTGCTTGGAAGAAGAAACAAAAATGAAGTAGAGGCAGAAAAACTGTTTCAGAACTGTGCCATTTTTCAACGTGCTGTGCTTTTGAAGAGAAACGGCGGCATGAAAATGAGCCGCGTAGTCAGATGGCTGTGCACTAGAGGAGTGACGTTGGGAGAGTTCCATCTTCAAGGTTTCTCTTAATATCTTTCTAAATTTTTATTTTTCCATTCCTCACTGCTGCTTCCCAGGAAAAAATCTTCCCCTTGCACAGCAGCAAATACCAAGTCTGTATTTACAGTAGCACAAGCCCCTGAATAAATAGTGTTGTTGTTTTTGTTTTTTTTTTTCACTGCACTTTTCTCTGTAAGCTGTTATTAGCATTATTCTTCATAATTATTATGCATATGTTGTATTTCTCTTATGCCTTCTGTTGTATTTCAAAAGAGAGAACTTGACCATAGTGCTGAACCAAAAGTGTGTACAGGGATCAGAAGATTGTTTGTAATTTCATGATGTGTTTTATTTATAGTATACTTGGGTGCGTGTGCCTTCCTAAGTTCTTGGAATCAATTATTTTTCCTCGATACAAAGATACAGTTGATAAGTGTTTGGGTGATGGTAGTTAAAAGACTTGGGCCAAATCTCTGAAATTTGCAACAGGTCTTGTGATCCTTTTTGCAGATTTTGTTAGCATTAGAAGTTTAGCAGAATTCATTTAGAGACAGATTTCTGTTGTATGGCCCGAATAGTTCATTCCTTCACCTCCGGGTCCATTGTTGCAAGCAATATTCTCGATTTGTATGTGTTTACTTTAAAACAAAGTAAGTCTGTTTGTATAAAGAAAAAAATGTTAAAAGTTCCACTGAGAAGGCCTATAGAAGAGCAGAATTACACGTATTAACAAGGTACTTCTCACAAGTAGGTTTGGTTTTCAGGCTGAAATCCAAACGCTCATATTTTTTCAGTGTAGGCACTTATAGAAATTAAAAATAACCAAACCGTGAACATAATTTTCAACTCTAATTATTAAGCTGTTCTGTTGTTGTTAGTAGTTCCTTCCTACCATGGCTGTTGCCCCCTTGGGATTTGTAAGAAGCATTTATTGAAAATAATTTGTCTATATATGCATATTCATTTCATAGTGCCCAAGGGTGATTATTTCTCTTTTATTTTATTTTAATTTTTATTTTTTTATTTTATTTTTTTTTGCACGGTTTAGAAAGGTATGGTTGAAATTTCTCAGTTCCCTGAAATCCTTTCTTTGTGACTGTCACTGAAATGGGTGGCAGCAGACTTCCCTGATATATGCACTACTGTGGTAAACTGTAAAGATTCCATATTTGTTTTTATTAAGCCCTATGGGCTTGTAGCAAACCTAGGGGCCCAGAGAAGCACGCTTCGCTTCAGTGCAGGGCAGATCAGATGCCTCCAGGTGGAGAGGCACTGGCAGGATTGAAGTAGTGATACCAAACAGTTTCTGTTAACCTTCTAATGTGATCTGTGTGGTTTGTGACATGAAGGTTTTCACCGTAAATTCTCCTGATGTCCTTTGGACCTTGAAAACATCTGATTCTCATCATTGTTGTGCCAATGCTTCAGAACTGTGAGTCTCCAAGTCCATTTTTCCCTTGAACGTGGAATGTAAGGAAAGTATAACGATACGAATGCCAATCAAAGCATTTGAAACCTCTTTACAGATGATATCAAAAGGAACATTTTCAAAGCATTTGAAATTCATCCTTTCTAAGCATAAATTTAGGCTTTAAAATATGTAAAATATTTTGATTTATCAACATTTTGCTAAACTATTTTCCATTTAACTTGATATCAGGTATATTGGTTTTATCCATTTCTGGGCGATAGAGATATGAACTTTGGATGATGTAAAGATCTCAGTGCATCTTCTATAATTTTTGTGAAGTTTATTAAACTACTTTAAAGATTGTATAGTCTATTTATTGTATGTATGTACATACAGTCTGATACTTTAAAAAGTGGATTCCGTAAAACCTGGCTCAGTCTTGTTTAGACTATTGAATATCGTTTTAGCCTTGTGCACTGGACTCTACCTCTGTATAGGAGAATTTTCCATATTCTTTATTAGTCCTGATTCTGTGATTAACTTGGTTATGTTTCTTGCACTAAGAATTAAAAAAAAAATCTGCTGTAAGTGTGGATTTTTTCTTTAAGTTTTGCCGTATGAATCCTCTGCACTTAAATGGATGTTTCTTTCCCTCATGTTTATAAAGGGATTCTTTGCTTTTCCTTCTGGTTTGTTCCAGGTTTGCCAAAAAAGACAGCAGCCAGTACCTGTCAGGAAATCTGAATAAGTGTCTTTTGTTTGCAAGGTATTCTATACCATGTAATTAAAATATGAATTATTATTTAGGATTATGTTGTGTTTAGTGGAGTTTTTTAAGCGTTACGATATGGGAAGATGCCATTGCAAGATTAGAGAGTCACCCAAGGTTTGACAAGGAGGGTGAACCAGACAGCATTTTCATTGACAGCACAAGTAAAGTGTGGTTTTCATTTCAGAACCCAAAACAAAATTTGCTGTAAATGTTTTCTGGATGAAGGTTTTCACTATTGCTTTGGTCACCTGCTCAGAAACAAAAAGGTGTAGGTGATGTAATAAACCTGTCCCTCCACGTGTCATTGTCTTAATGAGTTATTTTCCTGTGCTGAGCCTGTGGGGCATTGGGTTTGTTGCTTATGCATTGACAATTGGATAAATACTTGAAGAAAGTTTCTTGTAAATGTTTTTATTCATGCACTCCTCTGCAGACCGGAGATGCTTCTGTGATTCCTCTCTGCATCTGAAGACTTGTTTCTATTTCATTTTATGTTTATTTTTTTTCTTGTCAGCTGTGTACTTCATTCCTAGGGATGCTTTTGGGGCTGAGAATGTTGGAGTGATAAAGTGCAGAAAAAAGTAAAATGATAAAAAAAACACATTTTCCCCTTGGATAAGCCCTATCAGTCTTTTGCAAATGTGCAATGATGCACATTTGATAATGCAAAATCCAATAGCAGTGTAATGGGATCCTTTTCAACAACTATGTATTAATTTGCTTTTCAGCCTTTTTGTGAGAGAGAGGAGAAGACGAGCATGTGTAGCTCCATTTACCTCATAGTACTTAGCTGAGTTTATCTCGTAAACGCTTGGTGAGAGACCTGCTTAAGTGTTTCTGAAGTCTTAGTCCAAGCTTTGTTTTTTAACACCTCTTTTTCTGTTTCCCAGCTTTGTTAACGCCGCAAACCTTAGATATAAACTAAGGATTAGTAGGAGCAGAAGTCTCATCAGAAAAGGGTGACAGTGTATTGGTGGCAGATGACAAAGTGACATCTGGGAGTGTTGGCTATATGTAAAAATAGCGGTCTGTGGGAGGGGACAGAGGAATTGAAATGACAGAACAGAAAAAAAGAAAACAAAGCTTTAGCAGCTGAGGCAACAAATTATTTACAGCCATCCTTTGCTGATAATGAGCACTGCGTTTTCCTTTGACATGTTGGAATTGCTAATTGGAGCGCTGCACATCCGTTGCAGACTTGTGTAGTGCTCTGCTGCTCTGTGGTACATTTAAAGGATTTACTCAGCCTGGCTTTTAGCTCTTTCTCACTACTGTTTCAAACACGCTTCTGTAATCTGATTTTTATCTTTTTAACTTGAATCCATAGTTCTTGAAAACATCTACCTACCTCTGCACTGGAGTGTCCGTTTAGTATCTCTGACACGTTCTGAGTTCTGAGAAGACAACGCAAGTTTGAACACTTATCTCTGTGATTGTGACCTAGATCAATAAAGAAATGTTAGTAGCTACACCTAAGTGTGCAGCAAATATCTTTCTTCTGTTTGCTTTTTCTCCTTGCCAACTGAAATGCATCTTGAGAAAACTACAGAACTGGTGGGAGCTGGAGTTGCCTTAGTTTGCAGGTACTGATAGAAGATAAGTAACAACTGCTGATAGGAGAAAATGCTTTAAAAAAGGAAACAAGATTAAGAAGAGCCGCTGATGATAATGATAGTTTTGTTGTATATGAACCCGCTTTTCTCAGTCCTCTTTTAAGAAGGCAGTTCCTCTTGCATTTCTTTTTGAGTGATTGGTCTGATGCAATTTGATGTAAGGCAGGGTGGCTTTTTCTGTGTGTGCCTGTTACATCATATCTAATATGCTTCAGCATTATTGGTGCAACTTTAAACTGCTTTTTAGTTGGGGATACTTTGGCAATGACATGCTAAGCATGCAACTTGCTGTGCTGATAGGTGACAATGTACTTACGTTTCCTGGATGAGTTGTCCAGTTTCTCTGTGAAGACTTTGTAAAGCTCACTCAAGCCACTGGGCGGAATCAGCTGTGAGGATGTTGATGGCTTCTGCCGATTGAGAGCAACAAATAACAACATAATGACAAAAATTGCACTTGTTGAACTTCCTGGTTCAATCAGTGTACTTACACCACACAGATCCTGAACATTTATTTTATTTTATTTTATTTTAGTGCTATGGTAACTAAGGCAATAAAATTGTATAGGTAGAAGATCTTGCACTTGTCCCCCTTGGAACTAGCAGTGAAGCACCTGCTTCAAAGGTGGGTGAAGATGTCGGTAACATTGCATGCTCTCCTCAACTAGGCATTAGAGTAAGAGATCTCCTTTTGTGTAAGACATTCTGTGGCACACTGAGTCTAGAGCTAATTCTTCCCTTTGTGCCCCTTTATTTTAAATATTAGTACAAGTTATTCTGTATGTAAGCAGCATGTTGGTGACTGGCAGCTGTGATGTACTTGCTGCCTTCTGTTAAATGATCCTGATGATCCTGTGGTCGTACACTTGTGTTTCATGTCTTTTAGGCACACTAAGCATTCTTTTGTAGAAACCAGAGAGGTCAACAAGATGGAAATTGGAGAGCTAGAAAGGTTAGAAGACAGAATTAGGTGTGTGGGTAGTTTAAAATAAGGAAATAAAAGGGTAAATATATTTGCATCTCCTGCAGTGTTACTAACTAAAGATGTTAATGATACTTTGAGATGACGAGAGTTTTCTTGGGGAAGCAGATTGAGGGGTACAGCTGTTTCCTTTAAAGTGCACAGGATGTGCAGATTGTATTGCCGTAAATCCTAGGAGAAGGAAGACCATGTTGTACTGAGCAACGTCTAAAAGCCTTGAATATCCTGCATTAGAATTGCAGCATTTACATCTGTGTCAGTGTTGACATGCAATCTCAGTATTTCCATTTAATATCAGATGTAAAATGAATTCTCCTTGACAATTTCATTGTGTGGGGGCAGCTGTTTTTGGTATTAACTGTGTTAGATAAGGAGTTTTATAGTATCTGGTAATAGGAAGAGCATTATTTGAAGTGTCATTTGAACCTGCTGTTTTCTCCCCTGAAGAGCACATTTGTCTGGGCTCTTCAGCTTGCTAAAAGTAAACGCAGTGATACAAGAGCCTGTTCTTTGGAATTGTTCCCCTCTGTGTTGTATTTTGAATCACAGAACCACAGGTCTGGGTCTATGTGCTCCAGTCCTGACTCAGACAGGGTTCCCCAGACCACATTACCCAGGCCCACTTTCAGGTGGCTTTTGAAGAGCTCTGGTGAAGGACAGCATGGCCTCAAGGCATCTTGTGCCAGTGCTCTATCACACACGCAGCACAGAAGAAGAAAAAAGTGCATATATATAAATTACTGTTCTTACAGGAGAAGAAAACTGGAGCTGTACTTTCTTCAGCAGAATGTTATTGGTCTGTTTTCAGTGTTTTCATAAAATGTGCCTAAAAACAAGCATGGTTAAGTGCGTTTTCCTGAGTGGTGTCTCCCAGGATTTGCACAGGATCCCCCAAACCACTTTTTAAGGTTGGAGGTGCCCTCATGACATTGGGCTGCAGTACAGAGCTGTGATGGGTGCAAGGTGTGGGGCTGAGGCTGAGGGTGGGCTGCTTTTCATCTACCCTGCCTAAATGGTCCTGAAGTAGGACCCCAGATCAACCTTCCTTCCTACTCATGGCATGGCTTCCCTTACTGCCGAATCTCCTGATTGCTTTGGTCTGCCTCAGGAGTGGGCAGGTCGTTCTCACCTGTTGTCTTTTGCTCTCTAAAACAGCAGAATAAATCATTTTGAATCCATGCTGTTCTTTTTGGATTGTGGTAAGAGTTTAAATGAGATCCTTCACCAAGGATCATGCCATCACACTGAGGGATGTGATGTCTTTCTCTTCAAAATGAAAATCCTGCTTGCTCTAATACATTAAATATGAATGCTATCACCATTTAACAGGAGATTTCCTCTTGTCCTGCCCAGAGCATTCAGAGTTAATTAGCAATGATTATTAACAAGGTTCTTTGGGAGAAAACAAAGCAGGAACCATGGAAATGGCAGATAGGTGTGTGTTGTGAAGCAGAGCTTTGAGGAGAACAACTTCACCTCCTGAACTGGTAGTTTGTTTTTTCCCAGTGTTGTGGTGGTTGGCCTACATACAATTCATTTAAACTATTTTCTACACAGCCACTTTAAACAACAGGCTATTAGCGGGTCACCAATTAAGGTCAAATGAAGACAGAGTGAAATCAAGACCAGGTTCAAAACCTCCTTTCCGTGCTGTCCTGTATGCACTATGTGTACAGAAGCATTTTGTCCATCCTGACAGTAGTGCAAGAAACCTATTATTTTCCAGCTAAGAGAATTGCTAGGTTATTTCTTCATTATTACTAAAATGTAGCTGAAGATCAATGGCTCATGTTGTGAAATGAAGCGATAAATGTACACAGCCGTTTTAGGCCAAACAAACAAACAAACAAAACCCAAACCACCTCACTTGGTAAAGGTTTTATTACATACAAGATAGAGCTTTTTGGTTATTTAGAAGCATATTTTTAAGACATAGTTGAGATTTAAAAGGACTTCGGCAGAGAAATGGGTTAAATTTGGAGAAGACATTTCTTCCTGTGCAGACACCCCCACTCAGTGCTGCCTGCAGAGATTCCTGAGCTTTGTGTGTGAAACAGAAGAGAAAACATCACATTTCTCTTTACAACTCCCGTCTTTCACTTCTGTGCTTGTGTAGCCTTTATCCCATGGTGCCAGTGCTGGGATTCTGTGCCTGCTTTCAGTGACCATGTAGTCATATCCATCTGTCCACAGTGAAGGAAAGAGCAGTATCAGTGTTCAGTAACACAGACAACAATATGAGTTTTGTTTCCTAAAATGATCAGCCATGAAATACAAGAAAGTGTAAAGAGCTCTTATGTTAATTCCACAGTGCCTGCCTGTTACATCTGATATGATGGATTTATTTACTGATATCCAGAGCCAACACAATAGCCCCTTCTGCTCAGCCTGCTTAAAGCTATGGTCTATTTGCTCCTTGCAGTGTTCGTGCTGAGAAGGGGTACTATGAAAGTACTAAGTTAAAAGCATAGCCAGCCAAAGGCATGCCTGCCATCATCTCATTAAGAAATCTCTTCCCTAGGTACTTTAACAATTCCCATAATATCAACACACCATACTTTAAAGTGGTATGAAAAACCCCATTTGCAAACAATGGCCAAGCCATCCTATACCATAGGAAAAAGTGACAGTCTGGCACCTTCAGCCACCCTGCCACAGTTCCCCATCCTCACACCCCTGTGTGCTGCTGGAAGAGGTCCCCTGTGGATGTGTGCCAGACAGGGAAGCCCTCTTGCTTTTGCAGTCACCTGAATCCCTCTCCCACACCTTCTTGTCGCTAGGTGTGACAAGATGTTGTGGATGCTCTGACCCAGGAGATGTTCAAGACCAGGTTGGATGGGGCCCTGGGCATCCTGGTTGAGTACCAAACCCAGAGGTTTGGTGACCCTGCCTGTGGCAGGGAGTTTGGAACTTGGGTTGGAACTCCTTGGGGTCCCTTCCAACCCAAACCATTCTATGATTCCATGAGTGTTTTATAGTTATTGCTCCTCTTTTGTTGTGTTCTGGAAGATGCTGTGCGAAGGGTTCCCGCTCGGTGACCTTCACTGGTACAGGGGAGGAGTAGGTAGTAAGGAAAAAAGAACAAAATGCTATTATCAAGGTGCAGCAAAGCAATCCCTGAAGGCTCGTCTGATTGGAAATGTCCTTTCTCCTCCTTTTTGCCAACCCAAACAGGAAAACATTTGGAACTGCCTGACCTGGACACCAGTGAGGCATATCACTAACCTGAGTATAAAATAGAAGATCACAGGACTTTCCAAACCTTCAAATTTACTTTTGCCCTATGCAAAAATATAAGTGTAAAATTTGGTGTCAAGTATCATGTGCAAAATTACCAAAAAAAAAATAGCTTTCATATACTAGATTTTTGTGTGTTGCAGCAGAGAAAATGTTGGTAATGATGTCACTGACTGGTGTAATTACCTATTTTAGCAGGAGTTAACAAGATATTAATAATGTGCTTTTGAAAATCCCATGGACTCACTTTGTGCTTTTACCACTAAGTAAAATTAAATACTTCTGAAGAAACTGGCCCTGAGCTTCTGAGTGGGAATGTACTTCCCATTACTAAATTTCCCTTCATATTAGTCTTGAAGTGTTTAAAGTTACATTCTTCGTTGACTAATGTTGACTTTTCTGAATGAAAACGTGAAGGAGAAACACTTTTCCAGTTTGTCAACATCATAAAAGAGCGCTTCTTTAGGGAAGATGACCTTTCTGAACCTGCAAATACTTATAAGGGGATCTGCTTGAGGCAAAGTAATCTGAATCCTTGGCAGTACATAGTCTTAATTCACTGTCTGACTAGAGGAAGGAGAGGCATACAAGACACTGCAGGCAGCAGGCATGAGTATTTGAGATGACAAAGGTGTGGAAGTTACATTCAAGTCCAATCCATAAGAACAGCTAAAAAAGAGCTGAATTCCTCTGTTCTGGATGTGCTGGAATGTTTCAGCCATGTACTCTGTGTCTATATATGTCCAAGTATGTGTGCACATATCTCCTTCCCGGGAGTGGAAAGTGGACAGCAGAGGAAGATGAAAAAGTTCTCTGAAAGTTTTCTAAAACACCTGAACAATACCCAGTGGGATCGTAAGGTTTGAGACCAGCAGTGGGAGTAGAAGCATCTCGTTTAAGCCCCTGCTGAATTGTTCATGATGGAAAACATTCTCCTCTCCATTGCCTCAGTGCACGTAGGCTGCATGGTGCTAATTCCTGAGCTGCAGTGTCTTTGTTTGCTCAGTGTTTGCACAGCTATGGCACCTGTTTTATAGAGAGCTGCCGTTGGGGATCTCTGGGTGGTACACAGAGGTGCAGAGGAAACATTTACTCTGGGCAGTTCTCCCTGCTGCTTTTCTGCTGTTGTCCTTTGTGATTAATTTGTTCTCTTTCTCTCACCTTTCTGCTGCATTTCTGTAACTTACAAAATAAGGTTACCTTTTATCTTAATGTCATTTAGCACCCTTTCTGAATGGGTTATTTTTGCCTTCAGTTTGCAGGTCTCTCCCTGAAGAGATTGGTCACTAGTAGATCAGTTTTGCTAATTGAAAAAAAAAAAAAAATTGTCAGGTTTTAATATTAGACTTTAAAATATTAGGTATGCATCCAATGTTTGTCTTTCTCAAATAAAAATCCACCCAAGACCCTACAGAGAAATGACAGCTTCCTTTCCATATTATTGAAGTGGTAACATTGACCCATTTTTGCCTTAACGTTAATTAAAGTGTCATAAGGAGTCTGTGATGCTGTTGGCAGGTGCTCTGCAGGGTGCGGTCTCCTGTAGTAACTCTCACTGCATTACCCCTGCATGTCATTAGTGCAGATGTTGATTGGGTGAGACAACAGCAGCTGGGACTTGGAAATACTGTAAAATTGCTGCTAATTTTGTCAGATTGTTTGTGTGGTGGAGACTGGTGGCCTCCACGTGACTGATTTGCTCCTGGGATGGGAAGTCCTGAAGTGGTTCAAGGCAAGCTTTGCATTACCTCTGATTGTCTGAGCCAATGAGCAAAGTGGCTTTGCTGGGCTTTTGTGCCAAATAACCCAGGAGACCAGAGACAGGAATGCAGCACCAGTAGCTCAGAATATTCCAGTAAGTCAATCACAGTGATGGAGTCACATCTGCAAATGTCTGCAGAATCAAGCCTCCCCCTTCATCTGTGACAAGGGTTTAGAAATGTAGACACCAATAGTGGATTTTTAAATAGATTTAATTGCATCTTCTTAGGTTTCACTGTTGGCCTCTGAATGTGAAAGCTTTCCTCTGGCTTTTAAAGACCCTTTCTAAAATCAGCCATGATAAGATACCGCTAGATTTTGAAGCTTACCCAAAGCCATGTCTGGCTTTTCTATGTGTCTCTCCTATTTAACTACAATTAACTAGAGCTGAACTTTATTTCAGCCTGAGAATAGCTGTCTGTGGGATGGTAGTACAGAAGCACATCTGGACGGAGGAGAGGATGTGCCCGTTCACTGGTGTGCAAGATGGCACCAGCCTATCTGTGATGCTGCATAACCAATGTCCCTCTGCTGGTTGCAGGACTGCAGCAGCTATGTAGAAAACATGATGACTTTTGAGGTGCCTGGCTGTGATGGAGCAGTCCTGGAGCAGATATTGCTGCTGCTGCTGGTCCTGGCTGATGCACCCCAACCAGGCCCCAGATGGGGCCTACAGCTTCTGTGAGCTATGGAGAACGTCTCCCTGGGGAGAACAAGTGGCCTTGCTCAGATTCTCCAGCCATAGCAGGAAGAGATATAGGGAGGGTGCACATGGCATCCTGATGCTTTTTCAGTCCTGAGTTTTCAGTGGCAATGGCTACAGGCACACAGATGCTTCAGAGGCAGTTTCTGTCACAGCAGTGTTGCTGAGGGCCGTACTCAAGCAGTGGTTATGTTTCCTGCCTTCCTTTGACCAGCCTGCCTCAGGCCTCCTTCTTCTGCACCCCACCCCTGCCTAGAAACTTCCTCTAGCCCTCAGAGCAAAACCAGTGGCCAGCACAGTCTGCAGCTGACACAAAAACCACTTAAAAACCCTAAATCTTAACTTGTGGTCACCTGGAGACTACCACGAAAATCCCGATCCCTTTTGTGAAACCACATGCATGGTTCGCAACTGCGAAAGATATGGTGGGAGAGGCTGGGAAAAAGAACATCCCACGAAAAGGAGAACTGTTAGACTGAAGTCAGATATGAGTAGTCTGGAAAAACTAAAATAGAAAAGCTAAAGTTGTCTGGAAAAGCTAAAATAGAATGTAGGCTTTCTGACGCAAATCCAGCCCTAAGTTAGGCTGAGTGTGGAGGGTGATGTTGCTTTCTTTTTTCTTGTTTTTTTTTTTTTTTTTTTAATCTTCCAGAAAATGGGCCACCCTGATGGGCCTCAGCACGTCCCACTGTGGGACCAGATATACTGCCTGGTATAGCCCTGAAGGCAGCAGTAAATCCCCAACGGTTATCCTCTCACACAGATGGCAGAGGTCTCTCACAGCAGTGACAACTAAGGGTATTTTAACTGGCAATGTCAACAGAGACAATTTATAGCCTATTGTGTGAATGCAGCTGCTGAGCATTCATACCCTGCCGCCATCTTAACATTCCTGACTATTTTTGATTAGTAATTTTGACAAAGGATGTTTAACAAGAATGCCTTTATATCACAACACACTTTTCCTCTCAGCCATTTATACCTTTCCCCTTCTCTGCTTTCTTCCTCTGGTTTTCCTTCTTTTCCATACCTGTCATACATACACACATCCCAGAGAAGAAAAAAGGTGGTGGAGGGAGAAATGAAGCTAAACCTGGCATCACACACTGTAAATACAATTCAGTAACAGGAGTGTTTCTTCAGCAAATATTTCACATAGAACAGTTCTGAAAGTAAGATATTTCCTATATCTTTCCTATATCTATATTACTGCGATAGCTGAAAGTCTCTTTACTCATTCAATGAATAATGAGTTACACTACATTTTTAAGTGCCACCCTTTCAAACTCCACTTTTAGGGTCTGAAAAAATGAGGCTCACTACAGAAAGGATGCTCAGTGTGCTCTACTATGGCATTACACTTCTTGGGACTGTAGAGCTGGGGAGATACTGTCTTTGTGCAGTTACATTCTGCTTTATTAAATGATAACTAACCTTTTATTAAATGATAATTTACCTTTTAAGGCTGTCCAGAAGCACCTCACGAAGGAGGATCAGCAACCCTCCATGGGCTGAAAGTTACATGCAGGGCTGCAGTGAAAAACAGCCTACCCTGAGCTCTCTAGTTGTCACGATATTACTGTTCTCACTTGTTGTATCACACAAAGTCCTTTTATTTTTATTTTTTTTTTTATTTTTATTTTTTTTGCCCTGCTGTTTTACTACTTAGATTTCCTGATAACAAGTATCCATATTATGTCTATCTCTACTACAACACAGATTAGAAAGGACAGACTGACAGAAATCATCCCACATGGTTCTGAGCAATGGGTAGAAAGCAGTAGTAGGTTATGTTCTCAGGACAGTGGGGTGTGGTAGTGAGGAAGAAAGGTCTTGAGTGTTTTTCCACCTGCAGTTTTCTGGAAGCACCCATGGGACATCCTGTGTGACTTCAGCCACTGCCAAGCATTCATCCTGTGAGCCACCAGCCCTGCCACTGCTGAGTGATGCCCCAACAACCAAGTGCCTGTGGGAGAAAGAAATGATATAAACCAGCCCCCATCTTGTTCTTAGTAAAGGCTTCCCCCATTTCTTGTCACCCCTGCTGGGAGCCTCAGCCCAGGGGAGAATTTTTGGCATGGCAGTGATTGACAAGGCCATGATGTACTGTCAGGGAGACTGCGTTTTAGAAATAAAGTTGCTTTGAGGAATTGCAGTGAAACAGCTTCCATTGAGTGGCTGCTAAACAGGAAGTGTCTTTCAAATACAGGGGTCCTCGTTCTTTTCTGCCCCCTTTCTGTACCTTTGTCCGTCTGTACTTCTCTGGGGAAACAGGCCTCAGTTAATTCCTGGCCCATGCTTTTCTTCCCTTTCCCCCATCCCTGCCTTTCACCACTGAAACATCTCAGCAATGCCAGGAGGCTGGTATGCCCCAGGAGGTTAAGAATAGTCTACAATGGGAAAGATCACTCCTGTTGTTGTTCGTCTGCTTGCAGTTGTCTGGACAGAAGATCCACTAAAGAGGTAAGAGCAGTGGGATGTGAGCAGCCAGAGCTTTTCTAAGCAGATTTAAACCCTTGGGAAGACTTGTTCCCATATCCAGAACTATCAGCCTTGTTCAAATCATCAAAGTAATCCAGTACCAGTAACATTGTTGGGGCTGTGTTTCTTGTTTTCATCTTTGACGCTTACCAAATATTTCTTCTTTCTTTATTCCCTAAGTCTGACCTACTTGGGAAATGCCAAACCAGTTGAGCCATCAGGAGCCAGCAGTGCTGTGAAACTGATCCAACATGGAGCACTGGGACTCACTGGGATTTTTGGTTGTCACTCTCAACTATAATGTGACAATTATAGGTGAGTACTTTAAAACTGTTCTGCTCTTTCTTTTGATGCTCCTAGCCTGAAGCTATGTAAATGCTCACTTGATTGGACAATTGGTCATTGACACTGGTCATCCACTTTGATTGCTAGCAATCCCTTTGTGACCTTTAAAGAAGTTATTATTTACATATGTGATTTTAAAGTAGTCATTGTATTTCTTTTCTTGTTAAATTGACTCCTACTTCCTCTCCAATGGTCATTTTCTGAGCTTTAGAAAAGAATTCTGGCATAGTTTTCCAATTTGGCTTTTGATGCTCAAGCTTCACACTGGCTGTAGGGAATGTTGTATGGACTGTGGTGAAAAGACACAAAAGTAATTCTTCATTAAGAAGGGAGAAAGCTTCTCTTTTACAGGAAGACATTTGCTCGCAGTTAACTACCATCGTAATGCTTATTTTTCATTTGTATAAATGAGTAAAGTTCACATGCACTAAAAACAAATATAAAACAAACAGACAAGCACAGTTTTTTGGCAGCAAACAGTGAGGTGTGGGCTTATTTTCTTCTTGTTTAAATAAGACACCCTTCTTCTTTTATAGGCTGCTTGGAGAAAAGTGTGAGTCAGATAAAAACTTTCCAGAGCCATTTGAAACCTCTTCACTCCCACCATAGGCAGGGGCTGCAGCTTGTGCTGGGTGCTGCAGGGGCTGTGAGGACTGAGCCATTAGGGAAGGCAATGCATGGAGGGTTCTCTCTAAAATGGGTGTCATACTAAACTGCTTCCTAAGGAGCCATTGATTTTTTTTATTTATCTTTTTTTAAGCAGCACTCCCTATCATACACATTCTAATTAAAAATGAATAGGGAAATACCACGGAGTGTCTTGAGCTTAATTAACAAAAGTGCTTCAAACACTTCGTGGTCCTCACAGGGTAAAAATGCAACCTCACTATGAGGCATCGCTTACTAAAGGTGAGTGATTCTTTACTGCTGGTGTTTTTTATTGTCTGATACTGACAAAAAGAGGGCAGCAGCACAGCCTGTATATCAAATACAAGGAGCTAAAAATACATCAAAACCACCGCTAAGGTTCAGGTGACTAAAGATGAAATGGGAAGGCCTCATCTTATTTAGGTGGTATATTATTTTGCCTGGAGCAGCAGGTTTCTGTGAGTGCAGTTTTACTGACCCAACCCCATAATCTGTCCATTAGCCACAAAGGGTTTACGTGGGGCATTCCAATTGTATGTTCCATGTGGTAATAGATACTAATAATACTACAGAAAAATGTGCACATTGAAGATTCTTACCAACTACAGAGAAATAGTTTCATGGGAAATAGCAAAGAATGTTGCTGAAGACAAAACTTGTAAACAACTGTGTATTTTAGAGAAAAAAGGGTTTGGGGATCTGGACTTTTAAAAGACTTTCAGAACAGGAATTGGTGCTGTTTCGCAGATTTTGTGCATGTGAGATGTGCAATCACTATTCTTGACTTAAGCTATTCAGCGCATTTCTCACCTGTTACCTGCACTCAGCTTGCTTCTACGTAGTCTCTGAGTTGCCATTTGTGCATCTGTGGTTACAATCAGTTTCTTAGATGTTCCTTAAAGTACAGAATTCAACTCATTGCACATTTCTGTTTGTTATGTATGTGTGTGTGTGTGTGGTTTTTGTTGTTGTTCCTAAATGTTTGTTTTTTTTTCTTTCTTTTTTACTTTTTGACGTGTTTTAAAAATACATGAAACTAAAGCAGGGGATTGTTAAATCAAAAGCATTTTTCCAAACCACATATAGGAGCAGTGACACTACTCAGAAGGAAACTTGAGAAATTCAAGTGCTAAACTGTACTTCAAATGTGGGATTTTTCTGTGTATTTTTGTGCTTTACCCTATAGTGGCTTGTTTTCAGACTTCCCAACCCAGCTCAGGAAAAGGACTTCTTTAAGAATAGCTTTGCCATCAACTGAGCAACTTGTGTAACTACCAAAAAACCTTTATGAAAAACCTACCCCATCCAAAAGTCCTCCAAGAAACCCTCATGAACAACAAAGTCTCATTCTAAAGATACGACATGCAGGGTTACAGTTCCTGATTTTTCAGTATTGTTGGTGTGATGGAATAAAGTTAATTTTTTATCTCTCCCTACTTAAAAGAACCATTTGAAACAATTTAGTAAAAGACAAATACAAGTGTATGGAAATACTAAACCTGTAAGTCTTTATGTGGTGTTAAGACAGAAGGGAGATTTTGGTCTGAATGGAGAGACAGCGTGCCAGGGTGCAGGATGATAGTAAGGTATGCTCAAGACAAGGCTACCAGAGAAGTGATACAGAGAAATGACAGGGTACACATGTAAACACACAAATGCACATTTGTAGTACGTTTTGAATAAGTTTTCTGGTAGCACCTGTTAGTAGCTCATGAGTAAATACCAGTCTAGACACTGCAGTAAGCTTTACATATGACTTCATGTCCAAGAACAAATGCTACATCATAGAACAGTCACTGGTATCCTGAGGAGTTTCATGCCATGCTAGCTGATCAGCATCAACACAAAATGGGATTACTCCATTCTTTTTACCAGGTTTGGGCATGTTCGGTGTGTTTTTGTTAGGCTGCGTTTTCAATTTGCATGGCTTACTGTATGTCAGACTCCTACACTGTCAAGTCTAGATGGAAGTTATGGAATATGCTGGCTAACACATTCTCACAAGTTTCAGTCCCAGTCAAAACAAAGCCAATGAGGTTCTTTTAAAATAGAAAACTAACTTCAGAGGTATCATTTTAAATGCATTGTATATAGAGACTATCATCTACCTTCTCTCCTTCTCAGTGCTCTACTCTTTCTTTTGTTCTCTTCTAGGAAAGATCTGGCTAATGCTGGTAGTTCTGCTGCGAATGGCAGTGGTGGTGTTAGCAGGTTATCCGCTCTATCAAGACGAACAGGAGCGCTTTGTCTGCAACACCCTGCAGCCTGGATGCTCCAATGTTTGCTATGACTTGTTCTCTCCTATATCTCACTTCAGGTTCTGGCTCATTCAAACTGTGTCTATCTTGCTACCTTACACTGCATTCAGCATTTATGTTTTGCACAAGGTAGCAACATACATTGTAAGAAAGCACTGTTTGCTGTATGGATGCAGAGGGAAGAAGGGTTTGTCAAGTCCCAAAGACCTGAAGGAACTCTGTAGGAGAGATCTCGTCAATAGATTGGATTGTGATGTGGACAGCCTAAGTGTCCTCAATTTTTCTGGGGCATACACTGTTCATCTTCTTTTTAGGACACTGATTGAGGCTGCTTTTGCAGCTGCACAGTATTTTCTTTTTGGATTTTTTGTTCCCGAGCGCTTTTCCTGCTATCATTCACCTTGTACAAGCTCAGTTGATTGCTACATCTCCCGGCCCACTGAGAAATCCATCATGATGGTTTTCATCTGGAGTGTCACCAGTCTGTCCTTTCTCCTCAGCCTTGCTGACCTTGTCTGCGCTCTCCGGCAAATGACAGCAAGAAGCCAGAGAAGCAAGCAGCTGGCCAATCCCCACAGAGAGAATGAGGGCCTTTTAAATATTCCCCCAGAGCTGTCTGGTAGCTCTTCCCCACCCCAAACTCAAGACTGCCCAGCACTGAATGGCAGCCAGACCAGCGACGGCTCCTGCTCACTTCTTTCTGAAGAGGAAGAGGAGGCTACTCTTCAACCTGAAGAGGTGTCTCAGCAAGCTGCCAGCACTAACCTTAACAGCAACAGCCATAAGCCCTGCATGTCAGGAGATCTTACTGTTAAGCAAGATAGCATTGAAGAAACCCTGTGTGCTGGTGACAAGCAAGGAATTACATGCCAGCAGGTGAGACCTGGGCTCCAGCAAAGCTTTGTTAAAGATACTGCCCTGACTTTGAGACCTCAGATCAAGTCTCACCTTGGAGCTTCTTCCTCTGTAGTTCAGAGCAAGCTTTTAGGATACTACCCTTCAGCTGAGCTAAAAAATCCTGATGCACAATCAAATTATAGCAGTACTAGTTGCTTGAGATCAAAAAAGTCCGAATGGGTATAGAGCCCTGAGAGCACCCTATGCTTTCAGCCAGCTGGACAGATTGCCATGCTCCTGAGGGGTGTCAGAAAGTCAAGGGACTATGGGGCAGAGACTTGCTGTTTTGCTGTACATGGTTAACCAAAGAAGGAGAAACAAACCTCCCCTGAGGAGGAAGAAAAAGCTCAGATGAGAATTGAAAGGATATTGCATTAACTGAACTGTTTTTTCTGAAAATACAACATATTCACGCTTTTCTAGATGTGACTCTAAAAAGCGGTGGACTGTGACTGACCTGCTGTCCTAGGAGTTCATTTGTGAAGCTGTTTGCTCTCACCTACTGCAACAGGTTGAACTTAGGAAAGATGTGACTTCTAAGCACAGTTGTATGTTGTCCTCTCTCAGAAGGTTCATTGATCATCTCCTCACAATAAGCTCCCCAAGCCCACCTTAAGAAAGGACAAAGCAAGAGTAGGTAACAAATAAAAATGATTATGCTGTAGCATAGATGTTAATATGCAAAGAAAGGCTGGATCTTAGATTTTTCTGTATTGAAGACCACACCTGCACTCGTTAGCAGCACCGCAACAGTACTGGCCCTGAGGTCAGCTGACACAGCCTGACCACGTCTGCATTACTCAGCTCCATGAACTCCGAAATGAGGTGGCTGCATGGTTGAGTGCTGAGCTGCAGAGCTGGCCAGAAAGCGAACAGCAGCAGCTTGGCAGTGCAGGGCTGAGCTCGAGTGCCCATGCCTTGGCACCACTTACTGTGTGTGATTTTATATATGATTCCTTATGTGTGGTTTTAGATCTACTAATGACATGTCTACAGTGTTACATATTAATATGAAATAGTCACGCTAGGTTCCTATTTCAGCAGGAGAATGATTCAACTGATCTGTCCCAGGCATCCCTTCTGGTCATCCCACCAGAGTCACCTTCTGGTTCTATTTCAACCATTATATGATTATCCCAGCCTTGGGCTTAGGGAAAATGATTTCTAATCCCAGAGAAGGATACAGCAACAATATCTAGGCAAGTGCTCACCCTGTGTGACTGACAGGCACTAATCATTGGAAAACATGTCTAAATGGGGTGAATCACATAATAACTTATTGCTGTCACGCTTTGTGCTTTCTTTTGATATGAATCCTCTTGCATTTACATAAGCGTGTTCCAGCAGTGAAGCATGGAAGTGCGTGAGCTGAATTTCCTCATACCTGGTGAGTGTGGGCTGAAGGCTGCAGACACCTGCAGATATCAGTGTGGGTGGGTGCAGAGCAGCACATGCTTAGGGAATGCACCAACAGAAAAGCCTTTACATAGGCTGCTCTGCAGGATGGCGCAGGCTGGTGTCAGCAGCTTCCGCTCCTCTTGGACTTATGCAAAGAAAAAAGAAGCCGAGACCCCATTTGGCCCTCACTTTGCCATATAACAAATATCTGTAATGACTTAAAGGCTGGTTCCTCACCACAGCAATAAGGAAAAACAGCTTTCATTTTTGTCCTGTTTGCTCCTGTGGGTGCACATACCTTTGGGACAGTCCGGTTCACAACTCTGTATATCATTCCTCACACATACAAGGTAAAGACCAGCACATAATGATCCCTCACCTTCTCCATCCCTTCAGGAACTGGGAAGCTTACTGGATGGACAGAGCTACTCTTTGGAGGCAGAATTTACTTTTGTAAAGTAGCTCGCAACCCTGAAGTGTGCTAAAGAATGCCTTAATTGCTACTTTCTGAGCAATGTTTTTCCCTTCATTAGCTCTGTTTGTTTCTTTTATCATGTGTGCTTGCTGTATGTTTTGTCATTTCCAGGACAGAAGTGGCATTAATTATTAAATTTATCATAGGCAGAAAAACATTAAATATTTAAATTCCTCAGCCTCCAAAGCCTCTGTAATGGGGTCTGCGCTGATTACCCACACCAGAACTAAAGACTGAGACCTTTTGTGATTCACTGCCTTTCCTCAGCTGTGAGGAGGAATGCAAGGAACAAATGTGGATTCAGGCTGTGGCGTACATCCCTCAGTGTAAGATATAAATAGGATGGGATAAATAATAAATGTACTGTGGCTGGACACAGTTTACTTGTTTGTGTCCTTAGTTAGACATCTTGTAGAGCCTCGTTCCAATCGAGAAGATCCTCTTTGTGTCTGGAATAGAAAGTGAAATGATTGAAAATCTCCCTTATTCTGTTTGTGGTTTCTGGTCATGAAACTCTGGCCCAGGTTTGTGCTGCTTGTCTGCAGAGTGGACCTCATGCACCCATCAACTCCCAACATAAACACCTGAACACTAACACTGCAGGACTCATATGGTACAAGAAGGAACGGATACTTCTGGCATCAACCACTCACTGCTTAGGGAATGTCTCCAAGTCTTCTAAAAACTCTTTGCAAGTTTTGTTGATTAAATTATAAAGGCATGGTTTTATAAAGCTGGATGGATTTATCAGCAAGAGAAGACCAAGGAAGATGTGCAAAGATGTTTGTGCTGTTCTGAGCTCCCCCAGCTCAAGCAAATTAGAAGACATTGCTGGTGGGGGCATCTGCAGTGGGAAGGAGGAAGAAAAGGAAAATGGAGGGTTGCTCCTCTCCTTATATTCTCCTTATTTTCAGTGTGACAGGTCATGAAGGTACTGTGATGATTCAAAAAGAGAGTAAAGGAGTAATAGGTGTAGAGCAAGGAAGTAACAATGTTTCATTCTATGTGAGCAAAGCTTTAGTGTTCAGAGATTACTTTGTACTCAGAAGAACACTGCGAAACCTGCTTGTTAAGCTTGCAGTGTGTCTTTATATCTCTTCTTAACACAGCAACTCCAGAAGAGGCGTTTCTGCCTGACCGTACCACACTCCTACCACTGCCCTCAGGAGGTTCTGTCACTGCGGTACTCTAGCAGGATGTTGGAGACCTGCACCTTTTGTGTTCTGTATGCAGTAAACCAAGTATCTCTGGGAGTCTGGGCAGCGTCAGCATGATTAAGAAACAACAGCAAAGCATCAGTTCTATTTCTCGATATTAAATAAGATAGGTTTAAAAAAACTTTTTCTGAACTTTTTTTTTTTTTTTTTCCTTTTTGCTCTGTTTTAGCTTGAACACATTTCTTAATACCAAAATAAAAGCCAAACCCCGAGAGTCAGTCAGCTATAATCTCTTTCTTCACTCTCTGTGTTGGGTCACTTTGGTTTACTCTCAGCAGCACAGTGGAAAGCTGTGACTCTATTCTATTGTGAAGTACACTGCAGGCAGCTGTCTGGGGAATGCATCATTTCCCTTCATCAGCAGTTGCTCTCCGTGAGTCTCTCAGTTCAGACTATGATAAGTATTAAATCTGAAGTTAACACTGAGGAGAGATCCTTAGTGTATTCTTTCAAGTTATTAAAATTATCTGCCCTTTTGTGATACATCATTATTGCAGTGATTATCTTTCTAGCAGGGATCATTAAAGAGGATATTAATTGCACATAATTTTATTTTAATGTCATTATTACAATGAAGAACAGATAAATTATTACTGCTTGTAATATTTTAAGATGGTAAAAAATACAACTCCAAAATTAGGAAAGTTGAGTAGTTGAAAGGCTGTTCTTCTGTCTTTTGTACTGCTCTTAATAGCCTGTGTTCAGCTGATAGGGAAGTCATGTTACAGTGCTCCTACACTGTAATTGAGTTGCTAAAATATTCTGCAAATTTGATGGTTTCTGTTCAAAGTCATAGCAGGAACTCTTGGTCTGTGGTAGACTGTGGTAGAGTTTAGCAAGGCAGAAATCTGATCAAAAAGAATGGATGGTATCTTTACAATTTGTATTATCCAGCATGCAAGTAGCTATACTGCAATCATATAACCTTGCTAGCTTTGGCCTTTCCTTCTCCCACTTCTGTTTTCTTAGGACAAGAGGTGATAGCCTTACATTGCACCAGGGGAGATTCAGGTTGGATATTAGGAAAAATTTCTTCTCAGAAGTGATGAGGCATTGGTGCAGGATGCCAATGGAGCGTGTGGGGTCACCATCCCTGGAGGTGTTCAAGGAATGTGGCGATGTGGCACTAAGGGACACAGATCTATGGGCTGGGCAGGGATGGATCAGCAGCTGGACTTGATGATCTTAGAGGACTTTTCCAACCTTCATCATTCTATGATTCTGCCATTTGAGTTGGACAAGCAGGATATTCCAGACCTTCAAAGATCCACAGCAGTGATTTAATTATGGGAGTTCACATGCAGTGCTAAACCAATGCCTGCTTTCTAATCCTGTGCCATTCACAACATAGAAAAGTCAGAAGACAGAGATGTCTCCGATTCAGGTTCTTCAGCTTGCACTTGGAGTACTGGGTTAGCTCTGATAGGCAATTTACTGAGTGAAGATGGTGGAAGACTCTGAGCTTTTCTTTAGTTCATACATGTGCCCTCAAAGAAGAGTGTGGTGGCCAGGGCTCAGAAATCCTCCACCTCTAGCTTTCCTATATGCATAACTTTTATCTTGACTATGAGACTTTAAGCACTACTCACCAGGGTGTATTTGGGGATTTTCTCTCTCAGAAATTGCTGCTTTTGGCATAGAAACAATCATAACGTACAGAAACAGAAAACTATGGGCTAGTAGAATGACTTTTTGCATTCTCCTCTGGTTTTCCTCTTTTTCTTAGCCCTAGTGTGCAATATGAAAACAAACAAACAACAGGATAGGATGTTTCTAGAGCTCACTCAGGCTTGATAAGCAATGCCTTCCTTGTCCTCACAGATGTGATGCCCAGCCTTCTTGCATTGAAAGACCGTACACAATGTGATCACTCCTTGTTTCTGGCATCTGCCATTAGATGAGACAGTGTCATGGTCTGTATTTAGTTGGCTTTTGTATTTCACCAGAAATTCTTAAAATGTTACTAACTTGATTTAAACCTGGTGGTTGGGATTTCATCCCTCCTCAGGACAGTATTTCTCCCTTCACCTCCCCCCAGAAAAGATCTGTTGCAATGGTAGATTTATTCCTAGATGAGATTCCTAAAATATTTCTAAAATGATCAGTCTCAGAAACAATTTGGCTTGATATATTTTCCCTTTTGAAAAGCTTTTGTCTGGCATGACCCAAAGTGCCTATGAACTGAAGATAAAGGTCTGATTTCAGCAAAGCACTTAGGCTGCTTACGTCTGTTCTATGGACAGCACTGGGCAATGCTTCTTGTTTCTGCCCTGGTACCAGGTGGGATTCCATGAAGCAGAAGCCTATGTTTTCTCAGTACCCCACACGGGGCTGCCGTGCTTCCAGCTCACAACTCAAAAATCAGTGAGCTACATCCTTCACCGCCCAGCCCGCACTACAGCTTCCACCATTTCCAGGCTCTTTTGCAAACTGTGCTTCCAGAAATGAGGCAGAACTTGTTTACCAGCCTGCCCATGTTGCTGCACTGATTGTATCTGACTCTGCGTGCATCCAACCCACCAGCAGAAGCCAGACAGTGCCATGCAATTACTGAAGATGCTTCCTGGTATTTCAGAGGTCAGTTACCCAAGATGCAGGGAAAAAATGATGATAAACATGTTTTTCGCCTACATAGAGAACATTCCCTTTTGCTGCCTTTCCCCTCGTTGCCTGACTTGACCCCTTCCTTTCCCCACATTATGTGAATATGCTGGGATGAAGTGAGTGTCCTTTAGGCAAGCAAGATAAGATGCATATATACCTTATCCTGCTCTCTTAGCCCCTCCAACTTCGTCCAGTTGTGCCTCAGTCCGTGCTAAGTCCATTTCCCAGAAGGGATTTCAGCACCTCCCTTTGCTGTGGCCTTGGCATTAGCTTACACTGACTGCTTTCTGTCCATTCAGTGCTGCCTTTTAGTATTTTGCATTTAACAGAGCTCGGGCTGTCAATGTGGGGAAAGAGGCTCTGATTTTATACCTCAGTACCCAGTAGCTGGAAACAAATGCCACCAGGAGGGGTGGTTGTGTTGACAACATTTACTTAGGTCCACAGAGAACAGGAAGGGGCAGTTGCTCTGCTGTGGTTACACACCTTGTGGAGATCTGAGATGACTTAAGTTGGCTCAATTGGCCAGGCTTATATCTGTGAGAAAAACCTTTGCAAAAGCTGCTTTAGACATCTGTACAAACTCCAGCACAGGCCAAGAAGCATTACTATGGCAAAATCCTACCAAAAACAGCCCTACGAGCATGAGAGGATTTTGAAAACACTTTTTCATGGATTTTCCCATTAGACTGAATTCACTTTGCTGTTACATCTGTGTCAGCTGTCCAAGTGCTTAGGCAGGCAGCTGTCAATCTTGCTTTGGAGACTGATCTTAAAGAACAAAGGGGGCTTTGTCTTTCTTTTAAAGATTTATGTGTTATTGAGGGCCAAACACATGGTGGTATTAGTCTGAAGAGGTCTACAGCTGGGAAGACTTTTCATTACTTTGACTATTTTTCATAAAGAACAAGTATCTGTGGCTCACTGTGAGGTGCCAAGTTCCCTTAAACCCTGTGCACACCAGGAGACAGAGCCCCATCTGTCAGACACCTACTGACGGCCATGAGGAACAGACAGCTTGTGGGTGTTTTTGGAAATGGAGCTTCCTCTTGGCTCGCAATCCTGTGAGTAAGGACAGGAAAGTTTATAGCCCACAGATCTGGTGCCCAGCCCAGGCTGCATCCCCACTGCTTTCCTCCTTCCCTGTGCCAAACTATGATGGAGAGCAGAGGTCAGGGTCAAGCAGGATATTTAGGGCAGGGGGCTGCATCTACTGTAAGTGCTAAGACAGATCTCAGGCAGTGCATGAGAAGGCCAGACTTGGGTGCAGGGCCTCCATTTCTCACTGCTCTTTGCTCTTTATCAGCACTTAGCTAGTTCAATTAATAGTGTTTCAGGAAACATTATGTTGAATCGTGTTAATGTTTTATTTGAACATATTTGCTGCTCTCTAGAGGAACTGATGGAACTTGCATGGTTTAAAGATATGCTTAAACGCTTTATGCCAGCCTACAGTTTGGATAAGGGAAGAAAACTGAAGAAGCAAACAGAAATAAAACGAATAGCCTCCCTAAATGATTGTCAGGAAATGAAGCTGCTTCAAAATAAATTTTAAAGTATAAAATAAAGAATAAAGGACTGAATGTACTGCGAAGAATAATAAAGAAAAACAACAGAGTGTGGATATTATTACAGATATGGAAACAGCCAAAAAAGATGACACTAAAATAACACATTTGAAATAAATTATGATTATCAATTGAAGATCCCATCAAGAAAAACCCCTCCCGAGTACTTGGAAACAATGTGTAGTGTGCTCCTGAGTGGGTGAAAGAGGCCACTGGTTGAGAAGTTACCTCTCCATTGAGCAACCAAAACTAGAAGTTGTATCATGCAAAGACATTTCAATGCCTATCTGTGAGGGAGGCGCCCACACACCCGCTAATGCTATATTAGTCTTGAGCTGAACTCCGTCCTTCACTGAACATGGTACTAGCAGGGGGAGTGAAAAGTGAGAGTATGAAAATATCAAGAAATGTGTAAGCAATGATCAGAGCCACAGGAGTGCTACTGTGGGGAATGCTGCCCTTCACCGAATAGGATACTGCTTTTGCTCAACCAAAGAGACAGAGAAAGCAAAGTCAGGAGAATAGCATTTCTATTGAGCTGAAAGATCTTTTGTCGAACATTTTCATGGTGGACTAAAGAAAAGAGCAGAAAAACAAAACCACTCCGACCATAGATTTCATAGATTTCCAAAGGGCACATTGCAGATCTCTGCTGCAGCATTCTGAAAACTTACACAGTGCCAAAAGAACTGACACAAAATCTGACGTTCACAAGAACAGTCAATATCAACACACATCGGCAGAGTTCTAGCAAGTTTCATGGTCTATTGCTGCTAATGGCTCAATTGAAAGGGACCCCAGTTGCATAAAAAGAAGCACCGTGGCTCTATAGGAATATGCTATGTAATTAAACAGCTCAATTCATGCATAAGTAAAAACTAAAAGATCGTGCAGTATCAACAGAAATGCACCATCAACTACTGTCAGGAAATACAGCAAATCAGAGTCTGCCACTGCAGTCACTGCTTGGAAAGATATTCAGACACACTGCATTACAGGAGATGTTAATTTAGAGTTTGTTGCCCAGTGTTTGTGGCCACTGACTGGAAATGATAACCAGCAGGAGCTTCTTCAAGGCAATTTTTCTCTTCTCAAGGACAGAATATAATATCACTTGATGTAGAATAGCATGCAGATAACATGCCCTTATCTACATCAAACCTTATATTAAAAATCTTCCATTAATCAGTACAGATCCTATGCAAGTTGCTCTATGAATGTTACTCACTTTCAGCTTTCACAGATTTTTTTCTCTATTGGCTTTTGAACCTTATAGAAAATTCCATCTTGAGTAATTCTTCATTAAGTTCTTTTATGACATGCAGGAATACACATTTATATAGAATTTTATGCACATTCATTATAGTTACATCTATGCTTATATTTTTAGTACATAATACTAATCTCTTCTGCTTTCCCAGAAGGAATTGCGTGTGAAAGCACTGCGTAAATTTATGAGTTAAACCCTAATTCAGAAAAGCACTCTTGTTCAGACCAATGTTTAAGCACACTCTTATTTTAAGCACCTTATAAAATCACACTGAAATCAATAGGAGTTTGGCATGCACTTAAACAGTCCTTGCCACCCTACATGCTTATGATCCACTTCTATTCAAGAAAGCAATCAAGCACAAGTTTCTGAATCAGGATCTAAAGGTATTCTGTGAAAACCATTTCTATTCCAAACCCTACTAATAAATTAGGGGTTTTGTGATTTTGCTTTTCTTTTTCTTTCTTTTTTTTCTTTTTTTCTCTCTCTCTTTTTTTTTTTTTTTTTTTTTTTTTTTTTTTTTTTTTTTCATTAAGAATGTATAACATGAATGTGCTTTGCTTCATGTTAAGCTGCAAAGGCCCATTTTATACACTGCTTGTTAAATCAGATTCTAATGATTCTTTCCTTCATGCAAATCTTTCCTCTCATTCATGGATTGTATTTAAATTCTGCTCAGCTTGCATTCATGATGCCTTGTCAGTGATTTGCATTGCTCTGATGCGTTTGCCCTGGCTGCACCCCTCACTCACTTTGGCTTGAGAACATAGGAGCCATAAATAACTCTTCAGCCGCTAGAAACAACACACACAATTCTGGTACACTAATGAGCTGGAGGATGGCAGCAGTGAAGCTCCTCGTGGGCCTCTGTGGTTTCCTGGGCTGACTATTCCTACGCCCTGATCTATATCCTGGAAAACGGCGGTTTTCCTAATTACTACAGGCAAAATGTTGCTTCCCTAGAGTTCTAGGGGGAAAATAAAGTAATTTCAGCTTAAAAATCACAGTGGTAAATATGTTGTGCCCAGGAGCGCGCTGCTGCTGCCCAACTCTGCGGTGCGGCTCCAGATGGCAGCAGCGTACAGGAGCACGGCTGAGAGCTGCAGGGCCCGGAGCTGGATGGCAAACTATCCCCTTCCTTCCAAAAAGCCAGATCCCACCCTGTGTTTGGTCAGTCGGCCAAGGACAGCATTTTGCTTCATAAGCCAAATTGCTGCGTTTTCTCATTTACATCGAATGAGGCCATTTCCATTTCAGCCCCGGAGCAGCGGTGAGTGTGCCATGTCTGACATACCTCCCGCATCACCCCGGCTCACGGCACCAAAAATGGCCATTTCTAATTCCAGAAGGCATGAAAATGGGACACTGTGGCTGTTTAATAAACCTCCCTTGTGGGCAGCTTCAAGCAGGAAAAAAATAATTGAGACTAACCAACTTTCTGTAAAAAAATAAATAAATCGGAGGTGTATTTTAGCAATTTGGAGGAAAGGACACACCTCTAATGTGTAAAGCATGCATGAAGCATCCCATAAAGCATAGAAAGTGCTACAGGACTTGAAAAAAAAAGCATCTAAAAATGTAGCCTGTGTGGGATGGGGCAGAAGGGCCGGGGCTGTTGGAGCCATGAGGGAGGTGGGCAGAAACAAGGAAACAGACACAGACTGGAGAAGCGAAAGGGTCGGTACTGCTGTGCAGGGATGGGGTAATGGGGACTGGGAAGAGCAGAGGAGAGGGAAGCGCGGCCCGGGATGCAGGACGGCAGCAGCGCCACGCAGCTCCGCTTCGGGCTGCAGTTCCGCCCGCCGCCCAGAGGAGGGCGCTGCCGCACGGCGGTGAAAGGACGCGTCAGGGTGTGCCTGTAAAGTGGCGCTGAACGGGGCCGGGAAGTCCAGGTTGTGCTTCTAGACTTGGCACGTCCACTTAATTAGCCCGAGTATTGCTGCAATTTTTGTCTCGCAAGAAATCTGACTGTTAATTCACTGATGAATGTAAAGTGTTTTGAGATTACAGATAAAGGGCTTGTGGGAGTGAGAAGGTATTACCTCAGCCTTCGAAAAGCTCGGGTCGGCTCTTGACCTCAGGTACCAGTTTCTGGAGTGATTTGACTGTCCTTAATCGCCTCCGATGACGGCTCCACATTTTAATACCAGACACCGGTTATTTCCATTGCACCAAGCATTTACGATGGGCGAACCCTTCTGCTGAACCAGTGAAATTCATATACCTGATTACGGTAATGACGGCAGTTTGTAAGCAGCTAAATAAATAGAGCTGCCTGAGCACTGCTAATCCAGTTCTCTTAAGGGTTGCCTACACAACCACGTTCAGGGATTCTGCCCTGTCTGACATTTCTCCCATGAACCATCACCTGTGCAGCACTTTCCATATTCTCCTAAGGCTCACCCTGTTTTTTCCCATGGTGACCCTTGCTGCCCAGCCTCTTGAAGTCTGGGAAGAGGTGTGTTGTCTTTTCAGAACCATCCAGTTTTGGTATAAAGGGTGAAAAAAAGAGGGAACGTGGCCAGGATGGGAAACAGAGGGAGGCTGTTCCTCATCTGCTGCCTGCTAGGCCAGGGGTGGGTAATTCCACAGTGATAGAAGTGTGTACCTGGAGAAACAGCGTGTGCGTGGCTCTGGGAACCACGGGCAGGAGCAAGACATGCTGCATTCATGTTGGAACCAGCACTTTGGAAACTGGTTGCAATTCCATCAGCTGCTTTGCCTGTGCCACACTGAGCTTTCCTGCAGCATGGTCATGGCTGTAGGTGAGCTTTCACACCAAGACCATCTTACTTTTCTGTTAGGTTTTTTTTTTTCACTGTTCTTGTTTTCTGACTGTTCATCATCACTGTTTTCCCAACATTACGTAGCCAGTGTTCCTCACATAAAATCTTATGCCTGCATTTCTTTAACCACACCTGTGAGATCTATTAGGGCTGGTTCAGCACCTTGGAGGAACTCGCCAATGGGTGAGCACCACAGTATTTCAATTTTTAAATGCTGTATAGGAAAAGAGGGGGGAAAAAAGACCCTTTGTATACCAGTCTCAGCCTTCATAGGCCTTTTATTGCAGGAAGTATAAAATATTACCCAGAATGCCTGGCCACAATCACATTATCTCAATTTATAAGAATTTCCCTATCCAAATTCATTTCCCTTTTGTGATAATTGCTTGTCGAAGCTTCAGAAAAGTTCTCCCAGAACCAGGGAGGTTTTGGAGCAGGTTGCAGGCCACTTACATTAGCTCCAGGGGAGGTGTCCCTCCCGAGTGCTCTGCAGCACACCTGGGCTGCTCTGCCTCTTTAAAAAGCCCACAGGCAGCTGGGTTAGCTCCTTTGGAGGCCACAGGATTATTCAGTCATTACAGCAGGAGGAAGCTAATCCATAGGATTTAGTTTTGAAGCAGGAACATGTAAAGCAGGGAAGGGTCCTGGAAAGAAAAGGAACGCTTAAAAGGTATGCTGCTTAATAGAGAAGGAAAAAAAAATCCCAAGCCATGTTTCTCTGCTAGCTTTAGTCACTCTCCTGAATGAAGCAGTTAAACCCTTCTGTGAGCTGTGGGAGGTTCTCAGTTGCCCTCTACCCAGCCCTCCAGTCACTGCTGTTCAGGTTGTGCTATGGAGCCACAGCAGTGATGGGGAGGCTCTCGTGGGCTGGTGTGGGTGCTGCCTCTGCCTACAGGTGAGCCAGTACCAGGGGTGCCTGGAGCCCTTCTGCTCTGTGAGAAGCTCACTCATCTGTTGGGACTATTGTTAGTAGTTTTATGGCAGCTCTAGGGGGAAAGCAGGTTTATCAACAGACCTCGAGAATTCGCATGCAGCTCCTACCACATCATCACATTTTTGGGGATCTTCACAGTGAAATTGTCATAGAAGGCCGATAAAAGTTATCACAATAATATGAAGTTTGGTGCAGTTGTGGATTTATGCCTCTTGTATACCTTCTGTATGTCTTCCCCCTCTTCTCCTGGACCTAAATTCTATGTTGATTCACAAGAATCTGAACTGGTAAATTCTCTAACACCATTTCCCCACGTTTGGGCTTCCAGCAAGTTAAATTCTATTTCATCTTTGATGAACCTTTGTGTTGTTGCTCAGTCAGTGCTGGGGCACTCATTAGTGCCCTGGTAGGCATCTTGGTAACCTAACTAGTTCTGGGACTGCTTCCCTGGCTGCATTCACCTGCAGCACCTCTTTGCTGATTCCAGAGTAGGCTGAGCTACACAGCTACTTCCTGTTGGTTTCTGAGCAGTGTTGTAATTTCAGCAGCAGCAGCACATCCCAGCACTCTGCAAGAGGCTGATCTAACAAACTCCCACCAAACAGTTTCAGCTCCCCTTCCCTGATACATGCATGGGATTCCCTAGCAGAAAGAAAACCTTTACTGTAGCCCCACTGACAGTGGTGGAACTGCACTGATTTAAATGTGGCAACAACTGTTAAAAGGTTTCAGCAGCACAATGTACCTCACCTAAAGGAAAATAGTAATGTAAAACAGGCCTGTTTGAGCAACACAGGTCAATATGCTGTTTGTTTAGTATATACACAGGCAGCAAGCACAAATCCCAGTGGAACATCATTTACAATCAAGAAATTAAAAGCTTTTCTCTGCCAAGAGTCCAAGATGGACATCTTCAGTTCCTCCTTTTCATGATCCGGGTAACTTTGTGGAAGTGGAAGTCTCTATTAAGCCATGGGAACTTGGAAAGGGACACCAAATAATCAAGTCGGTGCTCAATGGAAACAGGGTTTTTCCCACAAATAATGATTGATATCTGTGTCATTAGCAGGGTAGCTGCCCATCTCTTCCCATGATTGACAGGTTAATAAGGGACCCGGGGCTATCTTTTCACTGCTAACACACAACCTAGCCAATTGCTTTTAAATTATTGCTAATTTGACAGAATATAAGCAGAAGGCATAAAAATATCTGCAACAGAAAAATGACCAATGTGGTTTTAACTTTCTGCGTTCTCAGTGATCCTATTTTAGAAAAGAAATTAGGATTTAGTTAGATTTCTCTCTTTTTTTTTTCCCCTTCCTTTTTAAAGACACTCCATTTTTAAAGAAAATCTTGCAGTTGTTCTTTGGTTCAATTAGGAGCAAAAGAGAAGGGAGTTTTGTAATGCAATTGTCCTGTAAAGGAAAATGTTTTAAATTGGGGAGATTATGTGAGCAGACCACCTGTAGGGCATTCATAGCTCTTTTCTATAATGCTCCAAGCCATGCCTTGCTGCCTGCAGTCTGGCTAACAATGCAGGGAAAAGCTGTTTAAAAGGCTGTTCTCCCTTTTCCCTCTGGTGTTCACTAACTGTTACAAGTCTTCCTCTTAAAATAAAGTAAAAAAAAAAAAAAAAATAAAGTCCCATGTCCCTTTAATTGAAGAACTTTAAGGCTCCGTGGTGGCCAATTGGTCTGCAACAAGAGGAACCAGGCAGCAGGGAAAGAAACTTCAGACTATACATCACGTTTGGTGAAGAGAAAAGATCAAAGTTTTCCCAAACTCAAAAGAAACCAAGTTCCCTACAGATTAACCCTATTCATTTAGCTCCTCTTAAAGGAATGATGTTCTGAGCCACTGGGCAGACAGGTAAAAAGTTCAACAATTGCCAAAGCATTCTTCTGTTAATTCAACAGCCTTCTGCTCAAATAAATTAGCTTAGTCCTGACAGAAGAACAATGCCTTTTCTCTTGAAAAAGGACCATATTTGATATACAAAAGTTAAGTATGAAAGGTTAAGATGTTAGTTTAATCTGTTAAGGAGGGAGATCTAACAAATTTCAAGTCGCTGTACTGCTGTAGTATGCGATGAATTTAAAACACTAACCTTGTACACATAAGCGTGTATCCCTGCAGAGGCAGGTGCTTACAAAAGTACAGACAACAGATATAAGAGGTGCGTGTCCCTATTCTTAAAACGACACCCATTCCGCAAGGCTACTCAAGCCATGTAAGAGTACTTTGAAACAGGTTTGGTTTGAAGACGTCACCATTGCCGAAAACCAGGGAATTGTGCTGAGGTAGCCCCTGCTCTGGTGAGCACTTCTTTTACAGTCTCTTGTTTTTTTCTTAACGCTGGGATATTCCACTCCCTTCATCATATAGCTGGCCATCTATTACTGAGGCAGAAGGGCTAGAGGAACTCCCTCCTTCAGCCCCTGGCCAGTGAGAACAACCCACGGACACAGCTGCTGCAATAACAAGGGCAGGCATAGGGGGAAAAGCTTGAAGAAGTCATTTATCAAAAGTCATTTTATTGACAAAATAGAATACTCATATTTGCTCTTACAGGGGTAGCCTCTAAACTTTTTTACAAAAAAAATTTACAGACTGTATAGCTTTGGATATATACATATTTTACACATCTGTACAAGGTAACAAATAATTATATAAATACATCCTTTACTGTAGGAAACCCGTATTTATCTGGGGTGTATAATTAAGACATGTTTTGACTCAGTCTGTGTTATAAGGCATTTGCCTGGTCGTTGATATCCCAAAAACCTGTAGTTCCAGCAGACTCCCGCTTTGGGATGGGGGAGGAAGACCCTCCCTCCCACGAGCTGTTGTTAAGTCCGGAGTAAATCGGGAGCCGCTCTGCCTTGCCCTCTGCAAGACACGGGTGAGCCCCTGCCCTCCTCCGCCAGCAAAATAATATGCTGGCTCCTTGAAGTACATGCTCCCTGCATATGAATGGAGGGGAAGGAGGAGGGGGCTGGAGCCTGGGGCCTCTGCCAGCTGCATTGTTCTATACAAGCTGTGGCTAATAAGGACCATTAGTGGTTCATTAATGGCACCAAACAGTGAGGGGGCATTTCAGGCAGGCCAGTGTGCCTCATTCTCTAACCTATGGCCTCTTTTCCCCCCTCCTCACACTTGAGACAGAGGCATCTGCTTGGGGTAGGAGACAGAGCTGGCAGTGCCAGACCTCCACGTCAGGCCAGTGCTGACATCGCTGTACAAGGAGCCACCTCCACCAGCCCCAAGTCCTCCAGCAGCAGCGATGGCGGCCTGCCCACCCGCTCCTGCTCCCGCACCCCCGGCCGCAGCGGCACCTTTGCTGGCCCAGCAGCAGCGGGTGCACAGGGCCCTCCAGGACTCGAGGGTCTTGCCGGACCAGACCCAGACGCCGGAGGTGATGCCCACCACCAGGCACATGAAGTACTTGAGCATGAAGACGGCGTAGTCGGGGCGGCGGGCCTGGTCAGGCTGTTGGTCGCGCAGACAAGGGCAGTTGTGCGTGGCCTCCCAGCGGGGCCGGTTGTGCTGCTCGTAAAAGAGACAGGCGACCACGCTGGCGGCCGGAACGGTGTAAAGCACGGTGAAGAGGCCCAGGCGTATCATCAGCTTCTCCAGCTTGTGGGTCTTGGTGGGGCCGCCCTGCTGCTTGATGACGCTGCGGATGCGGAAGAGCGAGACGAAGCCGGCGAGCAAGAACATGGAGCCGATGGCCAGGTAGATGAGCAGAGGCGCCAGCACGAAGCCCCGCAGGTTCTCAAGGCTCTGGTTGCCCACGTAGCAGATGCCGGCCACCGGGTCCCCGTCCACGGAGCTGAGCGCCAGCACAGCGATGGACTTGACGCTGGGGAGCAGCCAGGCGGCCAGGTGGAAGTACTGCGCGTAGCCGGCGATGGCCTCGTTGCCCCACTTCATACCGGCGGCCAAGAACCAGGTGAGGGAGAGAATGACCCACCAGATGGAGCTGGCCATGCCGAAGAAATAGACGAGCAGGAAGACCACGGTACACAGCGCCGGCCCCGTGCTCTCGTACCGCACGTGCTCGGCCACCGCCAGCTCGGGCTGCAGCTCGGCCGCGCCGCCCGCCGCCCCGCGCCCCCCCGCCGCAGCCCCCGCCGCCGCCGCGCCGCCGCCCGCCCCCGCCGCTCCGGGCCCCGCACCGCCCGCCCCCGCGCCGCCGCTGCACGCCACCTTCTCGTGGCCGGCCACCAGGCGCACCAGGTAGCCCAGCGAGACGAAGAGGTAGCAGGCGGCCAGGAAGATGATGGGCCGCTCGGGATACTTGAAGCGCTCCATGTCGATGAGGAAGGTGGAAACGGTGGCGAAGGTGGAGAGGAAGCAGAGCACGGACCACAGGCCGATCCAGAAGGCGGTGAAGGCGCGCTCGTCGGGGCTGAAGTAGGGGTTGTGGCACGGCAGCGCGCAGTTGGCGATCTGCCCCGTCTTCACGCGGTTGTACAGCGGGTGCCTCTCGCTGGACACCGACACCATGGGCGCACGGCACTGGCAGCCCGGCTCGCAGGGCGGCGGCGGGCGCGGGGCCTCGGCCGGGGGCGCGGCGGCGGCGGGAGGGGGCGCCCTGGCGGGGCCGCCGGGCCGGGCGCCGCGGAGGGGGGGCTTGGCGGGCGGCGGCGCGGCCGTGGTGAGGTCGGTGCGGTTGTAGTCCATGCAGAGCGTGTCGGGGCTGCCCTGCTCCGGCAGCCGGTCGCAGCGCATCCTGTCGGGCCAGGCGAAGCCGTACTGGCGCATGAGCGGCGCGCAGCCCGCCTTGGCCCGCTCGCAGACGCTGCGGCAGGGCGGCAGCGGCTTCTTGTAGTCCTCCAGGCAGATGGGGGTGTACATGCTGCAGAGGAAGAAGCGCAGGTCGCTGGAGCACTGGATCTCCACCAGAGGCCAGAACTGGTGCACCTCCAGCCCGGCCTCGTCTTGCGTGTCGTGGTTGAACTGGTTGGGCATGTAGGTGTAGTTATAGCCGATGCCCTTGCAGAGCGGCACGGTGATCTCCTGGCACGACAGCTCTTTAGCCGACGACGAAGACGACGACGACGACGAGGCGGCGGCCGAGGCGGCGGCACAGCCGGCGCGCTGCAGCAGAGCCACGGCGGCGAGCAGCGGGGTGACGGCCAACAGGTAGCTCCACTCCATGCTGCGCGGCGTGCGGCGGCGGGCCCGGCCGCCTCCCCTCCTCCCGTCCCGCTCCGCGGCCCCGGCAGGTGAGGGGGCGGCCCCGCGGGCGCTGTGCCCGGCGGAGGGGGGAGGGGGGGGAAAAAGGTGGGCTCCGCTCAGGGGAGGCCGCTCAGCCGGCCTCGCATGGCTCCGGGCTGCAGGAAGGCTCTTGCGGCCGCGAAGAGAAGTTTCGCTCCCAGTCCCCGCCCGGCGCGGTCAATATGGCCGAGGCGGACCCCGGGACGAGGCGCTGCGTCCCGCGACGCCGCGCTCCCGCCGCCCCGGCAGCGGCAGAGCCGGTGCAGCGGCGGCCGGAGCAGCTCGTCCCGCCGCCCGCTTGAACGCCGCTCTCCGCGGACGGCCGGCAGCCGGGCCGGGTCGCGGTTCGCTCCGCTCCTGGTTCCAGCCGCGGGCGCACCGACCGCGATCGCGCCACCTGAGCCGCGGGATGGAGTGCGGCGGTGTCTCCGCGCAACTTCTCGCTCCTCGGCCCCGGCAGCGCCAGTCCGGCCGCCGCGCTCTCATGAATATTTATAGCGAGCGCCTCCGGGCCCCGCCCTCGCCGCCCCGGCTGCCAATCGCTCCAGTCTGGGCGGTGAGAGCGGAGCCGACCCCGGCCCGCCTTAAGGTGGAGCGGCCGGTGGGTGCCGATGCGGCGTGCCCTGCTCGGCCCTTCCGCTGCGGGCAGGTTGTGCTTTTTGCGGGCTGTCTCCTCTGAGTGTTAAAGCGCGGTTCTAGTCCGCGAGGTGCTGCTGCTCGCTGTGCGCGCTTTGCTCCGCGTGTGATCCCGGTGGAGCTCGGGGTTGCGAGGTGACGGCCACGCTCAGACCTCCGCGCCTCCGCACGTGCCTGAGGCCGGACTCGGCGCCCACGACTTCTCTGTGCGTGGCTTTGCTGGAGAGCAGCGTTGCTGCTGCGGGGATGAGAGGGAGAAGCACACGGCAGTGACACGGGGGTGGCTGAAATGCGGAGTTTCAAACACAAGTGCGTTGCCACCCCTTCACTGACACGCCACCCAGCCGTGTGCTCCGGATCCTGTCCCGCAGTAGCGCCACACGCGCTCACCGTGGCGTCCCACCAGGTGAGCGGCAGCCGGCTGTCCGCCCTCCGGATGCCGCAGCGCTCCCGCACGGCTCGCGCAGCCTCTCCAGGCTGGAGCTGAGACGGGTGAGCGCCTCGCGGGGCCAACAGCTGCTCCCCTCCCGCTGCGCCCGGGCTGAGAGCGGCCCCGAGGGACGTCTCCGTCTCCTTTCCCCACCCCCCCCCCCCCAATCGCCGTCGCTTCGAGACACTCCGGACCACCTTAAGGGCCGGTGCGCGGCGGGGCCGTCCCGGGGGGTTGCCGTCCGCCCAGGCCGGGGCATTTGTTTGTTAATTGCGGCGCTGTTGCGCTTCGCGCTCGCTTGGAGCTCCCGCTGCGGCCCTAATGAGTGCGAGAGCGGGAACGCGCCGCGCTGGGGCCGGAGGAGTCGGGAGGGAAGGAAGGAAGGCGCTGCCTGAAGTTTGCTGCCCCTGCCGACAGGATCCTCCGCCGCCCCTTTCTCCTCCCCATGTAAATAGACGCGTAGATCTCCCAGCGAGGAGGAAATGGGCAATAACGAAGCGATAAACGCGTTCACTGTGTAATCATTGCGGTAATTTGCAGAGCTGTTTTCTTCGCCCCCAGCCCACCTGAGGGGAGCGATTGCGCTCGGACGTGACACGGAACTGCTGAGGACGTGGCAGCGCGCTGCTGTGTTTAGCAGTTGGAGGCTATGAAATATGGTCAGAAATCCCCGAGCAGCGCACGGTTCTTTGAGCGCTCAGTTAGAACGGTCTGTAAGGTGATGGGAGACAGAACAGCGCCCAGCGAATGGAAAACCCGTCCTCTACTTGGGACGCGGAGAATCGCGGGCGGGACGGAGTCCTGAGTCGTGCTTCACTTAAAGAGCTCTGCAGAACGGAGCCCTGAGCCAGCCTGGTCGGCAGAGCGGGGCGAGCCCGTAAATTACCTCTGTCAGGCTCCTATTGCCTGTTACAAAGTACCTTTTTACGCTGAACTTAAGCTCTGCTCTAGAGACAGCAGATGTGAGGTGATGCTTTCCAAAAGCAACACAGATGCTGTGCAATTTCCATCGCAATATTTCAGCAAGGAAGCTCAGGAGACATGCCGAATGCTGCAGTTTAGAATTACACTGTAACTCTCCCAGAAATAAGAGAATACCAAGTTTCTCAATAGCGCACTTGGCTTCAGTTTTGCTGTCGTTCATATATGCTCTTGTTTTCTTACAGTGGGAGAAGAGATGCGGCACGAAGATGCAGAGTGTCTTGAAGCTTTTCAATGACAAAGCTGGAACTGTGGAACTTCGTAGCAGTTTAAAAATGATGACATACCCAAATTTCCTTGCGAGACCGTGATAATTTCTTAAATTGTCTTTCAGATACATAAAACAGCGCAGCCGTAGGGAGGGCACTCTGCTTTATGTGACTGAAAAGCAACCTGGATAGCTTACAGCTGTGGAATCACAACCGTTGTGTGCTCCTCCAGTACTGTGCTTCACTGAAGTCACTGGAAGCAGTGAGATGAAGCAACCAGAGCTCAAGTCTTAAAAATGGGTTGTGTGTTTTTCCAGAAAATACAGCAGCTGCTTTTTTCTTCTTTTCCTTCTGAAAACCTGTGCTTTGCTATAGCCATACAGATTACTTCAGAACACTTTGAAGTGGCTTCCAAACAAATGTCCAGTCGTAAAACCATACAGAAACAGAAAACCAGCCGATGAAGGCAAAAACGTTACGGATGTTGCAACTCTTTGCAAACCTGTAGATTTGGCAACAAGTAGTTAATGTTTGGGCAAGTCTTGGTTGCCACAAATATTCGTGCCACTTCAGTTCAAACGTTTTGGCTATTGCTCGCCATTGGCTTCTCTAAGCCGAATTTTGGTCTGCTTTTAAGGCTTTGCTCATTTGATTGTATGGATCACATCAAACCTTGGGATTTTGCATGGGCAGCATGTTGAACAACACCACAAATTGAGAAAGTAGAACTTTGAGAACAGAGTAAAGGGCAAGTAGAGGAAAGAATATCTTTGCAGGTAGATGCAGTGCTGTGAGGTGGAGTTGCGGCATCGTGCTATGTTCAGTTTTTCCCCAATAACTACAGCATTTTTTTTTTTCCCAGTTCAGACTTTTTTCCCATGTGCCATGTGTGGTCCCAAACTGAGCAGTGTGATGAGCAGTCCAAGTATGGGAAGGAATGCATTGATATGCACTTCTGGAAGTCAGCAAAGCAGAAATTATGAGTAAAATTCCAGCTCTATAAACTTGCAAAGAGAAAAACGGGGATCGGAGAGTACAAGTATGCTCATATATCCTATATTTTGATCGGTATTTTTCCTTTCACAGAGGAATTAAATAGCATTGATACAATTTCTGAGACAGCCTATATTCTATTGTGATTCTTGAGAACTCCTTGTAGACAAGAAAAAGAATGTTTATAACTTTTCAGGGTTGTCAAATCTGATTGCATGTGGGCCCACTACCATGATGGTCACTCAGGAGAGAGACTTCAGGGAAAAAGAAAATACACTGTGCACAATCTGTTGTGTTCACTGCTTCAAGGGTGCAGTGAGCAGGTGACAGAGAAGGAAGAGAAACTGCTGGAAGATTGCTTTGCTGTCCCTTTACCACAAAAGAGGATGACAAAGTGATTGATCAGTGCTGTGTTCTGAAGACTGCTCCAGCAGTGCAGCAGTGAAGCTGCAGGTTGTGGCTGGGGGATTTTCTGCAGAATAGAAGTGTAGACCTTGATTAGACTCCTTCCTGAGGCTGCTTTGGATGTGTTGGCTTAGCAAGAAGCAGCATGAACAGCAGAATCAACATAGGAAGTTACTGGCAGCAGCGGTTTAGCATGAGGACGACATAAGGTCGAGGTGTATGAAAAGGTTTACCTTTATTCTCTCACACCATGCAATTGGAGACTGGGCTGCAATGTCTGTATAATCATACAATGCCTCATTTTCCTTTGGTGAAACAACAGAGGAGGGAGGAATGCAAGAAAACCTGGTTTGTGAGAGCTATGAATGAAAATAAATGTTGAGGGCAATCCTTTTTTTTGTTTGTTTTGTTTTCCATAGTATTAGTTTTCAGTTTTGCCTATTATTTAGTAAGCTTTACTTGCTTTCCACCTGTGCTACTGGTTGTATTGCCTCATGGTGTGATGTGACTTTTAAAAATAAGCCTTTCTTGCATTAAACAATGTGTGGCTGTTTTTTTGTTGTTTTGTTTTTACCATATATGGGGGATAATATGAATATCATGCAGTTCAGTATCTACATGAGGTATGTTTGGAAGTAACGAGTAGCTGTGTCTTCCTCTGACTGCCCAGGTAACCAGTCACTTACTTTCAAGCAATTGCTACATCATTAGTGTGTAAGTGTACTCTTGAATTGAGGTAAGGTTATGTGGATCCAGGCTGGCTAGAAGTTTGGTCTCTGCTGCTAATATGAGAATATACACATGCAGCATTCACTCTTAAAAGTCAAAGCTTGTTCCAGTGTGAGTACTGAAGACCTCCAGCATGCCAGTGACACTTGTGATAATGATTCTCTCCTTATGCATCAGAATGTTGTTAGTGCTCATACATGCTCAAATGGCACATGCACCATCATTACTCCCAGCATGGGCTGTGAAGCCCTTTAGGTGAATCTTCATTTTTGAGAACTTCAGTGTTACCAATTTAGGCATAAACCCCTGCTAATTTTCTCATAAATGCTCTTTGCCATCTGGCTCACCTGTCTGAGCTGTAACCATCTGAGGTGAATGGTTTACAAAGAAGAATTACCACCTTAAGATGGTATGGCACGCATGTATCTGGTTTTCAATGTCAGAATGTTCTGGAGGAATGAAGGGGACCCCTATTTTTTAACTTCTGTTCACTTCAAGGTATGTATTTTTGGGTTACGTGGTAACAAATGGGGATGGGAAGAGTTGTTCTTATTTCTGAGTACTGAATTTACAGGTTATGTGGAAGAATCAGAATGGAGAAGCTGGGGAGCACAGAGTTCTTTCTCATATGCTATGAACCAATTTTGGAATGGCTCAGTTGCTGCATTGTGAGCGAGCATGTGACTCCTGCCAAGAAATTTAGCCCAGGCCGTGTACTATTCTGTACTAGCTGATCCAGCCTGGTAGAAGTAGACTTGAAAGTCAAGCTTTGAGCTAAGGATGCCCCATCTGCCAGCAGGTTAGTCTGGGCAATCTGAGTTGCTGCAGAGACAAGATCAGGCAGTGCAGTCCAGTTTGACTCACCGGTTTTTGCACTGTATAATTATATGGGGACATTAGCTTATGTGTCTGCCCTCCCTCATTCTGTAAATTAAATGAAAAATTAATAGGGACATGCACTTGTGAGGAAGAAGTGAACTGAAGAAAAGACTCTTGGAGTACATGGATACAAAATCCAGATGTAATGAAAAGCAAAACTTCATATAACTCATTCAAAGTGGAACTTGTTTTGTGAAATCCTGGAGTAATACGAAGCTGTTCAGAAATTCTGACGCTATCTTTTGCACCATGTAAGTGTGTAATAGCATAACTTAAAGGAATAACATTTCTCATACATGTTTGAAATGTAGCTTTTTACATTTCACCATTTCCAGTCCAGCTTCTGATGGAAGATGCACAACAGTCAATTTTAAAATGCTGAGTGATAAAAATCACACATAGAAATTCTTGCAGAAATTACTCACTGCCCTGGAGTTAAAATGGAAATAACAAACATATCTTTCATCACTCATTTTGAATATTTATTCTTTGTGTTTCACTTACTCTAAACAAAACTTTTATCTCTAGGGTTAGATCCTGAATAATCCTTCACTGTACTAATTTTGCTGGGACAATACATAAGCGGCTGGTGATTCCAAATATGAATAAAGACAGCAGGCTTGGGCTTGTGTTAATTTTGATGAATAAACTGGCCTCGAGAATGACAAGTTGTGTTAGCACCTTTCACTTTATAACATTACACAGCCAAAGATGTTAACTCTGTGCAGTGAATTAGCAATAAGCAGTGCTTGGAACTGCTTGTATGGAACACTCAGGTGCTGTCTCAGTAGAAACCCACTCTTAAAAACCTTTCTCTGTTTTTATTTTAGTGAAAGAATGGTGTGATTGAAAAACAAAGTGTTGAGAGGAATTTCACTGTAATAGCAAAATGTCCTTCCTTTCATTTTATCCGTTGAGTTTTTAATATGTATATTTCTTTGCCAGTTCCTTTGAGTTGTCCTGGTTCTTAGTTGGTGCTAATGATGGCAATAATAGCACTGTGTGTGTGTGGTGGGGGGAAAAGAAAATAGTACTGTACTGGTAGGAGATTTTTTTGCAGTGTTCTTTTGAGGACTCACAACTGTGTTACAAAAGATGCAGTCTTGATTGATTTATTTCTTTTATATGTTCATTTGTTGTGCATTTGTGGCAGGGTCACAGTGGGGGAGTTGTGTGACTGGAAATAACCACAAGGAAGGAGATGGATAACAGACATTTAAGCCTAACATTCAAGTATTAACTTTGTCCCTCATGGTGTTAGTTGAGTGCTTCTCTGTCTGGTTTGGATGCTTTCTAGATGAGATGTCAATTATTCCAAAGGATGTTGGGGTCCCAAGAAAGGGCATGATAACATCTGGAATGGGATAATTCACTACTGTACTTAAGACCTTGTCAAATTAATCCTTCTGGAAATCACTGAATTGGGGACCTCTCAAAGTGTCTAATAAGTGGAATGCCTTATTTTCTTGCTACTTTGCCAATTCTGGTATATTTGTACTACAAATTTCTTATCTAGTAAGCATGCACATTGTTGGAAGCTTTCTGTATTCTTTGCTGAGCTGAGCTGTTAGGCTGGTTAGTCTTTCATAACTTTGGACTCATACACAAAGTTATCTCAGCAAAGAAGGTGGTGAAGCACTGAGGCAGGCTGCCCAGAGAAGCTGTGGATGCCCCATCCCTGAAGGCATTCAAGCTCAGTTTGGGTGGGGCACTGAGTAGTCTGATCTGGCTGACTGGGACAACCTTGTCCATAGCAGGGGGGTTGAAACTAGATGATCTTTAAGGTCCTTTCCAAGGTAAACCACTATAAGAATCTATGATTCCATGACTTGCATGCTAAGTTATCCCATCTGTGGGAGCCTTACCGCTTTTATTCAGTTTTAGCTACTTAGCCTTTGAACAGTCCCACTAACCTGTTATGGAATACTTGAAAAATTTACTTCTGTTTAAAGCATTTCTGGTTCTTCTATTGACAAATCCAGATGTTAGGCTGGAATCTGCATGTTAATGAATAAGACCTGCCTTGACCTATAAAACTCCTGCATGAACTTCTGATAAAAAAAAAATAATAAAGCTTTTTAAATGTTTGACTTTATTTTCCATGAGAAAAATATGACATGCTCTGACAAAATTCAGAGGACTGGAAGACTTTGTCTGAGAACCAATACTTCTCAGTTTGAAAAACATTGCTGTAGTTCTCCTTTAACATTATAATCTGGTAGCCTGCTGGTCTTATTCTGTTAGGTTGAGAGTGCCTACCACCTCTAACACTGCACCATGATCTTTGTTCTTTGAAGAGACTGTAGGAAGTAGGGAATCCCTCAAAGTGACCTGTTATTGGAGTTGACCTTTAAATGTTGAATCCAGTTGATAGGAGAGATCTGTTACATAGAACAGGTAAGCCACAGATTAATGCGGTTTTCAGTCCACATATTCTGGTTTGTAAGTATGGCTTTTTGGAAAAGCATATTTGCAGAAGCACATACTTGAGGAATGCAAAATAAATAAATAAATAAATAAATCCAACCAAAAAGTGCTTAGCTGAAAGCTCCCTTTCCCATCAAAAATAGATACAGTGGAAAAATTTCTAACAGCTCTATATTTAACTTCCTTGGATCGAAATTCACTTGATGGACTGAGGGAGGCAGATGGATGTTTTTTGCTGCTTTTGTTAAGGTGTCTGTTTTTTCACTCATGACATCTGCCTGATTTTCCAGCTATATTCAACTTGCTATAATTCTTGCTCTTGCAGCATTTTTCAGTGTTTAGAATGCAGTTCCAGCTGGACTCAGCTGGCTGACGATATGTGCAAACTCAAAGTTTCTTTCAAGGGGTGTGCTAATCTTGCTAGTTTTGTTTTGGCGGGCTTTTAATAAGCAAGTGTGAATAGCCGTTTCCACTGAATAGTGAATAGCCACAAAACTCAGTATCGCTGCAATACAGTTTTCAGTCCTGTGCCCAAGGTGGATTTACTTTGGGATGTTATGGATTCAAACAGAATATGTGGATTTGAGGGAGAATGGGCTAAGTTCTCAATAGATAAGGCCCATTAGGAGAAGCTGAATGGATAAGTCATATCAACCTGAGAAATAACCCTGAAAGGTAGTTGAAGGCTGGGGGTTATTTGGGGAAAATATTGTACTTTATTTCTGTGATTTACTCTTGACTCTCACTTGTGGCCGCTTCAGGAAGCAGCATACTGAGCTAAACAGACCTTTGATCTGAATGGGTGTAGCCATCCTTGTGTAAGGAGAAGTATACTTATGCAAATCTGGTGTTTGGTAACCCAGAATTTAACAGAATTTAGCAGAAATGAAACTTAATCATCCAGGAAAGGTGTAAGCCAATCACAGATAACACAAACATCAGGTTATCAAATTTCACATGAAGAGGTTGTGATTTTGGATGTCTCAAGCTTTGTGCTGAACTCTTTGCTTTTGCAGCTTCCATTTCTTTCATTTCCTTTTGTAGAAGTAAGAGTTTGCTACAGCTGTGCCCTAAATACAACTGTGAACCTTTTTGGGTGTTCTTCCAAAGCTGGTGGATAGAATGTTGCTGTTGTAAGACTTCTGCAGTACCTGTAAAGGATATATCTAGTTTTACTCCTTTGTATCATGGTTTACTTGACAGTTATATTGACCAAAATAGATTTTATATCTTTTCCTTATAAGGTATACAAATTTTCCTTCAAGTTTCTCTCAGCACAATTTGATTATAGTACATTTTCAGTAGATGACTACTAATTTCCCTTCAGAAGTGTTATAGGTAATCTTTAGAAGAGGCAATAGCCAGACAAAGTTTGAAAGGAATAAATGGTTGGAGTAATGTTTGGGAAGAAGTTTGTCATTCTGCTACTGAAATTGTGATGAGAGAGAGGATGGAGAAAAGATAGCACATCAGTGAAGGAATAAGGTACCGCTTTCCATTTGTTTTTGTGTGGAGTCCAAATGCGTTTTGAACCATAGTGCTATGTGGTTGGTTATCTTTACCTGAAATAACCATTTTTAAAGGAAGAAATGTGAGTGCATTAGAATCAAAGCATCAAAAAATAGCAAAAAATAAAAAATAAAAGAATTTTCATGTTTTCCTAAAAATGCAGCAAATATACATATGCTTATTTAAAAGAGACTTAGAAATCTCTGAAGAGGAAGAAGAGATTGTGATCCAGTCTCTAAATGTATGTCAAGAATAGTGAGAATAGTTCAAATTCTCTTACACCAGTGGTATGTCTTAATGTGAATCTTAATTGTAGTGTCAAGAAGTGAGACACGTAGAGTTGCCAAATTTGTCCACTCTTTTGAAACTGGAATTATGTTAGGAAGTAATTGGGTGTGAAATAAATGTGTTAACAAGTAGTGGGATTGAAACTATTAAATTTCTTTTATTTAAGTAGCAGATAATAACTACTGAAACTTCAAAGAGATTACATCCTGCAAAGATTTCTCATGCGAATTTGTCTATACTAATGTCAGTGCTCATGGCTCTTTTAAGGTGCCTGCTTGCTTGAGAAGAGGTTTGTAAACTGGGTCTTTAAATGGGAGAGTGTATTAGGAAAGATTTTTATAGTGGGAGTTAACTTTTAGGGACATGGGGCAAAAAATCAATGTTAAGCATCAATATTTCTTCAATATGAAGCTCTTTGAGAGCTGTCTTATGGGTAACTCTTTGTTGGCAAAAAAACTGTGAAAAAGACAATGAAGAAAAATGGGTTGGTAAAATGTGTGGAATCTTGTGCCAATACAAAGTCAGTTAATGCATCTTCTAAAGACTTAGGAAATGATGAAGATACACTGAGAAGGTCTGCCTGTGCTTAAAAGAACACTGCCAATATATGTGTCAGGCTCTTGTCTGTTAAATATAGCTGTTTGTGCTGTCTCACTAGTGGTTTTGAAATGCTCGGTGTTTTTGCAAGGGCCACTGGTTGGACTGGGAAAAATATCTTGTCCTTCCATGGATAATAAAGTTGAAAATAATCGTTTTCACTTTTAAATAAGCTGTTTCATTCTCTGTGTTAAACAAAGCAAATTCAACATGCTTGAATTTCTATTTAACTGATGTGGAGTTCATCTAAAACTATCTTCCCTATTATGTAGCATGGAGATTAGCTTAGACTGCGTTATAGCATAATGTAATTATAATTATCTCCTTAAGAGAGTACAAAAGCAGCATCTATGTTTTAACTGACATTTATTGACACACAGTATCAGTTGGGAGCCCCATCAAGCTTCCCATTCTTTTCTGTTTACCACCTCCTGCTTTTATTTACAGCCAGCATATCTGTTAATTAGCTTCAGGTAGAGCCGGTTCTTCTAAGAAGATCCCATGTCTTCCTGGTGATGGCCCCGTGAGGTGACCATGTACACACAGTCTGAGTAAATCCATCTTTAATTTATTAATTTTACTGCCTGATTCTGAAATGTTTAACTGCTGGCTTCTTTTCCTACCCAGCACTTTGCATTTGGACTACTTCAGGTTTTGACTCCTGTTGCCTTCAGTGTCATAAACACATTTTGGTGAGCTCACAGCATCTTGTGGTTACCTCACTGGAAGTCATATTATGATTTTCTGGGCTGGACCAGAATGCATATGGTATGTTGGTGGCTTCTAGGTAAATGTTCTATGTGACTGAAATTGTTTTCCTAGTTTTCTTTGCATTTTGCAGAGTAAAAAGATCTGTGTGTTTGTAAGCAGTGTCTTATAAAGCAATGCAAAGCCTGGCACAATTGTATACTAATTTCTAATTTTTGTGGAAAGGTTGATCTGGGTAAAGTAACCTAGTTTTAAAGGAACTAGAAAGTCTTAATTCTTTTGAATTAAATTCCTAAGACTTCCAGGCATCCTGGTTGCTGTTGAAAGAAAGACAAAACTCAAAAAAGAAGAGATGAATAGTTGTTACTGATAGCTAATAGGTTAGTGACGATGATGCTTGGTGACAAAGAATCAATGAAAAAGTATCAGTGAAAGTTTTTTGCCATCCTTAATTGTAGGAAACCCATGCTGACTGGTCTGCTAAAGTTTCATGGGGAAATTCAATACTGTGGGGAAAAGGCTGGCGATATATTTAGAATCATAGAATCATAGAATCATAGAATTACTCAGGTTGGAAAAGACCTTGAAGATCATCAAGTCCAACCGCAGCCTAACCAGTAGCCTATCTCTTAAAAAACAACCACAAAACAATACCACAACAACAAACCTCTGCTAAATCATATCCCTGAGTACCACATCCAAGCGACTCTTAAACACATCCAGGGATGGCGATTCAACCACCTCCTTGGGGAGCCCATTCCAGTACCTAACCACCCTTTCTGTAAAGAAGTTCTTTCTAATATCCAACCTAAACTTGCCTTGGCGCAACTTGAGGCCATTTCCCCTCGTCCTGTCACAAGTCAGTAGTGAGAAGAGACCTGCCCCACTCTCACTGTAAGAACCTTTCAGGTACTGGAAGACAGCAATAAGGTCTCCCCTCAGCCTCCTCTTCCTCAGACTAAACAGCCCCAGCTTCCTTAGTCTCTCCTCATAGGGCTGATTCTCCAAGCCCTTAACAAGCCTCGTTGCCCTTCTCTGGACCTGCTCCAGTACCTCCATGTCCTTCTTGTGCTGAGGTGCCCAAAACTGGACACAGTACTCGAGGTGAGGCCTCACCAATGCTGAGTACAGGGGCAGGATGACTTCCTTAGTCCTGCTCACCACACCATTCCTGATACAAGCCAGGATGCCATTGGCCTTCTTGGCCACCTGGGCACACTGCTGGCTCATATTCAGCCGACTGTCCATCAGCACACCAAGGTCCCTTTCTGTCTGGGAGCTTTCCAGCCACACCTCCCCAAGCCTGTAGGGTTGCCTGGGGTTAATAGGGTTGCCTGGGGTTTAGACCATATTTAGACCATATTAACTGTTTCTGTGTGTTTTGTGGTTGGATAGGGAGATAAAAGTTGCTGGAAATGTTTTCTGTAATTCAGTGGCACTTCATCAGAATAATAAAGTACCATTTTGGCCATGTTTGTTAAGGAAAAGCTCCTTCTAGTATGCTCTCATCTTTCAAATCTCACTATGGCAGCACTGAGTTTTTGCACAGATTTCCTTTCACATACAGCATCCATAAGTATGGAAGTTACAAATTTAATATCATTTCTCTCTGTTTTATCAGTTTGGTTTTTTTTCATTGTCCAAGTTCATTGATTTGCAACTTTTGTTTTTTTTCTTCATCTTGAACGACAGATATGCAAATTTTATAAACAGTATGCATGGTTAAATTTAGCTGTAAATTCCAGTCAGGGATTTCTGCTTTGTTTATTGTCCAAGTCAATATGTCTGTGGAGAAAACCTCCCACTGTGCAAGAGTACACAGTCAGCTACTTGGAGAAGTAGAAAGTTTAATTACGAGAGTGTATTCTGGGGAAAAAAGAAAAAAAAAAAAAAAAAAAAAAAAAAAAAAAAAAAAAAAGAAATAAAACAAGCTCTTATTTTTGTTGTTATGGTTTATTTTTTTGTTATTATCATTTCAATTGACAGGAATACAACGTAGATAGCTTATCTTGACGTTAACTTCTATAAGACAAACCACGTCATTTTTCTTTAATCCATTTGTCTGTAACTGAAGAAGTCATAGAGACAGTAGAGTTCATGAATAAATAGTAGATTTCCTAAACTTACAAGGTAGGTTGTGAGGTAAATGAAATAAAATCCAAGACTGTAGGAAAAAAAGGCATAAACACATATATTGCTGAGAATATCCTCATTAAAATATAACAAACATTATATACATGCTAGTATCAGGTTGCATGGAATACACGTATTTGCACTGTTGCTTTCTCATAGTGATTTTTGTCTGTGCTATGGAATTAAACTATCTTTAAGTTTCTGAGTAAATTACAGGTAGGAAATAAATTATATGCGGATATATTCTCATGCTTAGGACAGAAAGTTCTTCAAGAGTATAACTGCTAGAACAGTTCTAATTCCCTTGCTTTTCATGTGCTGTTTACATAGAGTATATTTTATTTAGTTATGTATATTTTTAAAAAACACCAATGGCAAAATCTATGCAAAGAAGGTATCTCCTCTGCTTATCTGGAGTATCTGTGATGCTGTAACAGTCTCCTTGGGCTCTATTGCATATTTCTCCTTTGTAAATTTATTTGACTAATATAAATAATATTTTCATGATACTTCTGCAATGAGCAGTAATTATGAGGTTTATTCTAAGGCAATACTTATGACTAGTATTTGTGTGGGATGATTTTCATCTGTGTGTAAGCATATCTTTTTTGCTTTACATTTGTATAGGACTGGTCCATGACCCGAGCTTGTGGCTTCTACAGTGGTACAAATAAAACATGATAATTGTCTGTGAAGAAATGCTGGCAGCCTTACAAAGGAAATAAGGAAGGATTCTTATTTCTGAACGTGTAGGTAGTCTCAGGGTAAACTATTACCTGAAACTTCCCTTTGCATTTCTTCAATACAACCTCTTCTGATGCTATTACTTATTCTCATTAAATGGTCGTATGTGTAGAACATTAAATGTGTGTATGGCAGAGTGACAATTTTTATTTCAAGTCACAGGAGGCACAGACACAGGAAGCACATCAGAAGTTTTTTCTTCATATCCTTCTAGTTATGTAATAGAGTCAGGCACCACAGAGGCACATACACTGATGCTTTATCACAGTGGTCCTCGAGCCTGGATCCTATAAGTTGCTGAGGTGACTAATTTCCTGCAGATCTGAATAGGAGTTTAAATTCCTCATTAGGATTTAGGATCCCAAATATCTCTCCTGCTCTTGGACTTCTCCAATATTGCCCCTTAATTCTCCATACATCCATCCCTGCCTTCTTCCATGCATATTCTTCATTGGCTATTGCTTAATTATGCCACTCTTGTGGGATATGCTTCTTTCTAGTCTTATCCTGTATTTCTTTGGACTGTCTTTTACTTTTCAGCTCTTTCCAGTCTTACACTTTTGTACCTAGTAAAGGCACTAGCACACTTAACTTTTACTACTTAACTTGTCTTTCACATTGGGATGCATGAAGTGTAAGATTTCATATTAATAGAGCCATGTAACTTGCAAAGATGCCATAAAAAGAGTCTCCAAACTGAGTTTTGACTATTTTGTCCACTCAATCCAGTCTATTTTTGATCAATGTATGGAAGTTGCTTACCAGCAAAATTGTACTTCACATGACTGACAGTAAGGGTGGAGCTGGAGTACTTGCCACAAGTGATTAAATACTGAAAAATGTAATACTGTCATTGAAATGGCAACCAGTTGCTCTTCTGAAGCTAGGAATAGTAATTCAGGACATAAATCAGTCTTCCTTCTGTTGTGCATGAACTGACTACTCCAATTTCCAGTTCATTACATATATCTTCTGAAACTGAAGTACCTTAGGCTTTCTTTCCATTCTATACTAATAAATCCTGTAAAACATTTTTATTTTTTTTTCCCCTAAAAATGTAGCAAAAGTGGAAAGGAATGAAAACAGATGTAAATAAGGATGGTAATGAAACAGAAAGCTTCTTTAAAATCAACCAGCTTTCAGTTGCAGCATGTCATTTCTATGTGATCATGAACCGAATTTTCCTCCCCTGGCACTCTGACTGCCCGTCCTTGTGCATTGGTTTTGTGCACGAACACAGCAGTCCTGGGCAAGAAGAATTCCCTGCATGTCTTGTTAGTTGGATGTGAGTGGGAAAAAACAAATAACTTACTTATGCTGACTTCTGCTGCTGTCCAAATGATGAGCTACGCAAGTGTCATTAGGTGCTGTAGTGGGAATGTTAAGGAAAAGAAGCAGCTTCCAGGTCTCAGCAGAGTAAGGAGAGGGTGAATGAGTGAGGTCAGAACGTTCTGATTCTGTCAGTGCAATTGTTTTTTTTAACTCACTCCTTTTTTAAAAGTGAGTAAAGGGAAGGGAGAATGCAGGGAGTGCCTTCTAGCCCCAGAGTGGGGTGACAGTATTGTCTTGTTTGTATAGCTTATGAACTTTGACACTGAATGCCTGAGTAAATAGTGCTGAGTGTACACAGGCAATGATCCTCACAGAAAAGGAAATTGCCCTGGCAAGAACTGGTGTGCAACATCATAGGATTTTTGGATGGTGCAACTAAATGAATGGAAGAATGAATGCCAGCAGAGCAAAGATTATGGAAGGAATGGAAGGGGTTGTGTGCTTTTTGCTGTGGTTACCTTTCAGCAATAATGTTTCCCTCTACAGTTGTTTGCAACAATAAAGCTGATTTCTGAAGTTAGATTGGTCTGTGGAGTAAAAGCAGTGTTTTTCTCAGTTAGCACCACAGCTTTGTCTATGAATAGTTTTAGTGGAGTGTCAAGGATGTTGAAATGGTTTAAAAGAAATTACAAGTAGGATACAGTTTGCAGTAGTGATTTAGGTTAGTAAATCTCATAGGCTGCTGGTGAAGCTTGTCTCTGTATATTCACAAAAGGAACATTTATTAAAGGAACTAATATGACTGATTGTTTCTTGTAGCTCATGGATTTGTGCTGGTTGCTTTCTGCAATACTAATTACATGCAAACCAATCAATGGCCCTGAGTTTTGCATTTGCAGGTATTTAGTAATAATTTATTTTGTTCCTGCTGATTCTCATCACAGGGCATTATCTCTTGTTCCGAGGGACACCCCAGGTAGACCCTTGCACTACACCTCCGTGAGGGGTATTTTCAAAGGACCACATCTCTTGCTATATCAGTACAAGACTCAAACGTATTCCATAAATTATCTCATAGGCTCAGGGGGCAACAGAATGGGAGATAATAAGAAAAGTAATATGATAAATTAGGTTAGGAACAGGTACAATCCTGGTGAGCCTTGAGGGGTGCTCTGCAATTCTGTCTGCATTGTTATGGTTTCCTCTCTTTAGCTGTGGGATTGTTGCTGGATGCCCTATGCTAATTCTAGGAATGTCATTATGAACCTTGTATTTAAAAGCTATCTAGATTCTCTTAAACCACTATTGCTAACTCTAGCTAATGGCATTGATAAAAATGAAAGATGTTTGTACTTAGTGATCTTCTTTCATGATCAGATACCTCTGTGAACTCCATCTATAGAATTATCTGAATCTTTCTGATTGCCAAGTGCAACCAACTGAAATGTCTAAACATGAATAGTTTTTAAATGATTTTTGGCCTAATCTTAGCATCAAAGCACCTTTTTACATAGAAATGTTAGAGCTTTCCATTTGTTGCTTTTTTGTGGCTTCAGCCTAGCCACACTGCAATAACTGGTGCAAATAAACAGTTTTTAGATGGAAATGTTAAATAAAACTGGCTTGTCAACTGATGTGATATTTTTACCTACTCTATATGCGTTTGTACATTTCCATATTAGTATCATCATAATCAATGCTGGTGGAAAACATGATCATGTGATTTGACCTCCTTAGAAATAAGGGCTTTTCCAGGTCATTAAATGTACATACTCAGCTCATGACTAGTGTAGAACTCTATTTTCTGTCATAACTGAAGTACTAACACCTGGTTTGCACTTAAAAGCATTATCAAGAAGGTCTGTCAGGGATGGATATGATTTTTTTTGCTGACGTTTCTCTACCAGCAAAACTCCCAGCACAGAAGCTGTGTAAGAAGTTATTTTACCTGCATGCTTTACTTCTCTTGAGGAATAAGTATAACTTACTTGGAAAGAGTGCTCTTCTTAGTATAATTTCTATATTAACCTTTCTAGTGTAAATCAGCTGTAGGCCTCAACCAGCAGGGACTCATATGCAAGTTTACCACTACACACATAGATCTATATGTCATAGTCTGTGTCTGCATCACTCTGAAGAATGACCTCTAGAGTAATTGTAAGAATAGTATGTGATCTCTATCTCCTGTTCATTTTCTATCTGCAGGGCTGTCTTACAGCTGCAAGTTGCATGAGTAATGCTTGCCGATGTGTGAATTATGTTCATGTCTAGCTCCTGTACTGTTGGTGATTCTAGTCTTGAGGATAATTTTGCAACAACACTTACGAGACAGTATGGGCATAGCCATTGGTTTAACTGAACTACTTGCAGGAAAAAAGTAGAGTTGATGCAGGAAGGTGGAGGAGAAAGGAAATTCTACAGTAGTGAAGCTTGTGATGTGCAGTACTCAAACTGAAGAATGAGAAGTACAAAAGTGAGAAGCTTCCATGGGTGAATACATTCCAGAAAAAAATTAAGCCCGTGAAAACCCCTGATAGATGAGGATTGTCATTTGCTGATCCCACATGCAGCACCATAAATCACAGGTAGTACTAAGGAAGCTGCTAATGGAATAGGACAGTAGAAATGGTGTAAGTGAACTTGGTATATGTCTTGAAACCTTACCAGTACCTGCATGCCTCTTTATTTTTCGTCAGCATGTTCTACCTTAGTTGGAAGTGATGATCAAGAGTGGGCTTTTACTGCCACTGTGAATCCCTTTTCTGCTGTGCAGAGAGACCCTAACTGGAACCTATACCCAGCATCAAGTGTATGCATATTTGCTATTTCTTCAAGTTATTTCATAACATCAGAAATGAAAACTAGACTAGATACCAGAAGACATTATTTGCACTAGCAGAAATATTTTTGTATCATACTCTGCGGGAATATGGACTTGTGCTGTTTTTGAGTCTAGGATAGAAATAGCTTGAATGAGCTCAGTAACATTTTGTTTGAAACAAAGCTTTCCTTTTTCCTCAAAGGATTTTTTAAGAGATGCTGGAAGCCCATTTCAAATGAAACTGCCAAAACCAAAGCTGCATATGTAAGCTCTGCAGTTCTGCAATGATGTTGAATCATCTGAGGTTAATAGAAATCGGTATTTTCACTTCAGATCCTAGCCACTTACCTTGGAAATGCATAAATTTGGGGCTTGCAGTCTCTGTCTTAGGTGCATCTAGTCTGGAGGATGACAAGTGGAGATATAACCATGGTATTAGATACAGTCATAATCATAAAAGAGAGATATTTTGAGATACAGCAATTGCAAAATAATCCCTGCTGTTACCAGTCCAGCCACAGGGGCCATTTAACAAAAGATCCCCCAGTTAATGATTGCTGTTCTATGGCAGGGATATTGGACATATTATACAATGAACACAAAGGTCTCTGATCCATATTCGTGCCTTGTTTCCTACTTGGGATTTAGCACCATGTGGTGGGAACAGTCTGCTTCATACAGGAAAGCATTCTGCTGTGATATCAGTGAGCGATAGCATCAGAAGAACATCCATTTTCCATGAATTTAAACTATTACTGCAGTTAGGTGCAATTATTGAGAATCCCTGTAGAGTCATACAAAAAATGTTGTCACTGTCCAAAGATGTTGATTTTGGAATGTAGCAGTGCCCGTCTATAACATTCTTAGTCTGGGGTCTCAGTGGCTGCTATAAATTGTACCTTGGAAAATGGTTGCTGGAATTATAAGGTATAGTGCTGCAATTCAGGCTCTATTTTAAGTACCAGTGGATTTGTAAAACTATACATATAAATGAAGCAAAATTTATATGGTGAGTATATATTGAAGATGAACCAGTGGCAGAAGACAACTTCATGACAAAGAATATTGACTTTGTGTGTTAACTTCATTAACTGAACGCTGTCTTTTGTGTATAGGAAAATTGTTCAAGTGAGAATAATAGCTTTTGAACTACTTACTGGCTAATAGGTAGTGATTGTAGTCACTAAGACTTTGAATAGCCGTAGCTGTTGATTATACAGATTAAATGTGAGTGCAGTTTTCAATATAGCTGATTTTCCAAAACCTCTGTGTTTTCTGTCATTCCTTTTGATTTTTATGGCTAACGACACTGACTTCTAATACACATCAAATTCCAGCAATGGGAAATTAAATCCCTCTTTCTTCAACTCATAGCAGAGATATGAGTGTAGAAGCATGCCACATGCTTATTTTAAACTGTTCAAAATTGAAACTGTATCAGTCATATAATAAGACTGAAGTGATGGTAATTGCCATACAGCGGGGCTTGCATTGTTTAAACAGCTGATTGAGTAGAGATGTTTGTATTATTCATACAGTAATTTCTCATGTGCTTCATTCCTTAAGGTTTTTCTCCTCACATCTGAACTGTCTGTGCATCTCTTTGCATCCATCACTGTGATTTCTCAGTGAATACTGGTTCCCAAGTTCTTTCTCTATTCTCTCCCTTTTTTTTTTTTTTTTTTTTTTTTTTTTTTTTTTCTCTCCAGGGCCTAATTATGAAACAGCTTCAAATAAATACAATTTTTTAACAAAAAACATTCTGCTTCCTGTGAACAATGGGCTGAATTTTTCCCTTTATTCTTGGGGAGTTCTTATTCAGTTGGAGTGCTTTGCAGTTGGCTAGTCTTGAGATTTCTGGGAGCTGTAATTGTGTCTCATTAATTCTTACAGTAATGTAGGGTAACTATAAGGAGCATGCAATTAGTGGTCTGGTCAATGAATAGAGCAGTTAATCAGCAGACAAAGGATGGGGCTCAGGACCTATTAGGCTGAAAGGAAGTGTTACTATTGTCACAGGCAGTAGGAATGCATGCAGACATGCCGTAAAGTTGAACTGTTTAAGGGAACCGAGTATGTCTTTTTGCTAAACCAGTTTTCCTACCTATTCCACTGCTTGAGAGATTCATTTAAGGTTGCTTTTTGCAAGTCCGAGACCATGTCTGATGTTTCAATAGACTGAACAGACTGCTTAGTATAGCCTCTCACCTTAGCAGAGGCAGCCCTAGGGTTTATCAAAAATAAAAGTGGCCAAAGGGATGTAAGAAGCCCTCAGCTGCTCCACCCTGTCAGAAAAACGGCCAGTGGATGGAGGAAACCGATAAAGTTTAGGTCAGCCATTGTGTTCATTGTCACTCAGTCATACCCTGCATATTTGTCTTCATAATGAACCTTGTTTGTTCTGAATGGCTGTGCTTTCAGTGCATGTAAATATATGCAAATAGTCATAATAGTTTAAAAATGGTAGCTCTTCTGGTGACAAATGACCTCTCCTGTTTTTAAGGAGCCCCGCACCTACAGTTTAAAATGCAAAAATTACTTCAACTCTGGACGGTTGTTTTTTTTTTCTTAGCTCCAGATGAGAAATTCCAACTGTTTCTTGCAATGAAAAAGTATGAACTTTGTGAATCCTGTGAAATGTTCTGACATAGAATTATAAAGAGAAAAGCCATAAAACACTGCCCTTGAGTAACTCTTACTTCTAGTAGGCATTGCATCAATTAGAAAGTCATTTGTTCCCTTAGTAAAACAGATACTTGTCATAAAAAAAAGCATTAATTAAAATATGGGTTTTTTGGGGGGATGGGGAGGGAAAAAAATAATTGGACTTCAATTATTAACTGTATCCAGAGCTTATGTTTTTCTCAAAACTAAGAGTGATTTTTACTGTCTTCTTTGTATTAGCGGGTCTGTAGATTTATCTCTTCTGATGGTATTCACGTCAGCAATAAGTAATGGTGGAAGAATAAAGTATCTCAGGCTTTATATTAAGGATTCAATTATTCTATATAATTAGCCCCGATTTATTAAATATTTGAAACATTTTCTACACCTAGGTATGGAATAGCATAGCAGAGTGATCAGACCCACAAATGACTCATACCTTTACTCAGAAAACTCTTCTTATCAAATAATAAGGAAGATTAAGCCTAAGTCTCTTTTTCTTCTATTTGGATTTTATTCCCACAAGAAATATCAGTTTTGTCCACAGTATCTCATGTGTTTCTATTCCCTCAAAATACAAAGAAGCAATGGAGTCCGGTGTAAATTAAGCAGATTTAATGAAATATATGAATGGTAACTTGTGCCTTGAATATAAAATAGCTTAGTGAAGCATAAGGCATTTTGCTGATGTTATCACTGTTACCCTTTCCAGTTTTTCATTCACCTGTGTCTTTTTTCATTTCCTATTGTAACAGTTAGGGGCTGCGGAGTCTTGGGACTAAGAGTTTTTGTATGCTTCATACACCTGATCTTTAGGAGGTTGCATACTCCTGTAGTGAATCTTCTTTTAAGGAAGCAGGACAGACTTACCCTTCAAAATGAGGAAATGGTACTTCTACTCTCAGCAACCGGCTCTTCCCTCATATACATTACATGTTTCTGTACGGAATGATTTCTCATCTGGTGTCTGACAGCATCAGAAGAAAATGCCTCTCCATATCACTGGTAAGCACTGTAGGCTGTTGATGTGGAAGGTGTCCTCAATCATTCTAAAGTCACTGAAATATTAGCTGGGGAGGTCATGCATTAATTGTGGTCTTCCATAGAAGAATGATGTTACAGCTGGAAAGCATGTTAAGATAGAAATGGTAAACACTCCTTAGAATATAAAGGCAGATTGAAGATGTTTAACCTTCTTCCAAATTAACAATATCAATCTCTGGATCTCTCTTTTTTACCAAGCAGTAAGAAGTGGTAATGCTGTCAGACAGCAGATTACAGTAGTCTAACAAGTCTCATTTCTTCAAGAATCTCAGAGCAGAAAAAGTTTGTAGATGCCAACTAAAGGTGTAATAGCACTGCATTTTCAAGTGCATTAGTGTTAAGGAAATCTAATTAAGAAAACACCCAATTTTAAAAGATGGCTGAAATACCAGTTGAGGAGTTCTAGAGTGTACTGTACTGCTGAGAGAAATGGATCACTGCAGTTGCACATTGGCACCTCTTCCTCCCCTCCTCCCCCCCCCCCCCCCATTTATTTTTGTTTTTTTTCTTTTCCCTGAATATAAACCTAAAATGAGATTTTAGTCTACTTAAGAAGGAAACAATGACTGTAAGAGTCTCTCTTCTGCAGTTTGGCCCTGGAGGAGCCTAAGCTCCACAAGCAACTTTACTGTTCCATAGTGCCTTGTGTGCTGTTGCAGCTCAGGCTCCAAACAGCCTTGTTTTGGCAGATCTCATTGCCCTGCTCCTTAGGCTTGGCTGAGGCTCAGAAATCAGATTACTGGGATCAGTTACCTGAGAGGGCTGGTCTGGGAAATGTTCTCAGGCATACAATAACCATGGACAGCTTTATCTCCTCATAAAATGCAGTGACAGCTGCTACTGCTGGGAGGAGGATGGTGTACGTCCTTTTTATGTAACATTTAGTGGCTAGATATCCATCCAAGAAACATCTCAATGGGTTTGTATCCATGTTGCCTGGTAGACTACTTAGCTCCTAGTGTAGACACTAGCCTGAACTAGCAAAAGAAAATAGTGCTAGTCCTTTACTGGTTTTGCACATGAAATGTGTTTATCAGGAATTTGAACCAGAATCAATCCGGTGACCTAGAAGAGAACATGGAGCATTGGTGTGCAGCATGCTTTGTGCAGTTTGTCACAGCAAACAAGCTGATGTACAGATACTTGCTGCAAGTGTTGTATAACATTCTTAGTATACAGTTTCTTTAGCAAGTCTGCCTGACTGTAACAAAAGAATGAATTAAAATGGCTAGGAGCAAGAAAAGTAGTCTTTCTGATGGCAGTGCTGAAATGACATTTCTTGTGACTACTGCTCCTCAGTTCACTGTAGTGTATACAGGAAACAGGAAATAAAACCCTTCCTAACCCATTATTCCAGCTGTGTTTGGTCTGTGATGATTTGGTGCATCACTGTACAACCTAGAAATTGTGGTTGAATTCATGACATTCTTATTATACTGCAAAATGTTTCTGTGTCTCTGCTTTTACTATCCAAACCCCTGCTGGAGGGATAATGGATGCTGTACATAGTGAATATGTTTTGACTTGCATATAAAAAGGAGTAGTGGCAGTGGGAAGATTTGTTTTCTTCCAAAGACCTGAAAAATGTAGCGTAGAAAATATCCACATTGGCAATAGCATGATGATAGTTATTAGTTCACAAAAAGAGAGGAAAGAAAGTGCATATATATTTTTAATAACTAAATATTTAGCTGAGGGACCAGAGCAGGTTGGAAAAGGTGCCTCATATCCTAAAGCCAAGTCCTGAAATGTATGAGAAGAATTTTGGACAGCATCAACTTCTCTCAAGAGTAAAGTCCATAGTGACAGGAATTTGCCCAGAGCTGACACACCTCTTTTTGAATCCCCTCACTGTCTGCTATGCCTGGATCACCTTCAAGTTTCACGTGATTCCCCAGAGTTGCACATAACTTTCTTTCTATCCACATTTATGTCTTACTATCATAAAGTAAGAACAGTCATACAGGATCAGACTAAACATCTGTCTAGCCGGGTATCCTGTTTCTGACAGCAGCCTGGGGGAGAGTATAAGAAAATGTCAAGCATGTACTGATCCTTTCTTGGTGTACTCTCCTACCTTCTACTGAATCAAGGCTTTGGGACTTCCTGAGCCAGAGATAATACTAACATTTTTCATCCTTCCTCTCAATTCCATTAGTAGTGCAAGCCTCAGAAACTTCCTTTCTATTTTATTCAAAACCCCTTCTTGTTTTCCTACATACAGCACCTTATACAAGCACTTTTTCTTGCATTGAACCATAAAGCTCCTATGTTATTTTCTCCATTTAAATACCTCTTTGGAACCCACTTGTTCCTTGACATCCACCTGGATAAGTTAGTAGCTAATTTATTTCATTTATGTACCCTATTAGTTCACCACTCATTGATGTGAGGGGAAGGGTGTGGGGATCTCTAGGGAAGCTGTGAGCTGTACAGGCTCCGGGAGGATGGCTCCATTTGAGCTCTGTACGAAAGAATGGGGAAGAGTTAAGGCACTCAGTCCGAGACAAAATACTTGAAAGCTAACAGCTCTGGGAGCCTTTCAGCTCCAGAATCCCAGTGTTTCTGTGCAAGACAAACATGCAGTCCAGATCCCAATATGACAAGAAACAATGCAATTGCCACTGACACTGTTTTTGAATGATGTGGATAATCAAATAGTAAAATCAAATAGTAAAATCATTTGTTTGGCTCCTGGTGCCCTACAGGTTGTGGCTGGTTCTCTTCTAAATCAAACCTTGTCTGAAAAAGATAAATGGTGTTAAACTACATAGTGCCTCCCTCCCCCTTCTTTGCAGCAGGAAGCAAATGCCTCTGTGAAAGTACTGTGGTGTGAGCAAACACAATATTGAGCCAGGAAACGTGTATTCAGGAGCATGTGAAAACCTGAAGGGAAATGTAGGCCTAAAAAAAAACCCCAAACCATACTCAATAACCATTTCCCCTTTCCTGCCAAGTATAAAGGAAATTAAAATTACTTGCTACTTTAGAACACATTGATTTTCAGAAAATACATTCTAGAAGCACTGTGATTGTGAATTAGGCCACTTATTTCCAACTTCAGTATTAGCATGTTTGCTTGGAGGACTTGATAAGCCGATGCCAGTATTGTAAGAAGAGCAGATCCACAACCTTTGCAGCTGTAATGTGAAAATCTCTAGGCTCCTAAATTTGAACTATTGCCCTTATCACCGAACTGGATACTCAAATTCTTATCTTAATAGACAGGAAGAAATCAGGAAGAAGGAGGTGATCTCTAAAAAAATTATACATAGGAAGGAAGCAAGAGACATTACTGAGTCTTTCTTTGTCATATGGTGGCCATCTCCAGCTGTGACAGAGTTTATCATTTTTTCTCTTGCTATTTTTACATGCTGATAGTTTCAGCTTAACTGGAACACAAGATGATGTCTGTGTGTCAGCTAATCCAGTTCTGACCCATACTCTCTTATCTCTGTGAGAAGGTTCCCTTCTGCTTTAGCATCTTCTCAGCTAATTTGGACAAACTTAAACCTATCCATATTTTGTGATATAAGACAGATCAGAAATATATCCTCATCATTCACTCTAAGCAAATTAGAAGATGTTGAAATGGTTTGCCTTCTAGGCAAACTCATAATTGTATTACTCAAATGTTTTACTGTGGAAGCAGTGACTTATTTCTCCTTTCTTTCTCATAGGAAAAGCAGTCTGAAATCACCTGCTTTTCTATCTTCCCCTTCACTTCCAGCTCTCAACAATTTTGATGGCATGCAGCTGTCTTTATGCATCTCAGTTTTACAGACTGGTCCTCCTCCTACATCAGTTTCAAATATAGACTCCTCCTGTTCTTGTTGCCATGTTTTCACTGTTGCTAACCATCTTTCAAGTCAGTCAAATACTGTGGTACTTGCTAGTGAGAAATAGACACAAGAATCAGGTGAAAAATTTGGCTGCAATAAATGGGAGAAAAAAAAGTCTGTCATAAGCAAGTTATGTCCCAGTTTTGCATTCTGTGAGTAAACTCTATTTGTTGAGATCAATTTTTTAAGAGACTGACAATTTTCTGAACCCAAACTCCCTTTGTGGAGAACGGGTGGGAGGCCACTTGTTAGAGGCATAGCAGCAGTGCTTATTACTCTGCTCTGTTTTCAAGTTTTCAGTTGTACAGGATTATATACGCACCAAAAGAAGAGTGTTATCCTAAATTTCAGGGTTGGGGTTTTTCACGAGTGCAAAGTAAATATTTCCATGCTTTGGAACATTAAAACTGGTAGTGGGCTAGAAAGTATTAGGAGGTGAGAATTTTTCAGAAGTAAAACTTGTTTTGTTTTTTTATTATCCTGCTGAACTGGACTAACGTCACACCAACACAATAAAATAGCTGCTGTGCTTGTACCAGGGTCAGAGCTTTAGTCATAGTTTTATCAGTGTTACTATTTTGGGGAAATAAAGCCATTCACCTCCTAACTTCTGTGTGCATATCTCTGATTTAAAAATAAAAAGCCACTGCACTCAAGTGCAGTGTGGTACTATTCCTTGTCATCCGTTTGTTTTTTTTATTAATTGGAATGATGGCGGGTGTTGATCTGGAGGAGACAAACAGATAATTCATATGCCAAAAGCTCAGTTAGGACTACAGACTGAAAAAAAAAGATAAATAACTGCATGCAGCTGTGACTGTAGCCAGCTGGCACATTTTCTTTGCTGGTCTGCCATGTACATCTGCAAATATTTTATTTTATTAATGATAAAAGTAGCATTGGCCTCCTAGTATTGAATCTTTCCCTGCATTTCTGGTTTGGAAAACTTGTGCTGTGATTCTGCTTCCTCTTATGAAAACGACTATTGTTATTGTTATTAACATAGTCATGTTTAAGACGTGAACTATGACCTCCAGTGATAACTGCTACAAAAATACACCAGCAAACTTACCCTCTGACACAAGAGATAAGACAAGATACATGGATGGAAAATAGAGTGAAATTTTATTCAGCACCATGTATGGAGACTGGACATGCCATCACCTTTACTGCTGCTGAGGTTTATGAAGGACCAAAGTGAGAGGAGAGGATGAAGGTAGGCTTGTATGAGGATAATGAAGTTGTTTTGCTGTTATTGAGGATTTCTTGCCTCTGATGGAGAACACTGCAGAGAGCACCAGCAGTCACCCAGAAGGAGAAACAAGTTTGTGTGGGAGATATCATGCGTGAGTTAAGGACTTGAATTAGTCTCTAAATGTACAAAGTAGATATGAGTCTCTGAGGCATGGTCTATACATGCAAGTAAAGATGAAAAGAAGTGTCATACGTTTGAATATGTGACAAATTATACCCTGATAATAGTGAAGGAATGTCCGGTGAGATGGACTGGTCTCTGAAGTGCTAATGGCCCGGGGCTATGCCTTGTGGACATCCAGATTCTGAATCTACTCTTTCACTCCTGCTGTATCTTCATCAGGTGGGGTTGCTGTTGGAATCGACTTTGTGTGGATACTGATCAACACTCAGTTCACTATGAAGCTATTTCTGGCCTTTCAGTAGCCCTATCTGAACTAATCTGGCCCAGCCCAGCGCTGTTGTCAAAACTGCATAATCCATGGATTTAGCTGTAGCTTTGTACAATTTAGTGTTGTTGGTGCTGCTGGAATTGCAGTTTTAAGTTCATATTCTGGAGTTGTATGATGGTGTTCATTAGTCCATTAATGGATTCTGCTGATACTCTGGATTGTCAATCTGTAGGTGTTCTGACAGAAACTGAGTAGGTCTGGAGTGCCTACAGGCAGGATGGGCAGTGAATACAGAGGCAAGCTGTTGGCAAAGCCATGTGCAGGAATGACTGAAACTTACCTAACTTACCTAAACAAGATTTAAGAGAACTAGAAACATTTTTAATAGTTGATTTATCTGTTGGTGTGCTGAGAATTCACCATTTTCTCTGCCACCTTCAGTGTGCTCTAACTGCTTTACTGACCACATTCCCTACTTTTCAAACCACATCTTTGGTCCTTTGCTCCTCCTCTTCCTCACTCCTCTGCAAGGAAATTCACTACCCATGACATGCACCACAAGGGCTTGGAGACAGCTGTTGTATGTCTTGATTTGGAATGGTGGTAATGAAGGACTGGTAATACAACCACTTATCTTTTTTTTTTTTTTTTTTTTTTTTTTTTAAATTTTCAACTTCTATAATTATGAATTTTAATATGAATTTTAATTTTAATATGAATTTATTCACTGAAATTATGTCTCTGTTGTACTGACTATGTAGTCATCCATAGGCTTTATTTGCTATATTTTAAACCTTACTGCCTGCTACCTTATCAGTTGTTCTATAGATGTGTAAAGATATATTTTATTAGGTTTAAGAGCTTGTAAATTAATAGAGTAGTTCTGAGAGCTTCGGTATGTACCTGCCCGAAAAAACAGCAATGGTGACTTGATGTGTGATTTGTCTTTGCTTTCAGTTTGCGGAATGCATCTGAGAGACAAGATTCCTGCTAGCCAATTTATTTTTTAGATAACAAGGAATGTCTAGAAGTGCATTCAGAAGGAAAACACAGTAATTAATTTGTCACTGAAACCTGAGGGGTCCTCTTCCTCATATAGGTGATAATGAAGGTTTTGCATGTAATTAGCAGGAATAATTAGCACGTTTCTGGTAACAAATAGACGGAGTGGTTCTCTGCAAATAAATTAATTGTTGTGTTAACACAGGCAATTGTCTCTTTATTGTCTGACAATGGCCCTTGTTTGCACTAAAGCTTATTTCAGTCCTTAGCAGCTTTACACAAATAGGAAAGAGAATCTATAAAATTGTGGCTCATCCATCTGCTTCTGAGAAACTTCAAGACCACCAGGGGACTTGTTTGTCAAGGCTTGTTAAACAATTTGTAATCTTGAACATGTGTTTCAGTATATTAACAAATGAATTGTTCAAATTAACTTAGTGGGCAAGCCAGGAAAACCACAATAATCAATCAAATCCCGTGTCTGGGCATCCAGGAACTCCGAGAAATAATACAGCAATAAAATCATAGCAAAGCTATATGGGAGCCAAATGAATCCCGGAACGTTACATATAACCATGCAGCAAAGTGGGACTGTTGTTACATAGTTATGGTCCTCATAGTGTGAGATCACGTTGTGATGTATGTGCCCTTAGCGGCGAAGAACCGCGGCAGACAGCCCCTAATGTCTGCTCTTGTTCCTTTCTGAATTGCTGAAAGGCTACTGTTGAGATAAGCCTTTCCTCTCTTTTGCTTTAGTCCCCTCTTCTCAGATCTAATTGTTATCTCAGCAGTAATCTTATATTAGCTTCTGGGGAGCCGTTCATTGTGTTTAAGTCACGGCTAAGTTTAGTCCCATCTAATGGATCTACAGAAAAAAGGAGAGGAAAGGAGAGAAATGTAGTTTGAAGATAGGATACTACATGTGTCCTATTGGATTGGGTAAAATCATGCATTTGTTTTGTGGGAAGTACTGGCTCTTGTATATTTTTCCTCTTCCAGTGATGATTCTCCATCATTTCTCTGAAATGAAAATGAGGATATAATTGTTGGGTATGTATATATGTATTTTTTTTTCTTGAGGGCAGGGTTACCATATTTTTCCAAAATATCAATTTGTAATTTCATTTTCAAATGAGTATTTATCTTCATGTGTGTGGGTTTTTTTTTGTATTTTTTTCATTGCTTCCTAACTTTCACTACTTTTGTCAATCAAGGTTAGAGAAATAACAGTACAGAAACTAAAATTAATCCCCAAATATAATGCAGGCAGTTTATGGAATGCATTTCAAAGCTAGCCCTGCATTTTTTAAAGAGAAATCTTATTTAATAAATATAATTTATAAATAAATATAATTTATTGGGGAAAAAAAAAAAAGAAAGAAACAAGAAAAAAGAAAGAAAATTAGTTTCCTAAACGATTGTTTTCTGCATTAAGTGAAAATGGAACCATTGGGCATACATATCCCCATTTCTTGCCTTATTGCAGAGATGTTACTTGCACTGCATATGTATTTTTGTTGTAGTTGACTAACATTATGTATGGGAATACTAAGCAAAACATATGACCAAACAGTACTTTTGCAAGTATCTAGTGTGAAATCTGAGGCACATCGATACTTGTAGGTGGTTGACTTCAATGCCTCCAAACTAGTGTAGTGCATGTCAGCGAGCTAACTTTAGAGTAGGAAAGAGGCCTACAAATGGCCTATCTCAATGCTCAGGTGACCTTTAGGACCTCTGAATTTCTTGGAAGATGTGTGGCTTCTGGGAGATGTGAAAGCTTGTCATTCAGCTTTGCCTTCTATTTCTGCCTCCTGGGTTTTTAGTCTGGCTGCCACTGTTTTTCTTGTGTTGTCTGGTGAAAATTTTCTATCATCTCATTTTGCTTTCTTCTAAATAAGCTAGTGCATGAAGAGCACTTAAACTCATTGTGTGGGGTATCTCTACTTATATGCTCTGTCTCTCTTTGCATGCTCTCAGAACATTCAACTGACCAAGGAATTAAATAATAGCAACCCTGAAGGAAAGCCTATTTGATGGTAGCTGCAAAGGCAGAAGAGAATTAGAATTATTTTTCTGGCTCACAGGTTCATTGCTGCCATCAGCTTTGAGCCTATATAAGGTTTGGTAGTTTGGCTAAGCTATACCACACAAGAAATCTCAAAGTAGAAACATATTTTATGGAAGTGTAAACATTATTGTTCTTTTTGATCCCTGCAAAATTCTGTTTATGTTGTGCTGTGCTGATTGTTGACAGCTAGGGAAGAGAATTTAAGCTGAAGGATTACTGATATCATGCAGAGGTGGCAATGGTGGTCCTGATACAGGCTGACTGACTGGTCAACACAGTCTGTGATTCACTCATTACTCCATTTACACTCCTGTGGGCTCCTCAGCAGTGCAGGGTGCCAATGCATCATCTCTTCTGGGTGCCTGAACACCTTCCTTGCTGCACTCCTTAGTGCTGCTCTGTTTGTGCAGGGTATGTGCATTCAATCCCAAGATAGCTTTGGTATGCACAGCTGTGTAAGAGGAATGTATGAGATTTACATTTCTACCTGGTTGGTCACTTGTAAGCAGTATGCATGGTTCTAAAGAGGGGTAAAGGCTGTGATGAGTGCCTCAATATGTGGTGCAGCCGAGACACACTATTCATGTTTGAGTTGCTGACTACTGTATTGTATACAAAGATTTTGGTGGGATGAACTCAATGTAATTCCCTAGCTTTTAGACAAAGCATTCAAGATTTTTTACTTCTATTGCTTTGGAGACTCCTGTATATGATGACAGCATAGTAGTGGTGTCTTTACCTGCATTCTTTTTGCAACAAGCTAAATTCATGTTCTTTATGAAATCATTCACAAATCTGTTATTCCAATACAAATTAAAGTAACAGTTTCTGTTCCTGCATAATCTCAGTGCTTTATCTCTGTTGAGATAAATTAGGTGATCCACAAAACAGAAATATCAGAATGTGACAGACATATGTTAGCAGCTTTCTGTAGTAACTCTTCAAAAAGTTGTTAACACCAGAACCTCTTGGAATCACACACTATTGCTGTATATAAAGAGTAATGAAGACCAAACAACTTGTAGTGTTTGACCCAATCATGTTCTGCAGATTTCTCTAATATGGTCCAAAATCCACTACAGTGGAGAACAATCTTAGCAAACAAATAGATTTTGTGCTTATTTTCTCTGAATGCTCAGCAGTACCGATAGGTTTCAAAAACCTTATGGAATTTGCTCTAGCCATTGCTGATAGCCAAACTTTAGGTAGCAGAATTAACAGAAGGCACATAGAAAAGCTAGAAAAGGTTTTAGTTGGCTGTTGTTTAGATTTTTTCCTCTTTATTTAGTTTTAATCTAATCTCTTCTGGGCACCAAGCAGAGCTGAAAAGTAAGTGATTTTTTTATCTAAATTGAAGTGATAGCAATTGATCAGGTTTTCATCATCTGTCTTTGCTGTCTTTGGAGCTTCCTCTGTGATCTAAAGTTGACTGAGGGAAATGAAAACTTACTTGAATTCTTTAGATAGATGTCTGTTTACAGATCAGTATGTTGAAGCACGGTGGTAATAGGGCACAGTTCTATTTCTTGCCATGAACAGAACATCTTTATTGATTTAATTGAGAGCAAGAACAAATTTGATGTTATATTAAAACTCAGGATGAATCTTAGCCTTGCACAATGACTTGGGAACTAGTCATTAGACATTGGAACTACTAGTCAGTAGTTATACTTACAGTGTAACAGAGATTTGGGTCATCCTAGTAAGGTTACAGGTAGTGCTAATCTCCACCCTTTTCCTTTTGTTACTCATAAAAAGTCTGAGAAGGCCTTAAAATATATATTTGCAAAAATATATTGATAAGTATCTTGTAGAAGTCTTCTAGGCTTCATACATTCCACTCACACATAGGGAATTCTTCCAGCTCAAGTTATATGTTAATGTAACTTTCTGCTTGTGAACTGTGCTGCTTTTTAACGTAGGCAGTAGGAACAACTTCCCCTGTCCCCCCAAGACAATGAAATAATGCTTTGAGCTTTGATTCTCTTTATAATGGAGTAGGCTATAATTTCAACTTTTTTTTTCTTCTTCTTCATTGAATCATTCTATTTCCAAACACCCTGGTATTGAAATACATTCAGGATTTTGGGGGTATCAATGATATTTATTGTGATAAATGCCTTTAAATACTTCTTCTAATTTACCATATGTTCCAGACTTGATCTAAGCACTAGAGTAAATACTGACAGCTCAGATTATTCTGAAACACAGGAGAAAGAATAAGAACCAGCAAAGGCTCTTGTTTACCATGAATATAAAAGCTTTTCTGTTTTTGTTTATTTTCCCTCCTATATTGTGTAGGTGGCTTTCTCCCTGTATTCAAGGGTGGAAAAAGTATTGGCTCAGAGCAAGTCTTTTTTTGTTTCAATCTCTACCTATTGCTCATTCTTACTGATGCTGACTGAAGCATCAACAAAACACTCTGAAACATTTATTCACTGTCATTGTCTATAAATTGCAAACAGCATCTGAGACTTCATTGGACCTTTTATAATATTCCAGAGGGGTAAAAAAAAAAAAATCAGCGAGCATTGGAATTTAACATTCCTATTACTAATCAACAGCTTCCAACCATCATGTAAACAACTCTTATTGAAGCTCTGGGTAAAACTGCAATATGTTTCATAGTGGCAAGATAGGTTTTAGGGGGCAGTAGCTTCTTCAGACCCTGCAAGTGTTACTAATTCCAGTCACTCAGCACTGCCATTTATCTGAATGAAAGTTGCTGTTGATGGCACTGTCTTTTTCTAGTCTACGGAGTGTTTATTGCTGTGATAGTAGAAAATGAAATCATATGCACCAGGCTAATGAAATGCTGTAGATGTTGTCACTGTATGCTGAAATCTAAAGATACGTAATGGAACAGACCTGATTATGTCTGTGAGCATTCAAAGGATGTCTGTGGATTACTGTCATTAATTACTTCAGCTGCTTAATAAGAAAACAACAAGAATGAATAGCCATAAACTTCAGCAGGAAGGAGAAAACTTATATTTGAAGAATGAATCAGGAAGCCTTACAATCTGCTGGTGAGAAATATCAATAGACAAATTTATCCTTTCTAGTTTTGAATTCATTCTCCGTTTAAGGATTCAATCACTGAAACTGTTTTTTTGTGTGGAGGGGATATGAAGAGAGGACTGGAGTAGAAAAAGCCAGGAAAAAAAAAAAAAAAGGCATTTGGGGAAGTGCGTAGAGCACAGCAAAAACCTTCCATGTTTTCATAATAGTAAGTGTCAGTGTGAGGAAGCCTAACCTTTCCATGTCTGGTGAGTTTCATTTTTAAGAAGGATGGATCCCAAGTTCAGATTGATCTTTCTCACTTTATAAAAAAGAGGTTGAGATATTTGGCAAGTTTCAAACTCTACAAAGTCAACTCAGGTCCCTTTTTAGGAGCAATTATGCAATAGCAAAGGCTGCCAAGGGCTGTTTTGTAACCAGTATCACTGGAATATGCAAGACTCAACAAGATACTTATCTGTCAGGGGTGATGTAGGATTAGTGAAATTATGCAGCAGGAAGCTTGGATTCAGATAGCCTTTGAAATCCTACAGACTGAAATTTTTCTTAACCTACATGATTCTAGGAACACATTCGAAGAGCTGCTACATAATGGGATCAGTATTAAAAGGAAAATGTACGTAGACTGCTCCAAAATCAGTGCCAGTTTATTTCTGTGGATACTATAGCAGATACAAAGAACACAATAACATTATTTGATAGGGTGAATTCTCAGCTACAAAATATTATTTTTCAGTGTAGTCACCATCTTTAACAAAGTCATCATTAAAAGGGACCTTTGGCAGTCACCTAATCCAAACACCTGTTCAAGCATTGTGAACGTCGCAGTTAGACTGTAGTTCATAGAGTTGGAGAGAAACAATTTGACTAGTCCAGAATTTCCAGTGAGTCCCAGAAAGGTGAGCAGAGCTTTAAGGATACAAAATTGATGGATACTTCTCAGATTTACTGAGCACTACTTACCTCTGTTTGTACTTCCATATAATGGTGACAATTTTATTACTTCCTAGAAAATTGTTTTTCTTGTATCCACAATGCTGTTTTATTCTTACTCTTACTATTTATTTTAAGCCATTTTAATATGATCTTCTTCATTCATAATCTGCGATGATAATTCTGTTCCTGTCCTCTTTTTCAGAGGTTGCTGTAGGTTTTGGAAGGGTCAAGGAATCTCTTCCCATGTTCCTTCTTTGTGGGTGAGCCAGCTGAGTGGCTTGTCAATGCTAGTTTTGAGGTGGGCTATCAAGCACAGGTTGAATTACATGTGGAGCATCTGCTTTTTCTACTGAACTGAGACAATCCTGTGAGGGATAAATTAACTTTGAGATTGACTCAAATAAATTAAAATATCAAGTCATTATTTGTTCTTTTCCCAACTGTTCCAGAGTCCTGTGAGACTAGTATGTCCACAATTTGTTTCATATAACTTCATATACTTTACTGAAGCGTAAAAGATCAGAATTAAATAACTTCTAGAGATAGATGAGCACCTCTAGTGGGCAAGTCAGATGACTAAGGCCAATAGTCTGCACTACAGAATTTTTCAATTGAGAACCATGCCCGTCTTCCTTTGTGGCTCCCTGGCCTAGCAAACCATTGTAACTGAAGGCTTGACCACATACTCAGCTAGTCAAGAGCAGACACTCCAGAACTATTGTAGTTATGTGTGCCAATGTATTTATTCCAACTAGATCTCCCCACACATTCAATAATTCCTAGTTTTTCATCATAGCCTCTTAAAGTTTACTTGCTTTTTTAACCCTAGCTGAAGCATAAACAGGCTCTAAAAGAGTCAGTAATGCTAACAGTCTTTTCTTGAAGTTACAGTGCTTGCTAATAGGTGCTTTTGGCCAAGTACTATAGCCTGGATTTATCATGTCTAACTTTAGCAGTTGACTGAGATGTCTCTGCTAAGAATATTGTATTTTATCCTTTCTGTACAGCTAGACACATATGAAACACACTTCCTCACAAAGCCTAACAGCGCATCTAATGTGGGAATTGTTTCTGGAGGTGCTTGTGTTTTTCTTTGTCATAGCAGAAGGATCTTGAGAAAAGAGACGTACCTCAGATAACTGTTAGTATTCTGTGGGATGAATCTGGACTGAGGTCACTACAATTTCCATCTGCACAGGATAAGGTGTTCAGATGGATATATTCTGATGTGCTTTCTGTCTATAAACTATTTAATCTACTAATTTTCCTTATCTGGTCTCAGAATTTTCCTTAGGACAGCTTAGATTTGATATTCTATGTGCAAATCTATCAAAATAAAAAATTGTCAAAGGCTTTCAAAGAGTCTAGGTATCTGTTGCTGCTATAGCTCATGTAAATGGCTATTTCCCCTATAGCTTTGGGGTTAATAGGACTAGTTCAATATAATTTGATTAATAAACTGAATGAGATCTAGTTTTCTACATCTTTATGCAATTAATACATCTTTTATATAGTTAAGTGTTTTACCAGTGATTTTTTTTTGTCATTTCAAGTGATGCTGAGACTGAAGTAAAGCCACTAAAACTGAAAAATCCACCTATTTGAATCTCAGTGACTTCTAGAGAACACTATTTTTTTTCCCCAAAATTTAAATTTACAGCACAGTTATGCAGTAGAATTTATGCAGTAATATGCTTGCTAACTTGTTAGCTTGGACCTTGGACCATAATTCCTCCCCATTTCCCTTCCCTTTTTTCTCTGTTTTCCTTTCCTTTTCCTTCCTTGTTAGCTCTACATTTTTTTTTTTTTTTTCATTCTTTAATGTGATAAATTCTTGCAGAGTTTATTAATAGTTATTGTAATGTGCATAAAAGCATGATCTACACAAAGACAAATAGGGAAAAATGTAACTGAAAGAAGTGATTGTTTAAAGCTGGAGGGCAATTGGAATGTGAACCAAGAGAACACACCAAGACACATTGTAAGAACCTTAGGAGCTGAGAAAAGGAGTGCTGTGTCTAGTAGATACAGATGCCAAATTAGAGGGGAAGCTAAAAGTGAGGCTAACTGTGTTGTTGTTGTGTTTATAGAAATCTGTTTTCTTTCCTAAGAATGTTAGGTGTGTAAGTTAAGTGCTTTTATAAAAAAATTTTTGGGGGGTTTAAGTTTTCTATAATCCAGCCATTCAGCAGCCCTGAGAGTCAAGACATCTGCTCTGGAGATGTCATGCCTTGATGAGCCTTAAAGCATTGTGATTTTTTGACATAATGCTGAAATGAAATCTTTGATGCCTGTCAGCTGCTGGCTGCTTGGAATGCTTTTGTTATTTTCTTTTTTTTTATTGCATTTTCAGCGTGATGTTTACTACGCATAATATGAATGTGTGTCATTTTAAAGAGCAGCTTTTAATTCCTTTTATCCGACGAGCTTTCTGTAGAAGTGATAAATTCCTAGAAGTTAACATTCTTTTGGTGGAGAATGCTGGCGCAGCTCTGTGTATGTGTGCAAGAGGACAGAGTGGGGGTAAAAGGTTGTGTGAATTTCTGCATCTAGTAGAAGAAAGATGCCACTGGATGTAGTGCTGCAACTCACTCGATCATTTTGGCACCACTGACCAGTGTTTACTGCACCTGATATGAGCTGCAGCCAGGCAGATGTTAGACTTCATAAAATGAAAGCAAAGTCTTTTGGATGCATTGTTACAGTGCTACTTATGGAAACTGTAAAACCAGATGGTGAACTCCTGACTCATATAGGTGAGTGATGCAGGAGCAAGCCCATTGTTGTGGAATGATGGTGGCCAAGAAGACTTGAAAGAGGTGTGATCATACAGCATAAGAGCAGACAGCTTCTGTTGGCAGTAATGGATGCCACCTGTGATCTGTGAAGTGATCATGGACCCAGTTAGGATGGATGGTTTACACTAATGCTATGACAGCCCTTAGGGCAGTTTCTGTGCAGCATTTTATCTTCTGTTTATTAAAGGTGGCATCTGCCCAGCTGTTCTTCACCAGCGATAGTCACTTTTTGTTTAGGTTAAAGGGAGAGAACAGTGAACTCCATGCATTGATGGTAGAAATAACATGAGGCCAGTGTCCAAGGCTGTGGAAAAACCAAACAGGAACTTGGACCTCTGGGATAAGAAGTTTCAGAGGGAATGCCTGCTGTCTCAGCTGATGTGCAGCTGTCTGTGCATGAGGGACAGCAGAGAAGAGAAAGAAATAGAGGAGCAGAGATGGCAAACAAAGATGTTTGCAGAGTTTAAATGTACAGTACTTACTGGAAGGGCAGACTTAGATTTCAAAATAATTATATTCATCACTGGTATTGGTTTTTTCCCTTTTCTGTTCAGTGAAGCTGGACCTGATGTATAATCTTTCTTTCTCAAACAAGCACAAATGAGTGAGGTCCCAACTACAAAAAGAGTCTCAGTCAAGCTGGAAACAAACTTTGCTTAATTTCCTCAAGCCTTAGTACCTATGGCAGTTTTGTGACACGCACCCAGGCCTCCCCACTACTTTTGGGGTCTCTCCTGTGGGGTGTTGAAAATTCTGGCACTAAGCCTGCAGCATGATAGATGACAGATGATAGATGATTTTGAATGTGCACTTGGCCCCATGACTTCAGTGGGAGTACTTAGATGATTAAAGTAAACACGTGCTTAAGTGCTGCGCTGCTGCAGAGCCAGAATGCCCAATAACTTGCAGGATCCTGTCTTTGGAAATCAAACTAATGCATTTGGGGGTTGGACTCGATGATCTCTAGAGGTCCCTTCCAACCCCTATAATTCTGTGATTCTGTGATTTCTGTCCTCTGTAAATCTATCCACTATTAGGTGTCTTCATGTTGAATGCTGAATTTTCCTGAAAATATCAACCCCAGTCATTTTAACTGATTATTTTAGCAGAAATGTGCACTAGATATTTTTATTCAACTCCTAATTCTTTTGTCTTCTTGTTGTTAATATAAATAACACGTGGGCTATCATGGTTTTGGTGCATTTTGTGGTTTTAGACTCATGCAGGTCTGTTCCAGACAACATAAGATAGAATATTTAATGAAAACAAAATTCCACACACACTAAAAATGAAGTTACATCTGTTTTTTTTTGTTTTTTTGTTTTTTTGTTTTTTTTCCCCCCAAAATGTCATAAAATCAATCTGCAGTAGTAGTTACTGCAGCAGAGATGATATCAAGCTTGTCTCATGCACACAGGGCCTTGGATCTGGTGCTAACCTGGTATTAGCCCGTGCTCTACTGACATTTAGGAGGCCTAGAACTGTGCTGTTTAATGGATGTGACTGAGGCTATATTTGTCTGTGCAAGGTTTGCTGGTTGCATTATGAGTACAGATTTATGTAATTAGGACAGCAAATTCCATAACTATGGCTGCAAACGTGAGCCATTTTTCCAGATCTTATTTTAGCTGTTGCATTCATGAATTATTCTTTTTATTGTTTATTTGGTAATGCAGCTTTGGTTATGCCAGGATTCTTGTTGGTCTATCATACTCTTTCATGCTTTTAGCAGAACTATGGCAATAAAAGCTTTAGTTATAGGCAAGCCTTGTGTTTAGTTCAGTTTTCTTGAGATTCTAGTTGCTACCTTATAAAATAACCAGCCATTGTCTTGGAAGCTGAGTAGGAAGCTGCATTTAACTTGATCTTCCTTACAAATATAAGCAAAGTATAAGCACAATGAAGTAATTGTTATGGCCATTTTATATAAAAAATGAAGAAATTCTAGTATTATGCAGCAAAATCACAGTTAAAAGCAATCAGTTCAATTTATGGAAAGAACAATATTGCTCATCACAGGAAAGACATTTATGAAGTTGATTCATCAGGAATCTTTAATTCATGGTTTGTGATATATTATACTTGTGGAGGTTGTCTCTGTGGCTTAGGAATGTCACTAATGTATCAGAAGAAGATCAAGCTTGCAATTTTTTCATTAAGAAATACCATATTTAGTAATTTCTAGAAAGTTTTTCTGTTAGTGATGAGTCAAAAATCCAGGAAAGGGGAAGCGATCTTTGAATAAATCCTTAACATGGCACAGAGTGTATTTCAAGATATTACTACTTGTCAGGCTGGAGGAATCAGAACAAATCTAAAGCTTGCATCCTATGGAAGGCAAAAAGGAATGACTGTGATAATATTTAACTTCAAAACAGAAAAACACACTAACTATTGGACTGGATAGGATATTTGTGCCTGGTGAAGAAATAGCTTGGATGTCTGCAAGGTAACAACTGAAATGAAAATGGTGTATAAACATTGAAGTTGTAGATAAAACATAAAAACATTCATTGTTTCTTCCAGTGCAGGAATAAGGACCAGAACGTGAGTCTGGTGGCATCCTTGTTCAGAACAGTCAAACCAAAAAGTGAAACTGAAACAACTGGATGTTTCCTTCGTGCATTTTGTATTTCCAAGAACAGATTCTGAGTGCTTCCTTCATGTGAGGGACAAATGTTTTTTTAACTTTTAAACGATCCCTATCATTTAAAATCATTCCCAAACAAATAATGATAAAAATGAGAATTAGAAGCTTGCCTGATGGTTCAGTCCAGCAAATTGTTTGTATCTCAGGAACTACAGACACATGCAGTACTGATTCTCTTTTTAAAAACTGGCCATGTAGATTAAGTTTAAAGTCCCTGCAGTGTGCTAAGTAAAAATCTAACAGTAACAGTGAGTTCAATAAATGAGTGCCACTGCTAACTTAATTCCACTTCAGGATGGCAAGAATCACAGACACCTTCTTCCCAGTTAATTGCTGTGTTTAATTTGTTTGCTCCAGTAACACAATAGTTTGGATTATAATGGAGACAGAAAGGTCTCAGACCTTTAATTCCCAGAACAAGCCAAGAAATGCAGAAGAGGCCCAAACATATTGAATATCCATCAAAAAGAGCAGCTACTTTTTTTCCATTTTTGACAACAATTTGCTGACATTAAAATTGACTATTATGTAGTGCTTTTGAAAGCCTTGTGTAATGTGAATTCTTTCGTTTGCATGAGGGAAATATCTAATGGTAGCAGACTGCTTATTTTGGACAACTTAAAATGATTTGCTGCAAGCATCTTAAATGAAATGCTGGCTGAATAATCACAAGCTCAATTATAATTCTGAATTATTTTCTACTGTGCCTGCCACTTCATCGCTAGCAGCCAGAGCAGATGATGCCTCATTGGTGACTGGTCTTGTGACACATACATGTGCATCCTCTGAATATTAGCAAAGTCAACATTCAGTGTGGGAACTCATCAGAATTTGCCTCATAAAATTACTGATAAGTGCATCTCCTCTGAATTGTGGTGCAAAATGTCAGAGTACTGGAACTATTGGAACTGGACATCTATGTAGCTCAAGATCAGCAAGTGCTGGGCTTTTTCCTTTCTGCTTCCATTTGTCAAGGCCAAAACTGATCATATAAATCAGCTATCTTGTGTTTTTGCTTCCTAAATGGAAAAATGCATAACTTCATAAGAAAAATATGGCTTAAAATTTCATTGTCTCTGAGGTATCTTTTAATATCAGTTACTAATCCCTTAAGGAGATTCTTCTTAAAGAAAGCAAAACATAGTTGCCCCAGATGACCAGAGTCTTGGAAAGAGATATCATGAAACTGCAAGTTCTGCAACATATTTTTCCTTGCTGACTGTATTTCTTTGCAGTTCTTTCATGCTACTTTCAAGAATTCTGTTATATCTGGAATAAACAGTAGATATGATACATAAGGTAATCCTTCATCAGCTCCAGAGAGAAGCCATAATGGCACAGATAATCCTCTTGGTAAGGATTGTGTGTGGTGTTCGTATGTAACCAATGGGACCTCACACAGTTACAAAGTTAGAAGCTTCGGCTTACAGATGTTGAGTATTTATACTTTTTGTTCTGTTGGAACAATGCACTAAAATCTCCCTTTTCCCTGGTTTTGGTACGTGGAACAGATCTATACCTAATTTCCGTCCGTACGAATACCTAAAGAATTGTTTGAAAATGTTTTATTCCCTTTGGTCCTGAAGGTTCCTCTGGAATTCATCACGTTGACTGACTACTTGCATTGCCCAGTCGCTTGTAAAAATTTAGCTCACTGTCATCTCTTCCTTTCAGCAACAGAGAATGATACAGCACAACTTTGGGAAACGGCAGCATTAAATTAGAGATGCAAGCTGCAGACTGCAATATTAAAAATGTGTTCTCCTACTGTGGCCTAATTTGCCTTTTTCTTTTTATGCTGATAATGTATCTGAACCCACACTGTGAGCAGTGTGTAATAAGTTTCTAGGCTTTTGGCATCTGTTATGGACAAACTGTGGATTCTTTGCAACTTCAAACAGCAAACGAAATGAGAAGATCGATGGTATTCGTGTCTAGATGTGTGACACGGAAATCTGCCTAAACAAATGTAAGTTTTCAGCAGGAGCACTTAAATTGTGTTGAGGCTAAAAAAGCGTATCTTGCTTATCACATGAATTAATTAACTGCGAAACATTTTCTTTCTCCTGTTTTTACAGAAAGTAAAGGGATGGGAATTTGAATCCAGCATTACAAAACTCCGTGCCTCTGGCTCAGAGAAAGCCCTGAAACCACAGAATGTTGGAAGCATAACCGAGGGAAGGATTGCTGCGTGCTTGCCTTGCTGATACTTTTCCTCAGGCATTTGCTACTGGCCACTGTCAGAGGCAGGATATCCAGCTAGATAGACCTTTGGTCTGACCCAGTATGGCCACTCTTATGTAAGAATACATGCGAACTGGGGTGATTTTGATCTCCAGCCCCTTCCAGGGCTGGGTCACGACTGAGGTTGAATGAAACTGTGACTGGAGTTAATTTTAAAACTGTTACACAGGTTTGGAGCAATTTCAAGGAATGTTGTGCTGTCCAAAAATATGAAAATCCAGTGTATATACAGTGCTTCTCAGAAGAAGTAAATTATGTATGTTCAAACGTTCAAAAAGGATTTGGAGTAACAAAGAGAAATTATGACTGTGATTTAGCAATGGAAGATACGTTGATGGGTGTAGCAGAAATGCTAAGTCATGGCTCGAACCTCTGACTGAGCACTTGGTGGAAGACAGGGCCAACCCAGGGGAGCTCCGTTGCATGCAATGCACCTGGATGATGGGAAAGGGGTACCACAAGGATCCTTCCCTTCCCAGACCTCACGTAATTGTTGGCAGTGGACATGAGGAGATCTCTGAGTGCCGGAGGCCTTCCAAGGGTAAGCAGATTTTTTTTTTTTCCCTTTGTGTCTATACCCATAGCTGCCGTATTGGCGCTTATCCTTACTTGCAGCAGCCTAAGACTTTGCTGCCCTGCAATTATTGTGCTTTCCATCACATTGTAGTGTTACAACAGATGTTTTGCTTACACCCTCCCAGTGTAGCTGGGTATCAGTTTTGCACTAGTAGTGTGAAAAATAATTATTGTTCTCCTTAGTATTATTTTTCTAAAATAGGGTATTTTTTGTAGCAATATTCTGTAGCATACGTCACTAACATGCTAAGCACAAGAAACCCTCTTTTTATTTGGAATCTTCAGATACTGCAACATAACAATATTTTAAGCTGATATGATAGGAGCCATTTTTTTTTTAATGAGAGATTCTGTAATCTTCCTGAGATGCACTTTCCCTTTCCAGATCACAGGCATTTACTGAAAGCTGCATTTAAATGACTGGTGATGATACTTTTAAAAGTGTAAGTTAGATTCAGAGTTCTGCCAGTAATGGAATAAATAATTAATTCCTTTGTTTAAGTGATACGCCCTCTTTCCTGAATCTCTGCTGCTAGGAACGTAGATGTGGCCCTGGATTATTGCCCCTTTGTAACTGTGGAATATGAGAGGTCTGAGTGTGACACTGTCAGGTCACCTTCCTAAAGCTTACAGTGAGGGGAAGCCACATTGAGAGTAGGCAAGTGAATTCAGATTTGACTTTAAGGGAGCATGGTCAAGTGCTACTTTAACTGTAGCTGTTTACATTGTGGTGAGTAAAAAGAGGGTTAATACCATTGTACTTGAACCAGTATCTGAACTGTTTTCAATGTCTGGTTTTATACTGGCTAGTGTTTGGGTAGAAGCAAGATGTGTTCAGCAGCTGCTGTCAAATAAGGGAGCTTTTCACTGTCAGTATTTATTGATATTTACCCTTCAGATGTCTGAAACAGTGTTAAAACAGAGTAGCTTCCCATGCAGTTGTCCAAACTGTTATTTGATTGTTGCGTGAGAAATACCTATTATAATTCAAAATATAAAGAATGGTCGAGCCCAGTACATTTTCTGTGGCAAGAGATTCTTACTCCATGCAGTTTGATATTGCTAGCCTGAACTGATTTGGTGTAGTTCTCCTTCAAATGCCCTTTGGAGAGCATGATCTAAAGGTAGAAAACGAATATGGAGCTAAATCTATTCTACAGTTCTCAGACCAGAAGAGAGAGAATGTTGCAAAGGAAGCAGGAAGTCTGAGAAAGTCTTGATCTAATTTCCATAAATGTTTGTTCTAAACATACAGCAAATACCAATATAAAAAAACCTATTGAAATAATCCAGTTACTCTCCTTTTTCTGCAATTTTGCTGATTACAACTCCTTCTATAACAGTTTTTTTTTTTCCTCTGAGTGTTATTATTCTGCACAGTTGTATGAGCCTGTATTTAAAAGTAATGCAAAGGGGAAAAGAAAATCCTGCAGTCTCAGCAGCACATATCTGGAGGGGCCACAGTTTCTGTTGAAATGAAGTTGTTAATGGAATTAGATTCACAGTGACATACTGTGAAAGATTTCTCTTTATTGCACCCCTAAGATTTATGAAGGAAATGGTCCAGACTCTAGCAAATTCTTGTGAACAGTGAGGAATATATGTTTTAGTGTGCCAGATGAGAGCAAATGAAATTGTAGTGTATATTTCAGCTGGGATGGCCTTCTGGAAAAGTTCACTGTCTTCACACAAATGTAGGGGTTGGAAGGGATCTCTGGAGATCATGCAGTCCAACCCTCTGCTAAAGCAGGTTCCCAACAGTTGGTTACACAAGAAAGCATCCATGAGAGTTTTGAATATCTCCAGAGAAGGAGACCCCATAGCCTCTCTGGACAGCCTGTTCCAGTGCTTGGTCACCCCTAAAGTAAAGAGAATTTTCTTCATGATTATGTGGAACTTTGTGTGTTCCAGTTTGTGCCCACTGCTCCGTGTCCTGATGTAGGGAGCTGTTGAATATGTCAGCACATCTTTGTATCATCACCAAACTTGCTGAGTGTGGACTTTATCCTTTCTTCCAAGTCACTGACAAAGATGTTGAAGAGGACCAGACCCAGCACTGACTCCTGGGGAGCACTGCTGGGTACAGGTCTCCAACCAGACTGCCACTGATCACTGCCCTTTGAGATTTGCCAGTCAGCCAGTTCTCAGTCCAACTCATGAGACAGCTGTCTACTCATCTGTTCCATGCTTTCTAAGTTTCACTACAAGGATATTGTGGGAGACAGTGTCAAAAGCCTCACTCAAGGCACACAATTCTCTTCTGAGATTTGATATCTGAAACAGCTACCAGACTAATATCTGTGGTAAGAAGGTAGAAAAAAATCTCTTTCGTAGAATTTACTCTTTATATTTCAAAAGCAGTTGAAAGGACTTGTATGAGTAGTAGTAAATGGGAATGAGGCTGTGGAGGGAAAGAAAGACTGTGAAGGGAAAAGAAAGAAAGAAAGGGAGCTTCAGAGATTAGATAAGCAGCTATAATTTTCAGTACATACTTGCTCCAAACCTCAGAAGACACTATGGTTCGTATATCACTGGATTTTGACCTGTGTTGGAAAGTCTTTTTAGCAGAACTACTGTAATAAATTGGCAAAAAGCATATACGTTTTCTTTGAAACTTTTTGCATTTTTGCCAATGTAAGCAAGAGAAATGCTTTTACCATAAGACTTTAGCTTTCCTAAAACCCTTCATTTCATCTTTGTTTCACTCTTAATATATTTTAGCAGTGGCTTATGTCTTTTTTTCTTCCACTGTTTGTTTTTTTGGTATTTTTTGCAATTTTAGAAGGGGGTTTGTTGTAATGTGTTGTGGAATATTCCCCTGGCCATTTATTTTTCTGCATATCTTTGTCTCTCATATTCAGTCATCATAGCATATCAGTGGACAACATTGAATGTTAAAACATATGAAGTTAAATTAGACTCTTCTGCCTCACAATAGTTCCATACACAGAACCCTCCCTGACACTTAGAAAGTAACTAGCAAGTAATGTATACTTTAAGCTGAAAATATATTGGCATTAAAAGTTTGAATTGTAATCACAAATGAGCGAGTATCAAAAACAGTGATGGATGGAATGAAGCCAAGAATTTATCAGTTTTTCAAAACACCATTATAAGAAGCATAGTTGATTTTTTTTTTTTTTTTTTTTCTTTAGTTACACATCCGTAGATATTATGCAGGCTGCATATTGAATCACAAGAGAAAGATCTTTGGTGTATGAGGTGGTGGGTTTTGCTTCTTCAAATTTTTCCTTTGCTGCTGTTTAATTTGGAATTGGTCTCTATTCCCATTCATTTTAATTGTCTGCTATGAATTTAGAGGTTTTATGTTGGTATATTTGGCATACTTCCATTTTATCCTTCCTTGCCATGCTGGAAATGGGCTCCAGATCAGACACTGCAAAGGATATGCGTTTAGAATCAGTCTTTTGAAAACAGGCCTATCCCCAGAAGCACACATCTGCTCCTTGATGCTGCTTTGCAACTACAAATGCTCGTCATAGATGCAATCTTTCAGTGTCTAATAATAGTATGCAAACCAATACAGTGAGAATCTCTCTAGCTTCTCATTCACTGGCATTTTCAGGCTATTTATGAAGGCCAGAGGGTTGAAAATGTTGAATCTGGAGCAAACAGGTTCTTCACCCAACTACCTTTGAGCATTTGGATATTTCAGAAGAGTGTATTTTGTCTCCTGATGTTCTTATTTGTAACCTTTGTGGTCAGTTGAAGTGTCAGTGTCTGCTTTTCTCGCTTCTTGTCTAGCATCATTTTCCTTCACAAATCCCATTTGACATACCCGGGGATACCTGGTAGTAGACATGTTGCTGTGAGCTGCTCGTTGCTAATGAGGATACTCGAGTTCTTCAGTCATGCTTTCTTGAGTTTGGTTGATCCCTCTGACACAGAGAAATACCATGTTTTGTGACACAGGGCTGATGTCTTCCATGATGGTTCCAAAGGTTTGTTTTAGTATGATATATCACAGTTGGTGCATTTTTCTACTTTGGGGCTGTAGCTACATAACATAGCCTTTTCCATTTTGTGATTTTAATATCCTGACGATGATATTTTCTCAGGTATGGTTTAATGCTTAGAGTAGTCTGTCAGGCATGATCCTTTGCTTTTATGCAGACATTATTTCTTAGGTAGAACAAGTCTTTTAATCTCGCTGTTCCTAGTTTTATCTCAAGGTAATGGAGTTAGGTGTATTGTTGTTCAGAGAGTTGCTGTGTGATGAGGCTGAATGAACTGCTTGCAAAGATTTGTGTTAAAGATCTTGTTTAATGCTAAGTGTTCTTGCCAAGTTTTTGTGTGGAAGACTGATCTTCAGGCTCCCTATTGTAAGCTTGGAACATAAAATAATGGAAGGGGGGAGAATTCAGGAGTGAAAATGCATGTAGTGTGTGATCTACTGTGTGCTGGCCTCTTACACTTGTTTTTGAACCTGGTGATTATTTTTAATTAAGTCAGTCTCTTTTTCTGCCACTTTGTATTGGCATGATCTTACTCTCCTAATGCATGTCTTCCTAAATCCCTCTGCACTTGCCTGACCAAAAAGTGAGCCTCAAAGAGATGGGAAATACACCTGTAAAGTTTTTTTTCCTCCCGTGTGAGCACATAAATGAAAGAGATTTTGGCTTGTTGAGAATTTTCCTTGTTATGGTACAGAGTTTATTTTGTTTAAAGTAAACTGAAATTTTCTGTTTGAGTAAATTTTATTTTGCTGACAAAATCTGTGGTGCTTAAAGTGAAACCCTCTTTGGTAACTGAACAAAGCCACCAGATATGTTATTTGACTTGACAGTCTGGTGTTTGATTAATCAAACTGTTAATTTGATTTTAAATGACTGATGCTCTTTTAGTATGTATGACTTAAGTGCCGTTTATAATTACGGTACTGAATCAAAGGCTTTTCTCAACCATTGTACAGATTAATTTGGAAAGATGTGTTTTGATTTTACTAGTCATAAAAAAAATAGCATTGGTGTTTACTTTAAAGCACAAATATGTTCAAAGAAACACATAGTTAAAGTGATAAAGCAATGCCCTCACACTTTTTATCTGAAAAAGGAATGCAAGGGTGCAATCTTTAATAAGTTATATAAACAGCACACTTCATCTTCTAAAGAGATAACTAGTTTGGAAGCATTCGTAGCAGTTTGATTGGTGGGTACTTAGCTTTGTGTAGTGAACATATATCATGCAAAACTTTTGTGAAACTGCTGGAGGTAGAGGACTGCATGCAGCTGCTGTGTCTTACAGTTTGCTGGGAATTTGTAAATTCCCAGTGAACTTGGAAGCTAAGTAATGGTATCCTGTAGCAGTTCATAACTGTGTGTGTTGAGATGTGTTTTCACATGGGTTGTAGTTCAGGTGGTAGGATAACTGGATGTCTGACTGCAAGTGAAGATCACACATCTTGGGTAAGGTCCCCAGTTAAGCACATACTTCATTGAAGTCACCCATCTAGTCTCATTTGCTCTGATCAGTACAAGACCTCTTAAAACAAATGCAGATGAGATCTATTAATTTCTACAGGCTTCATGTATATGATATCTGTAACTGCAGGAGAGTGACTGCATCTGAAGAAAACCATACTAATGGCTATAAAAACACTCATTAGTGATTTTCAATGACCTAAAATTAAATATATGGTAAATTCACTGTCTAGTAAATGTGAAAAGTAGTTCAGAAGTATCAGTCTTGACATAGCAAAGAAAAAATGTCTGGAGGCATTATTTTTGCCTATTTTTAAACTCTATGTGTGTTGGATGATGTATTCTTTTCCCTAGTTTTCTTCACAAGCTGCTTGAATATCTCAAGGGAATATTGCAGTACTGTAACTGTGTAGCAGATAACAATCCCTTAACAATGTCACCGTTAATTCCAACTGTTTTTTTGTGCACTGTGGTTAAGTAGGTGTTTAAAAAAGTAAATTTAGTGAAAGTTTTCCATGCCTCCATTATTGGTTCCCCAACTATATACAGTTTTAAGAAGCCTAAATTTCCGAGGAAGGATACTCAGCACTTCTTGGAAATGAATTGCCAAAAAGGTGACTTAGGTATCCTAACAGCCAAACTCATTAGTTATTCTGGAAAATCTTGGCTGAAGGACACTGAACAACACAATCTCTATTTCTGTAGGTTTTTCTGTTTTCTGTTCACAGAATCACATTTCTTTGTTCTCACATCATAATTTCATAAAATTTTCAATCACTGCAGCTTTGCACGCTACATAGACCTGAATTTTTACTGTAAAATCAAGTTAAACCATTTTCTTGAGGTTTTTTCTTTTGTTTTTCATATATTGCAGAGAGCAGTATGAAAGGTTGAGAAGTCATTCTATTTATTTCCTAAACATGAGCTCTAGGGGAAAAAGATTATGCTGTCAATGAAAGAAGTGTGGGGAAATCATTTATCTCTCCCCACCCCCATCCAAACCCTAGGAAGCTTAGAATTCTCAACTAGCATCCTGAGATGACCCTTACATAGTTGGCATATGATTGCTAACATAGATATTGTCGTACTTAGACAAGTCCTGTAATTTTTCAGTTTACTGGAGGTTCTACAAGGCTCTGTCCTTAGCTTGTGGTTAAGTACATCCCAAGAAGAAGGCATATCAGTACTTGCATCTGATACTTATTTCTGTTTCTTGGCTCTGTCTATTTGTTCAGTTCACACGTAGTCTTCAGGAGTAGAATATATTTGTGAGAGTTATGCAACCTAGATGTCCTCAGGGCTCCAGAGTAGACTGATTCTAGGCTGTGGATACAGAGAATCACTCTGGACTCTGATTTATTTTACCTATTTGTGCTCAAAGCATTGTAGGTTTGGGGTGCAGAGCTATGTAATTGTGATCAGTTCATTTTTGTTCACTTGACATTACTAAACTCCTGTTGGAGGGTTGCAGTGACTTGGAAAAGGGGTGAATTTGAAGTTCAAGCTAGAAAAGTCTACCAGGCAGCAGCAATGGTAATGGCTGTGAGGCCAATAAGAATGGTATTTTTCATAGGTTGCCAGAAGCCCATAGGGCCAAGGAGAAGGTAGGAGCTGCCATCCTATGTGTGTCTTGGATTTGTGAGTAGAAATGGTTTTTTGAGATTGAAGAAAGAAAAGGAAAATTCTTTTACTGAAAGAACCCTAGGGAGCTGGGCTAGAATGAAATTCAACTAATTGTAATACCCAGCTGAGATTAGAAGCCCTGTTCTATAGCCCACGAGAAGAGGCAATTTTAGACAGCAGCAACACTGAACTATCCTTTCAAGTTGTCTGTCTCTCAGCATTGACTTATGTAGGGAACCTTTGCTGATGGGGCTCTTAATTAGGCACCCCAGAGAAATTCCTGAAGTCACTGAGGTGAATTTGGGGCTCAGTGAGATTTAACTTTTTCAATTTGCCCTCCTGTACATAATAAAGAACTATACAGAAGAATATTGGAACATTTAAATTCAACAGAAAGTTGTATTTTTAGTCTTGAGAATGGATCACTAACTCTGCTAAGCATCTTACTTTGCAAGGCTAAATGATTGAGTCAAAGCATAGAACTTGAGTTTTTTTTTAATCGATTTTCATTTGTAATACTTGTATTACTTTTGAACATAATTTTACAGTCAGAAGTTAAATTTTTCCATTTATATATCATAGTTTATGAGTGTATCATATTTGATGATGCTATGCAGAAATATTGTTTGATTTGGATGACTGTCCCAAGGAGAAACAGAGGTGATAGTACTGCTAACCTGTACTGGCAGCTGTAGAGACCTGAAATAAAAGTAAGGATATTCATTAAATAATAATACATGTGAATAAAGATCCTTTCATAAGAAGAGGAGTGGATATTTTCTTTTCCCAGCAGCCCAAGGTTTTTTAAAGTTTTACTTTAAGTTTGGGATGTGCTTCACTCATTCTCAAACTTGTACTGCCTAAACTCAAAATTTAGATTGCAGTGAGCTTAATTATATTTTTTCTTTTTCATTTACATGTTTTACATGGATCCCCTGATAAGTCTGCAGAATGGCAAAGAGTTTCAGACCAAGTAACTCTTCTGCCACTTGTAACAGTTTATGTGTAAGAGATGTGATATTTTAAAAAGAACCACAACCAACTGTAACTACCATTCATTTAAAAACATCTTTGCAAGCTTTCCAGATCAGTTCTTGGAGCCTGGAATATGCATCTCCTTGCAGGCAGCAGTTTCTTTTCTTTCCAGCAGTGAACTCCCAAAGAAATTCCATCACGGAGAAGACATTACTGTGGGGAAAGGGAGGAATGTGAACTGGTGTATCCTGATAGGTTGCTGCTACATAACTATTATTAGCAGGACGTCTAAGCCTCTGCTCTGGCAGTTCGTGGTCTTGTTCTCCTTCAGAACATCTTTGACTTAAAGAATTTCTGATCATGGCAGGTAGGCTAAAAGTGAAGGGAACTGGTGTTTATAATTTAAAAAAAAAAAGGCAATCTTGCTGAAAACCTCTTGAGTGTTTTTTGACTTCATTATAGGTAAATGACTGTGTGGCAGTTGTGTTACTATAGCTGTCTTCAGCTATTTTTTTCTTTTGCAAAGTGGAAGCTGAGTTTTATAGATGTAATTAGGAAATTGATCCTGTACTGTCTATGGTTTGAAATTAAGGCTATTAACCTCAAGTATTTAGTGTTTTAGATATACTGATGCATAGTATTTAAAGTGAAAATAACAGCTATATGGATTTGTTGGTGTGTCTGGCACAGTTACTGGAGCTATCTGAATTTCTTTGGATATCTCTACCCAGCATTTAATTGAGTGGTTAAGGGAGTGTCAGCTGCTGGGTGGGTTCCTAAGCACAGTTTTACCCACTCACTAGTTTTGGCTGGGAGCTTGTACTCATTTTAGTACTGTGCATTAGTGGCCTGGATTTGCCATATCCTGAGTGTGCCAAAGTGCTGATGTTCAGCTCTGGGTTGGTTAGAGCAAGGGCTGAAGGAATTATTTACAGTGGTATGGAAGGGAAGGCAGCAAATTCTTAATCCGTGCCAAACAAATTATGGGAGATATGGGACAGCAATCACAGTATGGATGGGGAGTCTGGGTAAATAATACAACAAGGGACTTTAGGGAGATTATTCTTAATGGATTGCACCAAGGGTCATTCCGTTGAAGATCTTCATTTGGAAGAAACTGATAGAGGGACAACATTGGATGAGATGCTTTTCTTCCTAATCATACCTAGTCATCTGACCAACACTGTATGGCTCCTTCATGCCAGAATTGTCTTGCAGACCTACTTGCTCCTATGTGTTTGTACTTCGTTATTTGCTTTCTGTGCAGATAGGTGGTTTCTGCTAATTTTCCTTTGATGTTAATGTACTAACTCAGCTTGGAATATCTGTTAACTACTCAGGAAAGAGTTCTTGCTGCCACTAGTGTACTGGGTGATATTTTCAGGGCTTTTTCCATGGGTGTGGACTACAGAGGAGTGAGTGCTGAGGCATCTAAGATAGTTATAACTGAGTTAATTTCAGTATAAGAGTTAACGCAGTTTGGAGCACTTTGGAGGTTATTGTTTACATTGCTCAGATTAGCTTGCAAAGATTTACGTGCTCTGGAATAAGACCACACTTTAATGCTGCTTTGTACCTTTTCAGACTGCATGTAGGTTAGACATATGTTTGTCACCCTTCCCCCATCATTTCTTTGTTTAAATATTAATTGAGGAGCCTAAAGATTTTCTCTTACTTCTTGCCCAACCTTTAACAATCAGAAGACATCCCACTTTTCCCCATCCAAAGTATATCCTTGAGCGTACTGATCTGTGGATTCCTCTTTTGTGCTCAGATGCTTAATAGTTCTCACCTAGGCACTACAGTTTAGGGCACAAGTCCTTATCCATCCTGTGCTAATGAAGATTTTGGAAGGTGTATTTTTGTATTGGTGATTCAAAGAGCATGTTGGGAGCAGGGAGGCAAGAAGAAAATGACCCATATATGTTCTCCCCACAGAGAATTCCAGTTCAGTTCTTTTTCCAGGTTTCTGTGTTTCCCATGCAAAAAATCAGGTGTCAGTTCTCCACCCCCCTAACCTGAACGTGATCAGTGCAAAAACATACAGCTATTATGTTCAGTTTATCAGCACTTTGTAATGTTCACCTACTGCCTTCCAGTGGGTCTTGATTAGGTAATTACCTCAGTTATAGCATATTTAACATGTTTTAACCCATGGCTTACTCACAAGTTATTTTATCTGGTTGCTTGCTCTTTAATTTCTTGAGACCAAACACTGTTATCCCAACTCCTTGTCAAATTAACTTAGTCCTCCATTGATGAGAGAAATTAAATCAAGGTCACTTAAAAGGACTGTGCAGGAATATTCAGCATCTACGGAAATGTTTTTGGTAAGTATTCATAAGAGTCAGTCATGTTAACTTGCTTGGAACTGAAAGCATGTGAATGATGATAAAAGAGCTGCAGTCCAGTTAGAAAGGATGAGTTGCTGAATGTACCAGTATCCTGCAGAGCCAATTTAATCATTCTGTGATTTAATCGTGCTGAGATTGCGTCATATCTCTGAGGTGCATTTGGCTTGTTGTAATGTTGAGAGAATCTTTCATTTGGGATGCACACACCACTCATCAATCCCTGTTGCTAATTGTAGTTAGAAAGAAGACAATAAGTATTTAACTGGTGAGTAGCTGCTCACTCTACTTTGACTGCAAGGCTTGTCTGGGTTAATGGGAATATTTTCATTGTCTGCTACATAAGATAGGATTGGATTCTCAAGTTTTTATGAATGCCATCTGCAACCTAATGCTTTAAAGCTTTTTTTTTACTACCTGTTAGAAGTTTTTATACTGTGGTGAGATGGGAGGGAGGGTATTCTATTGAACACAGTTATGCTGATAAATTTTCTTGACAGATTTGTAGATTTACACAGAGGACTACTAAAATTCTCTGGTCTGGCCGTATTGAGATGACAGAATTTCACTCAGTCATCTTTGTAGGAAGTGTGTTACTTTTCATTCTGCAGTAGTTTATGGCTTAGGGGTATATTTTAAAGATATGTCTATATACACATGAATATATATGTATATGCAGCTTAAACTTAATTTATGATGAGAATTTAGTCAAATAGTCAAATAGAAGATGTAAACCCCCTTGAAATTTTCAATCTCTACAGGGTAAATCTACCTAGAAAAATTAATGTAATTAGAATAACATATTGCAGATACATTGATAATATTCCAAAGTTCTGAAACAGAATTGACATGTTGTCTTCTTTATGGCTTGCTTAAAAACCCCTCCTTTTTGCTTTCATTCTCCTGTGTTGTGCTTACAGCTCCTATCTGATAAGGAATTAATCAAGTTTTGTCTTCCTGAGTCTTTCCTTAAACTTGTAGTGGACAAAATGAAAGGAAAACAAGGACTGCCTGGAAGTTCTAGGTGATTTCATTTTATAAATCCTTTCAGGAGATTCTGTGTTTACTAAGTGAACTACATGGGGTTAATTTACTAAAGTGTTCAGAAGGAATTAGCCAGATGAGAAAAGAAGCCTTACCCAGAGCTGCTACTCTTTGCCAGGAACAAAAAGTAAAACAAATCAGTGGCAGGATGAGTGGATCCGGTTAAATAATAATGTCTCTGCAGCAGGAAGTCTGTCTGTCAACTGAAAGGTGAGACAGCGACATAATGACAGTGCCCTGTGGATCAACTCTGAGGGTAAAAAACCACCACCAACAACATAGCCCAGGACTTTAGCTGAAAGAAAATATACGATGACAGTATTCACAACAGCATTTTTTAGTTTCTAAGCTCAGGTACCTGAAAACAAATTTCTTCTGGAGGTGATTCACATGCAGATTCCTTGTTGCTGATAGAATACCCCAGGGCAAATGAGAGCAGTGCTTGGCCATTGCTGTTTGCACAGTGAAACTGAGTGCTACTTTCTCAGAGCAGTACCTGTGTAAAGCTGAACAGCAGTGATATTGGAGTACTCTTTGAGTAGTTTTGGCATTTCCTTTTATTTATTTTTTTGGGGTCCTGCAAGAGTCTTCAGCTTTTGCATGGAAATGAACTGTGCGAGGGTAAATGTCATGCCCAGGTTGTGACCTGAAGACTGGGGGGGGTATGTAGCTGGCTTTGTGTCAGCAATGGCAGAAATAAGGCTTGACAGAGTATGTATAAAATTATGAAAACACTTGCAAAAGCTTTTGTGTCTCTGATGCTCTGTTATTTGTATTTCCATTCCAGAGGAGTGGAATGCTCCTAGGGCTTGTGCCAATTCCATCAAATTTGGGAGTGTTTGTAAATGATCATTGTCTCTGAGAGGCTCCGGTTATATAATGCTATTAAGTATGGATTTTACAGCTGACAGAAATTTGAAAACTTCAGTCTCCATTTCTAAGACTCAGTCAGTGTGTTATTTATCAAAATCACCATTTCAAAATATATATGAAATCTTCACACACTGCTATCAAGAGATCCCAAATTGGCTTTTTTTTTGTGTGTATGTGTGCTTAAAGCATCTACGGGAAGCAAATGTGTTCAACTGTTTTGAAATGATCAATTCTGTTCTTATTTCCATTTGGTAATTGCAGTGAAAGATTTACCTGCTGTACAGTGGAAATGCCTTTGTTTCTGGACATGGCTGCTTAGCAACAGGCCAGATATGTACTGTCAAACAAATAAAACAAAAGCTTCATCTGCTGCTTCAAGGCCCAACTTCATTGTTACTTCATTGCTCAACTGGGTCATCTATATAAGCTGAACTCAGCTCTCCACTACGTCACAATTTAACTGTAAGAATCCATTTGCTCCTCAAGTTATCTAGCAAGGTTATAACTGTGTGGGAGTGTTCTAATGTCACCTATATTACTCATTTTCAATTATTTTTTTCTCATCATAGGGGGAAATGGAAAACCTGCTGTATGAAATGTCCAGTTTTCAAAAGTAGCCTTCTTGGTTACTCTGGGACAATGAGGTATATATGTATATTTTTTACTAAGTTCCTGCTACACCTACAGCTGAGACTTTCCCTTCTGTTACCTCACTTGATTTGCTCAAAACAAGAATCAGAATAGATTTCTTGGAACCAATCTGAAAAAAAAAAAGAAAGAAAGAAAGAAAAAAAGAACAGAAAGCCCAAGTCCCAGAAGGAGCAGTCAGGCAGAAATGCTCCTGTCAAAGGGAAATTACCGTAGAGGCAAGTAGATAATCAATAGTAATCAAGCTGGTGACTAAAATACAGCAGTTTCCCTCAAGACTTGTGTTGTATTCATCTGCAGTGGGTCAGAGGCCAAGGCAGACAGATTGCAACTGAGGTAAGCTTTTCAGAAAGGCCCAGGAATGTGACAAATTTGTAGTTTATTAATTGCTGGAGCTTGTCACTAAGGCTGTGGTTCCTTACTGCAGTTTGCAGTCCAAACAAATGCAAGCAGGGGGGTTGCTCCCCTCTGTTTCACTGTGTCTGCATTCCTGTTATTGTCAGTTCAGGAAGCACAAATGACATCTGTCAGTTGTATATCCACATACAAGTTATATGGGGGCTAGATATGGGGGAGGCTGTGAAAAGGATTCTGAAAAGAACTGAAGTATAAAATAAACTGAAGCATAGGGAATAATTTCAAAAATGTTTCTGAAACCCATTGCCAAAGGTAGGCATCTTATATCCTTAACTCCCATGCACTGTGCATATCATTGTACAACAGACATGCAAATATTTACATGTAAGCCAAAAATGAATTTTGGTTTTTCCAGGTGGGCACTAGAAGCAATTGCTCCTGGCATGGTGAAATAAATAGTCAAGGAGACTGTGGCATCAAAATAGAGAAATATTCCAGAACTGCTTCTTGTAGTTGCAAGCTTCAGCACTGGAGTGGGAAGTAGCAAGCAAGGTCTGAAGAATAAAATGCTTTAAATGACTTATAGATTTTGAAGTAGTCAGTACCCATATGAAGTCCGTAGTGTATGGTCTGGAATATTAATTTTACAGGCTAATCCATCTGGCCATCTGCTCATCTGAAATTCAAACAGGGCTGTGTATTACACGTTAATGCCCTATAGCAACCGATAGCTGTAAATGATCAGCAGAATATGTCATTCTGTCTTGCTCGTCCATCAGTGAATGAGTGTGACATGCCACTTAATACATCAGCTACTGATTATTCCTGATGGGTGGGTGATAAAGCAAATGACTGAGCCAGTAGTGATGTTTGGCATGCGTCTTGTGGATCCATTTTTTTTTTTTTTTTTTTTTTTTGTTGTTGTTCTCTCCTATGGTCCAATTATTATGGGTTGTGCCAAAGGCTAGAGGAAAGATTGTGTTTAGATCTTCAGATTGGAAGTAACGTGACAAATAATTTCCTCTGAGAATTACTTTCCTGTGGAAACAATTGGTCTTGACTAAGTAGTCAAGACCAATATTTCAAGCTCATGACTAGCCTCTGGAAACCATGAATGTATGCAGGTTTTTTCAGACCTAGTAAAAATTTGATTTGACATGGTTCCAACAACCAAACTGATGTTTTCTGTGCGGAATTAAGAAATGGAGTATTTTAATTTGCACCTTACTTTATTAAACATTCATTAAATAGCCAATATTTTGATTTAATATATTTAAATCACTATTTGCCTATTTTTAAAAATTAACTCCATTTTATCTGGTCCAATAGTTGCCTTTCCTTCTAACATTGAACCATAAATTCTAATTACCTTCATTAATGAATGATGCCTTTGGGAAGTATGTGATTTGAGTACTTGCTGATGTCTTTGTCATGGCAATGGCAAACTTGGAATGTTTTAAGTTTGGAGGATATTATTATTATATTAATTTATCTATGTTCTTATGGTATTTGATATGTAATAAGCATGAAATGTTCCACTCTAAGCAATAGTTATTAATTCTTTATGTTCTGGCTGTGTAACACAGCAAGAGGATTTACAGAAATAAAATGCAAGGTGGAATTTTTGCTCCTATGCTTTCCATTACAATTGTGATCTCCATTTTTTTTTTTTTTTTAACCAACTCTGAGAAAGATTTTTTCTTAAAAGGTTAAACTGATTTTCTTCTCTTTTGTTGAGTGAAGTTGCTTAAAGTCTGTTTTCTTCTTTCCTATTCTGCAGAATGCATACAGTGAAAAATAGTTCACTGAATTGTAGAAAAATCGTTGAATCTGGACATGTTTTTAAGGAGGAAAGATTTAGGTTGAATATCAGAGAGAAGTTCTTTACCAAGAGAGTAGTGAGGTGCTGGAATAGGCTGAACAGGCTGCCCAGAGAGGCTGTGGATGCCACATCCCTGGCCAGATTGGATGATACCCTGGGCAGCCTGGTCTAGTATTAGATATAGAGGTTGGTGGCCCTGCCCGTGGCAAGGGGGTTGGAGCTTGATGATCCTTGAGGTCCCTTCCAACCCAAGCCATTCTATTATTCTGTTTTTCCCAGAATCTAAAAATGATTTTACTCTTGGAACCGTTGTTTATATTTTTCCCAGTGTGTGTGAAGAATGGTGGAACAATCTGAATTGCAATGTTTAGAACAAACTTTAAAGACCTTGGAAAACTATGAAGTATGCAATTATTTGCTTAAACTCTTAGTCTTCGTTATGAATTTACTTTTTAATTGTAGTAAAAAAAAAAAAAAAAGAAGTTATAGTGCTCTAGGAAACATATTTCTGTAAGCTTTGAATCCACAGCAATTTAGATAGCATGTTTTAGCTTAGATTATGATTATGAATTGTTGCGTTACAAAAAGTCTATGTAAAACTACTTTGAACCAAAAAAGGTAAACACCTTTATGTAGGTGAATAACAATTATGAGAAATCAAAGGGAGATTCAGATGAATTCTTGTAGGGAAGAAGGTAAACTGCGTGTAAACCATCACATGAAGTAGATGTTGCTTTTCTTGTCTTTGCTGTTAGTAATAGTGAAATAAAAAGAAAAAAAATAATGACATTTTTATTGGGTGTGAAGAAGGGGATAGAAAGAAATTTGTTCTCTAAGAGTTTTGTTCAGCATTGTTTGAGTGCCACAGACCTCAATAACAAAGAACGCTTTCAGTTTGCCTTACTGTTGAGGCTGACTGAGAGCAGAGACTGGGACTTAAGTATAAGGCTATGTAGAGCTTTGGGAGAGAATTAAATAATTTATAGTTTTGTTTCCTTTTCATTGGAAGACAGCTGAATGTGGAAAAGACACAGGCAAAAATACTGTGCATCTCCTAAACAGGCAGATCTTCACTGTTTCCTATTCCATCATGACCTGAAAGGAAGAAGAAAATTACGTTAGCATCTTGGTATTGGTTTTAAATGTAAGTGCAAATTTCAATCTCAAGAAGTAAATATAATAATTAGATGAAATAATAATGTGGGATTTTAAAACTCCCTGACAATCTTTAGCCTTTTCTGAATCTGTTTTTGTAAATGAATGACTTGATGTCTCAGTCTGTGTATTAGTAAGACATTTGCTAATCTGTTCAACCGATTTTACTGAAGACACACTTTCTTTTCGAAATTTACCTGATCTGGCTTCTCTTTCTCCGACTTTTATTTCTTGAGGCTTTTCTACATTTTAACATACCCAGAATTAATTTCAAATTAAATATAAGATACTTTCTGGAGTTGAAGTCTCATTTGGTCTGAAAAGAAAATTAACATGTTATTTGGAATGCACTGATAGTGTGTGTCATCATGACTGTGTTCGAAGGAAAAACAGAAGAACTCTGCTTGCTACTAACTTATTTTCTATTTTTCTGTTGTTGCTCTGTTTAATGCCTGTTCTGACAACTTAAAATATCGAACAAAGGAAGTAAATATGTACTATGGAAGCCATAGATCATAAAATATTCATATGTTTAGAAAAAATACACATTTAAGTTTCTTTTGGTCTCTTCAGGATGACTTTTGTTTCACAGTTTCAGTTTCAATAAAAGACAGCATGCACTAAACAGATAAAATTTCCATTTATGTTTGGGAGTATGGAGCCAAGTTTTGCTATTGGCTCTATTACTGTGTGTTGTAACTGCCTTGGAGTTTCTATGGTATCATCTTCCTTCACCCCCAGATATGAAACTAACTTCATCTCTAGGTGCCTTCTGCAGATGTTCATATATTACTCTGTGATGTCATTCAAAGCTGTACTAGAGCAATTTGAGTAAGCCTTAATTTTGTGGCTAGGGCACTTTCTTTAAAAACAGGAAATGAACATGTTTTGTCTCAAGAGAACATATTAGCCATGTCTCCCGAGATCTGATTATATGGTTTAGTTACTCCACTGTTATTTAAAGCAAGGACACCAGCAGTTTTTTCATCGCTATTAAAAGTATGCAAAATTCCTGCTTACAGGAGAGACATAGATAACCTACCTCACTGCCCATGTGATGGGAGGAGGACCTTCCACTGAGGATTGGTGGCCATTTGTCTGGGATTTTAGTACAGTGGTGTGGGGAGTTATGAAACACTGATACGTGACTGAAGTTGTCTTTGTCCCTGAACTCTCCCTTGCCAAAACCAGCAGTAGCAGTGACACAAACTAGCAGCTTTTTATTTATCCCTTGTACAGGTTCTAGGATCATGGAGGCTGTCCTCTTTTTGGGATACATACTAGCCGCATGGCACAGAACATCAGTGAGTTTGGCTGCCAAAGGCTGTATTTTTATCAGAATCATTTACCTTTTAATTCTGTTTGTGCTGGATATGTGTGTTCAGATACTGTAGTAGGGAAATAAAAGACTGAAAAAAATGCAGTGTTTTGTCAAAGTGCAATTGTACAGGCATTCCCTCCACCAAGAAGAAGGGTGCAAAAGCACTGTAGAAAGTGAGATGTCAAAAATAAACCTCACTGTATTCCAGGTCTTCAGCAAAGCAGTGTAGTCTAATATTGAGACCTGAAGATTTACACCAGAGGAGCTTGCACTGCTGAACCATCATCACCTGTTCTACAAAAGCATTTACAGTGTAAAATGTAATGATCCTAGAACTGCAGGTTTTAGGACAACTAATAAAAAAAACCTGATAAAATGTCTAAGCTGCAAATGAAAAAGAACCATCAAGCTAAACTAAACTGGGGGAGAAGTGAGGAGGAAGGAAGGAGGAGGTCAGTAACATGGAAGCTCCTATTCAGACAGGCAAGCTGCATTTGTAAGTGATGAGGTGGTATGAATGTGACAGGAGAAATCCAGACAATAAGTTTGACTGATATCTTTCTTCCTCTGCTGCTTCACTGCACATTAGGAAAGAAAGTATTTTTTAGACTTGAAATTGCACTTTTAGCCACACAGAAATATCCCTCAGCAGAAAGGAATGAATGAAGATTACTTAAAAAATAATAAATTTGATGAGACTGTTCTTTCTGTCCAAAGTTGCTATTTCTAAGTTAATTTCATCACTTTGTTGGGATGGTTCAACATGTTTTCCAAGTGTTATGTCTGTTTATACAGTTTACAGAATCTAGTCTGAGAACAGAACTTGTACTGTCTGATGAGGTTTTCCAGTCACGTGGTTGGAAAAATGACTTCCAAATATTAAGTCCACAAGAGAATTATTATAAAGAATAGTTCATGTGCATCCTCTTGTATTTGTTTTGCTTATAAGCAGTGAATACTAAATGACTGAATGATTTGCACAAATTGTCTTATTTGCAAACAGCCTAAGTGTGGAAATAGAGACAGTTCTTTCTGACTAGTCTTGAACTAGATCTAAGGGTAAGAAACAGATGCCCCCTATTTCTATCTATATTTGAATGCTTTTTTTTTTTTTTTTTTTGTTTTGTTTTGTTTTGTTTTGTTTTCCAAGTATATTTTGCTATTGTTCACAAGCAGACAGGAAATCCTGAGTGAACAGTGATGACTGTTTCCACTGTCTTATGTCTTATAAAAGATGTTTTCATTATATGAAACAAGTGTAAAATGCTACCACATGGATGCGTCTGCAAGTGATAATTTGAGAGAGATAGGAACAGAGAATGTATGCCAGCAGAGTTGTGATTATGGTAGCAATGTTAGCTCTTAGATAAATTTTACTATTAAAACCGTGACACGCTACCTAAATTGCTCAGTTACTTGTGAGCGTTCTACTTTAGTTTACACAGTAGTTGTAGTGAGGTAACTAAATATCAAGACTATCTTCACTAAATCAAATGTCAATCCTTGATTCTTCCTGGAGAACTGGAACAAGAAAGTCTACAACAGGATGTACAGAAGTTTCTTGTGTGAGAGCTGGGCATGAGAGTTGGAATCTGGCAGTGATCACAAACCCACATGTAAAAAGATGTTCACGTTTGTAGTTGCCATGCTGGTTTTACTGTGTTTGAGAGGTGTCTCCAACAAGGTATACATTGTGCGTGTACGTGAAGAGAGTAAATTTCACTTTGAGTGAATAAGCCTCTGGGCTTATTTTTTCCCAACACTTTTGTGTAATCAGCAGAGCGTGCCACCTCCTTTAGCTAATATTTGTAGTAACTTTATATGTTAAAACAAGTCTGTGTAGTAGCAGTTGGTAGCTTAACCATGTGGCTTCAAAATTAGCCTTTGACCTTTCTTAGCCTAATCAGGAAATTGACTTTAAGAGTTATTCCTTAACATGGGATATGTGGTTAAAGTTAAACATCACTAATAGGAAGTCTAGTAACAGGAAATGTGTGAATGCTAATCCATACAAACATAAACAAACCTTTGGCTTACATATAATTTTATTGGAATTTTCCTCTTGACTCACTTTCCTTCAGTAAGTCTGAAAAATTACAATGGCTTGTTAAAGTCTTTGAAGGGCCTCGACTTTTTTTCTTTTTTTTCTTTTTTTTTTGTGGCTACAGATTTATTGGATTTCTACTTAGGAAACCTTTGAAATGGGGGGTAAGATTTTGTCAAGAATTAATGATCAATTGTTCAACTCACCTTCATTACAGTTCTAATTAATAAACCTATTCACCAGAAATGTCTACATCCTAGGGCTCAAAATGAGAATATTCAGGCACAGCATTAAAGATTGCTTTATTTACTGACTCCAAATCGGATAATTTTGAGAAAAAGATTTAATAGAAATGCCTACTTCTGTAAGATTGTTTTGAAGCCTCTCCAGAAACAAGTTAATCAGAAAAAGCCAGTAATGAATACTATTCCAGTTCAGAAAACTATCCATGAGAATTTGAAAGATTTTTGTTGTTTTCATTGGATCCTTTTCACATCTTGATAGGAAGGTAAGCTAGTGTGACCTGATGCTACATATTAATCAGCCAATCACTATAGGTATAAATTCAGACTTCAGGTTGGAAAGCCTTTGAATTTTACTCCAGATTTCATACTAAATCCACATAAACTTCACATTACTATTGAGCTCCATTAAGCTCAATAGGTTATTGTGTATGTCCATTGACACAGATCAGCTTCCGGGATTAGGGCCAAGGTAATTTTAGTGGGAAGAGCTTCCTTAAAGTCAGGAGAAAAATCCTAGGGGAGCAGAACAGCCTGGTCTGAAAAGATTGTTTCTCAAAACAGAAAAGAACAAGGTAACTGTAAAACACTATCTTATAGTTTGTGCAGTTCCTCTCTTAACCTCTCTAGAATGAACAAATATTCACCAAAGAAACAGGCAAAGTATTTACTATGCATGTTAAAGCAAGGAGCCTGTAAAGCATCAGAATAATTTCATAATGATATGTGTTCTCTTCATGTGTATTTACAACACTGTCTAACCCACAAAACATACAACTTACGGCATTTCTTTAGATAAATTTGTTCCTAAGGGAACATTGTCAACAAAGTTCTTAAGATGTGCAAATTATGTTAGCTTCAATAAAAATGTTATTGGATGTAAAATGAGTATGAGATGACTATCTAAAATTTATTTACTGATTAAGAACTGTGAAGTAAGTTGTATGAATATCCATACAGCCTTGTTAAATAAATTTGGGATTAATTCTGTTTACCTTGACATGGAGTTTCCTACAGACCTCATAGAACTTTCCCCTTAGGGCACAGTAAAGTTCCACTCCTCTTTGAGTATTAAGTCTTCTTTCTATTTTCAGAGCCTTATTTGCAGACTTCAGTGTTGTAGTCATTCACACTACTGTCGTCCAAAAGCTCTTTGCCTACAATATCCAGGCAAACATGAAAAATTGGTTTATATCACAGCCTTGTTAAACACATGTTTTGTGAAGTGGCGTTGATGATGACTGAGGAATACGTGGCTGACAGGAACACTTTCACTTGAATTTAGTCATGTCTTTAAAAAAAAAGGTTACTATGTAAGGTAAAGGTGTGAGTATTTATACAGGCGAATGTTAGGGTCTGGATATTTCATTGGTCTCTTGGAATTCTTCCTGAAGTCAATAAATTTAAGAATACTGTTTCATTTTAAGGTAATGGAATTTAATGAGGGAAAAAAAAAAAAAACAAAAAACTGTAAAGAAGAGGTGGAGTGAGCCTCAGAATAGTATTAAGCTTTTTTTTTTTTTTTTTTTTTTTTTTTTTTTTTTTTTTTTTTTTTTTCCCTACCTAAAATAAAGATTTTCTTTTCAATGTTACCAATGTTACTGTTTGGCAAGGATCTTCACCCTTTCCTTTGAACAATGATCTTTTATGGTGAATTTCAATCATGCAGTAAATTTAGTGTTTTTGAATACTTGAACCTTGTGATGCTGATCTTTTTCCACAGGAACAAACTCCTCACTTTTTCAATGAGTCTACTATTTTTTTCCTCTTCAAGTATTGTTTCTTGTTTTCTTTCAAAAACTGCTGGATCACTGGGGAAAGAAGTCTGTTCTTGTGAGACTTGTTTTGATAGAAAAGAAATCACTGTTAACCAGGTAGTGCAAATCATAATCCTTCTGTACTTCAGTGCCTTAAGGCTGGCATTCTAATGAGATTGTAATTTACCTAGTTAAAAGGTTATCTGTGAAATGAAGCAACTTTGTGTTGGAGTATACACAGAACTGAGTGGATGTACCTAGTGAGAGTGGGTACTGCATACTTCTCCCAGGAAAGTGAGGTCTGGTAATTTACCCTGAAGACCAGATCTGAGGCCTTGAAGCATGAGGCAACCATCCCAGGTTTTATACTTCAGGCTTGCGTTTATCTTCTGATACACTGGAGGATTGTGTTGCCATCCACTGAGACCTGAACAGGCTGGAGAAGTGGATTGACAAAAGTCCCATAAAATTGAGCAGAAAGAAGTGCCAAGTCCTGCATCTGGGAAGGAACAACTCCACATACCAATATAAATTGGGTACTAATCAACTGGAATGCAGCTTTGCAGAAGAGATCTCTGGATCCTGGTTTAACCAAGTTGAATGTGAGCCAGCAGTGTGTCCTTGTGGCAAGGAAGGCTGTTGGTAGCCCAGACTGCATTAGGTGAAGTGCTGCAAGCAAGTCAAAGGAGGTGACCTTTCCCCTTGGCACTGATGAGGTCAGTCTGGAGACCAGTTCTGGGATCGCCAGTGCAGGAGACACTGGTGCACACTGAAGAGAGTCCAGCAATGAGTCAAGGAGATGATAGAGGGGCTGGCACACTTCTCCAATGAGGACAAACTAAGAGAGCTGAGACTATTTTAGCCTGGAGAACAGGAAGTTTGGGGAGGATCTTATCAATGTATATTACTACCTGAAGGGAGAGTGTAAAGAAGATGGAGTCGGGCTTTTTTTCACTGTTGCCCAGAGACAGGACTAGAGGCAAAAAGTGAAACACAGGAGGGTGCTTCTGAAAATGACAAAATATTTTTCAGGTGTGACAGAGCACTGGCACAGGCTGCCCACAGATGTTGTGAAATTTCTTTCCTTGCAGCTATTCAGAGGACATCAGGACATGGTTCTTGCAACTGGCTGTAGATGGCTCCCCCTGAGGAGGAGGGTTGGACCAGAGGTCCTTTCCAACCCAGCCTAAACTTTTCTGTGCTTCTGAATGTGGCTTTTTTCATATGAAGTGGATTCAGCCTGTTCAATTGTTGGTTATGTGACTAGAGAATGACATTGTAGGAGCCACTTAATGATCATGTAAAATAGAACAGTGGCCCAAGACTTGAATGGAAACGGAGTCATCAAGTAGAAGAATATGCACTGTGTGGCTGCTTGATTGCTAGTTCTAGTTTGGCTCTACTTTTCGTAAGAAAGGTTGTTGTTACTTCTCATCTGTGAGGTGGAATGAGTTAGTGGACTTATTTCACCCTTAATGGACAAATATTCTTCTACTGTAAATTTACATTTAGCCTCAGATGACATCCATTCTGGTGTTCTAGACTGAGATCTACTATTGGAAAATCTAGAATTACGTTTACCTGTCTTCCATCTTCAAACACACTTGGAAGAAGCAGGCCCGTTTCTTATGTTTTATTTTGTATATGGGATGTTGTCATCTAGAGTCATCAGTCTGGACCAGTACCTTCATAGACAAAAGCAATACATAATCTTGTTTCATTGTTCACTCCTTCAGAAGATTTTTATACATCATAAATAACAAAACTGAAGCCTTGCCTTCTACAAAAGCAAACCAACATTTTTCAATTTTTGTTGTTAAACTCTGCAGCTAAATAAGCAATGGGTTCTAAATGAGTTTTTTTATACTATATGTCCTACATTCAGAACTGGTGGTTTGGTCTTCTTTTTCAACTGCATGCACACCTGCTTCCTCATCTATAAGGGCTGTTTCTCATTCACAGTTCTCATGATTATATTCATTCAGAGTTAATGGCAGGTAAGTTCCATTAATTTCAAACTCTTATTATGACCACACAGGCTACACAATGCATATTTTAAAGTAGTTTGAGTAAATATTTATACAAAGAATGTGAATGGTAACTGCAAATTTACACATGCTACAAGAACAGCAGCAGCACGCTGTGCTGTCTTTTATAAGGCTAACAAGCTTTATAAAGGGATATTTCTGTCACAGAATTATGGTGATAGCCAGCAGTAAATCTGTGTAAAAACTTTTTTTAGCTAAACCAGTGCAACTCAGAGAAGTGTCTGTTGGTTTAGGTACTCTAATGATTTCAGAACTGCTCAGATCTTGTTCCAGTGTCAACAAAAAGATGGAAGATGACCTTCTATGCAAACACAAAACAACAACAAAATGATGAAGGAGGGGAAACCAACCAACTAAACCCCATCTGCAGTGTCTGATGGCAAAATATGTTCAGTATGATCCTACAACCCAAATCAATTTGGAGCTCCTTAACTATTCTCACATAGTGGGAGAAACCTATTAAAATCTATGACTATTTCAGGAACTCCTTAACGAATGGTGTCTATGCCTTAGTGAACCTTCCATTTTATCAATTGCCCTCTCATGGTTGAGGGTCTGCAGCACATCCTTGGCAGCTCTTCCTATAAAGTACTTCAAAATCAAAATATTTTCAAGTCAGAAACTGGGAGTGGAAGCTGAAAGTCCCTGCTGATTTTCATTCTGCATCACCCTTAGGAATTTCTGCTTTTATTAAGAATGGCCAGTAACTTCAATTTTGAAACATGCTGTTTAGTCAACCCAAAATATTTTGCTACAGTTCCCTTCCTTGGAAAGCCACCTTGACTTAACTCAAAATGTCTGTGTTTAGAATGTAAGTTTTTTTTTTTTTTTTTTTTTTTTTTTTTTTTTTTTTTTTTTTTGTGGTTTAATTCATTTCCTTCTCTTCTTGATAGAGCAAAGGCATCTCTGTGTTGAGCCGTCACATCCAAAAGAGGCTGACAGCATCTGAAGGCAGAGCGGTATGCTTTGATGAGAAAATGCAAATCCCAAACAAAACATTTGCAGAACTACTAATCTCTATATCAGTAAAATTGAACAATTATATATATTTTTTATAGAATGACTCAAAGGTAAGGGTGATTCCTTGTAAGAAATCCAGCAAATAACTTCACATACACACATCCCATTTATTTCAGTACCAGAGGCTAATTTTTACCTGATTGAGATTAATGTCAGAACTCCCCCTGTGTTTTGAGCAACCAAGGTTTGATATTTTTTGGTCTAAGCATTGCCTTATTAGTAGTTTGAGAGCTTGTATGAAGCTACCAGAGGCAAAATAAGTACTGACTGTTAAGACAAAGGTTAGAATCGGGTGAGGTTGACTTCTTTTTTTCTGAGGTTTTCTTACTTGGTTCTTTACAAAATTAACGTATGATTTTCTTCAAACTACTCTGGCAAATATAGTCAAAAGGGGTTTCTAAATTTGGAATAGGGTGTGGCATTTTGAATCAGGTTTAGAAATTTTGGGTAACAAGCTATCATTAGTTTTCATGGTAATGAATTCTGCACTTTGAAATGAGAGGTCTGGCTGTTCGTAGCTGGTGATGCAAAAGCAAAGGGAGTGAAACTCACAGACAATTTGGAAAGTATTGTGATTATTTTTAATTTTAGTCTTTGACTGTATTATAATAATTGTAGCTAATTCATTAATTGCTGTTTGCAGTGCTGTTATATGAAGAAAAATGTGTATCTACCAGTCTGTTTGCATGATTTGTGTTTTGATATATTTCCCTTATTTAGTTCAACTTTTACCATACCACCTACAGGGAAAAATAATTTAATTTAGCAGAAGCTGTTTTCATTCTGAGCAAACCTTGATTTAAAGCTATGGGGGTTGTAATTACATTTAATTATAATGAGTTTGGGTTTTGAAAAAACCTCAGTAGTCTAGTTTGGGTTATAAATTCCCACATCAGTTCATGGTGGGCCTAAAGACTGGCAGTTCACTGCATTATGTTTCATATTTTTTTTTCCACCAGGAGAACTTGGCTAGGAAAGTGAACTTAATCCAAGGTTTAGAATTTTCCACTTTTCTATGTTTAATAGAAGCTGGGACTTTGGAGTAAATTCCTATGTGCATGCCTGCAGGTAAGCTGTTGCTTGTACCTGGACTTACATATTGGCGTAGACCCACCCAATAACGTAGTTCACTGGGAAGAAACATTATCTCCCCCTGGACATTTTTCCTTTCTGACCATCATTAGCCAAAGGGAAAACTTTCTCAAAGGCTTTGCAGCCAGGAAAAGCAAAAAGTGTTTATTAAAAAGCTCAAGAAAAGAAATACGTGGGGCATGGAGCTGTGCTAAGTTCAAACATTACCAGAAAAGGATGTTTAACCTGAGAAGCTTTGGTTGTAGTGTTAGAGTGTAGAAAGGAAAGTGACTTTGAAAGGTTGTTACTTTGGATGAGAGGTAGGAGGGGTATTCCTTAATTTTTGCTTTTGGCAAAGAACTTTTCCATCAATTACCATGCCAGTCATAAGGAACTCTTTCTGTAGGACAAGCGGTACCATATAATTATCCCCAAAGTGGATGTATTTGAAAGTAAAGCAAAATGCTAAGAAAATTAACAAATTTAAGGAGTACACATTTTGTAAGGAAAAGAAAAAAGTTTGTAAGAGTCTCTGAATATGCCAAAAGGATTATTCTGATTTCTGTTTTCGCAGTCTTTCTGTTATGCTGATTCATTACTTTTGACTTTGAATAATCTCTTTACGTCTTCCCTTGAATTCTAGCCCAATTTTCTTTAACATAAATCTGTTATCTTACACTATCTCAAAGAAAATAAGCAAAAGTTGTTCTATCTTTTTTTCTAGCTTCTTCCTCTATCTAACTTTAATTTCAGAATTTAGCTCAAAACTCTCTAATAATTGACTATGAGTTTGATTTCTGGATCAAAAAACTTTTAAGGCATGTTCTACAGTTTCCTAAGCTTATTGCTGTTGCCTTGACAATATATTATGTAAGGAATTAAGCTATTTCTTGATATCATCATTGATAACTCCATTAAGTTAGACTTATTAAACTCAGTGTGGCTAGTCACCATTTAAACAGTCCCTGGGGCTGTCAGTGTTCCTTTAATTTTAATCCAGCATTGCTATTAAGTTACTGGAGCATTTTTAGTCAGCTGTTCCTTCAGCAGATCTTACACAATAGATGGATCTTTCTTAGCATTGCTGCAATCAATCTGCTTACATTTCCTGTAGATTTGTAACAAAAATATGTAGCTGATTTCCCTTCTGATTCTTCTCAAAAGTCTGCTGTCATATATTGGTCGGACTTTAGTAACTTCTGTTTAGATATATTTGATTTTGTGATTTGTTTATCAGAAAGCGCTGCTTCTGTCTCTCTAAGATTCTGCTGAAGCTCTGTGGAGTTTCCCATCCACACTTTGATTTTAAGGTACTTCACGACAGGAACAGCTTGTTCTCCAGGCATTTGGGGATTTCTCCATTTAACTCCCCAAGGTATGGTTCTAATCATTTTATTCTCTGAATCTTTCCCCAGAGGTGCTCTTCTGTGTTTCTTATTGACTCCACAGTATGGATCCATTTTGCTTTCCTGTCAAGCATTGAGCTGTTCTAGTAGTGCCTCATTCAGTTCTCTGGTTCTTCCTATTAATCTTTTTTTCAGTCTGCAGAAGGGGAAGAGGTATATCAGTTATTTGTATTGATACCTGTAAATCTTACTCCTCTCCTGTTTTAATTTGGAAACTCAAGCAAGAAAAGCATTTTGTACGGGGATGAAATTAAAAGCTTACCCATAGTTTGAAGCTTTCTAAGAAGAACAGATTTTTTTAAATTCCTCCAGTGATGGAAGTGTTCATTTTATGGTAAGTGCTAATATACTTCAAAGGTAGAGGGAACAGGTGAAAGTCAAACCAGTGCTTCTGCTAAAAATTGAAAGCCAGCCTATCAGTGCTCTTTACTTTCAGAGTAAAACTGACAAGTTTCCTGAAATATCTAGTTCAAACATGTTGTTTACCAGCAGCTAACAGGCGTTTGTTTCCAAAGCTGGTGGAAGCAGTTTTCATTCTTCCTGCCTCAGTGACTGATTTGTTTCTTTCTACTATTTTATTTATTTATTTATTTATTTTTATTATTTTCTTTCAGGAAACTTAATTGCACTTTTTTTTTTTTTTTTTTTTTTTTTTTTTTTCATAAATAAACACATCAAATGTTACGGCATTAGCATAGTCATAAGAATGTCAAGTATTTGCTGCATTTGCAATATGTCACAGTTTACTAAAGAATGTATTTTCTCTTTCAATTAACATGAGTCTCTGGAGCGTGACTTTGAATGGGCAGCTCTTAAAATGGTGGCAATTGGTTCCTACAGATCTTATCCCTTAGGGATAAGAATAGATTGTCCCCAAAGCAGGATAATATTGGTCCTCAAAAGCAGTAAATCCTAAAGGAATACCCGATATATATGGCCACTTAAGAAGGGGAAATATTACTGACCCTGTGGTTGCATTCTGTGCAAGCTCATGCTGTGTCTGGCTGACCCTATTGATCTCCCACAAGAACCTAGGTTACAGATTTCTTTGCCTGTCATAATATGTCATATTATAATTTGTTCCACGGGTAGTATTATTTATTCTTTAATACAGATGATTGAGTGATGTTATATTGTTAAAATGTCTAGATAAGATTTGTGATTGCGATCTTCATTAAACTTATGAGTGCAATGGTAAGAGAGACTGCTGCCTTAAAAGGTTCCTTGGCACTGTTTTTTCTATGCATGGGAGGACATCTGGTATGGCCACTGAAAAAGAAAGCAAGTGTGCTGTGTGCTGGGTAGCTTCATCCCTACTGCCTTTGAACTGCTTGCTACAGGTTTTGCTGTTGCATTGCAGCACAGCTGTATGTTTCTGTCCTTGTTTGGATGGGCAGGAAATTCTCATTTGCACTTGTGGGGAATACAGTGGGCTATAAATAAGGCATATGGCAAAAAGTGCCAAGAGACAGGTAACCTCTTCTATTGGGGTATATTTACAGAAGGTGAGAGCCCCTCCAATGTATGCTGAGCAGTCATTACGGATCACCTCTCCTTTTGGTCTTCCTAATGTGTCTTAGTCCTCATCTGTTAAGAGACAGAAATCACAGCTCTTGGCTGGATTTACCGTTCTGTTTTATGGGACAGGCAAAACAGTTCCAGCTGATGATGATATGGCATATGGATGCCCACAGGACATGGGTTGTATCAGATGGCTTACTTTGTGTGGTGGTAAGTGCTGCTGATTGTCCTGGTTAGGAGCTGAAAATGGAAAGCTGGATCTGCATCCGAGGACCACTCTTCTGACCCACTCTGTCCATACAGACACTTTTGGGATGACTTTTCCTTGTACAGATAACTGCTTGAGTATGTCTGGTGCTTCCTGACAGAGGCTACCTGCAGTTGCATGTGCCTCCCCATGAGCTGAAGGGAGATGATGATGACTTGGGACTGAGAGCCGAAGTGAATGCAGAGAGTTGTGCACACACCCACTCATTGCAGTGGATGGGAAGGACAGATTGGCTCATTCATCCTCCTTCCCCTCTCTTTACATTCTCCTCTGGCCTATGAAATTTGATGACTTATGTAATTTTCAAACACGTCCGCCCTTTCCTCGTCTGGCAGGTATCAGTTTGTATTCCCTGAAGAGATGATAGGATTATGTCAGAGATATCAAAGGAGATGGCTTTGGCCGCAGTCAGCAGTGATAATAAAAAGTTGCAAGTCAGATTTTGTAATCTGTCTGTTGCACATCCAGGCCCTAAGGATGGATTCAAATATACATATGAACATTTCAGAAAATATTCCACATGACAGTGCCATAGGAATAATCTCTTTCAAAATCCCAAGCACTGAAGTGTTTGCAGTTGCCTAATATGTACTTTTCTGATCATTAAATTCTGCTCTGTGCTCTGAAACAACAGAGCTGTTTTCAGCAAGTAGAAGCAGGTCCTGCCCTAACCTCCGGGATGCGAGGAGCTAGGAGTAGGGCAGTGTGCCTCTATGTAGCAGTGAGGCCAAATGAAATAAGCAGAAGTCAAGTACCAAAAGCTGACACACACAATTATTTGTATGCAAGTGGGATGAAAAAAAACAAAAACAACCCAACAAAAACAAAAAAGTCCACTTGTACATATGAAAATGATGGTAGGTTCTACCAACATCTTTCTTTAAAATGAAGACAGTTACCGGATAATGTGTGCTTTCCATTCAGTTGTTCACATTCTACTATGTCAGCATCTCTCCTACTCGTGGTAAAGACAACTTCAGATCTGACACTGAGAAATCAGAGAGAGGAGCAATATATTTTAGCTGTGTTATCCAGTCTGTGTGCACTGTGAGGGATCTGTGGCTGTCCCAGGCTGCCACAGCCTGATCAGGAGATTCCCAACTGTAAGAAACCACTGGATTTTATTCCTTATTCATCTCACCCTGCCTATGCTCAGAAAGCATAAATACTTTTGCATTATGGCCTCATGTGAAGTCAGTCACTTTTGCATGTCAAGTATCAGAAGGAAATGTATAAGCAAAATGGGAAGTGTGGTAAGATGTCAGGGAAAGGAAAACAAAGAAGTGACATGCAGAACACTGCATCTCTTTGGGGGTGACTTCACTGAGACACAGGTTGAAGGGACAGACTCCCTTACTATTGCTCCTCAGAATTGAAAGATTAAACGTTGCTTTGCTGGAGGCCAGTTCTCTTTGTCTGCATCCATATACAGATAATTTGTTCCAGTGCACAGGGACATATACTACAATGTTGAAGTCAATGGGAATTTTGCTGCTGAACACAGGAAGAAACATTGCACTTCTATCTCTGGTAATTGATGTCACCAAGAGTTTGGAGCAGTTCTGCTCTTTTCTTACAGAAATCTCATTTTGTGTTTTACTCTTCATGTGTAATGCCTCCACTGTGAATGGTATTTTGCCATGCTGCTGCCCAGGTTACTGTCCCTCATGAATTCAGGGAGTAAGCCATGCACTGGAAAAGCATATGATACCAGAACCCACGGGCAAAGAAGTCATTAAGACAGCAGAGTAGAGGAGGACACATGAAAAAAACAATTTAACAAAGTAGATGCCTGTGAACAAGAAATAGGATGTGGGAAGGGGCTTTAAGTGAACTCACAGCCTGGAACAGCCACGGCTGGACTGGATCCTAGAGGTGTTGCTCTCTCAGCTGCTCCTTCCTCTCTGGCACCTTTCCAGTGCAGATGGTGCAGCTGAGGCTGCATGGCCTCAGGCAGAGTGCTGCAGCAGCATGCTGTTAGCTGGTCTAGAAACGCATTTTTTCTCATTCCTTTTCTTTTTTTTTTTTCTTTTCTTTTCATTTTTTCTTTTTTTTCTCCTTGGCTGTTCAGTATCAGCTGTGCTCCAGCTCTGGACTTACTGTTCTCCATGGGTTGAACACAGAGAGGATTCAGACTCTAACGCCAACAGAGCGTGCTTTTTCTTGTCTCTGGATGTCAGTCTGACAGCAGGTTGGTGTTATCAGTGTCCTGGGAGCAGTAAACATTACCCGCCTGCTGTTTTTCCTGTTTTTTGCCCCTCCCCAAAATGAACTAAGCAGACAGCCTGAACAGAGAAATGGCATAACAACTGTCTTAAAGCAGTCAGGATTTCTTGTGTTAGGTAACATGCTGGAGCCTGTGCAAACCTGGACCCTGTTGATTATGTGGAGTAGTCCAGGTTATGCACAGCTGCAGTCTTCTGGCACTGTCAGCACTTTCTTTTTTCCAATATCTGAACCCAAGCAAGCTGACGCTATGGTTTTGTGAGGCCAGTGTTCTCCCAGTAGTATTTCTGTGCACCAAAAGTTGGTGTGATCATGAGGATTAGCTGCCTTTTGGTGGTGGCTGCAGATCCCTGGAGTGGGAAAGAAGGTTCGAAGACTCCTGTCCCAGAGCTGAGCTTTTTAATTTTTTTACATTTACATGTCACTCTGAGACCTCCACATCTTCTCTAGTTGTTCTTACTTAGGTCTTGGGTAAATGGTTTATTTTAGGTATTCAGTCATACTCTTTTTTGTCAAGAAACTACTAAGCAGAAAACAAATATCTCTGGGGTATTCTTTTAATTTGAATTCCACCTCTTTTCTCCAAAATAACTTAAGGAGTGTTAACATGATGTCACTGAGTTTGAACAGCAGCAAAGCTGAGTCCCAAAGACAGAAATATGCAGCCTGTCTCAGGACGTGCTGAGACATCCCCCTGCAGCTGTATGGGCTATCAGCACATCTCCGCCCTTTCACCAGAGACAACCTCTGAGAGGCAACTTTGCCTTCAGACTTCAGTTATGTTATTATCTGCTCTCAGCCAGAGCTCTCTGTCTGTCTTCTGGGAGCGCTGATCCACTCACCATAGCTAAGCGCTACATACGAAGCCTTTCCTTCCCTTGCACGCGTGTTCTCTCTCTCTTAAAAAAAAAAAAAAAAAAGAAAAAAAAAGAAAAAGAAAAAAGCTGTCAGTATTTCAGAAGCTACGAGCAGCAGATCTTTGTGTACTTTAATCCATAAATAAACATTTCTTCTTTTGAACTTCATTAAAATTGGATGTGTTTTCACTGTAAAACATTCCGGCATCCCTATCCTTTAGACATATATGGTGATGCATATTGCAATTAATTTTAGTTTGTAGGAATACTTGTGGTCTAGAAATACTGATTTAAAAAAAAAATAAAAATAGACTTGAATAAGAGCCAGACAACAAGATATGCTGCTTATAACCACAGTTTCAGTGCATGACATAAAACTGCTCCTGCTGTTTGGGCCAAATACATTTGTGCTGCGATGATCCATCTTGCAGGGAAGCTGTGCAGTGGTGCACGTGGTTTGTCTGCTACAACATTGTATCCGACTTTCTTTGGTAATGCTTGTGGATGAATCGCATTCACATCTTCAGCTTCTCCTTTTATGCCTTTGACCTGAAGAAAGGAATTCCTGCTTTTAAATGCTCATCAATCAATGCTGCGTAGCTAAGCTGATATTAGAGCTAAGGCTAAGCCAGTGTTCATTTAGCCAACTGTAACATTACTGACAACATTCATCAGCAAATGATTTTAATTAGAGCAGCATAATGAGATCAGTAGATTAAGACTTAAGCAAATGACTAAAACTAAAGAGTGATTCTGCTGACAAACAAGCCCTGATGAGAGTAAGGATGAAACTTTTGTCACTGGTGTTTGAATAGAATGTGGGAAAGGAGAGACCTCCTAATCTTGTGAGAAATCACTTAAAAATAACACCTTTGCACTGGAGTGCTGTGTTAACCCAGCTGATGTCAGGAAGGCTTTGCTGAAGGTGAGCAAGTGCTATGTGACTTTCCTGCGTAGTCCTGCAGAGCAGTCCCACCATTTTCTTGGCACAGGTAGAGGTTAGTTGTGTGCTTTCCTGATGTGCCATAAGTGTGGAGTCCTCAGTACAGCAGAGATGTGGTCCTGCTGGAGCATGTCCAGAGAAGGGCCACAAAAATGATCCAAAGGATGGAACACCTTCCCTGCAAGGACAGGCTGAGGGAGCTGGGCTGCGCAGCCTGGAGAAATAGAGGCTCTGGGGAGACCTGAGAGCAGCCTCTCAGTATCTACTGGGGTGCTGTAAGGAAGAAGGGGGCCCTTTAGCAGGGTCTGCTGTGACAGAACAAAGGGAAATGGCTTCAAAGTAAAAGCGTGGAAATTTAGATTGGATATGAGTTTTTTACAAGTCTAGTGAGACACTGGCACAGGTTGCTCAGAGAGGTGGTGGGTGCCCCATCCCAGGGTCAGGCTGGATGGGGCTCTGAGCACCTGATCTAGTGTAGGTGTTCCCGTTCACTGCAGGGGGGTTGGATCAGATGGTCTTTAGGGGTCCCTTCCAATTCAGATGATTCTATGGTTCTGTGAAACCAGAGCTGGGAAGGGGCTGCAAAAGGTGGGACTGAAAGGAAAGGGAAGGGGTATACAGAGGGGCAGTGGAATAGGAGCTCTCAAGGGTTGTGGCTGTTATTAGAAACATGGAGACAAAACTATGAGAGGAGGAGAAAGGAGTATCTGCAGTATTTTAAGAAAGAAATAAGAATAGAGAAGCAAAAAGAAAAGGAACACTTGGTGTTTTACAGTAGAAAAGTTTGGGCGACTGTCCTTTTCTCCCTGCTTTGTTCTGATTCCTGTTGAAGTATTCTGGCCCTGTTTTATTTCCATGCTCGTGGTCTTCCTGAGGCCTGCTGGCAGAGGCAGGTTTTCACAGCCTGCAGTGCTAATTCCAAGAAGCACAAAGGAAGCCAAGCCATACTGGGCAGTGTGACTCACCTTGGAAATGTTGGTGCTTTCTGGCCGAATGAAAGTGGAAAGTTTAAGCCTTGCTTGACCAGGTATATTAATGGACATTGCCACAGCAGAAGAACCCTCATCTGCACATCCTTCTCAGCAAAGAATAGGAGAGCAGCATTATGCGCTATCATAAGTGTTTAATGATTTATTATTTAAGAAAAAATAAAAATCAGTGAGCAAAGTACTGGGTTAATTCCTAAATCTCCCAAAACTCAGCATTCCAGCTGAACATGGCTGAAATATCAACTATCATATGATGAATATTTTAAAGAAGATTCTATTATACACCTAGGGGTTCATTCGCTTCTGTAATGAGGACAGTTACCTCTGGGGAAAGGAAGCAGTATTATGCTTGCCAGTTAACCAAGGCCTCGTTTGACAGGCATCAGCTCAGAATGTATGTGTATATATAGGGAACCACAGTTGCTTGTCTCTATCTCACCAAGAGGAAAATGTTGTGCCGTGCAGTACTTAGGATTTCTATCTATGGATTTGTGCATGGCACTGAGTGGGATTCAGGCTATTTTTATTCCTGAATCTGATTGTTGAGGTGGAATCCATCGCCTACTAAATATTAAATCAGCAGGTTTTTTTTAAAGAGCAACACCGTCTCTGCTGATTTGAACATTCTTATGTGGCCCAGAGGAAAAGAGAAACAAAGGCAAGATGAGAAAACTATCATCCTTTGCATTCTTCTTAATATTAATGATTTCTCTAAAGTTTTCAAACTGCTGAAGACAAAAAGTGAGATAGAACTTTAACATGGTTGGGAAATGACCCAGGTGAAAAAAAATAAAATAAAACATTCATTATAAAAACAGAAGTGAAACTTCTGGAGTTGAATTATGAGTTGGAAGAGATGGAAAAAATGAACTGTTTTTAAAATTTTTTTAAAGTAAGTTTTGTTTAATTGCTTCCAAACAAACATTGCTGGGAATTATTAAGAATGCATCCATTCAAAAAATATTTGGAGAGTTTCATGCAGTTATATAATTTCTGTCAGATTTTGCATTGAGTATTGCTTCTGAAACTGAACATTTGCAAATGCTGAAGTTTTTAGGTATCTGCCCAACTCGCAGGCAGACAGACTGGCAATTGGTATAGTAGGCAATACCTGAAGGTAGCGATCTGCGAGGTTTAAGAACAGCATTTCTAATATACCTGTAGGTTCCTATGTGAACACTTACGCCCCACTGCACAAATAAACGCCCACCTCTGTCATGCTTAAAGTATCTGTAGAAAAAATCACTTTTATGATAATGAGCAATGACAATGGCATGATAAATTTTGGAAACTTTTCTGTTTTTATGTTCTGCAAGTATAAACATCAGCCCTTCAGTTCCAGAAACCAGAATGAATAATTGTTATGACAATCTTCTAGATGCAGTCAAGACTCTTATAAATTTTCTGGTTGCTGACTGTTGAGATGAAAGCCAACTGTTAAGATGGAAGTCCATATCCCATTCTGTGGTAGAAGAATTCCAGAGCTTTGACTAATTTCAAATAATTCTCCTTATACAGCCAGATGAATTATTTAGGTTTCAGTACACAAGTGATCTATTCTGGTGCCTTTTGTTAGATGAACTGACCCTTAATGCAATAAAGGGACAATCTGAAAATTCTCATTAAGTCGATGCTTTTGCATAATTCACATGCATTTTTTAAGATCGTATTACATATTTATCAGTTTTTATTAGTCACAGAGTTGCTGCTGTGAGTGCTGTGTAAATATGTGAATATCTCAACTGCTTTGTGGGGGTGAGGGAAAGTGAAGAAAAAGGAAAAGAAAATCAAGTATGAAAAAGGAGTTGGAGTAAGTGAGAGTAGAAATTAGGAAGGAGTCTGAGCATTGGAGCTCTGTACGTGAATAATTAGAGCTTACAGAGTTTCCTTCCTAGTATTGGTCTTGGTGTATAGCGGGAGTTTTGATCATTTTTTGCTGCTATTAAAAAGCTAATAGTTACTCTTTCTCACCTTGAGATAGAGGTTAAATTATCTTAAATTGGTCAGGGATCATGAAGCTATTTCTGACATTGTCTGTTCATGTGCTCCTTATGTTGTTTCTAGTTGTGAATGAAAAATAAAAATGCTTTGTCTTCTGATGAAATTTTTTATGTCTGGATTTTGCTTTGGATTTGTGTCCCACCTGATGTGATGCCTGCATATTTTAGGGACATAAGACTGTAACATAAAGCTACATCAAGATTTGGACAGTTTGAATAAAGCATTGGCTTATTCTGTCAGACCGTGATAAAAAAAAATGGTGAATATTTCCACTATCACGTAGATTTTTTTTACGTTTTTAACAGTGAACTGGGAGAAAGGGGTGTTTGGAGTAGTAAGCAATCGTCTGCACAAAGCGTGTAACTTCATCCCACATGTCTCATTATGTTGCATGATACTTAGTTTAAAGAAAGGCTGAGTCCACGAGGTTTGAAAGACAGTGATACCCCTGGAAATCCCAGGCCAAAGAAATCTCTCTCTCTCTCTCTTTTTTTTTTTTTTTTAATATTCCATACTGACCTACTGGATTCCTTAGCCCCCTGACACATCTTAGACTTGGTTTGTTAAGAAGATGTGAGGGAATAACTCTTAGTTGGCATACAGCAGTCAGATGAGGATCTTCCAGGAGGCCTGAAGGTTATCTGCTGCCTGTAGGCAGAGTTCAGCAATATTACAGCTCTGCTGGTCATAATAGAAATGTAGAGCTTCTACCAGCCCTATCTATTATTTCATAGATTGTATTGAATCAAGAGTCCTCATCTGTGTATTTTTCATAGGCATACCTAGGCATGCTGGTAGTCAGCAATCAGTTTAACACTCAGACTGAATGATTTTTACTTGTTGTGCAATGGGTGAGAATGAGTGACTGCTGATAATCTTATCTCAGCTTTACAAGACCCTGCAGAGGGAAACAAGAGAGTGGTTTGAACATGCTGCCACTAGTCATAATGAAGATTTCTTGAAACAATGAGAGGTTGGGGAACTGAGCTATTGACATGGCAGTCTGTGCTTGAGAGAGCTCTGAAGGTCGAAAGGAAGGTTATTGGCCATAAACTTGCAAGTTTTTCTCCTCCAAAGGCCTCAGCATGAACCTTGCACTGCCAGGGTCTTGTGCAGGAGTCTTATGACTGATGTGATCTCTGCCTGAGATCTCTAGAAGGCTTATTTAATTGCCATGTGCACCTAGCCCCTGTTTTGCTGCTAACTGCCTGCTCATTTTTCTTCCCAACCACTGGGAAGAAAAGAAAGCTGGTTTTCTGTTACTGCTGCTGATTTTAGCCAGGAGCAGTTGGAGTGACAGAAATCTATAAAAGGGGCTCATGGTTGAAAGTAGAGCACTACATGCTGAGTGTTGCCTGCCAGTGTTTTACTGGGATTTTAAGTGAGGGGGGTTGAGGAAAGTAAGAGTCCTCATCTTTGTTTTTAATTAATGCAGACACCATTTTCATTCTGAAGTGTCACACACTGGAAATCAAAGGAGCCTTGTATAAATAATAAGAAAAAAAAAGAAAGGTTCTCTCGATTAGTAATGGAAAACATTTTCAAAGATCTACAGAATTATGATAGACCTGGCACTTCCTCAAGGTGAAAATCTCTCAAAATCACAACATAAATTATTGATTTGTCCAAGTCTCTTCTCCATAGGAGATTTACAATCTCATTTTCATAGTTGTCTTAGGGAGGGAGGGGGAAGAAATGCTTATCTAGGTCAGAATGAAAGCATCTTATTTTTACAAAATAATAATAATAAAAATGTACTTTAGCTATAGTGAGGTTCTGTGCTATGTAGTTACAGAGCTGTCTGGTGTGTCATTTATATAATGTCAGAAATAATTTAAACGAATTGTGCTAATGTAATCAGAGTCACAATTATATCACACCTTAGATACAAAGAGATTATTGTAAGCAGCAAGCAAGATATGTAAAGAAGATATCTGGCTTTCCCTGGTTATTTTTGTTCATCAGAATTGGCTTGACCAAAACAGAACTTTAAAAGCAAAGAGCTGAAGGTAGAAAGTATGAAGATTGTGGCAAATTAGAAGGGAATATGATACAAATCTATCCCTTCCTTTCCACTGCCTTGGTTCAAACACAGACATGAATAGATCAAGTAAATAAAGAACAAGAATATTAAGTGTGGCGTTTCAGAGAAGATTTATAGCTCTTGGAGAGCTTACTATGACAGTGCTTCTCTGGATCCATGAAGAAGGGATCTGGCTGTTGAGGAATCAAAGACTGTGAAAACTGGGATAACATTAGTCAGTTCTAATCACCACAGGCAGGAGAAGTGAGTATCAGCATACAAAGCAGGAGGGAGTGATGGGCAGAAATGCACTGAACAAGCAGGTAGGAATGGTTGTGTGATGTCTCATCTTGTCTGATGTAGAACAGCGATAGAATTCAGGTGTTTTCAATTTCTATGTTACATGATGATGGAGAGGGTTAAAATTTAGTGTTAAATCTAAGGAAGAGACAGTTAAGGGAAAAAAAAAAACAAAAACAACCAAAAACATCTCAAGGACTATATATAAAAGAAAATGGAAATATCTTCAAATGACTGACAAGTAAACTCCAGTGATTTTAGATGTTTATTGAGTGAGGTCTTATCAGGGAAAACACAATAAAGAATTTGGTTGCCATTTACTGTCCTGGTAAAAGAAGACAAACAAGTGAACCCAAGTGCTGAAAGAGTTGGAAAACTTGCTTTGTTGCCAAGGGGAATAACATGGATTTCCCATTTCCAGATTTTCTCCTCAGTTTTGAGACCCTTCATTTGTTGATTATTTCATCTCTGTTTTACGGTATTTTAGGTGAGCAGCTGATGCACCACATCTAGAATGATTACATGAGATAATGTGAAAAATTGGAGAGGAAAAAAGATTTTCTTTTAACTTCTTAGAGAAAATAACATTATGGCGTGTAAGGAATCTTACCCTGGTCCTAATCTGATGGCTCAGGCTCTGTGATGACACTCCCAGGTTGTTCTTCCCAACATGAAGAGGAATCCAAGCCAGTGTTGTAGCTGAAATAGGCAGAATTAGGAAATACATATATATAGGAAATACATACGGATATTATTACAGATATTAGGAATACATACAGATATTAGGAAATACATACAGATATTGAGGGAGCTACTGTACTGCAAAAGGTGGTATCATATCCTCTTTAGTATATAACATTTTGTCAGGCATCTGAAATACAGCCTCATTTTTTGAGTAGTCTTTGGAGAAGAATAATGGCTCTGTAATAACTATACTTTAACAGGTCTTTGCTGATCTGGCTTTACTATTTGCTTCACCCCAGATTTCTGATGTGCATTTTGGATGGGTGGTTTTGAGTTTGTTCATAGCATGCACTGAAATCTCAGCCCCAAAATGTAGATCTGGAGTTCTGGAGCACGAGGCAAATTAGCTGCACAAGGACTCCATTTCTCTCTAAGCAATGTTGTGATGTGAAGCAAGTAGTAACTACAGGTGATAAGAATTAAATGAACACTCACATGAAATGAGTGAATTAAATGCCAAGATGGCAACCATGTCAAAAAACAAGAGTACCTTTTGGAAGTATGTAGGTCTCTGTGGGCTTTAAGCCTCCTTGCAATCATTTTCCATTTGGACTTATTGTTCTACACAGCTCCTCAGCAGCTTCTCTCCTGCATGGCACTGAGTACTCTTTGAAGCCATCCTAGAAGAAGACCAGCATACATGTCTATTCCTGACTCACCTGTCTAGTTGACAAATGCAGACTGCATTTTCATTCAAAAGCTTCAAGCACACCTCATAGTCTAGTATTGTTCCTCATACTCAGGTGTGCAGTGATTGTATTGCAAGTTCTGCAGCTCCTGGTAGATTGCAAATGGAGTTTCACCAACAGCATTGCTGGAGATGTAAAATAATGTTCATCTTGTGCTTCAGATTTGGCTTCAAAGAACAATCAGCTTGCAGCTAACTAAAAAAAAAATCCCTCTCTTATTGATAAAATATTGTTAAGTGTAAGTAAAATGTTGTTTCAGGCGTACAGGAAATGAATCTGATCAATGAGGTAGGAACAGTTGTTTTTACCAGATCACTTTTCTGAACATGACTGCATTCCAATCCCTTTCCAAAGACTGAATTCATATATCCACTGTGGAAAAGAAATGTTCTTATTCATGAGTGTAAGGATTCATACTTACCATGCTGCAGTTTTGCCAGAGGACTGGTGATTGTCATACAGCAAGCAGTTCAAACCAGGAATCCCCCTGGGCTGGTGAGTTTGTCTAGCGTGGAGTTCTTTCCTTTTCTTCCCATTCTAAGCATACCCTTAGGGCTCCTGCATGGCTTTGATTCTGGTCTTGTTTATGTTGGTGTAAATCAGGAGTAACTCAGTTCCCATAAGTGCAGTTCAGGTAGATGGGATAACATTCCAGCATATGGTATTCAACCCCTCTAATTCTGTTAAAGGAGCTTCATCTGGCTAAGATTTGCATAGACCTTCTGTTTTGTAGTTTTACCCATGCACCATTTAATCTGGTGTTCTTCATAATAACTATTTTTTACATAAAATGAAACAGCCTCCACTTAAGATTCTAAAATGCTTTTTAGGAACTTTCGCTAACTAAGTTTCATGACATTCCTATAACAGTGAGGTTCAATTAATCAGTTTCATTGTACAACTGCTGCATCCCATCAAATGTAACTCCTAGACCAGACTTAAAAAACCTAAACCAAAAAGCATGCTAAAACAAGATTAAGTACACAGTATTAATTTAAAATGCCTTCAGAATTCAAAGCAGGATGTCTTATTTAGTTTATGGGAAACTTTTGGGAGAAAAGAAAAACAAACAGATATATTTCCTTGATATGGAACATACAGAAGATATTTCAGATAGGAAACAGACTTTGTGGACAGATTGGAGTGAGACTGAAAACTCAGTCTGTTCAATTACAGTTGTGTTGTGGAGTTACGGCATTTTACAGTTGTCCCTGAGGGATTTTCTGAGATATTTAGGCAGCTATCGGGAAATCATGGAGCAAAATTTCCTCATTAGCACTGGAAATCTATGTTTAAAGTGTACAATAATTCAGTTGAAAATTGTGTAACTTCTTATGATTTTCCTGCCTTCTCCTCTACCATCTTTCCTCCTGGTGAGCAGTGACTCGGCACGGTATGCTCTCTGTGATGATCTGTGGGCTGCTGTGAGGGGTTCATTCTCTGTGGGAGTACCTGTCTTCCAGAAGACACTTTCCATTTTGGGGCAATGATGCTCTGGTTTGTGGCGTGGCAGTCTCTAGGCAAAGGACTTAATGCAGATAATTCTGCAGAGGAGTTCTGTTTCTGGCACAGAGAAGCAACTGAGACCATGACATGGTCATCAGAGAGTAACCAAGCACGTAAAAATTAAAGCAGTTCAATTTTCAGTTACAAAAATTGAGCTTACATACAAGTCTCTTCTGATGAAATCCGATCTATCTATCTATTTATCTATCTATCTATCTATCTATCTATCTATCTATCTATCTATCTATCTATCTATCTATCTATCTATATTTTTTTAGGGTAATATTTTCAGGAATCCTGAATTGCAAGTAAACACATACCATTCGTATGATCTCAGTTGCAGCAATAAGGAGAACTTGGGACCAAGCTTTTAATTTTTGATTCCTGATAGCTCAGCTGGTGGTCCTTGGACCTTATTAATGCTCCCTTAGTTCACACTCTTATTCCCTTGAGCTATAGCTTAACTGTGTTTCACTACACATTGACTCTTAATAAAATTTGCTGAATGACAAAGTTCAAGGTTGGTGCTTCCCTACAATTAAGTGTTTTTAGCTTTCAGCACAGCCAGTCGTGTTGTGCTTAGTTTGGTTTGCATTGCTTAGGGCTTTGTGAACAGTTGGGTTGCATGGTGCTGTTGTAACCCCAGTTCAAGTCGTGTTATGACCTCTCTCCAGCCCTGATTATTTATGTGTTTCCTGCAGTTCACCGGGGAAGTGTGTGTTGGCTTCCAAACAAAGATTGCTGCCTATTATATATAACCTAAAAATACAACTGTGAACATGTGTAGGAGCAAGAAGAATGATTTTCTTTTTTTTTTTTTTCCTGGAGTTTATGAACATCCTGTTGAATTTATTTCAAAACCTCAAAGTTTAGATAGATTTTTTTAGAAGTTTATTGTTCAAAAGTTGCTGTAATTACAACAGCTGGCAGACCGATAGGTGCAAAGTGTAATCAATTTCATTCATAGGCTGCATGAAGCAGTTTAAATTATTGCATTTATGTATTGCCATCTTTACCAGAAACCTGGAGTCTAGATGAGAAATGACTGAGATTTGGTAATGACCTACATATGTACAATGGTAAAAAAAAAAAAGAGTGGAGATATGAATGTTGGAAATGCCCTATTACCCAAAAGCAAGTAGAGTGATGTGTCCCAAACCTATTCATTCAACACTCACCTGCCCCTTTTGATTCCTAAATACATCTTTCTGCTCCAACTCTCTGTTACATTTATTTAGCTATATTTCCCAAGATGACACGTATATATTCCTCCTCTGTGTGTCTGTGACACCACATGTATATACATGTATATACATGTATTATACCTGGGTGTTTTCCTTCCATAGCACCTGATGAAGAAAGCTGATTTCACCCAAATTTGACCAGAGAAAAAATTGTCAAATCCAAGTAATTTTCTACAAGTTTATTATAGTAAGTGCATAGAGAGAGGAAAGTGACAGCTTGAAAAGTGCCTTGGCACATTGCAAAGTAACTTCACAATTTTAATGGAGAGTATTCACCCACAATCTCCTTAAAAACAGTAACAAAATCCTGAAATCAAAGACTGTTGCATTTCATTGTGTGATACTGGAGCACACAATAAGAGAAAGATAAAGAAACACTCATGTTCTAGTGACAGCATCTTACAGAAGGGCAAAATCCTTCATTCCCCTGCAAGCTAACACATACCACTGCTGTTTGGTGCTGCCGTAAAACAGCAGAGGGACAGCAGAAGGCCATCTTAGAAAAGACAGTTGATTTGCAAATACAAATACATCTCATTGCTTTTACACCATAGATTCTTGCCTGGACCTGTGAATTCCTGCAGTTTGCACTCACCTAACCCCCTAGATATTCACAGTGCTCTTATGAAGTTCCTGTTACCATATGCTATAAATTTTTTTTCACCTCACGCATTCCCATGAATATCTCAGCACCTGGTTGGATTCAACATCCAAACAGACAGAGCAAAACAATGCAGAATGTCGTAGCACGAATGATAAGTGTGACATTGGATGTGTGAAATCCATAAAAATGCCACAAGTGGCTGTGCTGGGAGGGAGCGGAATAAGCAGTAGCAGGGTGGAAAAGTGAACTGAGATTAGAGTCCAAGGCCAATTGCACAGGAAGGATGGAGAGAGGTGAGGGGGAGTTCAGAGGGCAGGCAGGCAGTGTGAAGGAAAGAACAACTTCCAGATGTAGAAAATTGCAGGGAGGAGACCAAAAGGAAGCAATTGTCACAGACAGTAAATAGCTATGCTATTATAGTAATTCAAATTAATAAATATTTATATTATAAAGCTGCCCAAAGGACTTGGTTCTCACTGGTCTGAACTCTGAGTAAATATGAATGCAGTCTCATTTTGGCTTCTTACTGAGATTTTATTGAAAAGCTTCTGACAGAAGAGCAGGCTCCAAGAACACAGGTGTTTTGGACAAACTGTTTTCCTGCCTTCCTTTCTGCACACTGTAGACTCTCTTGTGCCCTTCACAAACTCCAACATGTTCAGTGCTATTCAAACACTGCAGAAGAAAGTGGACGTGTGGAAGTGCAGTAGCGCAGCTGATTTTCCATGTTTGCTGCATGCATCTACTGTGCTTGGTGAAGGTGATCAGCTCTTGTGCTTTCAGTGGACATAAGGATCACAGTACACCTCACTCTCTTTTAGATGTCTGCACTTACAGGGTTGAGGCTGGGCTAAAAAGACCTTGCAATTCATAGCATCATGTAATAATTAAAACTGGAAGAGGTCTCCAGAAGTCATCTAGTCCAACATGAAGCAACCAAAATTCAGATTGCTTAGGACTTGGTTCAGTCAAGTTTCAAAAATCTCCCAAGATTCCACCACACCCTGGACAACCTCTTCCAGTACTTACTCACTCCCAGTTAGAATATTTATACTATTATGTCCAATTAGAGCTTGTCTTGCTGCAACTTGTTTTGACTGTTGCCTCTTGCTGAGCACCTCAGAGAAGAGTTTGACTCCAGCCTCATGATTACTGCTTTATCTGTAGCAGAAGACTGCAATTAGGTTCTCTCCTGGCCTTCTTCTCCAGCCTGAACAAACGTGTTTCAGTAGCCTTTCCTTGAATGTTGTCTCCTCCAGCCCCCAGCTAAGTGGCACTTCTCAGGATTGTTTTCTGTTTTCTCCAGACTGGATGCAGATGCCACCTCTCAAGTTCTGAATTAAAGCAGTCATTCCCCTTGTCTGTTTGGCTTTTCTTTTGTGCTACTGCAGCTTAATCTACAATTATTCCTTGCTCTTTGCCCAGGCCCCATTTGCAGAGTTGTTATTTAGGCAGTCTTTCCTCAGCCTGTAGTACTGCAAGGAACATTTCCATTCCCAGGGCAGAGCAGAAACTTTTCCCCTCAGCTGGTGTCAGCAATCACCTTTCCCATTCCTTCAGCCCTGTTCCCTGATGAAGAAATTAGTGTCAAGCCATTCACTGGTTCCTTTGGATCACAACCTGTAACTAGAATGCACTCAGAGTTTGAGCTGTGGACCACTATCCTTAAAATGTGTTAGTTCAGGCAAATTTGTATCTGCTGTGCTGTAGGTCATCCACTTGCTAGGGTATCATGTCAATTTATTGGGAAGCTCTGTAGGCAGTGGAGAAAAAAAGAGTGGACCAGAAGTGAAAATATTTTATATGTAGGTTTCTTCTATCTTTGTGGAAAAGTCTCATGCAATTGATTATTGATCACATTAAGAATATGTCACCAAAAACACTCCAGTATCTTGGAGAAAAAAAAAGAAAAAGGTTAGAATAAAAATGTGTCCTAAAAAAAACCTCTTGGGTGAATAGGAATCTCTTGCATGTGTCTGTTTCTTTCAATCTGTAGAATGCTTCAAAGCACTGAAAGATGGTGTATAGTTAAGAAGAAATTTGCTGGACTTTATCATAAGTAGTAACTTCCTTATGTGTATGTATATATATATATATTTAAATTGAGGTAAATTAACAAAGCACAAAGTCTGTTTTCATTGATTTTGCCCCTTCACCCCCTGAAATCTTGAGCAGCCAAAAGCCTGTTGCCTTTCTGCAGTCCCTGGGGTACAGAAGGCATCAAACAGTTCACATTCTGAAAGTCTTCCAAAGTCACTTCATTTGAAATTCAGCACAGTATTTTCCCAGTTGGGCAAAAGGAGTAGTTGAATGCTGTGGTCAATTTGTAATTTAGTTCCTTTCTACCTATGTGAAATGAATGTTTCATGGCCTCAACAGAGGCTGAGGGCTTGGAGGGCCCTTTTCTAAGTGCAGCTCGAGAGAGGGAAGTGCATCCTGGTTCTGTCTGCTGTGAAATATATCTCAGATTTCCATTTCCAGCATTTGTCTCTCTTGCACATGCAAAAATAAATAAGACTGAGGCTCATTTATGGAGATGCAAACCTTCTGTTGATGGAGGAATGCTTGGTTTATTAAAAAAAAAAAGAAAAAAAAAAGAAAAAAAAAGTCATGCTAGATTTTCTTAAGAAAAGTTAGCTATATATATATATCAATATATGTAAATAAATGTATATATGTATATTTATTTATTTCAGATCAACTTATCTGATAAGCTAGTGGTTTGAGAAATGGGCTGCTGGCATGCAGCATAGGAATGGTTAGCAGTAATAGCCTGGCCGATCAATCAGTACCTTACACCATGGCTGACACATTCTTATGGCCTTGCAAACCTTCTCATACAAATAGTTTTGCTAATGTGAAGATTACTGCTAACTTTCAGGAGAATGTGAGCGAATGCAGACTACATGTGCCTGGATAGTTAGCAGTGAGTAAAGCAGACCTATACTTGTTATGTTGAATTGCGTTCTGTTTTCAAATATACTTTGCAGGCTGATAAAGCAGATGACATTCTCATCTTGTTATTGTTCATTAACCTAAGGATGTGAAACTGTGCTGCATATCTGGTCTCTCTTCTCTCCCCAGACATCGCCCCCATTCTTGTATAAATAGTGCAAGTTCATCCATCACTGGTAATCAGAAGACTGTCAGGATCTACTGACTGCAAAATTTGGGAGTTCTCAGAATTTAATTTGAAATACAGAAAGCTGTATTTGAGAAACTGCTGGAAAGGGAAAAGGAAAGAGATGCATTTCCCAGAATAACGGTTCTTGTTTTGCACCAGATTTTCCATTATTTTTTCTTAATGATGTGGACTGTTTCTCTTCCGTGCTGTTGTTCACACTTGGCCTGCTGTCAGTGAAGCTTATAAACAGAGCAATTGCTGCAAATGAAGTCTGGAATACATATACAAATGCATGCGTAAAGAAAAAATAATCCTGACGTTATTAATCTCATGAAAATTAATGTAACAGAAGTGGGCCTTGAGTCATAGCATAGTTTAAATGTAGGGAATTTATTTAAACTCATTTCCAAGGCAGTTTTGATAGTTTTAAAAAATAAACATTTTGTTTAAGACAAATCTCTGGAAAGCCTTCTGTTCATTCCAGTGCATGTTAACATTCCTGTGCTCGGGACCTCCCTGAACTCCCTTACTCTGTGATTTTCAGGCTGTTGACTTTGCCTCTTTTTTGCTGGTAGTGTCAGGCTTGCTTGTCCAATCTCAGCTGTGTGGTTGAGGCACTCATCATTATCCATTGTTAGAACGAGGTCTTGTTGTGTGCTCTGACTGATTGATTACTTATTCTCAATAAACAAAGGCTTGCACTCAAGGTCCTTGCAACATTTCTTGCCCATCTAGTCCACTTACATACACAGAAGGCCAACTGTCCCTCTCTGCTATTTGTGTATTCAAATAGATAAACTTTTTTCATGATCAGAATAATTATCTTGGAAAAAAGGGGACATTCAGATGGAAGTACTATTTCTCTAAGCCTGTTTGATCTCTCCCTTTAACCTAAAGTGCTTTTCAGGATGATTCTTTAACACAGTACCAGCTATTACATTCATGAACTCTGTTTGTTCCTAAGCAGGATAAAGTGAAATCACAGAAATACTGGAGAAGGATGTTGAAAACCACTGTTCCCATATGAAAAAGAAGAGGAAGCCTCAGTTGTGTGGTGGATATCAGTAAGGGGTGATGCTCAGCTCACAGCTTCAGTTGGAAGCAGTATCAGCTGTGGATATAAGCTTTTTGCAGGTGATTTCAATTAATGGCCTTTGCATATTGTTCCTCAATCACAGACATAACCAATTAACATAAACAGTTTTAAAATATGGCAATACTACAGAATCAGACTGATAGTTCAGTGTGCTCTGCAGTCAGTAAAAACTATTTTATTGCATTAAATTGTTTTTCCGTCATCCTTACTACTTAATATCTTGAAAGATAATAGCTGAATAAAACTTTCTATGTCTAGTCTAATGAAAAGATGCAATCTAGTGATGCAAATCTGTTTTAATTTTACTGGAGAGGGAAAAGAAAGCTCACTCAGGCTGCTGATGTTTTGCAGAGGAGTAATGACTCCACTATGCTGTGCAAACAGAAGACAACACAGCTACCTCTTCTCCCATATGCACTGCTCACTTCTACAGCATTTCTATGCAAGGAGGAAAATGCTCTTAAAAAGGTAACATAAACCCAATTCCTTGTAATAAAATTAATGATGTCACTCTAAAGGGGGACTTTATATGTGTTAAATATATGTAACTGACAAGCTTTATGACAATTCTATAGTTAGTTAAAACCAACAATATTAAAACCCAGCATGTATCCTGATCTATATGAAAAAGGTCACCTGTCTGTCCCCTCTTGCACTCTTTATTGGGATTGGACTAGGGTAAGGAGAGAGAAAAAAAAATAAGAAAAGTTTTACTATTTACAGAAATGCTCACTTATAATGCTATATACATACAAATACATCTGCAAGTTTCCTCATCCTCCTGCATTTAGTGCATAATGGCAACAAAATAATTTATCCTTGTGATTACATTTGTTAAACTATTTGTTCTTTTGAATTACGGCGTTGCAAACATCATGCAGCCTTTTTTGGGGGGAGCTGGGGAGGATTCTGTGTATCATCGCTATTTGGAGGAAAATATGTATCTTGAAAAATTAATTGAAGCAGAAGATTGGAGACTTTTCCCATGTGTACAGGTAGGTCACGCGTTGATATGGGGAGACACTGGGCTTACATCAAATCAAAGTCTGTAAAAATAAGAGAGAAAAGTCAAGATCCATCTTTCCTGTCTGAAAATAGTGACTAATTCACAAGAGACTAATTTAGTATGAACGTTTAGTCACATCTTCCTGTAACTGGGCCACTGTGTGAAACATAATTACAGACCAGTAGCTGTAGATAACAATCATGAGGACAATCTAGTAGAAATGGAGCCCCAAACTTTGTAATTTTAAAAGGTGAGCAGTAATTATGCAAACCTTTTCATTTTTTGAGGGTAGATGTTCACTGTTATGTTATCCTTTCCCCTCTCCACTCTCACCTTCAGTATTAAACCCTATTTGATGAATACAAAGAGGTTTTGACTGGTCAGTGATGCTGCAATCCTACTGCAAGTATCTCTAGAAATGGCAGTTACCTTTTCATCCCTGTCAGAAGTTTCTGAGTTTTCTATATGGGGCTATTTTTCTTTCTGCATTCTTACTCCCTGTCCATTGCCAGCAGATTTTCACCTCAGTAATTCTCAGGGTCTGGTAAGTAGGTAATTCCAGTTGCTGTGACTGGTACCTTAGGCTCTCTATGCTTCCATGCTGCTTGTTTATTAATATTTGAACAATGCACAGTCTCCCTATGACCCTCATTCCATCTTTTTTTTTTTTTTTTTTTCCCCTTGTCAGAGACTCTGCTCTTTTTTGAATAATCATTTTGACTGAATAATCACTGTGCCTCAAGAGACGGACTGCTAATCTCATTTCCATTTAGTTTTTGCATCCTGCACATTCTTATAGCACACAGCATTCTGCCTTCCAGATCCACAATCACCACTATAACTAACATCTGCATCTGGATTCAGTTTTTTTTCTTTTTCTTTTTCTTTTCTTTTTTTTTTTTTTTTTTTTTTTTTTTTTTCCTTTTCTCTCCACTTTTATTTATTTATTTATTCCTGAAGTGGGATAAGCATGTGCAATATAGAGTTTTGGAATTCTTTTTGTGGGAGATTATGAGCATCTCAACAGCACACATACAAATATCTTGCGAGTTATCTGTGAGAAGACAAGGTAGTAGGAAATAAGTCAGGTCTGAGAGAGTTTTATCTCATAGTCATGCATTAGCTTTCAAAATTTACCCCTAGATTGGAAGTCCCAAACTGTTTGGTGAGTGATAATTTTGTTCATAATCTTAATCTAGAAGTTTTTAACTGGCAAAGAAATGGGCTAATCTGTATCAAATTTTAGAGAGTTGAAATGAAAGGGTTGGAAAACCAACTTTCCAACTGAAAGAATTCCAGTTCCAAGAATTCTTCCTGGTTTTATGATTCCAGGTACAAATAATGAAGTTATTGAAGAGAGGTATCATTCCTCAAGATTTTTAACTTGATGTTGAAATCCTTTAGGGATTAATAAGTCTGAGTAGATCTTATTGACTTAAATATCATACCAGTACGTTTATTACATTCAGTCTTGAGAGATAAGAAGAGAACACCTTCCCCAAGAGAAGGGTTTGAAAATATATATTTTTTGTGTATAATTTATTCTTTTCATAATTAACTGTTCTTGGATGATTACCTGATACAGAGGCTAGTTTTGCCAGATGATTGAGTACCCATACATCAGGTGACTAAATTGAGCATCCTCCACTCTTTATAGTGTCAGAGAAGGTTAAGAACTAGTCTTTCTGGCCTAGGGTAAACACTAATTGGCATCATATTTTACTGGAAGGTCTTGGCCTTAGTCACAATGGAAAGATGCATCTTTGTAATCAGTAGTTGCGGCTGTCCTTACTTGGTAAGTCACAGCATTCTCCAGGCAATCTTCTTTCCATCCTGTAAGGCTGTTCTTTTACTCAGGAGATATTAAAACAGGCTGTCAGTAACTAGAAGACGTGTTTCCTCGGCTTGTGGAAAAAGATATGCCCCTAAGCCTGAGTAATGAGAATGGATTCAAACCCAATATGGAATTGTTCAGTTGTTTAGAACTGGGGAACTGGCATGATCAAGGAGAAAAAGGGAAACGAATTCAGGTGAATAAGTAGATAGCATGAGAAATAACATAATAGGAAAAAAAAAAAAAAAGACTTCTAAACTGCAGAAAACAGTTCATGTAATTATGAGCTTTCTGCACACAGATATTTACATTTGCTGGAAAAAGAGAAATGTGATATAGAAATCAATATTTTTCTGAAATTGATAAGAATTTTCTTTACATTGACAAGGATTTCAAAGCTCAGCTAATGGTCTCTCACGAATCCCTTGATATGTGCACACAAGTAACAGAGGCAGTTGGTGCCAGTGAACAAACCCAGCCCAGGTGAGTACATAGTTTTGCAAGTAAGCACACAGAATTGCCATCATATCTCCAAACTGTAATTACCTCACAGAAAATAGTTATATAATCTTCCCCATTGTCAGGATAATACGAATCAAGTAGATCTTTGATAAGGTCTCACTTTTAATGAAATAAAATTGTTTTTCTCCTTAAGTCCCTTTGAGTCTTTGACTTGATTTGAGGGAACAAGATGCAAAAATTCTTTGCTACAAGAGTGAGCTTGGGCTACTTGGTGCTGCCTTTACTCTGAGAGATGCTGGGCACCCACTGACATTCTGAATTTTGGGAGTTGTTGCTGAGGTTTAGCTTCCAGCAGTGTTTCACTTGCGGAAGTCACACTTAAGCACTGGGAGGTGGTGGAATCACCATCCCTGGAGATGTTCAAGAACAATGTAGATGTGGTACTTAGGGACATAGTTTAGTGGGCAAAATTGGTGGTAAGTGTATGGTTAGACTAGATGATCTTGGAAGTCTTGTCCAGCCTTAATAGTTTTATGATTCTTCTGCTAGTGGGACATTACAATGTCTACATGTCTGCAGTATTCATCTGAAGAAGTATTTACTGTTATCCCAGATAGTTAAGACATAGGAAAGGTTGCATTACAGATGTGGTACAAAGAAGAAAGTCATAATCCATGCTTAAGTATTGTGAAAGCTCTTCTCATTCACCTAGACCAGATAATGAACACTTCATATTGTTTTATCCACTTCATATCAGTTACCATTTGCAAGTGTTCAGAATTGATTAGACCTCTTTTCCATCTCTCAGAAAGACAAAGAGATTGTCTTAAACAACTAAAGGTTTAAAATAAACAGATTGCTTTTGGGATGACCATTTGATTTCAGTAAGAGGCAAGGGGAAAGTCTCCAGCTCCAAACCTGAACATCACCTTTTGGTGTGTGAAGCCCAGCTCGCTTGGGCTGTAGGACTCCAATTCCCAGTGCTGTGGTGCCAAGAAGCTCTAGGGCTTATTGTGTACAGCCATGTGCTGTGAGATCCTTCTGTCCATGGCTCCATAGCTGTCCTGTCTGGTCAGATAGGAGGGGAATATTGAAAGTGGTCCTGTGAGAGGAGATGGAGGCAGCAAGGAGTGGAGAGAGAAGGGTGGGGAACTCCCAAAGAAAGAACATGTCCTCATTTAGTACACAAAAGTGAAATGCAGAGAAAGATTAAGAACAAAAGGAACAAAACAATGTGTACTTTGCCTGCATACCTTCTTCTGAAGGTTAATGCCATGGTGGCTGAGAGTTTTTATCAGATCTCTGGTAAGCAGGGTACTGTAGAAATTACAGTTCTAAATCCACATTTGTTAATAGGTAACATTATGGGCTTGTTATGGCTGTGGCGCTTCAGAGAACTTATAATGTGGCTGCAGTTCAAATAAGGGCATTCATGTATAATTCTTAAAAGATGGTTAACACTGTGCAGAGGGCGTGAGTTTCAAATGCAGAAGCAGGTAGCTACTGCTGCTGTGACTGCAAAAATGAGTATTGGGGTGTTCTATCTTGCAGGTACTACCTCGCTTTGGAAGTTCCTTTCAAAGATTAACTTCTTAGTTTGTATCTTTGCAGTCATTAAATGCATATATCCAAGTACAGGGGTATTCAAGCCTGACTTCAAAAGATAACTTTTAAAACTGGAATTTGAAGTCCAACATATTTAGAATATAGAAAGGAAAACAAACAAACAAACAAACAAACAACAACCTTCTAGAGATGCTACAGCCAACTCACTCCTGCTAAATAGCATGTGTATACCTGTATGATCATACACATCTTTCAGTATGTGCTTCCTATTGATTTCCCTCTGCCTTTCAGTTTGCTATTTGGAAATGCTGTGAAATCCTGTGAATCTTGTGGGGTGACGTTACTTTCCCTGTAGGTGCCTATGAGATGTGCACTATTTCCAGTTTCTGCCTTTCAGTGGCTGTCAGCAGGCAGCTGGCCCCAGAACCTATCTTTAGCAAATGTGAATAACTGGAGAAATTTTGTTTGAAAGGCTGATGGACCTGCCTCATTTGCTGAGAACAATAACAGTGTTTCTCCCCCACTCAATCCATGTAGCCTGGAGCTCCCTTACATTAATAAATGATGAGATCAACCTCTTTCACCTTCCTGTCTTTTTCCAGCTACAGGTATGAAGTTTGGAAAGTGAGGCATGAGTAATACTTGCTGTAATTTGCTTTAAGAGTTAGAGAAGAGCAGAGAAGGGAAACTGTCTTCCTGTTAATGTGCGAAAAAGCTAAGAGTTAAATGTAGTCAAATACTCATTAGCCAAATATTATTACATTAAGCTTTCTTTTCTGAAAGTATCAGAAATCCAGCTGTTGATTTGCATTTAAGATGTTTGGAAGATAAAACTGTAATGAAATATTTAATCTGAGAACTACATTGAGGAGAACTTTTTTCAGTATGAGAATGGAAATTGGGAGCAAACTTGACCTTGTTTCCAAAATTAATGAAGTCAATTTTATTTCAGCAAATTTACTGACAGTTTGTGATGGTCTAGGAGCTGGTGTTGTGCTCAGCTAAGCCCAGACTGACAGCTGTTTTAGGAGGTCGTTATCATAATGAGTTTAGGAAATGCTGTAAAAAGACCAAATGAATCCTTGTAAAGTTTATTTGTAATGATTTTACTGTTTTGTTATTCATTTGGAAATTATTAATACACTGCTGAGTCTTACTTAGCTCCTTCTAGATTTTCTGTGGTTGGGTGCACAGTCTCTCTTTCCCCATAAGGCAATGGTACATCCAACATCTGTGAGATGTTTTTGTCTTTTTGTTTTAAAGGATATGAAAACTCCACATCTATTTTACATGCATCTTCCTCCTACAATCTCTCTAGTATTCAAGTGAATAAAAGGAAATTAAGCTTGTTTCTTTTTCATTTTTAAACAGTGATTTTACTAGATTTGTGATGCAGGGGTGAAAATGGACATCTCTGTAGGATGCCCATTGCCTTGAAACATTAGCAGTATTGAAAGTATCTTCTAAGAAATGTCAAATTAGAATCATGGAATCATAATGATTGGAAAAAACCTATGGAAAGCATCTAGTCCCACCCCCTGCTACAGCAGGTTCCCTTTATGGGTCATAAAGAGACCCTACATGAGGTAAAAATATGGTTCACTACAAGAGTTTGGAGGTGAACTTAAAGTTCTTGGGCTTTGAGCTAATGCTTTAACAACAGGGGTGCTAAATCTTTTGTTTTGAATACCTGTATTGTTAATAAAATCTTTGCTCCTTATGGTATGTACTACTATCACAGCAATGTATACATGGGACTTTAAATCATCTTGAAACAGCTGAAATGGAGTATGAAGGCTTTCTGTTTATTAGACCTGGTGGGCTTCTGGCTTTAGAAATAAAGTAATATGAGTAATTCATCTATACAAGCTAAAGTTTCAAAACTCTATTTCAGTTGGGTTTTTAAGCTGCTTTTAGAAAAACAAACATTTCATTTCTGTGTTGATTTTTTACTCTGATGCTCCTGATTCAAACAATGCTCCCTTATTTACAAATATAAACATTATTTTTCTCTGGTGAGTTAATTTGTCACATCCTAGTTATAAACATTCGAAACCAGGCTTGCTAGCATTTTCACTTCGTATGAAGAGGGTTAATTATGAACTAGACTGTGGATCTCAAGTACATCAGCAAGCTAAGTAGCTGGTGACTGCTGCAATCAGTTAACTGCAAGGAAATGAAACAGGACTTATTTACATTTAGAGTGATGCCTGAGTTCTTAATCACCTCAAAGCATTTAAAAATTAACTTTACTACCAACAGCTCAAGAGGCATAATGAACCCCAGGAGGGAGTTTTCTTCTCTTTTATTTTCATTGAAGCCGTCTATTCATTTACATCAGACTACACTCACTTCAGTCTGTTTGCCTGCTAAAGCCTCAAAAGTTTCCTTATTTCATTTTCTTAAGTAACTTGTGGTTCATTTGTTATGCTTCATCATAAATTAGTATTAAAACTGTGCAAGAACTCTTGGTAACTACTGAAGTACAAGCAGTCACAAATTCTGTGAGGACAAATAAAAGCAAACATCTTAGTATTTTGTTGTTATGTTGTAGATGCATATTATCTGTGTATAAAAAAGGCAACAAAATGCCTTTAATTATCATCTTCATGTTTTCCCGTGCTTTTGCACCCACAGAAACACATTTTATGGTTTTATACGTGGGCACACTGACACTCAGGAAAGAGGGCTATAGTATAATCAAATAATCAGCTAACAGCCTGACCAGTAACGATATTTGACAATTGGCAATTTAAAAGATGGAAGCAAGTTTCAGTATAGAAACTAGCACAAATTCTCCAGGCTTTCCACCACTGCTTTGTTTTATCTTGACTTTTATTTGCCCTGAATCCCCTAATAGGAGCAATCCTTTCATAAAATACTCAGCCAACCCATTATTTCTATATACTTTTTTTTTTTTTTTTTTTTTTTTTTTTTGCATTGCTACAAACATGAAGCATTAACACCTCCAAAAGTGGTCTGTTCCCTTGGGAAAGGTCTCAGCTATGAGGGGGAAAAAAAAAAATCTCGCCTTTGGAAGTTTCCTGTTAAGATTTGAACTGTTTTCCTGGGTTATTTACAGCTGAAGTGAAGGTGATATTTTGAGAGACAACAGTAATGAGTGGTAACTCAGCAATCCAGCAGAACTTAATAGGGGTGAAACCTAATAGCAGAAGTCTTTTTTTTTTTTCCCTTTCTATAAACTATGTAGTGGGCAAATTGAATTTAGGTGTTCATACATCTATTAAGATAAGCAGAAGTGTTAGTAATACAGATTATTTCGATTTTTTTATATGTACAAGAGACAGCATGAGAGTTACAGTAAATAGTAGATATCTGGTTACAGTAGATATATGTGTTTATTTAATAATGCTATGTGCATGGCTCTTTTAACTTGCTTCTCATTCTCTGCTCCTTCGGTGAAATAGTGTTTATAGGCCTAATAAACTTATAAATTACTCTGTTGTGACAGCTTTTGCCACCAGCATTTTTGCAAAGGAATTAGAGTATGCCACCATGAATCTCAGCTCCCTAATTATTTAGGCCTCTTATGATATAGTGTCATCAAACTGAAATAATAGAATAATTAAGGTGGAAAAAGATCACTAGGATCATCTAGTTCACCCACCAACCTATCACTACTGTGCCACTAACCCACATACCTCAGTGCTGTGCTTACCCTTTTCTTGAACACCTCCAGGGATGGTGACTCCACTACCTCCCTGGGCAGCCTGTGCAGATGCATTAGCACTCTTTCAGAGAATTTTTTCCTATTATCCAACCTGAACCTACCTGTAGCAGCTTGAGGCCATTACCTCTGATTGTGCGCCTCTGCTAATAGTACTGGATTAAAGCTCTGTTGAGACGGATTCTCAATTTTCGTATTCTTCAACTGTTTGTTTTTATCACTTCTTCGCTTCAAAATTAAATGCTTTTGTTCGTTAATGGAAACCATAGCTGTCTCTGGAGTTTACGTCAGTTCTTCTCTATAAGACCATTTATATTTTCTTCCCATGTTTATTTACTGAGTGAGAGAAGCAGGAGGTCTGTCTGTCAGTTCTGCCCAACTCCAAACATTTATCCTGTGAGTGGTTTTGGTACAAAATCATAAACTGAAAAAGATTTTGCTGGTGTAATAATTTCACAGAGGTTAGTTTTTCTGGCTGGTATCACTTGTAGCCCACGGAGCCTGATTCCCTTATGATTTAGTTTCAAATGACTCCTGATATAAATATCTTCGGGACTCTTGCCAAGCAGTATACAACTACTTTATTGTCCTTTATTTCAGCCAAAAACTTGTAATGTAGTTTGTTTGTTTTGACTGGTTGTGACGTTGCTTTAGACCAATTTGTAATATATGATAAAACACGATACAGTACTCATTCAAAACACAGACATCTTTGGTTAACTTTTATTTCTGAACATATGTATATATATGTGTATAGATATTAATTTGCTCTGACTAACAATGGAAATTGTGTGACTGCATTAGCAAAATTGTCCCTTGCCACATGTTCTACTTATCTGAGGATCCAGCTGTGGACAAAGTTTGGCGTGGTGTATCGTCTTCTGACTGAACTCACCAGCAGTTCATCAGACTATTCAACAGTTTAAATCCACAATTTTTATTTTCCAAACTTTTAAAAATTTTATTTATCTATTTATTTATTTAACCTGATCTCAAAAAATGGGACAGAATTTAAGGTAAATCTCCAGTTGGGAGAGTTAATATCTGTATTGTATAATACAAAAACAGCTAGAATTGTACTTAGAGGATTGAGCAGGAGTTTGGAATGAAGAAGTACTGAAAACATTCATAACTAGGGAAATTTCTCTCAGTTGTTCATTTCCTATTAGCCCCTGACCTTCCCCCAGATGATTTTATTTGGAATGTGTTCAAATATTTTGGTTTTGTATAAAATTAATGTCAGATAACAAATTGCTAGGAATGAATTATCAGCGTGCTAGTGGAATTGTTCAGATCCAGGTGCTCCTCAGGCACTGTCAGCAAAAACTGAGCTGAAACTCTTATTTTGAGTGTTTTCTGCTATTGCAGATTTAGTGTCCTGCTTTACATTGTTTGTACTGAAGAAGGTAGAAGGCTGCTTGGCAGCTGACTCCTTTGGGAGTCCCTGCTAAAATGAAATGTATATTTCATAAGGTCATCCCAGGGAGCAAAATTTTAAGTAAACATACATTTTAAATGAGCAATTGTCTACAGGGAAACTGAGTATAGATCTTTATATTTTGGTTGTATATGTTCTTCTCTGAGTGTGGGGAATTACATGCACAGTCTGCGCATGGTGGTGCGCATGTTATGGTGTCTATATCAGCGTGGTTAATCATTAACATTCCTCTAAACGTGGCCTTGCAAGCTAAATTAGTAAACCCTATGGAAGGGATATCTGTTTGGATTTTCCTGGAGAGCACATTTTAAAAGGAGTTACCTACAGCTACCTGAAGGCAAGAGTATATTTGGAATATTTTGTTATATTGATATGCATTTGTGTGACATAATTCTTATAGCTAACATCCAACTGATGTAGGTTAGCTTGTTTAAGGTTTGTCAGATATGGGAAAAATGGATTTGTTTAATCTCTTGTGCCATGAAATATCTATGGGACAGGGGTGTCTTCTCCTGAGTTAGTTATTCTGGGCTCCCTTTATTGTCAGCAGGAGAAGGAAATACTTTGGAAATGTATTCAAATGGTTTATTTTAGTTCTTTGCTTAGAGAGAACTCTGATGAGACATTTCAGTCCCTGGACTCTGTGGTCAACTTTGTGCACAAAGTGTAGTGTATCTGGTTCAGACCCAGACGTCTGTCTCCAGATGCAGTGATGGAAATCCTAGAAATGCTGACTAGCGAGATATTTGTTTTCCCTTTGTAATAATAGTCTACAGTTGTATCTTTAATATTAGTAATTTAGTAAGTTTAGTTTGATATTTTTAAGGAGGAAGAATGGACTTGAGTGATAAAGGAAGAAATTGTGGTGAATTATTCAATGCTTTGCTCCTTATTCACTTCTATAGTTCAATAGAGCTATAAATAAAGGCATTTATATATGTGTGTATTTGTGTGTTTGGAAAAAAGTCTGTGGGATAAGATGACCAGAGTGATTTCTTTGTTGTTCTTTTACACTCCAAGTTTGCTGCATGATACCTTTTCTGAATGGATCGTGTCAGTCAAAAAGAATAGGTTGCAAAATACACCGAAGAGCAGAAATAAAGTGAAAAGATTACCTTCAGATCTAGACCCTTCATCCCTTTAAATCCTCTTGTATTTTCAGCGAAACTCAGATCTTACCTGCTTTCTGCAAAAAATAGCCACATTAAAATTAGCAGCAGTAGAAGTGAAAGTAGAGGATGACTGTACACATTTCAATGTACACTGCAGAGCACATCCTGTACTCCTGAGTCCATTTAAAATTGATCAGCAAGTCACAGTGTGGGGCAGTTTGAATCTTTGTTAAAAAGAATAAGAAATTGTACCTTTTCTGTACATGTAAGTGGACTCTAGAGTTAACAATGAGTCCTTCTTAAAGGCGCATATGGTTTCAGATGTATTAATTCCCTTGGTCTTGCAGTGCTCTGGAGTAGACAAATATATTACTTGAGAATTAGATGCTATCAAGAAAGAGCTGGGAAAGGGCAGGGATTATTCCACCTTTCATATGGAAAGAGCTGTGAGGACTGGTTCCTCATGAGCCAGGTGCTTGCTATGTTCTGCACCACTTCCTTCTCTGTGAGGGTGTGGTGCAGATCCTCCTGCAGTTTGGTGAAGGACTGGAAACAGAGTGGGGAACTGGAGGAAAAAGTTGCGGAAAATATAAAGGTTTTACAATACCTTGATCTTAGAAGTTTTTTTTACTCTGTGTCCTGCACTTTTTACATTGCTTTTGTCAGTATCTGAAAAAACATTACCGTCAAGGAAAGAATTAATCCAAAGTGCAGCAAATCAGGACAGTACTAGAACACTCAGTGAAAAACTAGGCATCATCTTTATTTTAGGGTCAGTATTCATGGTGTATGTACACGCAAAAAATGCCACTGCATGCAGTATTGCTGGAATTCAGCCTCCCTGTTCAGTGTCTGGACAGGCCATTCTGCTTTGTGCCTGCATGCTTGTCATAGAATCTGCAGTGCAAGAAGTGAATCTGTACCAATGCATTCAAGTGCAGTGAATCTGTACCAATGATTCTGGACTGGGCACAAAGAGCAAAATAAACTTTCTCCTTGAATGGTTCTTATTTTCGTGGTGCTTTATTTCTTTTTCATTTGCCCCTCTCATCTCCCAATTTGTCCCAAGGTGGACAAGTAGTAAAGTTAAAAAAAAAAAAAAAAGAAAATAAATCATTCTTGATTATACCCTACAATCTGATTTTACAGCTCTTGTATATGTGGTTGTTGTGATTGATGCACTTGTGTACTACTGTAATAGGGAGATGTGAGAGGTAGTTGCAGGTAAGCATTGATACAGTAATTCTGACTACTACGTGTAGTGTAAAATTCATATTGGGCTTGATATATTCAGTGCATCTTCAGTATTTTCAGTTTCTATTTCATTATTTCTCTCATATGGGAACTAACTAAATTTAGCATTTTTTTTTTTTTTTTTACAGTAAGTAACCCATGTAGGTCATCAGATGATAGATCTCCTTCCTTCCCTTGTAGCGTCTTTTATTTCTTAGCAACACGGCAATAACATGAAACCATGACAGCCTTTCTAAAGCATGTACTTTAGTGAAGAAAAAAAGAGTATAAAATTTCTGATCAGTGCTCTGAGGGACTGTTACATTGATGGTGTATTACAAACGATAGACTGCATTGTAACCTAACAAAGACATGTCTGCTCACTTCCAGCTGATGGTGCCAAACAAAACTCAGTGGTAGCATTTTGAATTGTTAATTGTGCTGCTCTGTGCTGAAATCCTTGACCTAAATATTAATGAGGGAGTCGGTTCTACAGTGCACTACGTTGGTGCCCAGCAATCTGGTCATGTAATAAAGTGTAAACGTGATTATTCTCGTGCTCCCAGAGACAATGGCAGTGCCCGGGAGTAGGAAGTATCAGCCCCTGCATCCCGGGGCTTGTCTCACTCATTTTCTGTGTTTCATTCACTCTCTGCAGATCAAACATTCCCTGAAGTGTGGTAGAAGGCAGGAAGAATGACACTTGCTAATTTGAATTTCAGAACACACCTAAACCGCATTCTGATCTCCAGGTAAGTGTCTGTGAGCCACTTGGCTTTGACACTTGTTAAATCTTAATCACATATCTTTTTGGTGCCAAGCTCCTGTATGGAGACCAAAGAGCAGCGTGCGCATGTGCAGGTGTTTGTGGGGGGAGGGAATACTTTGTTTGTACAGAAGATGTGAAGTGAAAACAACATTACACTGGAAAATATGAGATCAGCTTATGAAAAAGGAGGAAAGATTGATTGACCACTGAAAATCTTAAACTACAGGTGTCCTGATGCAGTTGCTCTACATGGCGACTCAAGAAGGAAATATCTGGGAACATGTAATTTTATAATTTAAATCATGCATTATTTTTATGTATTCATTTTCTTCCTCCTCCCCTGACTGCTTTTAAAGAATACCCTCAGGCATGTCATTGGCTCTATCAAAGTCCTTTCTTAAGCAGTAACTGTCAACTGTAAAGGGGAAGAAAAACAAATAGCATATTCCAAATGTCAGTAGTAACTAAACAAGGTGTTTCTGTGAAGATCTGGGTATCTCTGAACTGGTTTGAACTATTATTCATGTGGTGAAACATGATATTGACCACATAATGGGTGTATATACTGATTGGCAGCTCTTCTAACTTAGGTGCCTCACCATAATTTTGTGCATGAAGTCTACAAACTATATCCTGTGCTATCACCTGCACTTAAAAACAAGTTCATTTAAATTAGGAATGGGACTAGGAGGTATTTGAGCCAGTGATGTTTGTCAGTCTGAGTTCTTCTGGGTGGTTCTTTGTATGTGTTCTTGCTCAAATACTGTATATGCCAAAAGGGATACATGGAGATAATAGCTTATGTGGGAACTGTTCCTAGATTATCTCACTGCCTGTTTTAAATAACATAGTGAGACACTGTCTGGTACAACAAAATTTAGGAGCCTGAGTTCCTCATAGAGTCAGTGGAAATGTCAGAGCACCTCTGAAGGGTGACTTGTGTGAACTGTCACCTGGCATGGTATGAATATGCCCCATTGCATTCGCCCGCAACCTAAATGCATCCAACAAACAGCACTTCTATCACTGTGGTGTGTTCACTAGTAGCAGTGTCAGATGGCATGTTTTATGTTCATGTGGGTATGGCTTACTGCATGAAATGGAAAGAATTCCAAGGCTTGCTGGCACAGATACTGCACAGGAGCTGAGGCAGAATTACAGGTAGCACTATGCATGCTGTTGATGAAAGTGGAAGCTGAGCAGAGTAGAAACATACTTTCCATTGAATAATTAAATTCACTAGCCCTTCTGCAACCCAGTAACCTTCTGGAAAGGGATGATCTTGGATGATCTTAGGGACATGATGTAGAGGGCATGGTGACAATAGGTCGACAGTTGGACTTTAATGTCTTAATGATCCTTTCCGACCTTAGTAATTGTATGATTGTCTGATTCTATGAGCACTTAATAGTCTTGAGCTGTGTGAAATACTGTTAGTGGGTATAGCAACCTTGTCTAACTTCAAAATAAATCAAGATGTGCACAAAAGAGGGTAGTTTGTTCTTCATGCTTGGTGAGCAGTACAGCAAAATGTGAGATATCAGAGAAGCCTTACAGGGAGCACTGGAGGTGTTTGCATGTGGAGGCTGTGCAGCTGTTGTACCCAATAATCTCTAGCATGGAGAACCACATCTGTGGGATCTGCCACATGGGGATGAATTGGAGTGGTGGTTGCTGGTAAAGGGAGGTGGCAGCAGCAGCTCAGACAGGAGATTGAGTGTGCATCTGAACCACACTGAGGAGGTGGTTTGCTAAAGAGTGCAGATTGGGCTGTTTTTCTGTAAGGTCAGCACCAGGACTTCCTGGTTTCCCTCTGACTGGTCTCTGGCTTCCCTGACACAGCGTTGCTTTAGCAGCAGGGAGGAGTGGGGACAGCTCTGTCAGCAGGGCAATCCAGGAGTTGTGCTTGCTGCCAATTACTCTGACAGCCTTCAGGAAGGGCTTGTTTACCAGAAGAGTTTTCTTCAGCAATTTCCCACTTCAGAACAGATCATGATGCTTTTCACATGTGTACACTATTTATAGCTGAACAGCAAGAAACAGACTCCTAGCAGTACTGGCACAGTTATTTGATGCAATATAGGATTTCTCCCCAAACCTAGGCTTAATAAACACAATCTATGATAGACATTTTTAATGCGATTAATCAGGATGATTAATTCACAAGATCTCTTATCATGTTAAGAAAATACAGAATTGTTGCTTGATAATGGACAGGGGAAGTAAATTCCTGAATCACTGTTTTACATACTGTGGACAGTTTGTTTTGCCTCTTTGAGTCCAGTGAAGGTCCTAGAGTTTACTCTGTCCTCCTAAGAGCACTGGATAGAGATAGATTGAGGTCAGGAGGTTCTGCAAACGAGAATGTTGCCTGCAGAGTGCAACGGTGTATTTTCATAATAGTATCTAATGTGCATTCTTAATGTTTTTGAAGAGGCAATTTGTCAGCTACTTTTCAATTTTTAAATGTGTACATAGCATTGTCTCAGTGCAAAAATTGGGTCTTAAGAGATGTATGGTGAAAAAGTTGCTTGTTGCTGGAGAAATGTTGCACTTAGGAAAACAGTTGGCAATGGATGGTGTGGAACTACTTGAATGGAATTTGGAAAAGATGTAATACCTCCCCTGCATCCTTCTGGAAATGTGTTCTGTGTACAAATAAGGGAGAATGCAGAATGGTCCTCAGGTCCACAGAGCTTGAATCACAAAATATTGTAATCTACACATCAAAACAGAGGCCAGGATGGTAGGGAGCCAGGTTAGACCTTCCCATTCTTCCTTCCCACCTACCTTTTCTTTTTTTTCCCCCTATGGCACTCAGTGTCTGTATCTCCAGTGGGGCAGCAGTGGTCATTTTGAGAAGTACTATGCAAGGAAATGGGCAAATAGAGACTTAATGCCTTGCTTAAAGCATGCCATGCTTCAAGCTGTGGCTTTACCCTGAAGAATCTTAATCTTGGTGACAAGTACTTATTTATTCAGGATGTTGTTACACTGAGTTACAAATTGGATGACAGTTGTCAAGACAGCTGAACCTTGAACCCCAGTGCATTAACAGTGCTGTCAAGGATAAATGCCCTGATTGCCCATGCTCCCAGATCTTGCAGCATCCTCTGAGATGCTGTGGAAACCCTCTGCACAAGGAAATTATGTTCTTGAGCACATTTCCTAGGCTTACCCTCTGGCCACAGAAGCTGTTTGATTATGCTTTGGGCACTCTCATGGTGTGCCTGGGCCTGTACTCTCTGTCAGGTTTGCAGGTGTGTGATGGAGGACCTGGCACTTGTGCCATTTCCACAGTTTATCTAGCAAGGAGTCCCCATGCCGAAGGACATCTCCATACTAACTTATTCTTCCTCCACTGAAGGATATTTGCATGTTTAGACACTGACAGCACCTGGGGAACCAGTGATACTGATAACCACAGGGCCTGCATCTGGCCATGACCCTGGTCTCTTCTCCACCTCCACAGCCTTTTACTACAAGACGTGGTCTGTTATGAAGGCTTGCATGATAGGCTCACGTTCATGATATGGAAAAAGAAGAGAAGGCTCAGGTTGCTGGTTATGCACACTCCCAGGAGGTACAGCCTGGCTATTCTGGGAGAAACCTAAAAGCCTTCAGCATAGAGGCACGCAGGATATTCTGGAAACTCCCAGGAGCTTTCTGTCTGAGCAGTGGAGATAATCCCTCTCTCACATCACAATTCTATTTTTATTTCAGTGGCAGAATACAGAATTCAAAATGAACCCAACTCTAGATGTTCTTTTTTCCATCTTTAAAATATATCAGACTAAACTTTCCAGGGCTGAACAAGACACGTGGAATATGACACCAAGGCTGAGTTTTCCATGTGGAGTCAGGATCTAGTTAGAAAAAAGAACATATTATGTATAGTAGGAAATGGGTACTTGACAAAAGAGGTGTGGTGTGTATTTGCAGAGGCTTCAGACTGAAAGCTGAGCAAGTTGGTTTTGCGGTCAAGTCAGGGTGCATTTCAATAGTAAGGCTCCAGGTGTGCATTTCTAAGGCAGAGAGCACATATTTCTTAAATCTGTTTTCCTACTTGAAATAAACCTTCACTTACAGCTTGAGGGTCTGCCATATACACCTTAGATATAGCAGGGTGTATGTGGGATTTGAATGAGGTATTATCGATGAATGCAAAAATTGGAGACAAATTATTAGAGATTATGTTGAAGGAAAAGGAGATGTCCCTTGGGAGGGCAAATAAGACAAGACAGCGCACGAGCAGCCTAAGTCACAGAGCCAGAGACAGCTCCAGAGCTCCAACACAATTGCTGGACTCTGTCATCATCGCTGAGTTGGCATGTGGTCCAGTAACTGGTAAGGGGGAATAATAATCAGAGCAGCAGTCGGTTATGGTTTTGTAGTGCTTACCACAAGGTTTCTCTTTCCTGTCACAAAGTATGTGTACTTGTTTTTAAAAGTAACTTTATAACCTCTTTCAAATACTATTTTTAGTGACACTGATTTTTCAAGAAATCCTGTCAAGGAAGTAAAACAACTTTTTAAAATATTCTTTTCTCATTGTGCTAGATGTTATGAGGAGAAAATGAGTCCCTAATAGATCACTTAGAAGAGATGTATATGCAGATTTGTTCATAGGCGAGTACAGAAATCCATACTGGCAAGTATAATATTGTGACATCTTTTTCTAGCATAAATTTATGAATGTGAGTGAGATTGTGTTGAATGACTTGTGAAGATTTGAGCGCACAGTAACAGGAACAGGTAAAATATCATCTGCTTTTAACAGTAGGTCTGCTTTGTTACCCCCCATTGTCTGCAAGAGTAGGAAAACGTGTTTTAAGAAAGCAGAGAACTTTCAGTCAAAGTTCTGGGTAAACTCAGCACCTTGCCTTCCAACTGCTCATGGGCTTTAGCCTCCTGCTTGCTGGGTGTGTGGAGTTTCTATTGACCTTGATAATACTTCTCCACAAGATGGAAAATTCTGACAGCACACTTGTGTCATTAACGAAATATTATGAGCTGACAATGAAGAACACCACAGACTTAATCAAGCATCTCTATGTTGCTCTTGTAACATTAGAGTAAGAAGTTATAATCTCTTGGATGCTATAAAAAAAGCAGAGACCGTATGTTGCCGTTTAGGTTAGTGAGGCCAGGGACCACTTTGTGTCTTAATGACCCAAGATCTAATTTTCTTTATTTCAGCTTTCTGAGAACCTTAGGGATGTATGGTATTCAGATTGCTTAAAGGATTTACCTTCATATGGTATGCTGATACATAAATTAAGACTATAGGTTTGTCCCTAACCGGGATGGTGTGATGTAAATGTCATCAACTGCATTATATAAATAATGACCTGAAAAATTCAGGGTGGGAAAGAAAGTGAAAATAATTGCTACTCATGAAATAATGGATGTGCCAGAGCTAAGAGTTGCAAGACAGAAATGTATTTCATTTTATTTTCTAATGCAAAGAAACTGAAAACTGTTGAGCATGCAGTAACCTGAGAAGCCAGTGCAAGATGGACTACTCACAAAGGCACTCACATTTTGTGGGTGTAATTAATAATTAAACTCTGATCTTTTCTTTTGGAGCAATGAAATATCTGGACAGAAAGTAGTACTCTGAGAGATCTGTGAATAGAATATATATCTCCAGTTTCCATTCCTCTGATGTATTCGATAACATACTGCCTAGCTGAATTCTTGCTTTTGGCAGTCATTTTACTTTCAATTTTCATGTTCGGTTTACATTATAATGACCTTAATGGAGATACATATTTATCAGCACAGTCTAGGCAATTGAGCACACATAAAAAGTTGCATACTGGTTGATAATAATACTTTCTGTACAATATTTATGAGATCCACTAATTCAAAAGTGTGTCCTAAAGTACCGAAGACACATCCAGTTGTTTAGCTAACCCCTTAAACTTTCTGACAAGCAGGAAAATCTCCGTGGGTCTGTTACTCATTGTCTGTTGGCCTTATACACCTAAATATTTCTCTCACCTAATTCTTCCTTATTGCAATCTTTTCCCCTATTCAGGGTTGTTGGAAGAAATTAATTATCTTCTTTCACAAAGAATATTTCTAGGTTTTGAAAACTTGTAGTTTACTCCCTCTTGGATTAAGTAAGCTCACATCTCATACTAGGCCATCTTTTTTGGAAGTTCACTCTCATTTCTGTTCTTGGAACTTTCTCTAGATATTTGATATATTTCATGACATGTTGTAACCTGCAGCCATCACGTGGCTCCGGGTGGGGGATTACCAACTCTGAATAGAGTTGAAGGAGTGTTCTGTGTATTTAGCATACAGCGTGCTTGTTTTCTTTAATCCAGCATTACTGCTCCTTATGCAGTTGTACAAATTCATTGTTTGCTCTTTATCCAACTCTAGACTCCTTTCTATACGGTGCTTGTGCAGATACTTCTTTCTTGTGCATGAGTGTGTGAATTCATTTGCTTAGCTGAGTTCAGGTTTATCCCATTCACCAGGGTCATTTCAGATGTGTAGTCTATGCTACAAAGAGTTTGCAGCTTTTTTTTTTTTCTTTTTTTTTTTTTTTTCTTTTTACCTGATTGCTCCTTTGCCTGTTTGTCTATAGAATTATGAATTTAATGAAATTTAATGATCTTGTTTTTAAAAAGTGTTTTATAGCAATGGATCATTGTGTGCTGTGTGTGTGTTAGCTGTGTGGCATGAAATCCTTTGTGTACAAATTAAAATGGGCTTGCTAAAAGCTCTCCATAAGTACAGTATTACTAAGGACATCATAACTGAATGAAGAGAAATACACGAAGAGTCACAGTATGTCTTGAGCAGCTGTCATGCTTCATTGCTGAAGTGTCTGTGTCTAAGAGCTGTATTTTAAAGATGTCACTTTATTACACACTTGTTTTCCCAAGGGTAGCTGGACATGTAGGTACACTGAGGTAACTTCAAACACCCCTTCCAATTTTATCAGGGTTAATTGCTGTGGTATTCTGAATACTTATGCATATTACTGGAGCCCCAGTAACCCCCAAAGTAGATTGAAAAACTGTGTATTTACATATGAATATGGAATTTTAAGTATATAAACAAACATGTAACCTCTAAAATTTCTCTTAGAAGTAACAAAATAAAATAAAATAGCAATAATAAAAGATATAGCAATCAAAATACAAAATATGTATCAAGAGTTATGAGTTCTCGGAAACTTGCAGATAGCAATTGTTGTGTTAGATCTCTCTTTCTACCCTTCCACCCCTCCTTTCTTTTAGACATGGAAGAGGAGAAAGAGTTGTACATCGATTGGTTTGCATATCTAGCTCTACTGTACTTTTCCCCTTTCTCTTTGCAAATTTTACCTCACACTCTTTTCTTGTGGTCATTTGGTGATGATTTTTTTGTGAAGCACTGGGGACCAAGATCACACATGATGCATATAGGGGGTTATAAGAAGTGTAACATATTACAGAGTTTATTGTAACTTACTAGATGTTTAATGTTTTCCTTGAGCTGGGGTTCTGAATAGAATCATCTGTAACAGCTTGAAAATGCTCACTGGGCTTTACAAAGTAAAGCCTGAAGAGGTTGGCTCTGAAGAAGTATCATACTTTGCCCATAACTTAAAAGTTGTTGATCCTTGACTTCACACTTGATAAACAAAGTATAAAATATGTATTGGAAACAAGAGCGTGTCTCAGTTCACTGCAAATATAGATCACTAGAGAGAATAAATCATAACCCAGCCAACTATGTTTTTCTCCTCTTGCTTCCTCTCCAAGCTCAATTAAGACTCAACATGTTTTTTCTTCTCCCCAGTTCCCTTTTATCTCATCTCATTCTCATGTTTCCATGCCCTTCCCCCATTCTCCTCTTGTTTCCATGTCCTTCTCCCCCATCCTTCTGTTATCTGATGAGGATAGTGCTGTAGGATAATGAGATAATTCCCAGTAGTGCTGGAATTCCCAGACACCTGCATGATATATATATTTTTAAATCCCAGATGGGGATCACATAAGACCTGATTATGTCTTGGTATTTCAGAGGCATTCATTCAGGTTCAGTTGGTCATTCTGGGACCCAATATGCTTCCTGTGTACTGCAAAATATGTAAATGCCCATCTTTGGGTACGGCAGTTTTGGTCTGGAAATTCAGATCTAGATGAATAGCTAGGAAACAGCTTAGATGTGTAATGAACAGAAGTGTTTTAAGTTTGTCTTCCATCCCATCCAACACTTTACAGATGTCTAACCGCCGGCTTTCTTTCTTGGCATGGATCCAATTCTGATTTGGCACTGACTCACTCTCCATATGCAGTGAGCTCTCCCAATCTAGTGAATTTTTAAATACAACTACTTTGCATACACTGTGTAAATAAAATATTACCCCCTCAACTCAGCCCCTCCCCCAACAAAATTCTGCACAAAATGCCGTTCCCAAAGCTGTTTCAGTGTGTCTAATCTAAATTAGGTCTCTAACAAAATGGTTTCTGTTTTATTTTATTATTTTTTTAATTTTATGTAGCCATTGGAATTGCATTATTATTTCTTAAATCACTGGATTAATTTAGGTTCAATAAAGCAATTATATCCAGCAAAGGGATTAACAATTTAACAGACCTCCAAAAAGGCTAATTACAGGGCCTGTAATTTAGCTGACTGCGATGATTCAACTGAGATTCCTATTTCTTAAGCTTTTGTGGACTCACTCTTTTCCCTGGTGCTTTAATAGCAAGCTTGCATGCAAATACTTGCTTCCACGTGACTGAGGACTTTGCTGCTTTGGGCCAAAATTGATTGCTGAAGTTACATGACTGAAATGCCTCAGGTTAAAAAAAAATAAATAAAAAATCACTAAAAAGAAAAATATCCAGTAGACAGCTATGTAAAGTGTGCTGCCTGTCACTGGTGCTCCCAGGATGGGAGAGGTTCTGCAAATAAGGTCAATGGAATTAACACTCAATTACCCCTTAAATAGCAAAGAGGGTGCCAAACATAGTTCTGACAACATTTGGGGATCATCATAATTGCAAGCCACCTGCTACGTGAGCTTATGTAGTTAGATGCGTTTTCTTCCTGCTCATCAGCTCATCTGAACTCACTCAGTCATATTTTGTACTATTTAAGAGCATAGATGGCCATGTACTGTATAAAATCCCTTGTTCTTTTTGGTTCAGGTCTCCCTGCTGATATAAACTGTCATTGCTCTACTGAAGCTGATGGAGTCCTGAGGATTTACAGCATCTGAGGTCATGCTTGTTTATGCAGTCAATCAATAAATGTAGAGAGAATGTAAATTCATTTGTATGCTGATTAAACGAGTAGTTTAAACATGCTTAATACATATTGAGATAGATACTGCCATTCTCATTTCTGTAAAACACAGTGTTTTAGGTTCTGATACAAATCCTGTTGAAATCAATGTTCCCAATTAACCTCAGGGAGTTTTAGCTCAGAATGACAGTCCAACCTTTGTGAAACACACAGTTTATTTCTAGCCCTTCTTAAAATCTCTTGGAATGATATTTTCCCTTATTTAGACCCTAAATCTGTTTCATATCCCACATTTTCTCTTTGAAGAAAAAAAAATCAAATAAGAGTAAGCAGGACTGCAAAGTGTCTCTGAAGGAGATGTCACACAGTCAGTCAGTCATCCATTTTCTAGCTCAGCAGTACAAAAACTGTTTCCCTTTTTCAATTTTCATTGTCCTTTCTACACCCACAGCCCTTGCTATCAGCCCCAGTAAGTAACTCATATTAAAGACCTCCTTTTGCCTTTCAACAGAGGAAGAAAAATTAGAGTGGATTTTTTTTTTTTTTTTTTTTTTTTTTTTTTTTGGTGTATGATTGTCCCAGTTAAGTCCCTAAGTCTCAATAGGGTTGTGCAATTTGAAATCTGACCTTTTCAAATTGGGTTTGAAGAATGAAATCACAGCAGAAAACCCTTTCTTCACATTTTTGTGTTCATACGCTTTGTGGCTTGCAATCCTACAGTATATGAGAGTTCAATTAGGCGGCATGTAATTGACAGGTTCCCGAGTTAAATAGCTGGGATGGGATCATATACTTAAAATAGCTTTAAAAGAAAATCTGTAGACAGACAATCAGTCAGACAATCTTTTCAGGCACTTGGAAAGCCCCTATTTTCCTAAGCACTTGCCCTGTAAATGATCTGGGAAGTCTTGCACGTAAAGTAGTTTAATATAAAAGATTGCTTGGAGGCAGTTAACATGCAAACATACCCCTTGATTTAATATCTAGGAGGCATTTTTTGAAGTTCTTTTTTTTTTCTTTCTTTTTTTTCCTGAAGTATCATTGTTGCTCATTATGAGTGTGACATCACTTCCCCTGACCTACCAATATGTGTACTCCCTGCATTCTGATTGTTACCTTCTTTGAGATCAAAGCTTCATTTCTTCTGAATTCAAGCCCATCGTTCCTTTTCCTTGGGTAATTTCCAACATCTAGAGGAAAAAAATGTACCAACAAAGCAAAGGAAAAAGAAAGGCTAAAAAATTTCCTGTCTTTCACTGTGGGTAGACTCTGCAATTTGTCAGGTTGCATACAACTCCTCTCTTTTATTGCTGCAAGCTATGCTGTGGTAGAAGCCCATGCATGCCGTAAGAATCAGAAAAGAATGTCTTGCAACTCTCTTCTTGAAAGTGTCATTGAGTTAAAGGCATGTTTGTCCATTTTTATGATGTATTTACAAAAATTAGGATTTTGATTTGGGCTATAGAAATGAAGCAACTGTTTTTGCTTTGGGCTCCCTCTGTCTTTTAACAGAGATGGGCAATTTGAGCAACCCTTTTCCTTTGTACAGCAGCCCACTAGTTGTAGCATTTGGCCACCTTGCCAAACACCTGTCTAGTTCTTCAGTTCCATACATTTACATCTGCCTTTTAACTTTTGAATACAATGCCCTATTAGTGCTCTTGTTTCAAAGAAGTCTCTCTACTCCCTCTTTTGGAGTTCCTCTGCTTAAAATAAACCCTTCTAAACTTGCTGAACCAGAGGAGAGTTGGATGCTCTTGGACTGTCCTATGGTTTTCTGTTTGAATTCCTTGTGAGAAAGTTTTGATCTTGAGATTTGATCAATCCCAGAGTGGGATGGGATTTAGTGGTGACATCTTGTTCTGAGTATTTCCCATCAGCTAGTCCTGAGCAGATCCTACTCAGCAGGCTGCCTCTGTAATGATTTCCCACTGTCAGGAAGGAAGACCAGAATGCAGTCACATGTGTTTCCATAAATCAGTGGTGAACTCACATCTTTAAAACTGCCAGTAGACTGGGTATTCCCTCTGTGGCATATGAAACTCAAAGTGTTAAGGAGACCAGAAACATAAGCAGGTATTATATAGATATGGGTGTGTTTATATACACTCATATTGGTAGCTATTATTTATGATTCTACTGATTTAATTTTCAACAGAAGAAATTCCTAAACCTCTAGTTGCCAAAAGCTGAGATGATGTATCAAAGGATTACTCCTGTACTTGATCTATTTCTTATATTTTTTCTCTAAGCTGTTCATTTGCTCTTCGAAATTCTCCATTCTCCCCCACATGCTGGGGAATTAAACCAAGTTAGAGAGTAGCAGGTTCCAGATTAAGTAGATTGGGACAGCAGGAGAGGCAGCCAGCACATACTGCAACTACCAGTATTGTGAACAACTGTCTTAGAAAAAACACAGCAAGTTCACAAATTCAGTGGGAACTAAGGAGAACTGAGTTTATAGGGAACTGAGGCTGAGCTGAAGAGCACTTCTGTTAAGACACAACAGCTGGAATGGAGCTCTTTTAGCAAAGAAACCACAGGAGGCTTTTTTTAGGAGAAAAGACTAGGTTTCCAGGCATCTGTGGTAACTGATACAATATAAAAGCCATGGAGTATTCCTCTGGAGCGTTACTCTGGAGTATTCTGAAAGGACTTTGGAAACAGATCTTTTCAGAGTTACAGAGGTGCGTTTCTGTTTAGAAGCTGACTATTGTAAAGCATCAGAGCAACTGGTAGACCAATGAATGTTTCTAAAAAGGGTTTGGATAAAGAGCTGGTTAGGTGTAAGTCTAACTTATTTAATCAACAAAGCAAAGCATATCGTGCTTCAGTCTTTTTCTGAAATTAACATTTTGGAAAAAACAAACAAGAGGAGCAGGAGCATGGAGTGAGTATGACTTCATATTTCTCTCTGTAACCTAAGGACTAGCTTAATCTTATTGGGAAATTATTCCATTTTCTGCAGAGGATTACTTACACAATGTCACAGAGTTCTCACTGAGCATGAAGTACCCAGCTGTCCAACACCAGGACTTGTAAGGTTTCAGGAAGGGTTAAGAAAAAGAGATGAGTAGACCATTATTAATTGACTTTAATTGGATTTTTCACTTGTTCTGATTAGACGAGGATATTCTACTATTACTGAAAATATGAAGCCTATGAAGATAGTTTTCCATAGTTGGCAAGCATTAACCTATGTCCTAAAATATCTTCCATTTTCTCTCCTTGTGTTCCTCAATGCACTCTTCACTTACTGTTGGTGCTTTTCATCACAGAGTGATATTTCTTCCAGAGATCTGTGCCTAAATCACTTAGGCAATTAAAATAACCTTGTCATGATCAAGAGGCAGCAGAGGAATTGCACTCAAGATTTTTAAGTCTTTAAGAGGTGAGTATCTGCTCTATGTTTTCTATTTTTGATCCTCTAATGTATAATTTCATTGGGGTAGTGCCTCCAAAGCCAAAAGAGAACAAAACCCATACTCCAAAAATGCAACCCATGAAAAGTAAGATTTTACTTATGCCAGCCTAAAATTAGCAATTACAATTTGTTGAATGAATTATATCCTAAAATACATCATTACAGCTTATTTCTAAGAATACCTTTTGGCATCCATCCCCACTTATACTTTGCAGGCATCCAACTGCAAACATTGCATCTGGAGTTTACAGACAATGTGAAGTCGTAAGTGGGAATCCTGATGAAAGGAAGAGATTATCTTGTTCCATACCAGGGATTCTGATATAGCCACTTGATTTGTTTGTTCCAGTTTGCTGTGCACATCCTATGTACTGAGACATGTAAAAGAAAGCTTATTTCTGTTATCCTGCTTGCAGCTGGTACATTCAGGAAGAAAACAAAAATTATCCTTTCCCTTAATGGGAAGGAAAGGGGTGAAACATAAATATAGGTTGGTAGGATTCTCAAAGGAGCAATGGTCTGTCCTGAAGCAACAAGAAAGCATCAAAACCAATGAATGGGGTGACAGAAATTTTTCTGTCCGGGAACCAAATGATATAGAGACAGTGTAACGCACAAATTCACTGAAAATTGCTGTGCTGCAAATTGGGGCTGCTCCCAAAAAAACTGCAGGAAAACAAACACTTTACAAAAGCATCCCTTTCAAACTCTTCCTGGCTAGTTTATTTGCAAAGTTTTTGTTTTACCTATCACCATATAACATATGAATAGTCATCATTTAAAGAATATTTTGTTGTTGTGGAACTGAATCTATTTTAGGTATACACTCTAGAGGAGTTGTTATTTCCAGCATGTTCTTTTTCAAGGAATAGGAGGAACAGTCCTGTAAGTGATCCAGCACCTACAGTAATATCGAAGTTTCTCTGTCAGCAATACTATAAAGACTGCACATGACAGTTTTCTTATGTTAAATTTTGTTCCATCACCATTTACCAGATTTTCACATTTCCCTATGCGGGGCAATATTTTAGTCATTTATTGCTCTTTAATCTGCTGGAGATTAAATACATTTCATCTGTATATTCTGCAGATAGGGCATGATGTGTTTTGGCGTGACATGTTATGTACTGGTACCATGTACAATAGGTAGTGAAATTTCTTTCTGCGTTTGAAAGCTTAAATGAATTTTGTAAAACACAAGGTTATTTCTGAGCTCCTGAGAAATTGGAGTAGTGCTAGAGCAAAAGACAGCTGTAGACCAGGTGCTCTGAAATGGCAGAGACCTATGAATGAGAAGTATGGTTGCAGCAGTTAGGGAGGAAGGAGCAAAGCTCTTGCAGGGCAACTTGAAGAGAGATAGTCATGAAGAGCTGTGAGATAAGTGCATGACTTGGTGCAAAACCCTTTTGTTCAGATCCATGCTTAGACCCACGTTTATTTCAGTTGTCTTCCTGCAGGAAGTGGCATTTTAAACTCAGGAGCATGTCCATCCCCTGAGAAATATTATTGCAGAAATTCAGCTCAGAATCAGTGCAACTGGCTTTTACTCATGCTTTTCTCATTAGAGCTATTAAGTCCCCATCAACCTATATGAAACAGGAATAGGAATAGGAGGATAGGAGATTTTATGGTGAAAACTATTGCTCAGTAGATGATACAGCTTCACTTTCATACTTTCACACAAGACTATTCCCGATTTTACAAAGGTTTCCCTAGGTTTCTCTCATAAATGCCGTGAAGTAAAGTTCCAAGAGAAGAAAAGACCATTTAACTGAAGATTTTCCTTTTGGTGAAGGTTAGCCAGTGTTTTAGCAGAAGCAATTTAATCTCTCCTCTCCTAGGACTGACTGATTAAAGCCCCATTTTGAGCTCTCCTGTGGCTGCTGACCTCAACAGTGAGGGACTGCTGCTGCTTCAGTGCGGAACTCCCATCTGCATTTAGTGGCATTCAGCACAAATGGAGATCTGATGTGTATATCTTTTTTCTTTTTTTAATTTGGGAGAGGGAGAGAGATACCACTGCCAAACTCCTTCCATTGTACATGCTAGAGCACAGAGCAACTGTAAGCCCTTTGAAATCTGAGCCATTACAAGGGATACATACAATAGGAGAATACAAGCCCAGCAATCCTTGTTTCTAGATGGGAGGCTCTTCTAGTTGCACAGACTTTTTGAATTAATTTAACTTTCAGACATCAAAAGGTAGACAAAATGTATAAACAGATGAAATATATGAAGAAAGTAATTGAATTATAAGAGTGCTTCATATTACAGTATTTCAGTCACATTCCTGCCATTCAGGGAGTCAGTCAGAAAATTCCCCGTGTTTTATAACCCATTATAAGCATTACACGTCACACAGCTCAAACTATTCTATGGAGCAATCAATATCCTGAAAAACATTCTGAAAATGAGCTGAGGAAGTGAGGTTGTGTGATAGGCTTGTATCTCTGCAACAGGAATTGTGATTCCTTTGCCTCAGGTCCAAGTTTTGGAAGAGGTGAAAAGAACTTCTGGAGCTGGTCTGGTGTGATTTGTCTGTGCCTTGCATATGATTTCTTTTGATCTATCCCTGCAGCATCACTCCTTCTTTCTTCTTTCCTACAGTATCACTACACACATCCCAGCTCCCTGTCCATTTTACCTTCTGCTGTTTGTCAGTTCCACTGGACCTGGTTGGGTTCTTACACTGTGGTGTGATCCCTTAGATCTCAGCTACTGTGACATGCAAACTCCTGGCTTGCTACCATTACACATGTAGTATGAATGAGCTCCTATCACACCTTTTACCCAAACATCAAGTTGTGTTTCAGTAACAGCTCTATTTTTAAATTTCTCTACAGTTTTGCCAGTCCTAATATGTCACTACCACACTGTAATTCCTTCCTGTCAATTAAATAAAAACTTTATTTTTATTTTTATTTTTATTTTTATTTTTAAATTTAGTATGAGTACCTGTTGCCTTCTAGCTCCTGTTATCTAAAAAGAAAAACATTTCCAGCTCATTGTGACACCTCAAACCCTGTTTTCTATCTATAATGTTGTCTTTGCTATCACTCAATTAAATAACTGCACTGTTAAAGCTGGTACATCATTTGGAGTTATGTTGTGCATAAAAATCACAAATCAGAACTCATTTCTGAAGTCCAATATAGTATTCTCTTCTTGAGGTTGGGTGATTTCAGAAACAGTAACATACACCAAAGTGGCTTATGTTATCTTGTTTCTATGGAAACAGTGATGCAGTACTGTTATGGGTGGAGAACTGTGACATTTAAAACCACAATATAAAACTGATATACTCCATAGCTCACATTTTTATTCATCCTTAGTGCTATATAATAGCATAGCATCATGGTTGTGATAGTTATCTTGATCATGTTTGAAGGTAAGTAATACGTGGAAGAAGAATGAAAAAAATAGAAAGTTGAATGGACCGAATAAGAAATTAGATCTTCTGCCACTTATTTATTGTATGTCAGGAAATCAGCCTGTGTCTCATTTCTCTATCTTTTCTTTACCTATTTTTCATAGAATCATAGAATCACAGGGTTGGAAAGGACCTACAAGATCATCTAGTCCAACCGTCCTCCCATAACCATTGCTACCACAATTGATTCTCCTTATTTTTTTTTTATTTAGGTGACAAAACTTTGAATGCAAGACTGAGAGTGCATGGCACAATTTTGGATAAGGTTTCATTAGGCAGCAGCAGTGCAGAAATGACATAGTAAGCCTACTGTAACAGAGCTGATAAAGAGACTTTTGTGCTCTTAGAAGCAAAGTATATTCCATTAATGACATTTTTTATGTAGAAGGTGGCATTTATTTCAGGGAGTTGAAATAGTCAATGGGATTAATATTTATGCTCTGGAAGTAATCAAGAGCTGAAGATGATAATGCAGTATGATTTGTAACTGCAAAGAATAAAAGTGTATTCTGAAGAAGTTGAAGAAGTTGAAGAAGTTTGCTTTCTATCCAATTAGAAAAGTTAATCTAATGGGACAATATCATTTCCCACCCTACAACTCACAATGCTTATATCTGAAAGCCATCCTAGGTTTATTACTGCAATTCCCACTACTGCTTGTATTTGTTAACAGGGAATGAAGTTTCTAATTTAATGTGTTGCAAGTACAGATTTACCAGGTGAAATTTCCTGCTGGAGTTGGCTGTTCTTTGCTCTTTTTATTTAGGTGATCACAGAATTTGGTGATTTAGTCTTCCCTCATAGATTTTTTTTTGAATTTTTATTGAAGTTTATATTATTAGGTGTAGAAAATTTTTCTGAGAGAAAGATCTATTCATTAGGAAGAGATCTTTGGAAAGATTACCCCTTTAAAGAATGATAGATTTACTATCTGTTCGTTTTTATTGTGATGGCCGGGGGGTGTAATCACAGGCCAAGCTCTCATTTTGCCATGTGCCAGGCAAATACTATTCCAAGGCGAGACCAACTTCTGTGCTCTTATTGTTCAAGCATAGGAACTGTAATATCAAAGCAGGGTAGAATGACATGAAAAAAGTCATTTGAACTTCAGTCTCTCACTTTTCAACTGTTAGTTTACATGAGGTCTTTGCCAGATCTCTGTTTTCCATGCTGATAATGCAACGCCTGCATCTTCAGTTTCTGGCAGCAATTCTGAAACAGCACTCTTTGAAACACTTCTCCTGCCTTTTACTGTGGTAGCTAATAATGAAAGATGACTGATCGTTAAAAGGATTGCCAGGTCCCTAAATAAGGGTGTTTTGTTACCTTGGATTCAGGGGAGACCTTACTATGTAGGCTAATTTTTTAATGTAGGCTAATTATTAGTTTTCATGGAGTATCCTATGAGTAGTAAATCCTTGACCATACCCAAACTCTTGATCTCTAGAACACAATCTATACCTATTTTTTCAAAATTCATCTTGTAAAGAAATTTTCTGAAGATCGGTGTAAAAAATGTTCAGCTCTGTTGTCATTGTCCCACCTGTTTGATTACTGTGATTGTTTCTTTCAATGGCAGCCTCCAGAAAGCTTAGATAAAGTCCACCTTTTTTTATTTTTTTTATTTTTTTTATTTTTTAGTTTTAGTATTGAAAGATTATCGATTTCTGATTAACATCCGGAAATAAATCCTAACCAAAATAAGAGATACTGAGAATGACAGTGTGGTTTTGCAAAGATGCAATATGCAAAAGTGATCTTGAGAAAGAATTCTCATCCTTTGAGGTTGGGATCAATCTATTTCTGAAACCTTTTTCTGTCATGCATATCTACAAATTACCCTTTGTGCTGTGCTCAGACATAATAGACTCCAACTTCTAAATTTTATGTGCTAGCTTATCTGTTCCAAGTAGAGGAGTCAGTTTAATACATGAACTCAAACTAATTACTTCATGAAATGTACAACATAATTTACTCCCCTGTTCCAATTATTATTTGTCACCTGTGATCAGAGAACTTCATCCTCCACAAAGTACTGACAGAATTATATCTTCTCTGAACTCTGTAGCAGAATTGACTTCATACAAATTAAGTTAGTACCCCTGCATGGGCCCAAATTCTTTGCTGTCTTGTTCTGCTCCTCAGTCTTATCATATTATTCATCTTACCTAATTTCAGCCATCTTAAAATCAGACATATAGACTAAGGCATTTCAGATTCACTACCATCATCGCAAGGACCTACTATACCATCACAAAACTGTAGAATGGTTTAAGTTGGAAGGGTCCTTTAAGTTCCAGTGATTAGAATATGCAGGGAGAAAATCAGACAGGTGAAAGCCCATCAAGAGCTCAACCTGTCCACTGTGGTAAAGGACAGTGAAAATGTTTTTACAAATATATTCCAATAAAAGGTTGGGAATACATTTTGCTGTTCTTAAGATCTGTGTATGTGTGGACAATACAATGCACTTGACCTTGCATCTGTTTTCAGCTGCAGTAATTACAACACAAAGAAAATTACAGGGAGTTCAGTGAACTCAGAGCTGAATTTTTGCATGGCGATGGCTATTCTGCAAGGAGACAAGCTTTGTCTTTGTCTCAAAGTATCCACTCTGCAAGAACTGAGCTGTGTATTTAGTGCTAAGTGGTTTCTGGTGCTTAATCCATCTCCATGACTAGGAGCTTGGACCAACAGCAGTATGTTGTGGAGCAGTTGCTGTCCCTCCCTCTCTGAAGAGCTGTGGAGCATTAGTGGATATCTCAGCTTAGCAGTGAGAGACTGATTGCTGTAACAGGCTCAGAGACTCAGTGTCAGAGGAGGCAAATGCTGAATGCTTCTGCAGCATGTTTCAGTGGTGCTCAGGAAATGTTGTTTTTATGCATTTATAATGCTTTCTGCATCCTCTTGAATAGCTTAGAGCCAAGGACACCTGTCCATCCAATCACTTGGAGATGCTGTCATTGTTACAGAACTGTCATCAGTGGCCAATGCAAAAATGTTTTGAGATACAGTAGAATGTAATTAATTTGCTCAGCTGTGTAATAGCATAGGCATAGCAATCATTCCTTCCATATGTGATAAAAGTTACAAAAGGTTTGGAAACAGGAAGGATGAAAACAGGCTCATGACTAATTTATCCTTAAATCTAAGCATCTGTGTGCACTAAAGGGATCGGACTGATGCCAGCCTGTGAGCTGATTTTTTCACCAAGCCTATGCATTTCACCAAAGACAAGATCCATGCAGCTCAGATGTGAAATTGATCTCCTCCTTAGATTTCAAACACAACTGTATAGACAACTATTTGGACTAGGCTAAATGTAAACCAATATTGTTTTGGGATTTTCTAAAAATCGCTAGAAACAGCATTAGAGGAAGACTGGCCTCTGACAGCACCGCTGTACTAATTTTCCCGTGCTGAGCACTCACCTCATTTTTCTTACAGGTAATAGATGTAGTGCCTTTTGAGTTCTTGCAAATCCATAGCACTTCATTACCAGAGCAGGGCTTTGGAGATTAATTTGTTGCAGCAATGAGGTGCTGCCTGAAACAGGGCTTCTGAGGAACAAAAAAGCACAAGTGAACAGCACTTGACTGTGGAAGTTTTCTTTTGTCTTTGCAGTATTCTGCACATACAGCTGATCTGGCAGGAAATTAAGGAAAATCCAGTGATAGACATGGAAGTTACCAAAAGAGTAACGGACTTATAAATAAATAATGGCTGCTCTTTATAACATCTAGAATACTTTTGGATTTGTGTCTATATGGACAACAACAGATTCTTAGCACCTGGAATTTTAGCACACTGAGCAGGAGAATGATGGATTTATATAAATGTGCTTTTATTGGCTCCTCAAAGATCATTAATTTATCTGATATTATTATATTCAATAAGCAGTTCCTGGGCATCGACTGAATCGTGCAAAATGGTTTTGTTATGTTTCTCTGTTGAAGTAAGAAACAATGTGGAACGATGTTAAACAAATTGCACTGACCTTACACAGGAACGGTCTTTGAAGGGCAGACTTTGTTCTCTACTCTGCCTATTCTAACCTCTTGAAGAAGTCATTAAATATTCATTCCAACAGTTATTTTGTCTCCAGTTTGGACTGTTTTGCCTTTTTGCTAGTGAGAATTTCTAGTGCAAGGAGTAAACTTGTTTTTGTGTATGAGGCTTTCATTGAATAGTACTGAATGCAGAGCACAGTGAGTAGTAAGCAGGACTTTTTTTCTTGGACCATAGGTTCATGAGCCTTCATTTGTTCTTTGGAGTAATTATGTCCTGTAGTATTTTTTTCTGGCTTAATTTTTGTGACATGTGCCATCAGTGTGGCACTGTGCAGTGACTCAAGTTACTACTACCAAGAAAAATAACAAGCAGAAGTAAATAGATAGAAAAAAAGAGTTTCAGATTTAAAATATAGATTTTGCAAGTGTGACTGCATGCTTGGGCTTCCACTGTATCTGGAAAAAGAATTACTGAGATAGAGTGAAAAAAATCTGGCATAAACTAGAAGCAAATGGAAATAAGATGAAAGCGTCTTATGAGGTTCTCAGTCAGTCTTTTAAACTTGAGATATAGTGTACATAACTTCATACTTAAATGCTTTCTTGGACCAAACTTTGATGATTGTTTCTTAATTACTGTTGATGGATCACCTGGCAAACTGGACCAAAGCTCTCATCTGTACATCACCTTGTGTATTTACTGATTATGACCTGTGTCAGATAGTCAGCACAAATTTTATCCCTGTGATGATGGTAAATGGACTTTGGAAACTATTTTACATTATAAAAGAAATGCATTCAGTATTCATTATATCACTGCTCAGGAAATTTATCCTGAGAAATAGGGTCTGTGCTGACACAATCACAGACTGTTCTCCAGAAGGAGACCGAGCAATGGCGGCTTTATGTTTCTATTTTAAGCTTATAGAAGAAAAGAACGATGGAGAAGAGCCACATCTCCATGAGAGACACTCCAGATTTTGTGTTTTTTAAGCCAGTCCCTATCTTCTTCTGCAAATAGCAAAACCAGGCCAGTCGTGCTCTTTCTTTGTGAGAGAGACCTGCAGGAGATGACCCCAGTCATGAAGGAGCAAGTTGGTTTTATGCTCCTGAAGAAAAATGTGCCATAACCTTTTTTGGACACTGGTGGAAGAGAAAGAAGTCTTGTGCTTCATTGTGCATAAGAGTGACTGTGAAAGCAAAACTGTCACTGTCCTGATGTTTTTGTCAAAGAAACGTGGTGGGGGAATGCCATTAGTACTTTAAAGTGACATTTCCAAATCATATATTGAAAATGTGAACATCATTAATATACCTTATAACAGAGGCAGTCTTGTGCCTTATACTTAATACTGAATGTTTCTGAACACACTCTTTCACAATGTGGGTTGCATCTCAATACAGGCCATGTCCCCCTCCCATCTGTGGTCATACATCCTGATTCCTATACTCCTAGAGATCAAATAGCAGCTGTAAGGCAAGCTCAGCAGTTCCTAGCATGGAAAAGCACTATGTGATAAATAATTAATAAATTAATATTTAATTAAAGCTTCTTTTAATGAAAGCTAGCACCTGAAAAGAGGTGGGGAGGCAGACCTGCGTGACCATTTGACTTTCTGCGGGATTGAAATGACCACTTTGCAGAGACTTACGTCAAAAGGAAAAGTTTATATTATAAAAAAGACAGGCCTCCTGCCTGCTTTTAACTGATCTATGTGGTCAGTGCAGGACTGACACTGCTTGGAATGTAATTATGTGGCCTAAAAGCCTCTTGTGATAGTGCATACTGCAGTCCTGTGGTCCATTGGCCAAAGGTGCTACTCTGAAATGACTGTTTGACTTCAGTCTTTTTCAGTACTACTGTGTAGCTTTTGTTAAATACAGGTCAGGAGGTCATTATGTGAATGACTGCCTGTTGGGACTTGCATTTTCTGTAGGCGGTTGGTTTCTGTCTATTTATGTTTCCATAACATGAAGGCAGTTATGGTAAGGTAAGGGCAGCTGCAAACTGTTCAGCTTTTTGTGACTACTCACTGGTTCATGAAAAGTTGCTGGAACAAAAGTCAGCTATGTAAAGACTGTATGCTCCTTGCTTTTTATTATCGTCTAGTTTTGCTCAGGTTCTTCAGTGGATGGAAACAGTATGTAGATTTTTGGTAGGGGCTCAGGTGTCACAAGTGGCTCAATTTAATTTAGGGTCTTCCCCTGTGCAGGAAGAGGAGTTTAGCTCACTAGTAATGGCTACGCTTTTGAATAGGTATATATCTAAGTGACTGAAAGAACTATCACCTTTTCACATTCAGCTCGGCTCAGCCCATGTATTAATATTCCTTGCATTTTCTTGTGCATTTCCTCAGAGAGAAGATTAAAATTAAAATTCTGCCAAGGTTGGGTAGCAGAAAGGATTAGTGAGCTGGGTCTTCACCTCTGGAGAGAAAGGTGACATGCAAATGATTGGACTGGACACATCCTTATTCTGCCAACTATTTGTATGGATAAAAAAATCTCCATGTGACTGACAGTTTGTGCTGAAGAGATATCCAGGACCAAAACAGCAAAGAGGCTGAAGGTCAGGATTGAAGTACAGTACACTGAGAGTGTTATACAGACTTTGGCTGTTTATCTCAAGCTATTAGCATTTCATTTTCAAGATTGGCTCTTTACTGAAAAAAACTTTAAAAATTATGGTGCCCAGTCCTCCCCCACAGGCTTCCTTTCAAAAGCTCTGAACCAGATGAAAAAAATAAAATAAAAAACAAAATTGACCAATGAAATAAACCCCCCTGTCTCATAACTGCTTTGTAATTTAAAGGCCAAATATAATATCTCATTTTTGAGGAAAAACTTCAATGAGATTTTCTCTTGGATGAGCAGAGAACTATTTGAGCAACAAAAAATGAGCACTGCACTGCTCAATTTCATGCCTATGTCAGGTTTAGGAATTGCACATTTGGCCTAAATCGTAAGGATGAAGATAACTATTGTAAGGACAGAAAGGGGACCAGTAAATGTAATTGAAGCAATGTCCTTGCCTGCATAATTCACCTTGCAGTTCTTTTTAAAAAATAGCAAGAAAATGAGCTTTCAGAGCTTGCCCTTGCTTCTTGTTACCACATTGTTAATGTGTGGTAAAACTCAGATATATACACACACTATATTTATAACCCATAGAATGTGTGGATATATAAATATACAGAAATTACACACAAACATACCCACAGACCAACATCATCCTTAAACATAAAATCTCCTCTGTTTGATTGTTACTAACAGGAAAACCCCACCAACAGTGCAGTTATCTGTGCTTCTGAAAAATGTAAATGTCAATTTTTGGTCTTTAAAAATTATTATGCCTAGTAAAAGATAGCAATTTCCAGTGTTTGCTTGGTTAGTAAGATGCAGGAGAGTGAGCATTACTCCTGAGAGCTGCCATTGGTTAGCTGGAGGGAAAATGGATATCAATTATACATAATCTAAGAAGCCTCTGCATAATAATCAGGCCCAGTAGGGGCTTTGGGGCAGCTTCGTTATTCTCTTGTAAACACAAGAGCCTAGATAGACATGTCAGTCAGGAGTAGCGGCTGCAATTCTTCCTTTTTAACACCTTCACATTCTATTGCTTCAATATGCAAACAAGGCTGTTTAGCTGAGGGTTGAGGCTGTGCTAATGAGCTCCCTGCACTAACCCTGAAGTAAAAAGGTTCTGTTTCACAGCTGCTCAGAGACTAGCTCCTCTGGGCATGCTCAGGTATTGGAAAATAATTCCTTTTAAACAGAGAAACGCCAATCAGGATTTCTTGCATACTCTTGTCTATTCTCAGCGTGCTAATGTAATTACCTCATAACTTGTGAACTATTTACGGTGGTGGAAAAAAATGTTTTGTCTTTGAATTATGTATTTTTTGTCACCAAAAAGAAAAGAGTACTTGGAAAATTCAACAGATGTAAAAAAAATCATTCTCTCCCTTAATTCCTGGAGGACCTTAACGCAGGGCTAATTTCCACATTTCCTTCTTAAAGGTGGACGGCTTTTTCATCCTTTCTCTCCACTCATTTCTCCTGATAGCATTATTTCCATTTTCTTTTAGCCGATCAGTGTCATAAGTGTCAGAGGAGGCTCCTAGAACACTGCTGCCAGCTCTACTCCTACTTGACTCTGAAGAGGCTAACTTCTGTTGGTCAAGGACCTTGACTCTGTCCTAGAGCTAGGTTTCAGGGCATTGCTGAACTCAACTGGCTGCATAATTGCCTTGGCAAAAACACACGGACCCCATGATAATCCTTTACGGATGAGCTGACATTTACAACTCACGATATGAAACATGACGATCTCTCCAATATCCAATTATTCGTATGAATAAAGTGGTTTTCTGCCTGAAACAGTCAGAAATCCCCGCTGGGTTAATTTAGTGTCTGATAGAAATCATTTGGGTTTTCTGTTTAAAATAGGGCAGTGTATGATTTCTTACACCATGGGATGCTCCCTGTCTTCATTCATTCATTCATTCTTCCCTGGGACCATGCCTTCTAGCAACATGGCACAGGAGAGCAGACCCATAGACAGAGCCACATAAATGTCTGTCAAGTGCAAGTTACAACTATCTCAAACCGTAACACATTCCTATGAAGAGAGACAGCATATTTTTAACTATTTAGCAGTCAAATATTGTGATCTACTCTTTTTCGTTTTGTTATCTGTTGGATTTCTAAATGCTGTCTCCATGCGTGACAACCCGTATTACTGAGTCAGTGGGAAAGTCTGAGTATTGTAATATTTCAGCACTTAAATTATTTATTATGTTAGCTTTGTGGCATATTAAAACCCTTCCTAGGTAGGTAGAACTAACTCCCTTCTGCCTTGCTGAAGCTCATTAAATGGCCATCATAACTGGACAGACTTAATTGTGTTACATTCAAATAATTCTGTCATTTGGTTTCAAGTCCTAGCCAAATGGCCTACCCAGAATTCCCATTTATTTGACTCCTGACTAGTAAGTGATTAAATGACTAAAATATCCTGCAAGCAGTTTACTTCTGGCATGTGGGTGTGAATTTACAAGTAAAATTAAGATGTTGGCATAAGATGTGACTTCATTTGTTTCAAATTGTTTTTAAATTGTTTTTAAATTACACCACCCCATTTTATTAGTAGTATCCCCAGCTGGCAGAAAGCTCATTTATTCATCTTTTTAAAGATATCTTAAAAATAATAGTTGCCAGTGGTTACATTTAACTGTAGATTGGAATTCAATTTCTTTTTTCCAGCTCGGAAAATAAGTGACTGAAAAAATATTTGCTTTCCATTCAGGTCAGTTTTCTATATGTTGGTTTACAACTCTTCACTTTGCATCATCCAAGTTTTGAGCCTTTAAGCACGGTTATTATGGAATTTTTCTGTTGCCTAATAGCTGTCAGAAAGTAGGAATCACAGAATTGAATCACAGAATTGTAGGGGTTGGAAGGGACCTCTAGAGATCATCGAGTCCAACCCCCCTCCCAAAGCAGGCTCCCTACAACACGTCGCACAGGTTGGCGTCCAGGCGGGTCTCGAATATCTCCAGAGAAGGAGACTCCACCACTTCCCTGGGCAGCCTGTATGCTGAGGTATGCTGAATGCTGAGGTAATTAAAACACCTTTCTTAAACTCAGAGGATCCCTTCTTGTGGAAAGTGTCTCTGTCATTTTAGTGTCTGTAATTTTAGAAGAGTCGATCTGACATTAATGTTTTACATAGCACCTTCACAAAACACCTTTATGTATTTACATACTTTTGGGAAAAAAACAAACAAACAAAAAAAAAACCTCAGTAACTGCTTTCTCCTTATGTAGTCGTTATGCCTCACGCAGGTCTGCAAATTGGATAAGTGCTTGGCCCAAGGCAGGGGCCAACTCCAGTGTGTGGAAAGCTTTGACAATGATGAACATCTAAGTAAGGATTTCTGAAGTCACTCAGCAGAGTGGAAGCCTTCTTGTCAAGCTAGGAGTATGGCCCTGAAGTGTTAAGTTAAAAGGAGTGATGTGCTTAGGCAGGTAAAGAGCTGACTGATGCAAATGGAGGATGTTCTGGAAAAAGTCATTCAATTCACTTGGGACTGTCACCTGGAAACTAGCATCCTAACAGGCTCAGCTATGTGTTTATTCACTGTAGCTTGATCTGGCTTTGTCCCACAGTCACATTTGTATATCTCTTCACATCCTGCATTTCTATGCCCACCTCTATCTTTTTGATGTGTTTTCTGAATCCTTCCTGCTATTTTCCTAAATGGTATTCTTCTAGTGATAGCAGACTGGAAAAGGTGGGTGGATATTCAGATTACACCCA